>NC_092338.1:196083500-196759500 GCF_046630445.1 Rutidosis leptorrhynchoides
GGTTTGGGCAAAAGACCGACACTTGTAGAAATTGGACTATTGACTATTAATAGATGGGGGTATTGTCTAATTGAGTGACAACTCATTGGAGTCTATCGAACCTATCTTCAAATTAACCTAATAATTAATAATGATTATGGTTGTCCTATTTAGTGACGTTCATATGGAATCTATTATAATCATTTAATTAATTATTCGGGTTGGGTAATTGATTATTCAAACTGATCAAGTGGGTAAATTAATATTCATATCTAATCAAAACAGGGGTGGATTACATACAGTGATAACTGGTGTAATTGTTGACAGAAGTGATAATTGCGTCACAGTTTAATTCCTTAATTAGTTGGAATATTTGACTTCGGGTATAAGGGTAATTTGACGAGGACACTCGCACTTTATATTTATGATTGATGGACTATTATGGACAAAAACCAGATAGACATATCAAATAAACCAGGACAAAGGACAATTAACTCAGAGTAATAAATTAAAATCAAAACGTCAAACATCATGATTATGGAAGTTTAAATAAGCATAATACTTTTATTTCAAATTTCATCGTACCTTTATTTACTGTCATTTTAATTACTGCAATTTACTTTATCGCAATTTAAATTCTGTCATTTATATTGTCGTCATTTATCTTTAAGCTTAAAATATAAAATCGACAAACCGGTCATTAAACGGTAACAACCCCCTTTTATAATAATATTACTATATATAATTATATGTATTTTATATAAATATAGTTGTTAAAAATATAGCGTTAAACTCAGCTAGCTCCCTGTGGAACGAACCGGACTTATTAAAAACTACACTACTCTACGATTAGGTACACTGCCTATAAGTGTTGTAACAAGGTTTAAGTATATCTCATATATATAAATTAATAAAACTTGTGTAATATTTCGTAGTAAAAATAATAGTATTTCGTACTACACGCTGCATACATCAAGTATTTTTGGTGCTGCTGCCGGGGACTCGGTGAAAAACGCTATATTTATTATTATATAATTTCTTATTTTGTTAAAAATATATTGTTTTTGTAATAAGTATTAAAAATATATATATATAAAAAAATATATATATATTTTTAAGATTTTGTCTATAATAAGTATTTTTATTTTTAGATTTTAAAATATAAGTTTATTTTAATAAATATTTTCTTTATATATTTTGTATAAATTAAAATCAGAAAAAGAAAAAAAATATAATAATTAAAATTAAAGTTGGGCCGAGTCAGTTTTCGAAGCCCAATCTGTTCTGGTAAATTGGGTCATGCGACCGCATAAGCCCGTATGCAAAGATCCATGCGACCGCATGGTTTAATCTGACAGGTCCGATCCCAGCATTAATTACGCGTAGGGTTTTAATTAAATTATTATTATTAATTAGGATTTAATTATAATATTAATTAGTTTAGTTTTAGTTTTACTTTGTAATTTAAGATTTATTAGTTTTATTAATTATATAAATTTAATCCTTTTATAAAATAATAATATAAAAATAATATTTTTTTTTATAAAATTGTATTTTATCAACTTAGTTTATTTTTATATTTTGTATTTTTTTTATCATTTAATTCGTAGTCTTTATAATTTTCATTCATAATTAGTTTTAAACTTAATTTTTGCCATAGAATTTTTTATACTTCTAGATTTTTAGGCTTTGCCGTAAAATCCCTTAAATGCTTTTTCTTTAGAATTAAGATTTAGGCGCTTTAGAATTTTGCGACACCATAATAGATTTTAGTGCCTATTTAAGTAATTGCCGTTTTTCGTTTAGAATTCCTTTTAAGCTTTAATACCTTTAGACGCAAGTTTTAATATTTAGTTTTTAGACTTTTAAGTTTCGACGCTCTACTTTCTTATTATTTTTTTTCGACTTTTTATTTTTCGACGTTTGTTTTTCGATTCTTATTTTTCGACGCGTTTTTTTTCTTTCTCATTTCTACGCTCTAGTTTTTAGGACATAGAATTTTCTTTATTTTCTTTAAACTTCGACGAAAAAATTATTTTAAGTGTTTAAATTCATAGACATCCAAAATTTTCTGCTTCATAGTAATAGTTGGATTTGTTAGTGGCTGAGTTGTGGATTTTCCGACTTAAAGGATCCTGGCTCCCTGTTGCATCTTTTGGCTATTCGAAACGTGGGCAAAAGCAGAAAAGTCTATTAATTTGATAACTTATATAATTTTTATTTTTTTGACTAATAGGATATTCAGTGAATGCACCGAGCAAAACGTTCACAACCTTTCATACGTTCACCACCTGTAACTCGATCAAGACATCTAGCTAATATTGTCGCCGTTGATTTTTCTTTAGAATCATCATCTAGTCGAACAAGTACTCCAACTCAAAATCCTGATAATCCATTTTTTGAACCCGACTTTACAATTGAGAACCCGGAGGATATTCAAGGACAATTCAGAGATCCTGAACCAATAATCATTCCTCCTGAACCACAAATTGCTCATCCAGAGATTGTCGAGGAAGAAACCATTAAATCAGAATCCTCTGGTGATTCAGATTCAACAAATTTAATCATGGAAAATCCGGAACCTCTAAGTATGGAAGACCGAATGAGAGCTAAACGCACTGGCCAAGGACACGCCATTATTAAGCCAGACATTAATGCGCCTGATTATGAAATCAAATAACAAATAACTAATCAATGCCAATATAGTGGTAAGCCAAAAGAAGATCCAAACGAACATCTTCGAACCTTTAATAGGATCTGTACTCTATTCAAAATCAGAGAAGTTGAGGATGAACAGATCTATCTCATGTTGTTTCCCTGAACTTTAAAGGGAGAAGCCAAAGATTGGTTAGAATCATTACCTGGAGGAGCGATTGATACATGGGATGTTTTAGTTGAGAAATTTCTTAAAAGATTCTTTCCGGCATCTAAAGCCGTGAGACTTCAAGGAGAAATTGTTACGTTCACGCAAAAGCCAAATGAAATATTATATGAGGCATGGACAAGATTCGGAAAGTTGTTAAGAGGATGTCCTCAACACAGTTTAGACACTTATCAAATAGTACAAATATTCTACCAAGGTGTCGACGTCGCCACACGAAAAGACATCGACACAGCAGCTGGTGGTTCCATTATGAAGAAAACCGCAACTGAAGCTCACAAAATCATTGATAACACAACCTCCCACTCACATGAGTGGCATCAAGAAAAAGATATTTTTCGATCATCTAAAGCGGCTAGAGCCGATTCTAGCCATGACTTTGATTCCGTTTCTGCAAAAATAGATGCTTTCGAAAGACGAATGGAAAAGATGAATAAAGATATTCACGCAATACGAATCAGTTGTGAGTAATGTGGTGAACCACACTTAACGAAAGATTGTCACATTGAGCAAACGATGGAACACCGTGAGAATGTTTCCTACATGAACCAAAGGCCGAGAAATAATTATCAAAATAATTATCAACAGCCAAGGCCGAACTTTAATCGAAATCAAAACATTCTTTACAATCCAAATGGACCCAACAATAACTCGTATAACCAACAAGGTCTGAATAACCAACCAAATCAAAACAACACTTTCAATCAACAAAGACCTAGCTTGTATAAACCACCACAACAAACCGAATAGAAAAAGCCAAATCTAGAAGAAATGATGGCAAAGCTAATGGAATCTCAAACACAATTTATTGCAACTCAAACCCAAACAAATGAGAGGTTTGATCAGTCATTAAGAACTCAACAAGCTTCCATTTTGAATTTAGAAAAACACGTAGGTACTCTTGCTAGCATGATGAGGGAGAGGGAACAAGGAAAGCTACCGAGTAATACTGAAGTAAATCCTCGGAATGAGAATGTTAATATGGTATCAACAAATTCTAAAAAATTAGCACCAGAAGATGGGAAGGTTTTCGATGTGAGTAACAATGAAGAAGTTACAACACCACCACCACCCGAGTTATAAAGCCAGTGGTGGCACCATACAAACCACCCATCCCGTTTCCAAGAAAAGGAGTTGAGTATGAGCAAGTAATAGGTAATAAAGTTTGTGATACCTCTGGAAAGAAGAAGAAGAATAAGAAAGTGCAAGAAACAAAAACCATAGAAGTAAACCCGGTGAAGACAGTTCCACCAAAACCTCCACCCAGGTTGGGTGATCCGGGTGAATTTATTGTTCCTTGTCTACTTAGTGATTGTGTCATGTATGATGCACTAGCAGATTTAGGTGCGAGTATAAGTGTTATGCCTCTTTCATTATATAAGAGATTAGGAGTAGGTGAGTTAAGTCCAACGGAAATGAGTGTTCGACTCTTTGATCAAACCATTAAGCACCCAGTTAGAATTGCTGATAACCTACCCGTTCAAGTGGGTAATTTAACCTTTTTATTCGAATTTATTGCCATTGACATAGAAGAGGACCCAAACATTCCTCTAATTTTAGGTCGACCATTCTTAACGTCCACCGGGGCGTTATTTGATGTAAGAGAAGGTAGAATGACACTTAGTGATGGTGACAAATCGGTCACCTTTGTGAGTCGAAAGGCTAAATCTCCACCAACTAAAACTGTTGAACCAATAAAAACGATCGATGAGAAGCATATTGTTTTACCAACTCCAACGGTAGTGCTTAACAATAATAAAATGCCTAAGTGGGGAAGATGAAGTAACACCTAATGATGACTTGATAACAAAGAACCCCGTTGTTGATACGAAATTAAATGATCTCGTTATTAACAGTTCAATGAAGAAACTTATTAAACGGATTCGCGATGCTAAAACCAAGGGGAACTTTAAGTTATGTAACCGGTTAGTATCCAATCTATCTCCTAAAGAAAAGGAGATACTAGTTGAATTTGTGGATATTACACAGGAATCCGACCAATGGCTTAAAGCAAAAGTCACAGATATGCAAGTTGATTATGGTCCAAAAGAAATTGACGATGAAGTTAATCACAATTTCGACACCACAACTACCTAAGTGTGGGGAGATTCAAATGTTCTAAAAGAAAATGCTATCTAGAGTTAGTTGTTCTGTTCTCGTGTAGTTCCGAGAATGGAATCCGATTGGTCTTTTCCGCTAGCAGACACTAAAGAACTAGTTTTCTCCTCCCATTCTGAATTTTTTCTGTTTTGTAGGTTTTGTATAAAATTAATATGCATTTTAAATTTATGCTTTGTGTAAATTTAAAAACAAAATTTACTTTATTTCATTAAGTTTTAAAAAAATGATTTCTAAAATTTGTCGTGAGTTAAACACTAGGTCATAGAACCGAAATTGCTTTACCAGAGGGCGGGGCGAAAAATTTTGTTATCATTATTTTTAATTTTATTGATCTAAAGTATAATAAAAAAATTAAAAAATCCAAAAATCTTTGCTTTTAAAACAATCGCTTTAACGACAAAATTTTAAATTTTGTCGAGGGACGGACTAGGTAAACATACCGAAACTACCTAAAGTAAAAGGAAACAAAATTTTAAAAAAATTATTCATTTGAATTGATAAAGGTTTTATAAAAAAAAATATATGTAAAAGTATGTATATATATGTTTGTAGTTTATCCCATGTACAAAACAGGGTAAAACATCGTATTTTCAAAGACTGGCATTAAGTTCGGCAAAAGCTACTAATTTTGACGACAAGATGTAAAATATCAAATGTGATATAAAACAATATGTTAGTAAACTCGGTATTTTTAATCATTTTTCTACGCTAATCACCCTCATGAATTTAAATTTTTACTGATTTCTTGCAAATGAGGGCATTGCATGATCTCAAGTGTGGGGAAGGGTTATAAATTCTCTCGGGTTTACCCTTAGTTTAATTGCCAAATTTTGTGAAAATTTGAAAAATTTTCAACTAAATGAATTCAAAATCATGTTTATACATATTTATGAACAATAAAACTAGGTGTTAATGCCGAAATTATTGTTACCTCAGAGAGAACATAATGGAGAAACAACTCAAAACGCTTGAATTCATTTAAAATGGAATAGAAGAGAATAAAAAGGCAAAGAAAAGAATAGATAAAAGCTAAGTGTGGGAAGAATTTACCAATTTCTTTATTACACATATCACATATTTGGTACAGATTATTGCAGGTACTTTTGCTTTGGACTAAACAAATCAGTTTTACCCGATTTACTGTAATATATTTGAAAGAAAGATGGATCTACACGATGAATCAATTCCATCATTAAAAGGAAGTAAAGTCTTCCGAAAAAGACACGCACTTCTTGATTTAGGTCAGGAAGTTTTCGTCCAGACCAGCTGTAGGTTGACGAAAAATCTAGAAAATTCATCTCAAAAATCAGCAGGAAAACCACGGACCTCAGCATCAAACAGGGTCACCAAGTGGTCAGACTTATCCTAACCATGAGAGGATCTGTCTCGTAAAATGGGGAGGGCGCCGTGCAAATTAGCTTGATAAGATGTAACAACCCAAACCGTAACCGACCAAACACGACGAAATTGCAAACAAAAAAAAAATTTCTGGTGCAGGCCATCTGCGCGGCGCGCCAGGTGGCCGCGCGGCGCGCCAAACCACCTGGACAGCCCGCTGTCCCCGGAAGTCAATTTAATGAAAATGTTTGACTAGTTCTCGACATTTTTAGCCAAAACGCTTTTAACCATACATTCATATATGTAAAACTAGCACATAACTAAGGTATGAACAAGTTTTACAAGGTGGGGCCCACACGTGCCCAAAACGCCACTAAGTTTAAAATACAATGTTTAATACAAATTAGAGTTTCGACCACGAAAAGTTTAATTGCCAAACGATACAACGAGCATGGTGTTTGGGGTTAAACTACCCAAATCTCGGTCAAAATCCAAAATCATCACATCCCAAAAGCGTCACTAAACTAGACGGGATCTCTAATCCAACCGGATGCCCTTACCCTTGTCCACACCGGAACCTATAAAAATAGTAAACAACGAGAGGGTAAGCAAAGCTTAGTGAGTAAAACATATATATACATGCATATACAACTTACCCACACGCATCCACGATATCAAATAACACATAACAAATCTCGATAAGCAAGCTAGTATCACCAAACGTATCACTAGCAATAATCATAGCATAAATACTCATAACAATAATCAAATGCTAGTATGAACAACAATAAATCATGGTTAACCAATCTCTTCGCTAGGGAACGACTTCGCGAAACAAGTCATCGATGTTCATAACATTCGTTAGCTTCCAAAAAGGCTATGGCATGCTAACCCCCCGAGGTGTTCCAAAAACGGCTATGGCATCACCCCTCAAGTGTTCCAAAAACGGCTATGGCATCACTTGCTCAATGTGAGTAGAACACGGCTATTACTCACGCTTTCGTACACCAACACGGCTATGTGTACGGGTAACTCAAATAACAACGTGGGAGTAAAACACGGCTATTACTCGCCACTAAATGCACAAACACGGCTATGTGCCTTAGTACAAAACATGGACTAATACGGCTAAGTCCCACAACCTTGGTCACAAAACGGCTATGTGACACCATCAACACGGTACATAAATTATATACATACATATATAGATATTCCACTCACCTCAAAATCTCTTGTCGAAAGATAACCGAGCTTGAACACTTCAATGTAACGCACCTATTACATTTATCACAATATCAAAATCATAACTCAAGTTGGTCAACACTCTAAAGCTCACTCCTAGAGCCAATTTGACCTATGGTGCAAATCCGACCCATTTGCACCCTTAACCCTAAAATCGGGTTAACTCATCACAAAACCCTATCATTAACCAAAGTAGGTTCTTTACACATTTTAACATTAGTTTTAGGCTTCAACTACACACATTAATTAGCTTAAGTTCAATTTGACCCATTTGGCACTTTCAAAGTCAACCTACCCATTTTTGGGTCAACCACTACCCATTTTACACCCATTTACATAAATCATGGTGTTCTAACCCTCTTACTAGCTAATTAGGGTTCTCTAACATCAATTAACACTTCCAAAACCCTAGTTAACTCAATATTGAGTCTATATGACCTAAATTACCCAAGAATACCCAAAATTAACCAAAAGTGGGTTTTATGTTCACCTTTGACTCAAACCCTAGCCCTAAATCAAATTAAACAAAGGAATTAAGATTAGAGCATACCACAACTACCAAAACGAAGATAATGACGAGATGAACAACTTTAGAACTTGGGCTTTAGCAAGAAACCCTCTTCTTCCTCTTCAAAGTGAGCTTTCCCTCTCTAAAACTCACTCTCTCACTAAAATAAATTGGGAGGTGATAAGGTTGGTGAACAAGGGAGTAAATGAGCTCCCAAACTACTGAACCAAGCATTAAACTCGGCCTTGATGTGAATTTACCAAAATACCCCCAAAATATCTAATTTAAAAAGAGAAAGGGATCTGTCACAGACAGTTGGCGCGGCGCGCCACAAGGCCGCGCGGCGCGCAACCCTGCCAGTTCAGCTCCTTTTGTATTTTAAATACACGCAACAGAACCCCGTTTCAAGTACCGTACATTACACTTATATACACTTATGTACACTATAAATAATCGGGTCTTACAACTCTTCCCCACTTATTCGGATTGCGACCTCGCAATCCATGCCGCATGACAAGCGGGAAGATAAACCAACACAAACTCTTCAGGTTCCCAAGTGAACTCGGAACCCTTATTCCGCCGCCATTGAACTTTAAAAGTCCTAACCTCCTTATGCCTCAACCTCTTGACCTTTTCATCAAGTATTGCAATTGGCTCTTCAACATACTCCAACTTATTGTTTAGCTCAATTTCATCTAAAGGCATCCATGAAGTATCATCCGCAAGGCACTTACGGAGGTGAGAAACATGAAACGTGTTATGGATCCCCGCAAGCTCTTCGGGCAATTCCAATCGATAAGCAACTTCGCCAACACGAGCTAAAACCTTGAATGGCCCAATAAATCGAGGAGCTAACTTTCCCCGTTTTCGAAATCGAATAATACCCTTCCAAGGCGAAACCTTAAGCATCACCATATCGCCTTCCTGAAACTCGATCGTTCGTCTTCGCTTATCGGCATACGACTTTTGCCTATCTTGAGCCTTCTTCAAATGTTCTCGTATAGTATCAATCTTGTTATTCGTTTCAAGAACCAAATCGGTGCTCCCGATTTCCCTTTGACCCACTTCTCCCCAACAGACGGGAGTTCGACATCTTCGCCCATATAGCATCTCATAAGGTGGCATCCCGATACTAGTATGAAAGCTATTATTGTACGAGAATTCCACCAAGGGTAAATGCTCGTCCCAACTACCACCGAAATCGATAATGCACGCCCGTAACATATCTTCCAAAGTTTGGTTCGTACGTTCGGTTTGACCGTCCGTTTGAGGATGATACGCCGTGCTCAACTTTAATTGTGTACCCATATCTTCGTGAAACTTTTCCCAAAATCGAGATGTAAAACGGGTATCTCGATCCGAAATAATAGATATAGGAACGCCATGTCGCGAGACCACTTCCTTGATAAACAACTTAGCCAAGGCCTCCGACGATATTGCTTCTTTAATGGGAAGAAACAAAGCACTTTTCGTTAACCGATCCACTATAACCCAAATCGAATCATATTGAGTTCTCGCCGTCTTAGGTAATTTAGTGATGAAGTCCATGGTAATGTGCTCCCATTTCCATTTCGGGATCTCTAACGGTTGCAACTTACCATACGGCTTTTGATGTTCGGCTTTAACTTGCAAACAAGTAACACATCGTTCAACGTATTTTACAACATCACGTTTCATGCCCGGCCACCAATAATCTTTCTTCAAGTCATGATACATTTTCGTCGCGCCCGGATGAATGGAATATTTCGACTTATGTGCTTCATCGAGTAGCACCCGTCGGTAATCACCCGTCTTAGGCACCCACACCCTTCCTTGAAAGGACAACAAACCCCGCGGACCCATAGTAATAAACTCCGATTGGCCCACAATTCGTTCCGTGTGCTTATCGTGAACATAAGCCTCTATTTGGTCTTCACCCATCTTTTCAAGAAAGTCGTTAGTGATAATCAAACGTAACGATATTATACGTATCGCCGGATGTTGAGTCTTTCGACTTAACGCATCCGCGACCACATTCGCCTTACCCGGATGGTAAAGTATCTCACAATCATAATCTTTCACCACATCCATCCATCTACGTTGACGATAATTCAAATCCCTTTGAGTAAAAAGGTGTTTCAAATTCTTATGATCCGAATATATCGTACACTTGACACCATACAAGTAGTGGCGCCAAATTTTCAACGCATGCACAACCGCCGTCATTTCAAGATCATGAGTCGGGTACCTCGTTTCGTGTTCCTTTAATTGTCGAGAGGCATAAGCAATGACTTTACCCCTTTGCATAAGAACGCACCCGAGCCCATTTAAGGAAGCATCACAATAAACCACCATGTCTTCGACGCCTTCCGGTAACACTAACACCGGAGCTTGACACAACTTCTCTTTCAATAATTGAAAAGCAATTTCTTGCTCGTTTTCCCAATTGAACTTAGCACTCTTCCTCGTCAACTTTGTTAATGGAGAAGCAATCTTAGAAAAGTCTTGGATAAACCGACGATAATAACCGGCCAATCCGAGAAAACTTCGGATCTCCGTGGGCGTAGTCGGTCGTCCCCAACTCTTCACCGTCTCAATCTTCCCCGGATCCACTTGGATACCGCTTTCGTTCACAATGTGACCAAGGAATTGAACCTCCCTTAGCCAAAATTCACATTTAGAGAACTTTGCATACAACTTCTCTTTTCTTAGCGTCTTCAAAACTTCACGTAAGTGACGTTCATGTTCGTGCATACTTTTCGAGTAGACTAGTATGTCGTCAATGAATACAATAACCGACTTGTCCAACATAGGTTGGCACACCCGGTTCATAAGATCCATGAATGCCGCCGGTGCATTCGTAAGACCGAAGGGCATAACTACAAATTCATAATGCCCGTAACGCGTTCGGAAAGCCGTTTTCTCAATATCTTCCTCACGGACCCGCATTTGGTGATAGCCGGACCGTAGGTCGATCTTAGAGAAATACGTTGCGCCTTGAAGTTGATCAAACAAATCGTCGATCCTAGGTAGTGGATAACGATTCTTGATCGTCACTTTATTCAACTCACGGTAATCAATGCACATACGCATACTACCGTCTTTCTTTTTCACGAATAAGACCGGAGCGCCCCACGGCGAAGCACTCGGTCGGATAAAACCCTTCTCTAGCAACTCTTGAATTTGATTCAATAGCTCTTGCATTTCCGTTGGTGCTAAACGATAAGGAGTTTTAGCAATGGGAGTAGCCCCCGGAACCAACTCAATGCGAAACTCGACTTGTCTTTCCGCCGGAACACCCGGTAACTCATCCGGAAAAACGTCTTCAAACTCATTAACTACCGGAATTTCACGAATAGGTGGTGGCTCATTACGAGTATCAACAACATAAGCAAGGAAAGTCATGCCACCGGTAACAACGGAACGACGTGCCCGTGCAAAAGTGCATATCGGCACCGGTCTTCTTCTCTTATCGCCATGAATAATCATTTCTCCCCCACTTGGGGTCTTCACTCGAATACACTTATCATGGCATGCAATATTGGCTCTATAACGATCGAGCCAATCCATACCAACAACGATATCAAAGTCGCCCAAGGTCATTGGAATAAGATCAATTTTAAAAGTTTCGGCACCAAAAACAACATCACAATTTTTACACACATCAACCACTAGCACCGTCTTGCCGTCCGCTATTTCGACTTCTACCGGACGACTTAACTTAGCTAGCGGACTATCAAGTTTAGGCACAAATTTAGGAGACACAAACGACAAATTTGCACCGCTATCAAAAAGAATCCTTGCCGGATTAGAATTAACCATGAAAGTACCTGAAACAACTTCGTTGGATTGTTTGGCTTCATCGTTCGTCATCAAGTAGTTTCGCCCTCTAGCCGACCCCGCCGCCTTCTCAATCTTCTTAACATGATCATTATTCAACTCGGGGCATTCCGGCCTCTTGTGCCCCACTTTACCGCAATTAAAACACGTAACCGTCTTGGCCGTGCATTCACGGGCGTAATGACCCGACTTCCCACAATTAAAACAAGTGGGCGCAAAAGTACCCGTGCCACCTTTCTTCACACTATTAACGCTCTCGGTGCCTTTCCTAGACTTCTTGTTTGAAAAATTCGAATAGCTCGAACCTTCAAACTTCCTTTTCGAGAAAACAAAATCACTCTTCCTAGGCACCTCCGGCTCAAAACCCCGAGCCAACTCAAACAATTCATCGAAAGTCTTAGCCATACCCCGGCTAATCTTGCTCTTGTAGTCGGCATTCAAAGTACGATAAAAATCTTTCATAAGCTTATGATCATCACCCACATACTCCGGGCAAAAACGAGTCTTTGCCAAGAATGTAGACTTGAGGGTAACTAAATCCATGGAACCTTGTTGCAAATGATGCAACTCGTCCCGAATTCGATCAAGATCGGATGAAGTTCGGTATTCCTTGAAAAACTCTTTCTTGAACTCCTCCCACGTCAAGCCCATGCATTGCTCCTCGCCATACAAATTGATTTTATCATCCCACCACAACTTGCCTTCTTCACGTAACATGCTAGACCCAAACCTCGTCTTCTTCTTGGGAGGACACTCCGCGGTACGGAAGGCCCCCTCGATGTCCGAAATCCAACAAGTACTTTTCAACGGATCCCTCACCCCATTAAACGTCGGAGGTTGAGTATCCTTAAAATTTTTGTAGTGGAAGTCTCTATTTCCATCACCCCCTTCACCTCGAGGATAAACGTTTCTAGCATCAAGGGCCTCTTCAATAGTGGCCTTCAATCGTTCATTTATCATTTCGGTCACTTGCCCATCGACCGACTCTTGGAAGACCCTTCGGACATCCGCAAGAAAATCCGATTTCAACTTCTTAAAGACGGCCTCGACCTTGGTCGAGAACTCGGCGTCTTCACTTGTACTCCCGTTTTCATGATCAGGACCGTTTCTCGTCTTCATTCTATAAAACGAATTAGGTTAAACCATGAAACGAAAGGACAATTATACCCAATTACATACGTATACACCACACTACCCCATCTTGCTCAACAATCGTCGTACATTGCTTGTTTGACCCGATTTGCACCCGTAGTAATGGTAGCTAGTCATTACCACGCAAGCACGTCGCGCTAACTCGCTAGTACAACGTCCATCTCGCTTGATGATTGCTAAACACAACACAAACAAATAGCGCATGATTAGTTCACATAAACCTATGCACTAATCATACCGATCCGACCCAAAGTCCTACAAGTCCCGCATAAACACGCACACAAAGTCTAAGTCTAGGCGCCTATCTCAAGTCACCTAAATCCCTTAGACCATGCTCTGATACCACTTGTAACAACCCAAACCGTAACCGACCAAACACGACGAAATTGCAAACAAAAAAAAAATTTCTGGTGCAGGCCATCTGCGCGGCGCGCCAGGTGGCCGCGCGGCGCGCCAAACCACCTGGACAGCCCGCTGTCCCCGGAAGTCAATTTAATGAAAATGTTTGACTAGTTCTCGACATTTTTAGCCAAAACGCTTTTAACCATACATTCATATATGTAAAACTAGCACATAACTAAGGTATGAACAAGTTTTACAAGGTGGGGCCCACACGTGCCCAAAACGCCACTAAGTTTAAAATACAATGTTTAATACAAATTAGAGTTTCGACCACGAAAAGTTTAATTGCCAAACGATACAACGAGCATGGTGTTTGGGGTTAAACTACCCAAATCTCGGTCAAACTCCAAAATCATCACATCCCAAAAGCGTCACTAAACTAGACGGGATCTCTAATCCAACCGAATGCCCTTACCCTTGTCCACACCGGAACCTATAAAAATAGTAAACAACGAGAGGGTAAGCAAATCTTAGTGAGTAAAACATATATATACATGCATATACAACTTACCCACACGCATCCACGATATCAAATAACACATAACAAATCTCGATAAGCAAGCTAGTATCACCAAACGTATCACTAGCAATAATCATAGCATAAATACTCATAACAATAATCAAATGCTAGTATGAACAACAATAAATCATGGTTAACCAATCTCTTCGCTAGGGAACGACTTCGCGAAACAAGTCATCGATGTTCATAACATTCGTTAGCTTCCAAAAACGGCTATGGCATGCTAACCCCCCCGAGGTGTTCCAAAAACGGCTATGGCATCACCCCTCAAGTGTTCCAAAAACGGCTATGGCATCACTTGCTCAATGTGAGTAGAACACGGCTATTACTCACGCTTTCGTACACCAACACGGCTATGTGTACGGGTAACTCAAATAACAACGTGGGAGTAAAACACGGCTATTACTCGCCACTAAATGCACAAACACGGCTATGTGCCTTAGTACAAAACATGGACTAATACGGCTAAGTCCCACAACCTTGGTCACAAAACGGCTATGTGACACCATCAACACGGTACATAAATTATATACATACATATATAGATATTCCACTCACCTCAAAATCTCTTGTCGAAAGATAACCGAGCTTGAACACTTCAATGTAACGCACCTATTACATTTATCACAATATCAAAATCATAACTCAAGTTGGTCAACACTCTAAAGCTCACTCCTAGAGCCAATTTGACCTATGGTGCAAATCCGACCCATTTGCACCCTTAACCCTAAAATCGGGTTAACTCATCACAAAACCCTATCATTAACCAAAGTAGGTTCTTTACACATTTTAACATTAGTTTTAGGCTTCAACTACACACATTAATTAGCTTAAGTTCAATTTGACCCATTTGGCACTTTCAAAGTCAACCTACCCATTTTTGGGTCAACCACTACCCATTTTACACCCATTTACATAAATCATGGTGTTCTAACCCTCTTACTAGCTAATTAGGGTTCTCTAACATCAATTAACACTTCCAAAACCCTAGTTAACTCAATATTGAGTCTATATGACCCAAATTACCCAAGAATACCCAAAATTAACCAAAAGTGGGTTTTATGTTCACCTTTGACTCAAACCCTAGCCCTAAATCAAATTAAACAAAGGAATTAAGATTAGAGCATACCACAACTACCAAAACGAAGATAATGACGAGATGAACAACTTTAGAACTTGGGCTTTAGCAAGAAACCCTCTTCTTCCTCTTCAAAGTGAGCTTTCCCTCTCTAAAACTCACTCTCTCACTAAAATAAATTGGGAGGTGATAAGGTTGGTGAACAAGGGAGTAAATGAGCTCCCAAACTACTGAACCAAGCATTAAACTCGGCCTTGATGTGAATTTACCAAAATACCCCCAAAATATCTAATTTAAAAAGAGAAAGGGATCTGTCACAGACAGTTGGCGCGGCGCGCCACAAGGCCGCGCGGCGCGCAACCCTGCCAGTTCAGCTCCTTTTGTATTTTAAATACACGCAACAGAACCCCGTTTCAAGTACCGTACATTACACTTATATACACTTATGTACACTATAAATAATCGGGTCTTACATAAGACTAATGAATCAGACCCCCGGAAAGGATAATCTCCTTAAAGATTAAAAATCAGCTTTTAAGCCTGATATTACTCAATCCATGAGTGTAAGATCCTGTTTCCCAGGTGGTTGGGACGCCGTCTAGATGGGTGGGATGCCGTCCCAGTGTGAAGGACTGGACGCCGTCCAGATAGTTTGGACGCCGTCCAAATGTTCTGGCGTGCCAGCTGTCTATTTAGATATTTAAAGAGGGCAAAGTGGTAATTTCACATTGGGAACAAATTTAAGGCCCTAGATCAGTTGGGGAGCCTCATTTACTCCATTCCATCTACCTTATCCTCTTCCACTTAAAATCTAGAGAGAGAGAAAGATTCTAGAGTGAGAGAGCTTAAATCAAAGAAGAAGAAGGTCGAATCGGGTCTTAGTGTAAGTTCTAAAGTTGTTCATCTAGCCCCTAGCCATGTTATGATTGTGGAGGTAAGTTCTAAACCTAACTTCTTTACTTAATTAGTAATAAAGGTTAGGGTTTGGGTTAGTGATGAACATAAAACTCATTATTAGTGATTTGGGGATTTTGGGTAAGTTTGGGTCAAGAGGACTCAAAAGTTACTAACCTAGGGTTTTGGAATGTTAATTGTGGTTATGAGTCTTGAATTGATTGGTTAACTACTAGCACACCTAGATGTTATGTAAGTGGGTATTATTTGGGTTGTGGGTGACCCGAATGGGTGTATTAACTTTAAAATGGGTCAAACGAGTCTTTGATGACCTAGGTTGGTTAATGTGTGTGAAAGTGCTATAACTTGTGTTAAAAAGTGTTTTAAGACCATATTTAGCTAGTGTTAGGGTTTTGGTGATGATAACCCAAATATTAGAGTTAAAAGTGCAAATGGGTCGGAATTGCACCATGGGTCAAAGTGACACTAGGATGGTGAGTGAGTTGGTTGACCAACTTGATCTTTTGATTGATTATGTGCATAATGTAATAGGTACGTTACATTGAAGGTTTCAAGCTCGGTTATCTTTCACAAAAGACTTTGAGGTGAGTGGAATAATTATATATGTATGTATATGATTTATTTACTTGTGGGGTATGGGTTAAAGTTCGATGTTGACGATACCATATCCTAGAGTATATTGTTGGCTGATGAGGGTTAAAGTTCGATGTTGACGATACCTCAGGTATGGATTTAAAGCTCGGTGTCGACGAAGCCATACACTATTGTAGTGATATTTGATGAGGGTTTAATTTCGATGTTGACGATACCTAATATGTGGGTTTAAGTTCGATGTTGATGATACCACATTTATTAGGACGAATGGGAATTAAGTTCGATGTTGACGATATCATTCGTTGGGCTAGCCTTGGGATTTGAGTACTAATGGATGTTGTGAACATCAATGTTTATGTATTCGTGTTGTAGCATGTTGTATTGTTGTGTTATATGCTATTGTTGTATTAGCTTTGTTATCGTGGTTTTAGCGTTATACATTATAAAGGTATGCTAATTATGTTGCTAGTATGTATGCAGATTTGGTGTAAATGATTGCATGTAAGTAAGTTATATATGTATATGTATAATTATTGCATTCACTAAGCTTTAGCTTACCCTCTCGTTGTTTACCTTTTTAGGCTTCGGCGTGGACAAAGGAAAAGGTATTCGGTTGGATTAGTGGTCTCCCGCTTATTTTGATAGGGGATGCTTTTGGGGTAGCTTTTGGAAGTTCGGCTAAGATTTAGGTAGTTTAACCCCAAACACCATGCTCTAGGTGTCGTTTGGAATTTAAACTATGATGGTCGAAACTTGTATTTTGAACGAATTTCGTAAAATGGGACATTGTGGGCCCGGTGTTGTAAAACTCGTTTTGATGATGAAAATCTCTTAGTTTTACTTATTATAACATGTTGTGAAAAGGTTTTCGTTTAAAAGTATCGGGAAGCGGGATTTCCGCTCGTGTAATTTGGAACCCGAGATCAGAACCTGACAGTTCATTGGGACGTCGTCCCAATTGTTTGGATGACGTCCAAGTCTTCAGTACTGGACGCCGCCCAGGAATCTGTACGCCGTCCAGATGTACTAGTCCAGAATTTTTTTTTTAGGTGTGTTTTTGGTATAACGAGTTCGGGTTGTTACAAGTGGTATCAGATCATGGTCTAAGGGATTTAGGCGACTTGAGATAGGTGCCTAGACTTAGACTTTATTGTATGTGCGCTTTATGCGGGACTTGTAGGACTTTGGGTCGGAACGGGAATTGTTAGTGCTAATGTTTATGTGATTTAACCTTGCACTAATTGTTTTGTGTTGTATTAGTAATCATCGAGCAAGATAGATGTTGTACTAGCAAGTTAACGAGACGTGCTCGCATAACAATGATTAGCTACCATTGTTACGGGTTCAATTTGTGTCAAGCAAGCAATGTACGACGATTGTCGAGCAAGATGTGGTGGTGTGATGTACATATATACATATGTGTTATTATAACAACCCTCATATTTCCATACCTGAATTGATTAATTTGACTATAGGGTTGTTATCCATACGTAATATATAATTAAATTTGACATTGATCAAATATTTATTTTTAGTCGACACTTTTTGTTAACTAAAGTTTACACTAATTATATAAAATAACTTTAGTTAATATTAATATTAATCCGTATTATATTTAAAACTATATGAAACATAATTATTAATTAAATGATAAGTTATTTTAATCATTATATATATATTTTTAGCTTATAAAAAAAGATATTTTTTTATAAATTAAATAATGAGCCCATGAATTTTGACTAAATATTTTCAAAAACAAAAACTTATTAAAAATATTTTTAACATGTTTTTATTTTTTGTCAAAATTGGCACCTTTATTTTATTTATATTTTTTCTTTTCACCAACCATTTTTTTTCCTATAAATATCCACTTCTATTTCATAAAAACTTGTATCAAATCTTTCGAAAAACTCTATCACAAACTTGGGAAAGTACTTGAGGTATTTTCTATATTTTTTATCGAATTGCTTTTATTTTTTTGTATATTCTTTAAAAATTCGAATTTAATATATATAAATTATTTTTACATGTTATACTTAGTATTATAAGTATTATGATGTATAAAAATAATTTTGATAATTTATGGAATATTATTTATAATTAAATACGAATTATGAAGTATTTAAATATAAAAATAATATAAAATTTGTAATAAAATATTAGACAGTAATAAAAATAATTATAATTTTTTTTTGAGATTATTATAATTTTATAAATAATAAAAAATTATAAAAATTAAATAAATTGGACGATTAGTATTTAAAAATAATTTACTTTTGCATTATTATAAACCGAGAGAAATAATAAAGAAAATACAAAATAAATACAAATGTGTATTAAATATTTTTATAAAATTTTTATATGATTAGTAGCATTACTAGATACTTTAGAAAAATATAAAAATTAATTTTAAATTATTTTTCCTATTTATTTAATTATAGGTCGATTACAATGGTTAAATAATTAGAAAACATAAAATAAATAATATTTTGATATAAAATTTGATTTAATAATTTTTATAACATTTTTAAATAATATAGAACCTGTAAAAAATATAAAATTATTTATTTAGATCGATTTAATATTTATTACCTAATTAAATTTGATTAATATAAATCGAGTATATATATAAAGAAAAGTGGGAAATAAATACAAAAACTTGATAAAATTATTTTTATAAAATATCCTACTGAATTGTATAATTAACTAAGTTTATAAAAATTATAAATATAATATTTAATGAATTAATATTCGAATTAACATATATTAGTATGATTTTCGATTAACATAAGTATATTACATATACTAAATTAATATTATTATTATAACTTACGGTTAATAACTAAGTATACTATATAATAAAGTATAATGCTTATAATGTAAGTTAATAACAATACATTATTAATAAACACTTATTTTATAACTATACTAATTTAATAATAATAACTTATAGTATATAATATAAGATAATCAAATTGTTAATACATTAATAAATATAATATAACATATATAATAACATATAAACCTAAAGTGAAGGTTAATCAAAGATAATGTACAATTCATGTGAACTTCATCGCTACTTACAGTCGTAAGTGAATGATGTCTAGGTTGCCATTTATGGGTAAGCTTGTAGATCTCGAATGCCATGACTTAGATTCTGGTCAAGAGTCCTGGGCCCCCGGTTACATCTGGTCATTCCTGACTTATTTGATAGCAATAAAGTTTGAGTAAAGTTATACAACGTCTTGCTAAAGATTAACCCGAACTTTCTAAAATTGGAAAATTACTATAAGTGAAAACTTTCCATAAATAGTAACCTTTCGAAAATGGAAATTCTTTAGTGAACCATTACTATCAATATAGTACTATATACTATTGTCTGTTAGGCAATGTCTGATTATACGTTCTATCTCTAGGTTGAGATCTCGGTCACGTCCTTCCGTTCAATTCTTTCGTGGAATACTCTTTTGTGCTACTAAGGTGAACTTCATAGCCCCACTTTTTACTGTTTCATAACTGTTTTATAACTTTTGGGGTGAGACACATGTTTGCTTTATAACTGTTTTACGCTTAGACACAAGTACTAAATTGTTAACTATGCTGTCTTGCTTTGATTCATGCTAAATCCCTACCGTAATATCATCAATTACTACATTTAAATGCAAACTTAATTATTGTGAGTAGGCCTATTGAGAGTAACGTCTCTAACCATTCGACCGTTGGTCTTTGGTTACATAATAATGATTCCACGACACTGACAGTACAAGGTGTCATAGGGTAAACTTGTTTAGTAGCGATATTACAAAATGCAGCAACACTTTTAGATTGATATTTCTATATCAATCAACTTTAAACTAAATCTTGTGGTCTAAAACTTTGGATATTATTTATAAACCTGTGAATTTCACTCAACCTTTTTGGTTGACACTTTAAGCATGTTTTGTCTCAGGTGATGATTGAGCTAGCTGTTTGCAACTTTGTAATTATAGATTTGATGCTTGCATGGAGTCCACATCGCATATTATATTTTAGTTCATAAACATTTATTTTACGTTTTAATAATAATGTAAACATGTATTACTGCTTTCGCTGTTTTATTAACAAAGGTTTTATTTAAAAAGTCTCATATAGAGTCGTTCTCGTTTATACAACTGTGTTATGATATGATTGGTCACAATTACCCCTGGTCCATTTTGGGGGGTGTGACAGATTGGTATCAGAGCAGGCTATTGTAGAGAACCAGGATTGCATTTTAAGTGTGCCTTATACAATTAGGTACCTTAGCAATGTAGGACTACAACTTCCTTTGACTATAGTGCCTTTAATTGTTGCCTTTAACTGTTAAATGCTACACTATACTTTAGAAACTTTACTTATCTTAGAATGCCGAGCCAATCTAAGAACTCTGCTCATTCTCCTAAGTACTATTTAATTCCGCCACCACATTTAAATGCGACACCGTTCTCGACATTCCTATGTCATCTATCATGGTTTTGTGTATTACATATGTATTACATGAAATATTATCTATGATTTTTGAAACTCCAATATTTGTTACTATTCATACTCAAACGTATATAACCTCCTTGTTATAACACGTACCTATATGCTTTATGCCTTTATGCATCGGTTTGCGAACCAAAAAATGTCATTGAGTTATCGAGAATCTCAAAGATATTATAATGTCATCACTACTCATATTCGTTACTTTTAAATCTTTGTTTTCTCGTTATTTTTTATCATTGAATTTTCTTGACGGATGGCGTCTACGAAACTCTAGAATGGAAGGGTTTGGATTACCAATTTAAAGGATCCTATAGCTAAAGCCCTAGACCTGAATAGGCGATTACGAATTGAAAGTCTTTAATCATTATCTAATTACATACTTATCATTTTTAATCTAGACACGTCATACTGCAATTATTGCATAAATGGAGTATAGACAAATCATATCTTATCATATCTATCCCAATAG
The DNA here is from genome assembly GCF_046630445.1 of Rutidosis leptorrhynchoides. NCBI lineage: Eukaryota > Viridiplantae > Streptophyta > Magnoliopsida > Asterales > Asteraceae > Rutidosis > Rutidosis leptorrhynchoides. The sequence continues at coordinate 196,105,025 of NC_092338.1, forward strand.
ACTTTGTCTAACACTTTTCCTAAATTTCCTCCGTAAATTACGAAAATCTTTTTCTATATATACGTATTCAAGGAGATGAATGTATCATTCAATATTCAACACCCATTTCATATCAAACCTTATTCCAAACACATAATATGGATTTCTCACCTGATTCCTCAAGTTCCTCTAGCTCCGAAGATAGCGTGACGAGAGCACACCCACCGATCAATTACCGAGATTTATTCAGAAAATGGGGATGGGTTCGCGAAATACTCACCCTATGGAGAAATGAAGAAGGTACTCCTTATCACGAGCCAAACTTACCACCAAACGTCGGAGTACTCGATCCGCTTACCGGCAAACCTGTTCGCAATACCACTTTCACTCTTTTCGCAAGAATTTTCAGCCTCGAAGGTCGAATCGATGTAGCCCAAGATAGTATTCGTCCTCTACTCCCGAATTCTAACCAGATAGGGTTATTAGAAGAAGTTAGAAGACTTTGAACTAAATATCAAGAATTGACAAATCTTACGGAGGAATGGGTAGAACAAATCCATAAACTCGAGCAAAAAGTAGAAACCCTGGAGGAAACAGTGCACGATTTGGAAGCTAGGCTAACACCTACTACCCAAGTACCACAAGCAACACCAGCAACATAACCAGCATCACTAGTACCAACAATACCACCAACATCACCAACACCACAAGCATTGTAAGGACCATCAGCATCACCACCAACAGCATCAGCATCACCAACAACAACATCTGCATATCACGCCTCAACATCACACTCAGTACCTCGGATATCAACATCATACGCCCCATAGATACCAAGGAATATTAGTAATAATGAGTTAAGATGTATTGACTCATTCTTCCTGAAGAATTATATATGTATACTTTTGAAACGACCCGACCCAATCCATAGGGACGAATACAATAACATATGATTACATCGCGAGGCATTTGACCTCTATATGATACGTTTTATAAACATTGCATTCTTTTAAAAATATATACCATAAATGAATATTTAAAATTCAATGTTTTCGACATCTGATGATTTTTACATATAGACAATCACCGTAAATAACAGTTTACAAGAATACTTCCGGTGACAATGCAGTCAAAATAAATACACGGTGATGATTTTGTGAATGCAATGCTTCCTCGAATAAAACATGTATGACTCCATGCACATGGTTTCTCTAACATATATTCAAACAGCGGAAGACTTCTAGGAACCTGAGAATAAACATGCTTTAAACGTCAACATAAAGTTGGTGAGATATAGGTTTAATGCTAGCAGCGTTATAAATATAGACCACAAGATTTCATAAACATAAATGTTTTAATAAAAATATTCTAAGTGGTTGAGCACTTGATAACCATACTTAACATTTAATCAACGTCGCATATTCCCTTTATTATGAAATCTCACTACACTGTACCAAGTGTAGTCACCGAAACGAAGTACTGTGCAACCGTTGAATACTGGTCATCCAGTCCGGTTGGGGTTGTCAAGCCCGATAGATCTATCAACAGGATTCGCGTTTACAATACCACATGTAAATAGTAGTTACCAAGCTACAGGGAAGTATGCCAGTGGTACAACTCAACGTAGAATATATTTTTTTATCACTTGTGTCCATAACGTAAATCATAAAATGCATGTATTCTCATCCCGAAATATTTAGAGTTTAAAAGTGGGACTATATACTCACTTTTGCCTTGAAGGTATTTAACTCGACTTGGTCTTCGATAGATATCACGAACCTAACCATATATATATAATATATCAACCTATTTTCTTTTCAAGTAATCGTTACATATATATATATATATATATATATATATATATATATATATATATATATATATATATATATATATACTTATAATACTTTTAATATTTTCTTAGTCCGTAGTTAGCAGTCCGATGTTAGTGGTCCACAATTAGTTGCTCAATAAAATAAATAAAGACCCCATCGTATTCGTATTGATCAGAATTAATCTCGACCCATGGTACCATGTTGTCAAATGACGTGTTGCGTACATAAAGTACCGTGTTGTCAAATGACGTGTTGCGTACAATCATGAGGTCTTATGATTAATCTTCTCGTGTTGTTTACGGGTGGTCCTGAAATATATAAAATCAAATCATAAGTAATTATATATAAAATATCATATTAATTAGAAAAGATATGATTAATTTACTTTATCTCCAAATATTTTCGTAGCTAAACTAGCTTCGGATACCCAATCTTGTTTTAGTCGTAGTTTCTTCATTACAACTCCGTTTTTGTTGGTTCAACTTGCCACTTCCTTGGATCGAGTCAAATTTTAAGAATATGAACTGAAAATACCTTAGTTTGTATTCGAAATCACAGGTTATAGGTCAAACTTTGGTAAAACTTATGAAAGTGATCATTTTCCATCATAAAAACAACATTTAATGATCATTTTTCTAAAAATACTTACACTTTGAGTTAAACCATGAAATTTTTATGTTTTAACATATTCATAAGAAATATCATTTTTCCAGAACATGAACTTCCAATTCAAAGTTCAAGATGGTTTTTAATTATCCAACCCAAAACAACCCCCGGTTGCACTCCGATGACGTAGATTCAGTTTTTAAGGTGTTCTTTGTAAAACCAAGTTATATCTTGTTAAGTTAGCATATCATTATGATATATTACAGGTCTTGAAGTGTTTTAAAAGTTAGGTTAGAAGGATCTATTTAGTTTGCAAACAAGTTTGAAATCATTCAAACTATGTTCTTGTTGTTAAAATTTTACAACATAAAATAAGATAGCTATATAATTATGAATCGAACAAGATTATGAACAAGGTTACTACCTCAAGTTACTTGGACAAAGTTACTGTAAGAAATAAGAAAAAATCTTGGAATCAAAGAGTGGTGGAGTTAGATCAAAAGGTTGGAAGTATACTTCTTCAAATGGGTGGTTATTTTGATATGTTCTTGAAAGAGTTTTCTTATGGTGTTTAAGGCTTGTAATTGAAGCTAAATGATGGGGAAAATGCTTGGAGATGTTCAAGTATGAAGTTAGGAGTATTTTGAGAGAGAAATGAGGGTGTAGGTATGAGAAAATGGAGTGAAGAAATGGTGTTCATTCATAAAAACGTTTTTAGTTTATAAAGAAAGAAAAGAATTCCTAATTTTGTTTTCTTACTAATAATTCATGCTACTTGACAAATCCTAGTTACCTCATATCTAGGGCAGTAATAATGTTGATTAGGATGTTGATTTGATGTGTATATACCAATAGTAAATACATATAGAAGCTGGGTATGATACGGGTACATATACCCTAGATATACGTATAGAAATCTTGAGGAAACGGAATGAGAATTCAAATATAGCTATCTTTTGTGAATATACTTATATTGTTTTATGTATTTAAGTCCTTAAAAAGTGATTAAATACATTATATATACGATACGTGTATAAGCATTATAGGTTATAAGTATATATATCAAAGAATGTTACGTATAGTTATCATTTTGAAAACTTAAGTTAGTAGTTTCAAAATATACTTATAACTCATTGTCATTAGTACACAATGAGATGTTAAACCATTCTTAGATCATGTTAAATATATATAAATACATATATATACACAAACGTATAATTATCGTATGTTATATAGTTCGTGATATCATCGGTCAAATTGGACGGTCAAACGTTGTGTAAAACTCTTTTCAAAAACACAAGTCTCAACAATTTGGATTGCTTATCATGTTGGTAAGGTTTAATTTATGTAAATATTAATCTCATAAGTATAAAATGATTGGAAAAATCCGGGTCGTTACAGTACCTACCCGTTAAATAAATTTCGTCCCGAAATTTGAATGGGATGGTCATGGCTGACAATAAGTATGTTTTCATGACGTATACGAGTTGGAAATTAGAGTTTTATTATCATCAAGTAATATTGATAAAGCAATTTGATTTTTGTGAAGAGTACGAGTGAGGCTATCACCAAAGGGTGAAATGAGTAGGTATAGATTCGTCATATCTTTTGACGTAGATAGGATTGATTTCCTAGTTCAAGAGATTTGGAGTAAAATCTTCATAATGATATTTGATTCTTCGATAATCAAGGAAATTAGAATCCGCTTTAAATGCGATCATCTATTTTGATTGCTCTGTCGGATCTTTTACTATAAATCCACCTCCCTTCATTTCCTTACAACTCATACCTTCTATTCTTCCTCCCTCAATTCATACTTTAAAACATTTATCAGTATGCTCCATCCAGTACTGATCTTGGATATACTCTTAACTTTCATCTCTGTCATTCTTCTTTTTCATCTACCTCCGGAGGATTTTATTTATTTCTACTATTACCTTGGGGTTATAGTATTGTTAATTCTCTCGTGCCTTTACGTTGCAATACGTATTGATATACACGGTTTGTAATTTATTTGTTGTTGTCGAGCTTTATATTTTCTTTTATATTCAACAGTTCCATACTTCTGTTTCCTCTTCCCGACTTCGAGTCAAGCGAATAATGGTCCGGAATTCGTAGGTATGGATTTTGAAATAAACATATTTAATGTTCTAAGAAGGAAATAGTAATTGCACGATCTTGATTTGGTAAGTTACCAGAATGTCCGAAAAGATAGAATTATCAAGGAGATATGTTCTTAATATGTTTGGAGATTGGGTAGAATGTAAGAGTTATGTAACATGGCACATGATGACGTTATGATATGTGAATCATTATGTTCCATTTAGAAACTCAGCATGAATTACTGTAATATAATCACGTTGATTAAGTGTCATTATATTATACTAATTCATGCTTCAGTTTCCAACACTACTTCAAAACATTCTTATTTTAAACTTGAATTTTTCAGAATTTAGAAACTAACACAGTTTCTTTTATGTTGTAACGCAAATATTGTGAAGAGATAAATGATTTTTGATGAGGATAGTTTGGAATATATCTTCAGGAATATCGGAGATATTTATAATGAAAAATACGATGATATCATATCTAAGATCAGGGAATGACGCAGAAAATCTGTCTGTGAAGGTTTAGAATAAGGAGTAAGGTTCTTACTAACGGTTTCAGCAGACACTGAATCATTTGAATCCTTTGAAGGTAGATTTCGTCATTATGATTTGTCCACAACCTCCTTTATACTTTGCTCAATCCGTTTTCCAGTACCAAATTTTTCGTTCGAGCTTTTCCAATCTATTATTCTTTATTGTCAAACTTCTGACTGTAATTGTTGTCTACTGTTTTTACCACTTTATCAGTCTTTTCCAAAACTTAATAGCACTAATTCGTAGACTGGAGCATTTTTCAGAAACTTCACATTTGAAATATGTAATTCTTGGGGATAGACGTTGTATATATATATATATATATATATATATATATATATATATAACTGCTGAAATAGAAACGCTGCGAGATTTCAAAATACCCATTGTTGATTCCGCCAAAGGGGTAACGACTTGCTGGTACATCTGCTGATAATGTCGTGGAATATAAAAGGTTCCCTGGTAACAAAAAGGTAATCGTATGTATTACAGGTTATAATAAGGCTACTTCGAATGGAAAGTCGAGGTTGACTTGCTGAAACTGTGACAAAATTTGCTATTTTGAAAAGGAATCGCAAAGTTATTTTTGCTAATAAATGCTAAAAGATTTAACGCGGATACGTGTTAAATTATGTCCTTGATTTCGAGAGCTTTTCAGGTGCAAGACTGCGGGTAATGTGTGGTTGGATCATCATCTCGATTGTCCATTATTTGAAGTGTCTTCAGGAATTTTGAAGGGTTTGATCATAGATTGTAATTGTTAATATACATATGATGTTTTAGGACTTTGAATGATACAAATATTTTTCTGGGTTCCAAGAATCGAATGATGTTCTAGCATAGTTTTGAAGTCAAAGTATAGTTTTGAAAGATGTAAGAGTCCTAAGAGTGATGTCTTCTGTTAAGTCTTGACTTGGATTTCGTTTTGTCGTAATCAAATTTGGATGAAAATGGTTGTTTTGATTTCTATGAAAGAATGTATATTATTGTGAAGGTAGTGAGTATAGTTGATGATTGTTGAATCAGAGTCGAAGAATATAATCATATTAATTGTGAATTTATATATCTCTCGGGTATTACCTACCCGTTAAAAAATTTCACAAGTAATGTTTTGTACCAGAGAATTTTATTACAATCTTTATGAAAATATATGTACATATATATCTTCTTTAGATGTAATCATGAATTTAATAAGTCAATATAATATTAGACTCATTTGATTTTCGGTTTGAGCTAGAATAAGTAATCTCTAAAACGATTAGGAACCACATATTCTTCACAGAATATTAATGAAGTTATGGATCAATACTTCATTATTTATTCTTATATATATTTCCTTAGTGAATCATGCTGATACTCATTGAACTCTTGCTAACTTCGCAAGATATGAATGTTGTTTCCCAGTAAGCTTCGAGTACATTGAAGATGAAAGTGTAAAATCAAACATATTATTGAATAATACACTTGGTTTATTATAAAACGAAATTCATTGAATTGAAACAGGGATTGTAGTTAACGATGATTAAGTTGCTGACGAAGGACGTACATCATTGCATATTTGTAGTATGAATTTAAACGAGTAGTATCTACCCTTTTTCAATTCATACTTAATAGCTTAGTACGAAAAGATTTATTTTGGTTTCCGAATTCATATATATAAAATATTTATATAAATTCTTCAGAAGAATGAGTTAATACTTCATAACTCATTGATGAAATATACGCATTATTGATGATGTCCACGATGATTCTTGAACTGGTGGAGCTTGTGATGTTAAAGTTGCTGACGATTCTAACGATGTTGACAGCACTGACAGTGTTGGTGAGGCTAAGGGTACTGCTGATGATGTTGGTAAAACAAGTCTAGCTTGTACCTTACGCATTATTCTTGTCGGGGTTTCTACTCTTCCTTTTATCATTTCTGTCCACTCATCTGATTTATGGTTAAGGCAGAAATAGGTAATCTCTATGTCTTTAGAGATTACATAATCACCATAGAATGTTTCTCAGATGAAGTTATGAATCAATACTTCATCGTTTGTTGTTGTTGGTACTTCTTGGTATCTATGGTGCGTGTGACGTTGATATCCGAGGTACGGATGGTGATATTGAGGCGTGTGATGCGGATGTGATTGTTGGTGGTGGTAATGATCCTGTTGATGTTGATGATGGTGATAACGTTGATGCTGGTGATGCTGTTGGTGCTTAGGGTATTTAGGCTTGCGATGTTGATGTTATTGACGGTACTGGTTATGCTGTTGATGCTGCTGATGGTGTTTGTAACCTTCGTACCGTATTCTCCAAAGCCACTATCCGAGTGCGAAGCTCGTTGACTTCTTCTATTACACCGGGGTGATTGTCGGTTCGGACGAGTGGATAAATAAAATCTAGAATTTGATGTAGTATATAATCGTGACGAGATACTCTGGAAATGAGAGAGAAAATGGTTTCTCGAACAGGTTCGCCGGTAAGTGCTTCAGGTTCATCGTCAAGAGGGCAATTTGGTGGATGGAAGGGATCACCTTCTTCTTGTCTCCAATGATTGAGGAGGCTACGAACCCATCCCCAATCCATCCAAAATAGATGATGACTGATTGGTTGATCCATTCCGGTCACACTGCTTTCGGAGCTTGAGTGGTATTCCATATCGGAACCCGAGGGACTTCAACTAGTGACGAGTTCCATTTCGTATGATTGAATAAAGGATTTTTCGATATGAAATGATTTTCCAGCTATCGGGTGGTATTCTAATTATATAGAATATCCACATATATAGAACAAAAGATCTCATAGATTACGGAGGGATTTACGGAATATGTCAGACAAAGTTTACAGTAACAGATACGCGTAGATATGAATTAGCAAATACGCTAAGATATGTATTTTGTCTATACACCATTCATGCAATGAATGCAGTAAGACGCGTTTAGACTTAAGATGATAAGCAGGTAATTTCCTATAGATGATAAGTAGATGATTTTCGACACAAAATGATAAGCAAAATTTTGACATGCAGACACGGTCGAAGTCCAGACTCACTAATGCAACCTAACGACTTATCAGTTAGACACACTAATGTAGACCTGGTTCGCTAAGACCACTGCTCTGATACCACATGAAACGACCCGACACAATCCATAGGGACGAATACAATAACATATGATTACATCGCGAGGCATTTGACCTCTATATGATACGTTTTATAAACATTGCATTCTTTTGAAAAGATATACCATAAATGAATATTTAAAATTCAATGTTTTCGACATCTGATGATTTTTACATATAGACAATCACCGTAAATAACAGTTTACAAGAATACTTTCGTTGACAATACAGTCAAAATAAATACACGGTGATGATTTTGTGAATGCAATGCTTCCTCGAATAAAACATGTATGACTCCATGCACATGGTTTCTCTAACATATATTCAAACAGCGGAAGACTTCTAGGAACCTGAGAATAAACATGCTTTAAACGTCAACATAAAGTTGGTGAGATATAGGTTTAATGCTAGCAGCCTTATAAATATAGACCACAAGATTTCATAAACATAAATGTTTTAATAAAAATATTCTAAGTGGTTGAGCACTTGATAACCATACTTAACATTTAATCAACATCGCATATTCCCTTTATTATGAAATCTCACTACACTGTACCAAGTGTAGTCACCGAAACGAAGTACTGTGCAACCGTTGAATACTGGTCGTCCAGTCCGGTTGGGGTTGTCAAGCCCGATAGATCTATCAACAGGATTCGCGTTTACAATACCACATGTAAATAGTAGTTACCAAGCTACAGGGAAGTATGCCAGTGGTACAACTCAACGTAGAATATATTTTTTTATCACTTGTGTCCATAACGTAAATCATAAAATGAATGTATTCTCATCCCGAAATATTTAGAGTTTAAAAGTGGGACTATATACTCACTTTTTCCTAGAAGGTATTTAACTCGACTTGGTCTCCGATAGATATCACGAACCTAACCATATATATATAATATATCAACCTATTTTCTTTTCAAGTAATCGTTACATATATATATATATATATATATATATATATATATATATATATATATATATATATATATATATATATATATATATATATATATATATATATATATATACTTATAATACTTTTAATATTTTCTTAGTCCGTAGTTAGCAGTCCGATGTTAGTGTTCCACAATTAGTTGCTCAATAAAATAAATAAAGACCCCATCGTATTCGTATTGATCAGAATTAATCTCGACCCATGGTACCATGTTGTCAAATGACGTGTTGCGTACATAAAGTACCGTGTTGTCAAATGACGTGTTGCGTACAATCATGAGGTCTTATGATTAATCTTCTCGTGTTGTTTACGGGTGGTCCTGAAATATATAAAATCAAATCATAAGTAATTATATATAAAATATCATATTAATTAGAAAAGATATGATTAATTTACTTTATCTCCAAATATTTTCGTAGCTAAACTAGCTTCGGATACCCAATCTTGTTTTAGTCGTAGTTTCTTCATTACAACTCCGTTTTTGTTGGTTCAACTTGCCACTTCCTTGGATCTAGTCAAAGTTTAAGAATATGAACTGAAAATACCTTAGTTTGTATTCAAAATCACAGGTTATAGGTCAAACTTTGGTAAAATTTATGAAAGTGATCATTTTCCATCATAAAAACAACATTTAATGATCATTTTTCTAAAAATACTTACACTTTGAGTTAAACCATGAAATTTTTATGTTTTAACATATTCATAAGAAATATCATTTTTCCAGAACATGAACTTCCAATTCAAAGTTCAAGATGGTTTTTAATTATCCAACCCAAAACAACCCCCGGTTGCACTCCGACGACGTAGATTTAGTTTTTAAGGTGTTCTTTGTAAAACCAAGTTATATCTTGTTAAGTTAGCATATCATTATGATATATTACAGGTCTTGAAGTGTTTTAAAAGTTAGGTTAGAAGGATCTATTTAGTTTGCAAACAAGTTTGAAATCATTCAAACTATGTTCTTGTTGTTAAAATTTTACAACATAAAATAAGATAGCTATATAATTATGAATCGAACAAGATTATGAACAAGGTTACTACCTCAAGTTACTTGGATAAAGTTACTGTAAGAAATAAGAAAAAATCTTGGAATCAAAGAGTGGTGGAGTTAGATCAAAAGGTTGGAAGTATACTTCTTCAAATGGGTGGTTATTTTGATATGTTCTTGAAAGAGTTTTCTTATGGTGTTTAAGGCTTGTAATTGAAGCTAAATGATGGGGAAAATGCTTGGAGATGTTCAAGTATGTAGTTAGGAGTATTTTGAGAGAGAAATGAAGGTGTAGGTATGAGAAAATGGAGTGAAGAAATGGTGTTCATTCATAAAAACATTTTTAGTTTATAAAGAAAGAAAAGAATTCCTAATTTTGTTTTCTTACTAATAATTCATGCTACTTGACAAATCCTAGTTACCTCATATCTAGAGCAGTAATAATGTTGATTAGGATGTTGATTTGATGTGTATATACCAATAGTAAATACATATAGAAGCTGGGTATGATACGGGTACATATACCCTAGATATACGTATAGAAATCTTGAGGAAACAGAATGAGAATTCAAATATAGCTATCTTTTGTGAATATACTCATATTGTTTTATGTATTTAAGTCCTTAAAAAGTGATTAAATACATTATATATACGATACGTGTATAAGCATTATAGGTTATAAGTATATATATCAAAGAATGTTACGTATAGTTATCATTTTGAAAACTTAAGTTAGTAGTTTCAAAATATACTTATAACTCATTGTCATTAGTACACAATGAGATGTTAAACCATCCTTAGATCATGTTAAATATATATAAATACATATATATACACAAACGTATAATTATCGTATGTTATATAGTTCGTGATATCATCGGTCAAATTGGACGGTCAAACGTTGTGTAAAACTCTTTTCAAAAACACAAGTCTCAACAATTTGGATTGCTTATCATGTTGGTAAGGTTTAATTTATGTAAACATTAATCTCATAAGTATAAAACGATTGGAAAAATCTAGATCGTTACAACTTTATATATATATGGTTTGAAACAATAATAAATCTTTTCGTACTAAGCTATTAAGTGTAAATCTTAACTAGTATGTACTACTTGGTTAATTCATATCACTAATATGCTATAATGTACATCCTTCGTTAATGACTTAATGATCGTTAATCACTGTTTCAGCACAATAAACTCCATTTCATAATAAATCAAATGTATTATTCATATACATGTCTGATTTTACACTTCCATTTTCGATGTACTCGAAACTTTTTAGAAAACATTATCCGTGTCTTATGAATTTCACAAGAATTCCACGAGCACCAACATCATATACCGAGGTATATCAATAACAATGAACGATGAAGTATTGATTCATAACTCCATTAAAGAAATATTCCGCGACGATTATGTAATCTCTCAAGTTTTGAAGATTATTTATTCTTGTTCCAACCGCAAATCAAATGATTTTAATATTATATTAACTCATTAAATCTATACTATATTTAAAAATACATATATGAATGTATATCTCCATAAAGATTGTAATTAAAGTTCTTTTTTACAAACTGTTAATTGTGAAAATATTTTAACGGGTAGGTAATACCCGAGAAATATTTATATCTCACATTAATATGTTGCATTGTACATTCTTCAATTCTGATTCAATAATCAGTAACTATACTACTTACGTTCACAAGATATATGTATCCGTTCACTAAAGAACAACCATTTTCATACAAATTCAATTACATATTCTAATTTTGACATATCAGAATCCAAGTAAAGCTTTAGCAGGTGTTATCTTCCTAAAGATTACTAAATTCATATATATATTCATTCGTATTTTGCGATGAATTATCACGTCAAACCACCAAAATTAGGACCATTGATGGTTACATCCTACGCTTAAACACTTCAAATTCAAAATTCTTGAAAACACCTCGGATTGATAATCAATGATTCAGATTCGTTAACCTTGAGAATGCTGACGAAGCAGCAAAAGCTATAGGTGGTCTTAATGGCCAAAATTTTGATGATAAAGAATGACATATTGAAAAAGCTCAGATTTAGAACTGAAAAACGGATTGAGCTAACCATGAAGGAGACCATGGAAAAATCACAAGGACTAAACCTGTAATCAAAGAATCTAGATGATTCTAATTCTGATGAAAACCACAAAAGATCTCCCTACGCATTCTAAATCCTTACAGAAGAATTTTCCTCATTATCATTGGATCTTAGAAAATTCTAAGATATCATCGTATCTTTCGTTATAAATATCCTCTATATTTCTGAAGATACCTTCATAACTATTCTTGTCCAAAATTATTTATCACTTCGCACTATCTGTGTTACATAATAAAGGAAACTGTTTTAGTTTCTATATTTCTATAACATACAAGTTTAAATTTTGAATGATTTGAGGTAGTGTTGGGAATTGAAGCATGAGTTAGTATAATATAATGACGTCAGGCCAACGTGATTATATTACAGTAAGAAATGCTAAATTTTTAATGGAAGATGATGATTCATAGACTTTATAATCATCATTTACCATGTTACATGACTTTTACATTCTACTTAACCTCTGAACATATCAAGAACATATATTCTTGATAGTTCTATCCTTAGTAATTCTAGTAATTTGACAAATCAAATCGTGCTATTACATTTCCTTCTGCTTTGTATATTATGATTATTCAAAACTCCATACCTACGAATTCTAGACCATTATTCGCTTGACTTGAAGTCGGGAAGGAAAAATAAGAGCATAGAGCTCCGACATATAAGGGAACATATAAAGCCCGATAACAACACGGAAATTACAAACCGTGTATATCAATGCGTATAGCAACATAAAGACACGGGAGAATTAAAAATACTATAACCCCAAGGTAATTGTAGAAGTAAACAGATTCCTCTGGGGGTAAATGAAAAAGAAGAATGACAGAAACGATAGTCAGAAAAATATCCAGGATAAGAACTGGATGGAGCATTTTCACAATCTTTGGAAGTATGAATCGAGAAAGAAAGTATAGAAGTGGTGAAGATAATGAAACAGAAGAAGCTAATTTATAACAAAATTCTAGACACAACAATCAAGGCAATTTTAATTTCCTTAATTACCGGAGAATCAAATCTTATACAGATTATAAAGATTTCCTTTAAATCCCTTGAATTCCGGAAATCACCTTTAATTATGTCAAAAGTTAAGGCAAACTGATATTTCCTTATTTCAAACTTTTAAGATAACTTCATTTATACTCTTCCTATAATCGAATCGTTTTATCCATATTACCCAATGTTGATAAAACAATATTTTCAACTCATATTCATCATTCTTGTTGTAAAGAGTGACAATCTCTATCAAATTTCAGGACTATGATTTTCATGAACTCCTCTCTATTGTGTCTACCCTAGCGTGGTGGCATAAACGCTCAAGGTTTAAATGAGCTCGATATTATTCATAACACATTTTATATATCCATTTTACTGAAATGACTTGTATAACATCATCATTTTGAATGATCTCCGCATTAATAATAAAATGCACTTCGTAGAAGAACTTGTAGAAATTATGGTTTGTATGATTTTAATTCTTGAAACAGAACAATATTCTATCCGTTGGAATTCACGCAAGGCCCCGAGTATACTTGGGAACGTAAAAACCAAATAAAACGTAAATATCCTCGTCTATGTACGAACAACACCGATTAATGGCAAGAACTAAATTTCGGGATGAAATTTCTTTTAACGGGTAGGTACTATAACAACCCTCATATTTCCATACCTGAATTGACTAATTTGACTATAGGGTTGTTATCCATACATAATATATAATTAAATTTGACATTGATCAAATATTTATTTTTAGTCGACACTTTTTGTTAACTAAAGTTTACACTAATTATTTAAAATAACTTTAGTTAATATTAATATTAATGCGTATTATATTTAAAACTATATGAAACATAATTATTAATTAAATGATAAGTTATTTTAATCATTATATATATATTTTTAGCTTATAAAAAAGAGATTTTTTTTATAAATTAAATAATGAGCCCATGAATTTTGACTAAATATTTTCAAAAACAAAAACTTATTAAAAATATTTTTAACATGTTTTTATTTTTTGTCAAAATTGGCACCTTTATTTTATTTATATTTTTTCTTTTCACCAACCATTTTTTTCCTATAAATACCCACTTCTATTTCATAAAAACTTGTATCAAATCTTTGGAAAAACTTTCTCACTAACTTGGGAAAGTACTTGAGGTATTTTCTATATTTTTATCGAATTGCTTTTATTTTTTTGTATATTCTTTAAAAATTCGAATTTAATATATATAAATTATTTTTACATGTTATAATTAGTATTATAAGTATTATGATGTATAAAAATAATTTTGATAATTTATGGAATATTATTTATAATTAAATACGAATTATGTAGTATTTAAACATAAAAAATATAAAATTCGTAATAAAATATTAAACAGTAATAAAAATAATTATAAATTTTTTTGAGATTATTATACTTTTATAAACAAGTGAAAATTATAAAAATTAAATAAATGGGACTATTAGTATTTAAAGAGAATTTACTTTTGCATTATTCTAAACCGAGAGAAATAATAAAGAAAATACAAAATAAATACAAACGTGTATTAAATATTTTTATAAAATTTTTATATGATTAGTAGCATCACTAGATACTTTAAAAAAATATAAAAATTATTTTTAAATTATTTTTCCTATTTATTTAATTATAGGCCGATTACAATGGTTAAATAATTAGAAAACATTAAATAAATAATATTTTGATATAAAATTTGATTTAATAATTTTTATAACATTTTTACATAATATAGAACCTGTAAAAAATATAAAATTATTTATTTAGGTCGATTTAATATTTATTACCTAATTAAATTTGATTAATATAAACCGAGTATATATATAAAGAAAAGTGGGAAATAAATACAGAAACTTGATAAAATTATTTTTATAAAATATCCTACTGAATTGTATAATTAACTAAGTTTATAAAAATTATAAATATAATATTTAATGAATTAATATTCGAATTAACATATATTAGTATGATTTTCGATTAACATAAGTATATTACATATACTAAATTAATATTATTATTATAACTTACGGTTAATAACTAAGTATACTATATAATAAAGTATAATGCTTATAATGTAAGTTAATAACAATACATTATTAATAAACACTTATTTTATAACTATACTTATTTAATAATAATAACTTATAGTATATAAGATAAGATAATCAAATTGTTAATACATTAATAAATATAATATAACATATATAATAACATATAAACCTAAAGTGAAGGTTAATCAAAGATAATGTACAATTCATGTGAACTTCATCGCTACTCACGGTCGTAAGTGAATGATGTCTAGGTTGCCATTTATGGGTAAGCTTGTGGATCTCGAATGCCATGACTTAGATTCTGGTCAAGAGTCCTGGGCCGTCGGTTACATCTGGTCATTCTTGACTTATTTGATAGCAATGAAGTTTGAGTAAAGTTATACAACGTCTTGCTAAAGATTAACCCGAACTTTCTAAAATTGAAAAATTACTATAAGTGGAAACTTTCCATAAATAGTAACCTTCCGAAAATGGAAATTCTTTAGTGAACCATTACTATCAATATAGTACTATATACTATTGTCTGTTAGGCAATGTCTGATCATACGTTCTATCTCTAGGTTGAGATCTCGGTCACGTCCTTCCGTTCAATTCTTTCGTGGAATACTCTTTTGTGCTACTAAGGTGAACTTCATAGCCCCACTTTTTACTATTTCATAACTGTTTTATAACTTTTGGGGTGAGACACATGTTTGCTTTATAACTGTTTTACGCTTAGACACAAGTACTAAATTGTTAACTATGCTGTCTTGCTTTGATTCATGCTAAATCCCTACCGTAATATCGTTAATTGCTACGTTTAAATACAAACTTAATTATTGTGAGTAGGCCTATTGAGAGTAACGTCTCTAACCATTCGACCGTTGGTCTTTGGTTACATAATAATGATTCCACGACACTGACAGTACAAGGTGTCATAGGGTAAACTTGTTTAGTAGCGATATTATAAAATGCAGCAACACTTTTAGATTGATATATCTATATCAATCAACTTTAAACTAAATCTTGTGGTCTAAAACTTTGGATATTATTTATAAACCTGTGAATTTCACTCAACCTTTTTGGTTGACACTTTAAGCATGTTTTGTCTCAGGTGATGATTGAGCTAGCTGTTTGCAACTTTGTGATGATAGATTTGATGCTTGCATGGAGTCCACATCGCATATTATATTTTAGTTCATAAACATTTATTTTACGTTTTTATAATAATGTAAACATGTATTACTGCTTCCGCTGTTTTATTAACAAAGGTTTTATTTAATTATACAGCTGTGTTATGATATGATTGGTCACAATTACCCCTGGTCCACTTTGAGGGGTGTGACAGTTATGTCCTTACGTTTTGTGGTTTAACCTATTCCGTTTTATAGAATGAAGACGAGAAACGGTCCCGAGAATGATAATGGAGGTACGAGTGAGGACGCCGAGTTCACGACCAAGGTTGAGGCCATCATTAAAAAGCAAAAGGCGGAATTTCTTGCGGACTTGCGAAAGGTCTTCCAAGATTCGGTTGATGAGCAAATAACCGATCTAATTAATGAAAGAATGAATGCCACAATCGAAGAGGCACTTGATGCTAGAAATGTTTATCCTCGAGGCGAAGGGGGTGATGGTAACGGTGGTAATGGAAGGTGGGACTTCCATTACAAAAATTTCAAGGATGCTCAACCCCCGATGTTTAATGGGGTACGAGGTCCGTTAAAAAGCACATGTTAGATTTTCGATATCGAGGGAGCTTTTCGTACCGCGGAATGTCCTCCCGAGAAGAAGGCGAGGTATGGGTCTAGCATGTTGCGAGAAGAGGCGAAGTTATGGTGGGATGATAAGATCCAATTATATGGTGAAGAGCAATGCATAAGCTTGACGTGGGAGGAGTTTTAGAAGGAATTTTTCAAAGAATACCGAACTTCTTCCGACCTTGATAGAATCCGGGACGAGTTGCACAATTTGCGACAAGGTTCAATGGACTTGGTTACTCTCAAGTCTACCTTTTTGGCAAAGACTCGTTTTTGTCCAGAATATGTTGGTGACGACCACAAGTTGATGAAGGATTTCTACCGTACCATGAATGATGAGTTGAAGGGTAAGATTAGTCGGGGAATGGCTAAGTCTTTTGAAGAGTTATTTGAGTTGGCCCGGGGTTTCGAGCCGGAGGTTCCAAGGAAAAGTGATTTCTCTTTTTCTAAGAGAAAGTTTGAAGGTTCAATTCATTCGAACGTTTCCAACAAGAAAAACAAGAAGGGTTCCCAAAGTGTGAATAGTGTAAAGAGGAGTAGTTTTGGGAACTTTATCCCTACTTGCTACAATTGCGGGGTACGTGGTCATTTGGCTCGAGATTTTATGAAGCCAACTTCAACAAACAAGCTCACTTGTTTTAATTGTAATAAGGAAGGGCACTGAAAGTCGGAGTGTCCCGACTTGAACACCGATCATGTTAAGCGGTTAGAGAAGGCAGCGGGTACGGCTAGAGGACAAAACTATTTGATGACAAATGAAGAGGCCAAGCAATCCAACGAAGTTGTCTCAGGCACTTTCATGGTCAATTCTAATCCGGCTAGAGTTCTATTTGATAGCGGTGCAAATTTGTCGTTTGTGTCTCCAAAATTTGTGCCTAAACTTAATAAACCGCTAGTTAAGTTAAGTCGTCCGATAGAAGTTGAAATAGCGGATGGCAAGACGGCGCTAGTGGTTGATGTGTGTAAAAATTGTAATGTTGTGTTTGGTGCCGAAAGTTTTAAAATCGACCTCATTCCGATGACTTTGGGTGATTTTGATATTGTCATTGGTATGGATTGGCTCGATCGTAATAGAGCCGATATTGCATGCCATGAAAAGTATATTCGTGTGAAGACCCCAAGTGGGGGAGAGTTAATTATTCATGGCGATAAGCGAAGAAGACTTGTGCCGATATGCCCTTTTGCACGGGCACGTCGTTTCCTTGTTAGTGGTGGCATGACTTTTCTTGCCCATGTTGTTGATACTCGTGATGAGCCACCACCTATTCGTGAAATTCCGGTGGTTAATGAATTTGAAGACGTTTTTCCGGATGAGTTACCGGGTGTTCTGGTGGAAAGACAAGTTGAATTTCACATTGAGTTGGTTCCGGGGGCTACCCCCATTGCTAAAACTCCTTATCGTTTAGCGTCGACGGAAATGCAAGAGTTGTTAAATCAAACCTAAGAGTTGCTTGAAAAGGGTTTTATTCGAGCGATTGCTTCACCATGGGGCGCTCCAGTTTTATTCGTGAAGAAGAAGGATGGTAGTATGCGGATGTGCATCGATTATAGGGAGTTGAACAAAGTGACGATAAAGAATCGTTATCCATTGCCTCGGATTGACGATTTGTTTGACCAACTCCAAGGTGCAACGTATTTTTATAAAATTGACTTACGGTCTAGCTATCACCAAATGTGGGTCCGTGAGGAAGACATTGAGAAAACGGCTTTTCGAACGCGTTATGGGCATTTTGAGTTTGTAGTTATGCCCTTTGGTCTTACGAATGCACCGGCGACATTCATGGATCTTATGAACCGAGTGTGCTAACCTATGTTGGACAAGTCAGTGATTGTGTTCATTGACGACATACTTTTCTATTCAAAGAGTATGAAGGAACATGAACATCATTTGCGTGGTGTATTCAAGACGTTGCGGAAGGAGAAGTTGTATGCAAAATGCTCCAAATGTGAATTTTGGCTAAGGGAAGTTCAATTCCTTGGCCATATTGTGAACACGGATGGTATTCAAGTAGATCCGGGGAAGATTGAGACGGTGAAGAGTTGGGGACGACCGACTACACCTACAGAAATCCGAATTTTTCTCAAATTGGCCGGTTATTATCTTCGGTTTATCCAAGACTTTTCTAAGATCACTTCTCCATTGACGAAATTGACGAGAAAGAACGCGAGATTTAGTTAGGAGAACGAGCAAGAAATTGCTTTTCAATTGTTGAAAGAGAAGTTATGTCAAGCTCCGGTGTTAGTGTTACCGGAAGGGGTAGAGGACATGACGGTTTATTGTGATGCGTCTTTAAATGGGCTCGGGTGTGTTCTAATGTAAAGAGGTAAAGTCATCGCTTACGCCTCTCGACAATTAAAGGAACACGAAACGAGATATCCGACTCATGATCTTGAGTTGGCGGCGGTTGTTCATGCGTTGAAAATTTAGCGCCATTACTTATATGGTGTCAAGTGTACAATTTATTCGGATCACAAGAGCTTAAAACACCTTTTTGATCAAAGAGATTTGAACTATCGTCAACGTAGATGGATGGATGTGGTGAAAGACTATGATTGTGAAATACTTTATCATCCGGGTAAAGCGAATATGGTCGCGGATGCGTTATGTCGAAAGAGTCAACATCCGGCGATACGAGTAGGATCGTTACGCATGATTATTACCAACGATTTTCTTGTAAAGCTTGGCGAGACTCAAATCGAAGCTTTTGTTAACAATAAGCATGAGGAACGAATCGTGGGACAAACGGAGTTTATTACCTTAGGTCCGCACGGTTTGTTATATTTTTAAGGAAGAGTGTGGGTGCCTAAAATGGGTGATCATCGACAAGTGCTACTTGATGAAGTACATAAGTCAAAGTATTCCATTCATCCGGGCGCGACGAAAATGTATCTTGATTTAAGGAAGGAGTATTGGTGGCCGGGCATGAAACATGATGTTGTTAAGTATGTTGAGCAATGCGTCACGTGTTTGCAAGTTAAAGCCGAACACCAAAAGCCGTATGGTAAATTACAACCGTTAGAAATCCCGAAGTGGAAATGGGAGCACATTACCATGGACTTCATCACAAAGTTACCTAAAACGGCGAGAACCCAATTTGATTCGATTTGGGTGATAGTTGATCGATTGACGAAAAGTGCTTTGTTTCTTCCCATTCGGGAAGCGATATCATCGGAGACCTTGGCTAAATTGTTCATCAAGGAAGTGATATCGAGACATGGGGTTCCTATATCTATTATTTCAGATCGAGATACCCGTTTTACATCTCGGTTTTGGGAAAGTTTAATGAAGATATGGGTACACAATTGAAATTGAGCACGACGTACCATCCTCAAACGGACGGTCAAACCGAACGTACGAATCAAACTTTGGAGGATATGTTACGGGCGTGCATTATTGATTTTGGTGGTAGTTGGGATGAGCACTTGCCTTTGGTAGAATTCTCGTACAATAATAGTTATCATACTAGTATCGGGATGCCACCTTATGAGATGCTTTATGGGCGGAGGTGTCGAACTCCGATTTGTTGGGGTGAAGTGGGTCAAAGAGAAATCGGGAGTACCGATTTGGTTCTAGAGATGAATAGTAAGATTGATATGATTCGGGCTCATTTGAAAAAGGCTCAAGATAGACAAAATTCGTATGCCGACAAACGTAGGTGACCGATTGAGTTCCAAGAGGGTGATATGGTAATGCTTAAGGTTTTGCCATGGAAGGGTATTATTCGGTTTCGAAAATGGAGAAAGTTAGCTCCTCGGTTTATTGGGCCATTTAAAGTTTTAGCTCGTGTGGGTGAAGTTGCATATCATTTGGAATTACCCGAAGAGCTTGCGGGGATCCATAATACATTTCATGTTTCCCATCTCCATAAGTGTCTTGCGGATGATTCATCATGGGTGCCATTAAATGAGATTGAACTAAACAATAAGTTAGAGTATATCGAGGAGCCGATTGCTATACTCGATGAAAAGGTGAAAAGGTTGAGGAATAAAGAGGTGAGAACTTTCAAGGTTCAATGGCGTCGTAGTATAGGTTCTGAGTTTACGTGGGAACCCGAAGAGTTTGTCCTAGTGTATCTTCCTGCTTGTCATGCGGCTTGGATTGCGAGGTCGCAATCCGGTTCAAGTGGGGGAGAGTTGCAAGATCCTGTTTCCCAAGTGGTTGGGATGCCGTCCAGATGGGTGGGATGCCATCCCAGTGTGAAGGACTGGACACCGTCCAGACAGTTTGGACGCTGTCCAAATTTTCTGGCGGGCCAGCTGTCTATTTTAGATATTTAATGAGGGAAAAGTGGTAATTTCACATTGGGAACGAATTTAAGGCCCTAGATCAGTTGGGGAGCCTCATTTACTCCATTCCATCTACCTTAACCTCTTCCATTTAAAATCTAGAGAGAGAGAAAGATTCTAGAGTGAGAGAGCTCAAATCAAGGAAGAAGAAGGTCGAATCGGGTCTTAGTCCGAGTTCTAAAGTTGTTCATCTAGCCCTTAGCTATGTTGTGATTGTGGTGGTAAGTTCTAAACCTAACTTCTTTACTTAATTAGTAATAAAGGTTTGGGTTTGGGTTAGTGATGAACATAAAACTCATTATTAGTGATTTGGGTATTTTGGGTAAGTTTGGGTCAAGAGGACTCAAAAGTTACTAACCTAGGGTTTTGAAATGTTAATTGTGGTTATGAGTCTTGAATTTGTTAGTTAACTACTAGCACACCTAGATGTTATGTAAGTGGGTATTATTTGGGTTGTGGGTGACCCGAATGGGTGTGTTAACTTTAAAATGGGTCAAACGAGTCTTTGATGACCTAGGTTGGTTAATGTGTGTAAAAGTGCTATAACTTGTGTTAAAAAGTGTTTTAAGACCATATTTGGCTAGTGTTAGGGTTTTGGTGATGAAAACCCAAATATTAGAGTTAAGAGTGCAAATGGGTCAGAATTGCACCATGGGTCAAAATGACACTAGAATGGTGAGTAAGTTGGTTGACCAACTAGATCTTGTGATTGATTATGTGCATAGTGTAATAGATATATTACATTGAAGGTTGCAAGCTCGGTTATCTTTCACAAAAGACTTTAAGGTGAGTGGAATAATTATATATGTATGTATATGATTTATTTACTTGTGGGGTATGGGTTAAAGTTCGATGTTGACGATACCATATCCTAGAGTATATTGTTGGTTGATGAGGGTTAAAGTTCGATGTTGACGATACCTCAGGTATGGATTTAAAGTTTAGTGTTGACGAAGCCATACACTATTGTAGTGACATTTGATGAGGGTTTAAGTTTGATGTTGACGATACCTCATATGTGGGTTTAAGTTCGATGTTGACGATACCACATTTATTAGGATGAATGGGAATTAAGTTAGATGTTGACGATACCATTCGTTGGGCTAGCCTTGGGATTTGAGTACTAATGGATGTTGTGAACATCAATGTTTATGTATTCGTGTTGTAGCATGTTGTATTGTTGTGTTATATGCTATTGTTGTACTAGCTTTGTTGTCGTGATTTTAGCGTTATACATTATAAAGGTATGCTAATTATGTTGCTAGTATGTATGCGGATTTGGTGTAAGTGATTGCATATAAGTAAGTTATATATGTATATGTATAATTATTGCATTCACTAAGCTTTAGCTTACCCTCTCGTTGTTTACCTTTTTAGGCTCCGGCGTGGACAAAGGAAAACGTATTCGGTTGGATTAGTGGTCTCCCGCTTATTTTGATAGGGGATACTTTTGGGTTAGCTTTTGGAAGTTCGGCCAAGATTTGGGTAGTTTAACCCCAAACACCATGCTCTAGGTGTCGTTTGGAATTTAAACTATGATGGTCAAAACTTGTATTTTGAACGAATTTCGTAAAATGGGACATTGTGGGCCCGGTGTTGTAAAACTCGTTTTGATGATGAAAATCTCTTAGTTTTACTTATTATAACATGTTGTGAAAAGGTTTTCATTTAAAAGTATCGGGAAGCGGGATTTCCGCTCGTGTAATTTGGAACCCGAGATCAGAACCTGACAGTTCATTGGGACGCCGTCCCAATTGTTTGGACGCCATCCAAGTCTTCAGTACTGGACGCTATCCAGATGTACTAGTCCAGATTTTTTTTTTAGGTGTGTTTTTGGTATAACGAGGTCGGGTTGTTACATTGAGATTGACTTTAAAGATTGAGAATTACAAACTCATGGAATTCAATGATATCTAAACTCGAGCTTGAACGAGAAAATATTTTGATCAAAATTAAAACCGATTTGTTTTCTAAAAACCTATTTTCAATGCGTTCATTACCATTGAACGTAAAATCCTGAGAATTCAACAGAATTCATTAGGTCACTTGAACCAAATCGGGTGTCAACCGTAAGAACGGTGGTTGCATAGCATGGTCGAAGACAGGACCTTGTGCCAGACCGAAAAATTATAGGGTGATCTTTACTATTTCTCCTACAAAGGATAGTAATTGCATCCGACACGTTGTGGACCATGAACAAATGCATGTCACTAGACATTGCCTTAACAGTTGCTTGTTCAACGCTTTTATTTACAACCGGACGGTAGTTTACCGAAAGGTAATATATGGAACAAGTATACTGGACGTGTTGCTTTCCTAATACAAGGTTAGCAAGTGGGTGACACAAAACCGCAAGTTTTGAGCTAAAATTTTAAAAAAAAATCTGAAACCCACAAAACCCACAAAAACATTTTGCAACACCGGTGAAGGGTTATTCCGAAAAACTTATCTAGCGTAAAAGCTAGAATGAATTTTCAAAAGATCAAATGTTTTCATAAAGATCCAATTTTCTTAAAAGGATCTAAATTTTCATAGTCATGCGGGACTGTAAACCACATCGTTACTATCATTGTTTATACCGCCGTATCAAAATCACTGATGTATAAAGTGTGAAAATAAAAAAAGTGATTCGAGTGAAGTGTGATTTAATTTCAAGTTCTGTATTGCTTGAGGACAAGCAACGCTCAAGTGTGGGGATATTTGATAGTGCTCCAAATGAACATATATTTAGGCACAATATCCTTCCAATATGTAAAGTTTTCAGTTGCAATTGTTCTATTTTCAAATAATATTCGTTTAAATAAATAAGTGCGAAGACAAAAGAAGAAAATGACGATTTGAAGACGCAAATGACCAAAAAGCTCAAATGTACAAGATACAATCTAAGTGGTTCAATTTATTGATGAGAAACGTCTAAAAATTACAAGAGTACAAGTCGCGGAACGCAAAGTACAAGATATCTCCGCGTACGAAAGGACGTTCAAAAATCCGGAACCGAGACATAAACCGAGCATCAACTCGCGATTCAACGGTCCTAAAATTACGAGTCAACTATGCACAAGAATATAATATATATATATATATATATATATATATATATATATATATATATATATATATATATATATATATATTAATTAATATAAATTATATATATTACATATATATTTAATAAATATTTCGACAAGCTAGAAAATAAGGGAAAGTGAGCTGGTACCAGTCACCATGTGATCGCCCCAGGCCATGCTATCGCATGGCCCCAAAAGTTGGGTCAGGTGCTATAAAAGTCAATGTTTTCAGCGAATGTAAAACACATCTTTTTCTTTTCCTTCTCTGTAATGAAAACATATATATATATATATATATATATATATATATATATATATATATATATATATATATATATATATATATATATATATATATATATAAAATATTAAGTTTAAATTAAGTTTAATAATAATTGGGTTATTGTAAGAAATGTTTTAAGGTTTTATAAGACGGAACTCTGTCCGTGTAACGCTACGCGATTAATCACCACTGTAAGCTATGTTTTTCCTTTTTAAATTAATGTCTCTAATGATACGCATATCCGCAAGACTGTGCGGATTGCGCATCCAAATCCCTAAACCGCACACAAACTGCCATGAAAGGCGTATGGCACGGGTATAGCCGCACCTTGTGCACCTATACCATCTAGTGCGAGTTTCGTATACTTGCATAAGGGTCCGGTACATTCTAGAAGAATGTACGGTATAATCAATTCGGATTCTTTTCTTAAATAATGAAAGTTAGTTGGGACAAGATCACATTTAATTAGAGAAGAGATTCTACCGAAACCCTAATTCGTGAGCCTATAAATACATAGCTCATAAACCCTAATATACACACATTCACTCGTTTACTCATACGTAAACCACAACATGCAAATCTCTATCGTACGAACAAAGCTTCATACGATCTATAAAGACTTTCAGTTATGTATTGAACTATAAACCTTCATGTCATTGGGGCACTCAACCTCGTATGCTAGGTTGTTGGCGGACTCTCAAATCGGCCACACTTTCGAAATCAAAACGATACCGATATGGGTTATCCACGACTAAGCGTCGGAGGTTCGAATGTTGTTAGTCCTTAAACCCCTTTATGCACTCAAGCGTTGGTTCACCTTGACCCCGTGAAAATATGGTTGATCATTTGGCACCATCTGTGGGACCGGTTACATGAGCAAATAAGAAAGAAATTCATAATGAATCTAATTCGTTTTTGCGTTTTCAATAAAATATTTTTTGTTCATACTAATCGGTCAATTTCAGGTTGTTCATCTAATTCAGATCAATGGCGGGCAACAAAGGTTCGAAGCCAACTTTTCACACATTTACAGATCAACGAACACATGTACAAACATCAAAACATACATCTGTGACCGAAGGGAAAAAGGTGTCAAAACCCCCTTCGACAGAAGCTATCCAGACAGGGCTGACAAGTGCCGGGATGGAAAAAACTGTTCCTCCGATCACGGTAGGGTTAGAAAGTGAGCGGCTACATAATAGTGGATAAGGTGCGCCCCCAACAGTAGAAACTGGTGATATGCGCTTCAAAGAAACGGAAACGGGACGTATGATGTAATAGACTGAAACCTGGGCTAGTTGTAAGTGGACTATTTTTTGCCCTTAGGATTTTATTATATGTTTTTTAGGCTTTTATTTTTAATTATGTGAATAGTGTTATTTTATTATTTAGTTAAGACCAGTTTGTGACAAGGGTCACAGAACAGGTTTGTTTATTTAATTTGGACTCCGTTAGGGCCGCCTAACGAGGTACGAAAGATTTTAGATAACTGATAAATACCCGTGTGTTGTGGGGTATGGGGTTTAACCCCAAATAAGTGTATAGGCTGCTTTATTTCTCCCATGTTCTTCTCTCACTCTAGAAAATTCCCAAAATCACTCCTGTACCTAATTTCTTCACCTCTTGAACCCTAATTCTCCAAATATCGATTTTAAGTCTAATTTGTGTTAGAAATCGATTCTTTATGTTTTACTGATTCAAACAAGGTAAGAATCATGTGTTTTCATATTTGAATTTGTGTAAAAATAGAGTTTTTGTGCTAGGTTTTACAAAAGTGTGATTTTGGATCAAATTGCTTAATTTGTTGTTGTTTTGATGTAATGTTTATGGGTTTATGTCCCAAAAGGTTTGATAAACAAGATGTGATGAGTTATGAGGTTTAAAACGAGTATATGGTCGAGATTTGGTGATTTTTGGCTCAAACCCGTCACTTTTCCAATTTTCATCAGCTCAAGAACACACTCAGTCGAGTGTCTTTTGAAAGTGGGCCGTGTGTGTACACACTCGGTCGAGTGTCTTTTGAAGTGGGCTGTAATGACCCGGACTTTTTCGATCGATCTATACTTATAAGATTAATATTTACATAAATTAAACCTTACCAACATGATAAGCAACCCAAATTGTTGAGACTTATGTTTTTGAAAAGAGATTTACACAACGTTTGACCGTCTAGTTTGACCGATGATATCACGAACTATATAACATATGATAATTATACGTTTGTGTATATATATGTATATATACATATTTAACATGATCTAAGGATGTTTTAATATCTCATTTTGTATTAATAACAATAAGTTATAAGTATATTTTGAAACTACTAACTTAAGTTTTCAAAACGATAACTTTAAGTAACGTTTTTTGATATAAATACTTATAACCTATAATGTTTATACATATATCGTATATGTAATGTATTTAATCACTTTTTAAGGACTTAAATACATAAAACAATATAAGTATATTCACAAAAGATAACTATATTTGAATCCTCGTTCCGTTTTCACAAGATTTCTATACGTATATTTAGAGTATATGTACTCGTATCATACCTAGCTTCTATACGTATTTACTATTGGTATATACACATCAAATCACCACCAACCAGCCCTTGTTCATGCCTTATGTATAAGGTAACTCTCTTGTTCATGCCTTAAGTATAAGGTAATTACTTTTGTATGATAGTATGACTAATTACCCAAAATTACAACATAAATTTTGTCCATGATCTTCATCATTCACGCCACCATCACCACCATATATACTCCATCCATTTTCAATTTTGCTACATCATTTTGCTAGTTAGGAACACACTTTCAAGAGCCTTAAAACCCTTAACCATCTCAGCCCACAACCATGAAGATCTAGCTTCAAAAACATCACTTAATCACCATAAGAAAACCCTTACAAAAACACTTCAAGAATCCTTCCAAGAACACAAGTTTACTTCCAATCTTTCATCCAACTCCACCACTCTTTTGATTCTAGGTTTTTACTTCTCTTTTACAGCAACCTTGTCCAAGTAACTTGAGGTAGTAACTTTGTTCATAACCTTATTCGATTCATATATATATAGTTATCTTATTTTATAGTATAAAATTTTAACAACAAGAACATAGTTTGAATGTTTTCAAACTTGTTTGTAAACTAAATAGATCCTTCTAACTTAACTTTTAAAATACTTCAAGACCTGTAATATATCATAAGGATATGCTAACTTAACAAGGTAAAACTTGGTTTTTCAAAGAACACCTTAAAAACTGAATTTACGTCGTCGGAGTACAACCGGGGGCTGTTTTGGGTTGGATAATTAAAAACCATCTTGAACTTTGAATTGGAGGCTTATTTTCTGGAAAATTGATATTTACTATGAATATGTTAACACATAAAAATTTCATGATTTAACTCAAAGTATAAGTATTTTTAGAAAAATAATCATTTAAGGTTGTTTACATGATGGAAAATGATCAACTTCATAAGTTTCACCAAAGTTTGACCTATGACCTGTGATTTCGAATACAAACTAAGGTATTTACAGTTCATATTCTTAAAGAAGGACTCGATCCAAGGAAGTGGCAAGTTGAACCAACAAAAACGGAGTTGTAACTAAGAAACTATGACTAAAACAAGATCGGATATCCAAAACTAGTTTAGCCACGAAAATAATTGGAGAAAAATTAAATAAATCACATCTTTCTAAAATAACATGATATTTTATATATATGTACTCATAATTTAATTTTATATATTTCAGGATCACCCATAAACTATACGAGAAGATTAATCATAAGATCCCATGATTGTACGCAATACGTCTTCTTGACAATATAGGTACCATGGGTCAAGATTAATCCCGACCAATACAAATACGATGGGGGTTTTATTTATTTCGATGGGGGTTTTATTTATTTCGATGGGGGTTTTATTTATTTATTGAACACCTAAATATGAACCATTAAAATTGAATTGCTAACTACGGACTAAGAAGACATTAAAAGTATTATAAGTATATATACGTGACGATTGTTTAAAATGAAAATATATTGATATATTATATATGGATAGGTTCGTGATATCAACCGGAGACCAAGTCAAAATATATATATCTTCAAGGCAAAAGTGAGTATATAGTCCCACTTTTAAACTCTAAATATTTCGGGATGAGAATACATGTATTTTATGTTTTACGATATGGACACAAGTAACTGAAAAATATATTCTACGTTGAGTTGTACCACTGGCATACTTCCCTGTAGCTTGGTAACTACTATTTACAGCGGTATTGTAAACGCGAATCCTGTTGATAGATCTATCGGGCCTGACAACCCCAACCGGACTGGACGACCAGTATTCAACGGTTGCACAGTACTTCGTTTCGTGACTACACTTGGTACGGTGTAGTAAGATTTCATAATAAAGGGAATATGCGATGTGATTAAATGTTAAGTATGGTTACCAAGTGCTCAACCACTTAGAATATTTTTATTAAAATGTTTATATATGAAATCTTGTGGTCTATATATATATATTGCTGCCGGCATTAAACCTATATCTCACCAACTTTATGTTGACGTTTTAAGCATGTTTATTCTCAGGTGATAACTAAAAGCTTCCGCTGCAACATGTTGAATTTAAGCAAGATCTTGAGTATGCATATTTGTGTCAAAAATAAAACTGCATATCGGAGGATTTGTAATGTAAAATATGTTGGAGGTCGTATTGTTATTATCACATGTAAAGTTTGTAAGTCTAAGATTATCGCTAAACGATAATCCTTATTAAGTTGTTTAAACCTTGTATTTGTAATAAAAGCTATGGTTTGTATTGTAAAAACAAATGCAGTTTTTGAAAAATGTCGCATATAGAGGTCAATACCTCGCGATGAAATCATATGTTATTGTATTCGTCCTTATGGTTAAGGTCGGGTTATGACATGTGGTATCAGAGCGGTGGTCTTAGCGAACCAGGTTTGCATTAGTGTGTCTAACTGATAAGTCGTTAGGATACATTAGTAAGTCTGGACTTTGACCGGGTCTGATTTAAAAACCATTGCTTATCATTGTTGGTTAAAATTTATATGTAAATATTATGTAGTACTAATGGGTTAGTTGTTGTGTGATAGATATCGGGCTCAAAACTTGTTATCACATTCAGCGACTCTGAACCAGAATCTTCAGATGGTGTTCCAGTCATTAACCTATCCGATGACGAAAATAATATCTTTGGGGAAGACTCACAAATTCCGGATGAACCGACTATAGAGAACCCGGAAAGTGAACCCGAGGAGGAAAGTGAACCCGAGGAGGAAAGTGAACCCAAGGAGGAAAGTGAACCCGAGGAAGAAATACAGGAAATTACAAAAGACAAGTTCGAACTAGGAAAGAAACGAAAGGCTAATGAATTAGAAAATTCAAATCCCGAGTTTAGTGAGGATGATGTGGCACCAACCCACTAGACACTACCACCCCTATTCCCGCTATTCCTATTCGTTCTATCCCGGCATCCAGTTCTTCAGCCCCACAGCCAAAATATAGGGAGACACCGCCAAAATATAGGCAGACAGCCAGGATAAGCGTTAAGCGATTCTTTGAACCTAAACGTCCTAGAAAATAGACCAAACGATGCGATGCCGTATTAAATCATGGGATCATATAATGTTTTGTATAATATTATTAGTGTGGTTTGCTTAATGTTCGATGTAAGATAAGCATATGTAAAATAGTGAAGTATGAAATGCAATAATTTTCCATGGTTAAGTATTATTTAGATGGTAGTAATTGGTTCTGTACTAAGCTATTAAGTATGGACATTAACGGGTAGGTACTACCCTAGATATAATTATAAAACGCTAATAAGAAGAAAAGGCTTTTATAATAATACCTGGTTCATATTATTAATAAGCTATAATGTACTGTAAATATACACTACATCTATAATATTCCATGTGAATAATTATTTTCTTTTCATTCTTATAGAAGAATATGGCGCGATTGAATCGAATGACGGAACAAGAAGTCGAGGAATTCATCAACCAGCGAGTGAACGACAGAATGTTATGGGTCGAGGCTGCAAGAGCTGCTGCAGTTAACCCAAATCCTCGTGTAGGATGCACCTACAAAACTTTTCAAGCTTGCAAGCCCTCATCATTCAGTGGAACAGAAGGACCGATCGGTTTAACCGGTGGATAGAAAAGATGGAGACTGTGTTTAAAATCAGTGGTTGTGTTGAAAAGGACATGACCAAGTATGCATCGTGCACTTTACAAGATAGTGCACTCACGTGGTGGAAAAATTATGTGAAGGCTGTAGGAGGAGATGTAGCTTATGATACTCCATGGGAAGAATTCAAAATAATGTTAATCAACGAGTATTGTCCAAGGAACGAGGTTAGGAAGTTGGAAGATGAATTACGAAGCCTGAAGGTTGTTGGTACTGAAATCACCAACTACAATCAGCGATTCATGGAATTAGTTTTGCTATGTCCTGAATTGGTTTCAACCGAAGAACGGAAGATTGAAATGTACAAAGATGGTTTGCCCAAAAAGGTTAAGGCAAATGTTATAGCATCGAAACCTAAGACAATTCATGAAGCTATAACCATGGCAAACGAGCTAATGGATCAGGTCATCATGGATAAGAAAGTATCCAATAATGATGTGAAGGTATCAGGTAACAAAAGAAAGTGGAATGGAAATTATGATCGAGGTAACCAACAACAATCTTTTAAGAAACAAGAAATCACGCAAGGTGCGGGTAGTGGTTTAAGCTTTGGTTACAAAGGACAAAATCCTTTATGTAACCGATGCCACAAACATCACTCTGGCTACTGTAATGTGGTATGCAACAAATGTAATCGAAAGGGTCATCTTGCTGAAGATTGTAGGGCTCTCGTTACAAATACAAATGGTACCAAGACTCCTGCCACCAATGCAAATAGAACTGCTTTGGCTACCATTACTTGTTATGGGTGTGGAAAACAAGGTCACTATAAGAGCCAGTGCTCGAATCCTGAGAAGAATATCGGACCTGCACGTGGGAGAGCATTTATTATTAATGCTAGAGAGGCATGTGAAGACTCGGAGCTTGTTACGGGTACGTTTACCATTAATAACTTATCAGCATCTATTATATTTGATACTGGTGCCGATAGAAGTTACGTGTGTAGAAATTTTTACACTAAATTGAATTGTTCATCATTACCTCTAGATGCTAAGTACATGATTGAGTTAGCTAATGGTAAACTAATTAAAGCCGATAAAATTTGTCGTGATTGTAAAATAAATTTAGCCGAAGAAACGTTTAAAATTGACTTGATACCCGTAGAATTAGGAAGTTTTGATGTAATAGTCGGCATGGACTGGATGTCCAAAGTAGGAGCTGAAGTTGTGTGTGCCAAGAAGGCAATTCGCATTCCTTGTAAGGATAAAATGCCGGTGATGATTTATGGAGAGAAGGGTAACTCAAAGCTAAAACTCATTAGCTGTTTGAAAGCCAAGAAGTGTTTAGAAAAGGGATGTTATGCTATTCTAGCACATGTTAATAAAGTCGAAAAGAAAGAAAAAAAGAAGTGCATCAACGACGTGCCTGTGGCAAGAGATTTTCCTGAAGTTTTTTGAGAAGAGTTGCCGGGATTACCTCCATTTAGATCTGTAGAATTTCAAATAGATTTAGTACCAAGAGCTGCACCAGTTGCCCGTTCTCCATATAGACTTGCACCGTCCGAGTTAAAAGAACTTCAGAGTCAGTTAAAAGAATTACTGGATCGTGGATTCATACGACCAAGTACTTCACCGTGGGGAGCTCCGATTCTATTTGTTAAAAAGAAAGATGGATCTTTTAGGATGTGTATAGATTATCGTGAATTAAATAAGTTAACTATCAAAAATCGGTATCCACTACCGAGAATTGACGACTTATTTGATCAACTCCAAGGATCATGTGTGTACTCGAAAATTGACCTAAGATCGGGCTATCATCAATTACGCGTCAAAGAAGAAGATATACCGAAAACTGCTTTTCGGACACGTTACGGTCATTACGAATTTTTGGTCATGCCGTTTGGATTAAAGAATGCGCCAGCTGTATTCATGGACCTCATGAATCGAGTTTGTAGTCCATATTTAGATAAGTTTGTTATTGTTTTTATTGATGACATTCTTATCTATTCCAAGAGTGAGCAAGAGCATGAGCAGCATTTAAGGTTAATATTAGAGTTGTTGAGAAAAGAACAGCTATACGCTAAATTTTCTAAGTGTGCTTTCTGGTTGAAAGAAGTGCAATTTCTTGGTCAAGTTGTTAGTAGCAAAGGAATTCAGGTTGATCCAGCTAAAATTGAGGCCATTGAAAAATGGGAGACTCCTAAAACACCAATGCAGATACGCCAATTTTTGGGTTTAGCCGGTTATTATAGAAGGTTTATTCAAGATTTTTCCCGAATAGCTAAGCCGTTGACAGCATTAACGCAAAAAGGGAAGAAATACGAATGGACCTCGGAGCAGGAGAACGCATTTCAATTACTGAAGAAGAAGTTAACTACGGCGCCTATTTTATCGTTACCTGAAGGGAACGATGATTTTGAAATATATTGTGACGCTTCGCGACAAGGTTTTGGTTGTGTTCTTATGCAACGAAAGAAAGTTATTGCATACGCATCCCGACAATTGAAGATTCACGAGCGG
This sequence comes from Rutidosis leptorrhynchoides, assembly GCF_046630445.1. Lineage (NCBI taxonomy): Eukaryota > Viridiplantae > Streptophyta > Magnoliopsida > Asterales > Asteraceae > Rutidosis > Rutidosis leptorrhynchoides. Next base: position 196,138,396 of record NC_092338.1, read on the forward strand.
AATTATACGACGCATGATCTAGAACTGGGAGCAGTCGTGTTTGCGTTGAAGATATGGAGACACTACTTATATGGGGTTAGATGCACTGTGTTTACTGATCATAAAAGTCTTCAACATATTTTCGATCAGAAACAGCTGAACATGAGGCAACGTAGGTGGGTCGAGCTGATAAACGACTACGATTGTGAGATTCGCTATCATCCCGGGAAAGCGAATGTAGTGGCCGACGCTTTAAGCAGAAAGGAACGAGAACCAATTCGAGTACGAGCAATGAACATAAAAATTCGCATGAATCTCAACTCACAAATCAAAGAGGCTCAACGAGAAGCTCTTACTAAAGAAAACATAGGAAATGAAATAATGAAGAAGTATGGGAAACAACTCATTATGCGGGAAGATGGAATTCGATATTTTGCAAACCGTATTTGGGTACCATGATGAAAACTAAGAAGTCGTTAGCGAAGGGTTTTGAATCATTTCTTGCATATGTGATTGATGCGAAGAAAGAAAAGAAAACAGTGGCTATATACCGATAGTATCAGAATTTCCTGAAGTGTTCCCTGATGAGTTACCAGGTCTGCCGCCAGTAAGGGAAGTCGAATATAAGATTGAGTTGGTTCCTGGAACAACTCCAGTTGCAAAAGTTCCATACCGATTAGCGCCGTCTGAAATCTGTGAAATGATGTCACAGATTCAAGAGTTATTAGATCGTGGGTTTATCCGACCGAGTTCTTCACCGTGGGGTGCTTCGGTATTGTTTGTTAAAAAGAAAGATGGGTCAATGCGTATGTGTATTGATTATCGTGAATTAAACAAAAGAACAGTGAAGAATAAGTATCCGTTACCTCGAATAGACGATTTGTTCGACCAGTTACAGGGTGCTTCATTCTTTTCTAAGATAGACTTACGATTCGGATATCATCATGTTCGTGTTGCTGAATCAGACATACCAAAAATAGCGTTCAAAACAAGGTATGGTCATTATGAATTTCTTGTCATGCCGTTTGGGTTGACGAATGCGCCAGCAGTCTTCATGGATCTAATGAATAGAGTGTGTCATCCATTCTTAGATAAGTTTGTGATCTTGTTTATAGACGATATACTAGTGTATTCAAAGACAAAGAGTGAACATGCTGAACATCTGAGACAGGTTTTGAACTTGTTGAAACGCGAGCAACTATTTTCAAAATTTTCAAAATGTGAATTTTGGTTACGTGAAGTGCAGTTTTTGGGTTATGTAATTTGTGCCGAAGGTATAAAGGTTGATCCGATAAAGCTAGAAGCGGTAATGAATTGGAATTCTCCGAAGACTCCGACTGAGATTAAGAGTTTTCTAGGATTGACTGGTTATTATCGCAGGTTTATCAAAGATTTTTCTAAAATAGCAGGTCCGTTGACTAAGTTGACTCGTAAAGATGTAGCCTTTCGATGGACTGATGAACTGGAAAAGGCTTTTCAGATTTTGAAACAGCTACTGTGTCAGGCACTAGTGTTAGCTTTACCAGAAGGTTCAGACGACTTTGTGGTATACTGTGTTGCGTCATATGCTGGGTTGGGTTGTGTATTAATGCAAAGAGATAAAGTAATCGCTTACACCTCGCGACAATTGAAAGTTCATGAGAAGAACTATCCAGTGCATGATATTGAAATGGCTGCAGTAGTGTTTGCTTTGAAACTATGGAGACACTATTTGTATGGAACTCATTGTGTTATATGTACAGATCATAAGAGTTTGCAGTATATCTTCTCACAGAAAGAATTGAATATGCGTCAGAGACGATGGCAAGAGTTGATTAAAGATTATGATTGTGAAATTAAATACCATCCGGGTAAGGCAAATGTGGTTGCAGATGCTTTAAGTCACAAAAAGTCTAGTGAGAATGTTAAATTCCTGCGTTTGAGTATAACTTCAGATTTGATTGACCAATTGAAAACTGTTCAAGCCATTGCTTTGGAAGATGAACATGTTAAATCTGAACTTATGACTAAACAAAAATTTGACCTAGATGATGACTCACGTGGACTTAAAACCTTTCATGATCGTGTTTGGGTGCCTATGCTTGGAGACTTGAGGGAATTAATCTTGACAGAAGCGCATAAATCTTGACTGACAGTCCATCCAGGCAGCAATAAAATGTATCATGATTTGAAAACAGTGTATTGGTGGCTGACAATGAAAACAGATATCGCTCGATATGTCGAAAAGTGTCATATTCGTGCTCAAGTGAAGGCAGAACATCAGAAACCTTATGGTTCGTTACGTCATTTACAGATTCCAGAGTGGAAATGGGAACATATAACGATGGATTTTGTGACTAAATTACCTCAAACTCAGAAAAGACATGATATGATTTGGGTAATAGTGGATCGTCTAACTAAAAGCGCTCATTTTCTTGCTACTCATGAAACAGCTTCGTTAAGTGAGTTAGCCGAATTGTAGATAATTAGTCTACATGGTGTGCCATTGTCGATCGTTTCAGACAGAGATTCCAGATTTGTGTCGAATTTTTAAAATAGTCTTCAACAGAATCTGGGTACACGTGTGAATTTAAGTACAGCTTATCATCCTCAGATAGATGGTCAGAGTGAAAGAACGATACAGACTTTGAAGGATATGTTAATGGCTTGTGTGTTAAAATACAGTGGTTCGTGGGATACACATTTGCCGTTGATCGAATTCGCGTATAATAATTCATATCATTCGAGTATAGGGATGCCGCCCTATGAAATGTTATACGGTCGTCATTACAGAACTCCGACTTGTTGGTTAGAAGCCGGGGAGAAACAGTTTGCAGGTCCCGAAATTGTTCAAATGATAGCCGAAAAAGTTGCAATTGCGAGAGAAAAGTTGAAAGCCACTAGAGATAGGCAGAAAATGTATGCTAATCTGCGTAGACGTCCGGTAACCTTTATTGTGGGTGAATGAGTGTATCTAAAAGTTTCACCGTGGAAAGGTGTTATCAGATTCGATAAACGTGGTAAGTTAGCACCGAGATTTATTGGTCCGTTTTCGATCAGTGAAGTGTTGAATGATCAGACTGTAGTGTTAGATCTTCCGCCAGAGTTAGCCGGTATTCATAATACATTCAGCGTGTGTTATCTTCGTAAGTGTAAAGTCGACGATGAAACGCAACTTCTTCCTTTAGAAGATTTAAGGGTCGATTTGAATAAGAAATTAGTGAAAGAGCCGGTCTGTGTAGTTGACCGAAAGGAAACTAAGTTGAGAAAGAAAGAGTTACTAATGGTATTGATTGAGTGGAAACACAATTTGGGTTCTAATCTTATGTGGGAAACAGAAGAGTTGATGAAAACTCACTACCCTCATTTGTTTGACCAAGACCAGATTCCGAGGACGGAATCTCTCTAAGGGGGGTGGATTTGTAACAGACTGAAACCTGGGCTAGTTGTAAGTGGACTATTTTTCGCCCTTAGGATTTTATTATATGTTTTATAGGCTTTTATTTTTAATTATGTGAATAGTGTTATTTTATTATTTAGTTAAGACCAGTTTGTGACAAGGGTCACAGAACAGGTTTGTTTATTTAATTTGGACTCCGTTAGGGCCGCCTAACGAGGTACGAAAGATTTTAGATAACTGATAAATACCCATGTGTTGTGGGGTATGGGGTACGAAAGATTTTAGATAACGAAAACACACACACACACACACACACACATATATATATACATATATACATATATATATATACATATATACATACATACATATATATATATATATATATATATATATATATATATATATATATATTTATATATATATATATATACATATATATATATATATATATTAAGTTTAATAATAATTGGGTTATTGTAAGAAATGTTTTAAGGTTTTATAAGACGGAACTCTGTCCGTGTAACGCTATGCGATTAATCACCACTGTAAGCTATGTTCTTCCTTTTTAAATTAATGTCTCTAATGATACGCATATCCGCAAGACTGTGCGGATTGCGCATCTAAATCCCTAAACCGCACACAAACTACCATGAAAGGCGTATGGTACGGGTATAGCCGCACCTTGTGCGCCTATACCATCTGATGCGAGTTTCGTATACTTGCATAAGGGTCCGGTACATTCTAGAAGAATGTACGGTATAATCAATTCGGATTCTTTTCCTTAAATAATGAAAGTTAGTTGGGACAAGATCACATTTAATTAGGGAAGAGATTCTACCGAAACCCTAATTCGTGAGTCTATAAATACATAGCTCATAAACCCTAATATACACACATTCACTCGTTTACTCATACATAAACCACATCATACAAATCTCTATCATACGATCAAAGCTTCATACGATCTATAAAGACTTTCAGGTATGTATCGAACTATAAAACCTTCATGTCTTTGGGCCACTCAACCTCGTATGCTAGGTTGTTGGGGGACTCTCAAATCGGCCACCCTGTCGAAATCAAAACGATACCGATATGGGTTATCCACGACTAAGCGTCGGAGGTTCGAATGTTGTTAGTCCTTAAACCCTGCACTCAAGCGTAGGTTCACCTTGACCCCGTGAAAATATGTTTGATCAGTCTCGTAACTAAGTTATTATTATGCTTATTTGAGCCGAAGTAATTGTGATGTTGGGCTAAAATATTAAGATGGAGTTATTGGGCTTTGGACCATAATTAAGGTTTGGGCAAAAGACCGACACTTGTAGAAATTGGACTATTGACTATTAATAGATGGGGGTATTGTCTAATTGAGTGACAACTCATTGGAGTCTATCGAACCTATCTTCAAATTAATTAACCTAATAATTAAAAATGATTATGGTTGTCCTATTTAGTGACGTTCATATGGAATCTATTATAATCATTTAAATAATTATTCGGGTTGGGTAATTGATTATTCAAACTGATCAAGTGGGTAAATTAATATTCATATCTAATCAAAACTGGGGTGGATTACATACAGTGATAACTGGTGTAATTGTTGAAAGAAGTGATAACTGCGTCACAGTTTAATTCCTTAATTAGTTGGAATATTTGACTTCGGGTATAAGGGTAATTTGATGAGGACACTCGCACTTTATATTTATGATTGATGGACTATTATGGACAAAAACCAGATAGACGTATCAAATAAACCAGGACAAAGGACAATTAACTCAGAGTAATAAATTAAAATCAAAACGTCAAACATCATGATTATGGAAGTTTAAATAAGCATAATACTTTTATTTCAAATTTCATCGTACCTTTATTTACTGTCATTTTAATTACTGCAATTTACTTTATCGCAATTTAAATTCTGTCATTTATATTATCGTCATTTATCTTTACGCTTAAAATATAAAATCGACAAACCGGTCATTAAACGGTAAAAACCCCTTTTTAGAATAATATTACTATATATAATTATATGTATTTTATATAAATATAGTTGTTAAAAATATAGCGTTAAACTCAGCTAGCTCCCTGTGGAACTAACCGGACTTACTAAAAACTACACTACTCTACGATTAGGTACACTACCTATAAGTGTTGTAGCAAAGTTTAAGTATATCCCATCTATATAAATTAATAAAACTTGTGTAATATTTCGTAGTAAAAATAATAGTATTTCGTACTACACGCTGCACACATCAGGTACTTAAGTCTTTTTTATATGGTCGCATCGCGCGGCTAATTCAAAACTTGTTTAAATTCAATGTGAATTAATAGAAGTTTTTAATGACTTTTTAATTTCAGCACGTGATTTAGAAGATATGAGATTTTTTAAGCAAAACTTGGTGTGAACCGGATGAAAAAAGAATAAAGCTGAAATCGGGCTGAATCAAAATCGTTATACTTTATTTGGTTCACTTATCATACCTTGTTAATTTAATCTAAAAAAATTACACTGTAAACTTAAACATAATGTTTGTTATTGATACAGATTAAACATATAGCTAAGACACACATCAATATTCCGAAATAGCCTATACTGACTGAAAAAACCCCATCTTTTGAAAACTCATACCAATCTATTGAATTCGGAATAATATAGAAAGGATACAAACAAAGAACTCTTGGTATTGCCAAAATTCAGATTATAAAGAAAGGGTTGGATCGCAAACAAAGAATGCGATTTTTGGTCTGTGCAACTGGACTCGAGTGGCAGATTTATGACAAAAGCTCTTACTGTTATGTTTATTGTAAGATCATCACTAGACCTGCTCATGTCCTTCCAACCTTACAGAACAATTATGATCCCATCAAATTATAGGTGTTTGTTTGGCGGGATCTGGCACGAAGACTCTTTGTTAGAACAGAAACTGATAAACGTGGCATTGATATCGTTGATTGTAGGCCTTGAGATCGTTTCCGACCGCCTTTAAAGTTCTTAGCTCTTGTTCGACCTTCCGGGTTTCTTAACGAGGGAAAAATTCGACGATCAACCTTTCCCTTAAATTGGCCCAAGAGAGGGCGTGAGCTTCATCGGTACCCACCGATTGTACATACGTGTTCCACCACATGAGGGCGATAGCGGTAAAGGTGTGGGTGGAATATTTGACTTTATCTTGATCCCGACAACCGTTTATGCTAAAAACGGCTTCCGTTTGTTCGAACTATCGAGTGAGTACAACCGGTCCCCCGGTTCCATCAAAAGTGTGAGGTTTGCACCCCATGAAGGCTTTGTAGGAGCACCCTTCGATTGAGTTACCGGCCCCTTGATTGTTGTTGTTGTTGTTATTATCATTTTTGTTATTGTTGTTGGTGGAGTGACCGGCTATGGCCGCCTCTACGGCGGTGGCTACCATTCGTTGTAGAGCTTGTTCGGGTGTCTCACGGCGTGGTCCACGGTGAGGAGCCATTGTTCCTTCAAAATACAAGAATATCGTTGATTAGTATTCTTAATAATACTAACCATGATATGGAATAAGGATAGAGAGAAATTTTCCTTGACTCGCCTTATATTCTTTATGCCATAATGTCGGAACATTCATATGAGTCACCGTAATATAATCCCGGAAATTATATTACCCTAATTCACATGTGCATTCGACATTATTTCACTAAGTCAAGGTGGCGTGTCAATTAAATTAAACAACGTGAGATTAAGATGAAATAAGAGTAGATATGAGTAGAAACGTTCGAGTATAAATGCACAAGTAGTCAAGTAATTCCTACTTCAAGTCTATATGCCGGTTGTAGTCTAGATTCACTAATGTACCCTATGACTCGGGGTTGACACCAATGAACTCTAAATCCCTACAACCAACGCTCTGATACCATCTGTAGCGGCCCGACCAAATCATGTTTGACGGCGCCGACTACTTAGGTCCCGTTACGTGGTCATAAGTCTTTAACATGACGTTTGACCAAAAATATGTCGCATTCATTTCATAAGTAAAAGGATGTTTCAAGTTTACAAAAGTAGTACAATGACTAGTTACATTACATTGTTTAACGTACGAATGAAACCTATGCGACACAATTTAAAAGTAGTCAAAAGACGCTCCAACTATGCATGTATACTCGACATCCAAGCAAGTATCAAAAAGAGTGCGGAAGCATGTATCAAGCAGTGTTCAAGGACCTGAGAAAACATATAGAAAACTGTCAACGAAAACGTTGGTGAAATCATAGGTGTTTTAGTAAACGTTGTAATTGAACCACAAGATTAAATATAATATGATTATCAAAATCATTTGCATTCCAAATTTGTTATTTGTTTCGCGGGCACCCAATTATCAAACTTAACTGTTTTGTACCCTGTTACGTAGTGTTAGAACATACACTATACACAAAAATATATTTCATCTGCTAACGATAGCGAACCGTCCGAATGAGGCTCGTCAAGCCCATGTGATCACATAATATAAGTTCTCGTTTACACCCTGCAAGTGTAACTAATGATAATTGAATTGAGGATTTTTGTTCAAACCCGTATGTGGAATGTTCGTTTTCGTACTTGTGTTCAAAGTGTAAAAGTATGATACGTATATGTTTCTCATCCCATAGTTTAAAGCATAAAAGTTGTTTGAAAGATGGGACTATGATCTCACCTAGTGTACACGAGTAATAAGTACTTCAACAAGTAACGTGTGCAAAGAACAATGCTAGTCTTGACCTAAACAAATAGGTCGTATCAATAACGGTAAACACGATAGGTCAAAGATGTTCAATTAGTCCTATGGCTCGTTACGACTCGATTATGTAGCATGTGAATCAAATTGTCAAGTTTCATGCAAGATACAAGTATAGAAACAAGTTAGAAAGATTGCATAATCATTTGGTTAAGTTTGACAAAAAGTCAAACTTTGATCGGGTCAAAGTCAACGAAAAAGTCAACACGTTCGGGTCAGGTCCCGAACTATTTTTCAGTGCTAGTTATTCATATATAAGCATGTTAGAACAAGTTTCGTGTGAATCGGAGGTCCATAGCATGCCATACATTTTTCGTATATTGGACAAGGAGGTCAGAACCTGAACATGCCTAATGTCGCGCCGCGACATAGGCTGGCCGCGCCGCGGCAATACACGCGAGCTGGTACCTGGTCAGTTTCAGTTTTCTAAGTCTCAAACCAAAACCTTTTTATGCATAAAACACAAACCCCAAACACTTAGAACTCGCATCTTATATCGTTGGAAAGCTCTTTTGACAAGGAAAACAACTAAGCACATTTCAACAACCAAAAACATTATTTGTAACAATCGACTTTCCAAAATAAATGATCAATTAATGTTCATCGTAAATGCTCAAGTTCATAAATGCACAAAATAGGATTCGGGAACTTAATGCATGCATATAATACGCCGTTTTGTAGATAATCAAGCATACGATCTAACTAACTACTTACCAACCACAATTCATGGCATTCAATACATTAAATGTTCACATTCAATTCTATCAAACCCTAACCAACAACATCAAAATCACTAATCATGTTTATGAAGTTTTCTAAAACAACCTACACATCAAATTGAAGCTAGTGATGTTAGGAACACATTTAATACATGCATTTATAACATTTAACATCATCCAAACAAAAAAATCACCAAATCAAACACACCAAAGTTTATGTTCATGCTAGTTACTTCAAATAACAAAATCGAACATATAAATCATATATTCATGTTAGACTTGAGCCATAGACACTAATTAACAACTTTATAAGTTAAAGACATCAAGAACACAAAATCTAGTGATTTTAGAAAGTTACCCAAACTTGATGAAATCGGTATGGAATCGAAGAGGAAGTTGCAAGGATTCCAAATATGTAATTTGTTTTGATTGAAGCTTGCAAGATGTGATTTGGATGATGAATCTTGTAATGGAGAAATGAGAGAAAATGTGAAAGTATTGAAAGAAAAGGAAAATGAAATGGAAAAGAAAAGGAGGTGGGGTTGACTAGTCAAATGCTAGTCACCTCTTTGGCACTTTGGCGAAACTAGTCCCTCGAGTTCGGTTGCGGGTGCGTGAATTACCTAAACGAGATATTTTTAAAACGCGTATCAACGGGATATGTTATAAACATATAACGGAAATTAAATAATTGAACGAAAAAGTAAACGGAAAAAGGCGGGATGTTACAATAAAGAGTATAGCACTTAGAATATCGCATTCCAAGCATTTCACCTCGGCACATGTTATATAACCAGCTGAACTTTTATGGTGTAACTTCCCCGTTTGGATTGTAACATCCCGCGTTTTTCCGTTAAATTTAATTTTAACACCGTCTTTTTTTTTAAAACATAATCTTTCGTATTTAAATTAATAGTTTCCGTGAGTAACGTTCATTATATTCCCGCTATTTAATTATAACATCACTCGTCTACTCGAGCGTTTTTAAAATATTCGTTTGGTTAATTCCCGCACCCGCTTTGAAACTTGAGGGACTAAACTTGCCAAGAGGGCAAAGAGATGACTAGGTCAACTAGTCAACCTTCACCCTCCTCCATTCAATCACCTCCACCTCTCTCTCTTTCTTCTATCAAGAACACACACACAAACACCCAAATTCAATCATTCATCATCTAAATTCAATCTTGGAAGCTCACAACAAATCCGATTACATTTTCGTGATCCTCTCTTCATCCTCTACATTTTGATACAAACTTCATCTCGTTTGGGTAACATTTCTAAAACTCTAGATTTCTTTAAATTCGTGTTTTTGACTTGAAATGGTGTTAGTTAGTGTCTATGGCTCGTGTATAACATGAATATATGTTTTGTTTGCTCGATTCGTTGTTTTGAGTAACTAGTTTGAACATTTGAAATGGGTGTGCTAAATCTTTGATTTTGGATGAGTTAATGTTGTTAGATTGTTAAAGTGCATGTTTTAATTGTGTTACTAGTATCACTAGCTTCGTTTTGATGCGTAGGTTGATTAAGAAAACTTCAAAAACATGAATATTGATTTTGTGATGTTTGACTAGGGTTTGATAGTTCTTGACATGAACTTTTGATGCTTGAATGCCATGGAATGTTAATTGTTAGTGATTAGTTGTAATGTATGCTTAATTACCTTCGAAACGGCATATCGTATGTGTAAATTGGATTCCCGAATCATAAAATACGTTTTACGAACTTGAAACTTTGATTATGAACGTTTAATGCGGTTTTGGGTTGTTGTAAGTGTTGAATTACTTGTTGAAATGTGTCTAGTCATTTTCTTCGTCAAAATACCTTTCCAACGGTGTATGATACATGTTTTGATTGTTTGCGGATCATGATTTGAGTTTGTTTGGTTTTGGTTCGTGCACTTGTGTTTCAGCAAAACAGGGTCTGTATTCTGATCTGGACGCCGTCCAGACTCTGGGACGCCGTCCAGACCTTCAGACTTGGACGCCGTCCAGACTCTGGGACGCCGTCCAGACCTTCAGACTTGGACGCCGTCCAGACTCTGGGACGCCGTCCAATTGCACTATCAGATTCTGTTTTGCTTGGTCAATTTACGAAAAATGTTTGCTATGCTATGGACCTCCGATTCACATGAAACTAGTTCTAACATGTTAATATATGATTAAAAACCTCAGAAAAATAGTTCGGGACCCGACCCGAACGTGTTGACTTTTTCGTTGACTTTGACCGACCAAAGTTTGACTTTTGTCAAACTTAACCAAATGATTATACAATCGTTCTAACATGCTTTTATACTTGATTCTTGCATGAAACTTGACAACGTGATTCACATGCTATACTATTCGAGTCGTAACGAGCCATAGGACTAATTGAACACATTTCACCCGACCTTGTGTCATAACCGGTTAATTGATACAATTTACTTGTTTAGGTCAAGGCTAAGCAACTTTCATGCATACGTTACTTTGTGAAGTACGTTTATACTCGTGCACTCGAGGTGAGATCATAGTCCCACCTTTGCAAATACTTTTATTCTTTTAAATCGTGGGCTGAGAAACATATACATTACATACTTATATACAGTTCACATGTATATATACTTTTCATACTTTTATACTTTGAACACAAATGCGAATACAAAGATACAGACGAGTTAGAACAAAAGTCCTCAATCCAATTATCATTAGTTCCACTTGCAGGGTGTAAGTGTAAGCGAGTGATTATGTTGTGTGGCCATACGGGTTTAACGAACCCTCATTCAGACGGTTCGCTACCGTTAGTGGATGAAATATAATTTCAACGTGCATAGTGTATGTTCTAACACTATATTCAAAATTCAGAGGGAAGATTCAGTTAAGCTTTGGTAATTGGGTGCTCGTAATACAAACTACATTCTTCGGAATAAATACGATTTGGATAATCATATATACAAACTATTGTGGTTCAAAGTATACTTTTACAAATACATTTATGATCTCACCAACGTTTTTCGTTGACAGTTTTCTACATGTTTTCTCAGGTTCATACTTGGCTACTTGATACATGCTTCCGCACTCTTTGATTACTTGATTGGAGTCAACCATGCATGCATACGCTAGGGATAGCACTTTTGGATTCAAACTTTTGTTTACATACTTACGCTATTTATAGCAACTGTGTTTTAAAACTAATTATGTCGCAAGTTATTTCATTCATACTTTATAACTTTATACCTTTCAAATGAACGCGACATAATTTTGGTCAAACGAGTCTCATATAGGGACTACGACCACGCAACGGGACCTAAGTTAACGGCGCCGTCAATAACGGTTTTGGTCGGGTCGCTACAAGTGGTATCAGAGCGTTGGTTGTAGGGAACTAGGACGTGCATTAGTGTGTCTAACAGAGTCGTTAGGACGCATTAGTGAGTCTAGACTACAACCGGATAGTTAGCATTTGCATTCTGACATACATTGCTATAGATTGCACTTACTTGACTACTTGTGCATTATACTTGAATCATTCTTAGGCAAACTTTTTAATGGTACCCAACCTTCATCATACGAACTCGTATTCCGCCAATTTTTGGTAAAACACGTGAATTCAAGATTCATACGCGTACGGATGACCGCGACTTCGTTAGCTACTCTAGCTCGGGAACTCAAATTTTTGGTTGTTATCCACCCCGTCTTAGCTTACTATCCATGAGTATTGTAAAGTCACTGTCACTACTCTAGGTGAGTATCGTCATCACTATTTATCGCTACGGTTGCGTACTACTCGCTATCATGACTCGTTACTCTTTTCATACCTAACTACTTTATTGTCTGATTCGAACCGCATTGACGTGAACAATCACTTATACACTTCCCTCGGGGAACGCATCTTTAGAGTTGCACTAATTCTTTCGATTCAATACGAATCATGTTTGAGACGTCGTTACATTTTGTTCATTTTAGATTTTCACGATGACACGAACTTGAACTCATGGAGTGATGTGGGAATGGAAGTATGATTTGGCGTAATATAACGACACTCGATCAACGTGGTTATATTACGGTAAGACATACCAAAGTTCTAGTGACGCGTGATGGTGGTTAGACTCGATCAACCTAAATACCACCATGTGCCATGTACATGACTTCATCTTTTCATGTTTGGACACCCGAAAACTCCGAGAATATTGATAACAACCATACCGGGGACACCCCTTCGACTTTTGTCGAACTATACTTATGCTTCCGAATGAATTACCGATTCTTCTCGACTTCAACCGTATGTTACACGTGTATACTAGCTCGTCCTCGCGCAGTCTTATTGACTAACTACAATTTACTCGTTATGCTTACATCGGGGCGGAAACTTCTCTTGCATCACCCTCAAAAATTCCGGTTCAGGAAATCTTTTATTCTAAACTCTCAATGGAGAGAGAGACTCTCCACGTTATACTAGTATTCGCCTCGAGGGTGAATAGTTCCGATGAACATTTTTGGAAACCGATAAATCTTCCGCGACGCAAATTTTCTTGAGAAACTTGTCCTAGCTAACGTTTTCAATTCCTAGCAAACTTGTTCAATATGCCTTAGGGAAATGTACCCCGTTTCGGATCGAGATCCTCGTTTCACTTCTAGATTTTGGAGTGCCTTACAAAAAGCCTCGGGACCGCGTTTAGACATGAGTACCGCGTACCATCCACAACCCGACGGACCGAACAAACATGCGATTTAAACCTTGGAAACCATAATACGAATTTGTATTACCAACTTCAAATTTACTTGAGAAAAGTATTTTCCTTTAACCGAATCCTCGTACTACAATGATTTTCATTCGAGTTTTAACGTCACTCCTTTTGAAACCACATGTGACCGGAAACGTCATTCTCCTTTGTCGAACCAAGTAAACGATGATCAATTCACCGGGGCCGAGGTTATTCATGAACAACCGAGAAAATTTATTCATATTCAGGCAAAACCCTACGCGACTCGTAATCACCAAGAGCTACGCCGATGTTAGACGTAAACATTTCAAATTCCACGTGGGAAACCGCGTCACGTTAAGAGTCGCACCTTGGAAAGGTGCAATCCGTTTCGGGAAAACGTAGGAAGCTAAATCCGCGATATTTTGATCCTTTAAATTCTTGGGGTGTTTTGGACCCGTTGTTAGCCGTTTGGATTTCAGACTCAATTGAGTCTCCGTTCATCCTACATTCGATGTATTAAACATAAAGACGTGTTTTGCGAAACGAGAACTTGTTATCTCCTTTGATGAACTCACTATCGACGATAACCCTCACTTCCTAGGAGGACCGGTTGAAACCATAAATCGTGAAGCCAAACCTTAAAACAACATATGATCCCGACAGTCAAAATTCGTTGAAATACCCTAGAGCGTACTTCTCCCTCATTCGTAGAATTGGCAACACAAAATCTCGAGGAAGAAACAACGACTACTACTTCCAACTAAATTTCGGGACGAAATTTCTTTTGAGTTGTGGATAATGTAACATCCCGCGTTTTTCCGTTAAATTTAATTTTAACACCGTCTTTTTTTTTAAAACATAATCTTTCGTATTTAAATTAATAGTTTCCGTGAGTAACGTTCATTATATTCCCGCTATTTAATTATAACATCACTCGTCTACTCGAGCGTTTTTAAAATATTCGTTTGGTTAATTCCCGCACCCGCTTTGAAACTTGAGGGACTAAACTTGCCAAGAGGGCAAAGAGATGACTAGGTCAACTAGTCAACCTTCACCCTCCTCCATTCAATCACCTCCACCTCTCTCTCTTTCTTCTATCAAGAACACACACACAAACACCCAAATTCAATCATTCATCATCTAAATTCAATCTTGGAAGCTCACAACAAATCCGATTACATTTTCGTGATCCTCTCTTCATCCTCTACATTTTGATACAAACTTCATCTCGTTTGGGTAACATTTCTAAAACTCTAGATTTCTTTAAATTCGTGTTTTTGACTTGAAATGGTGTTAGTTAGTGTCTATGGCTCGTGTATAACATGAATATATGTTTTGTTTGCTCGATTCGTTGTTTTGAGTAACTAGTTTGAACATTTGAAATGGGTGTGCTAAATCTTTGATTTTGGATGAGTTAATGTTGTTAGATTGTTAAAGTGCATGTTTTAATTGTGTTACTAGTATCACTAGCTTCGTTTTGATGCGTAGGTTGATTAAGAAAACTTCAAAAACATGAATATTGATTTTGTGATGTTTGACTAGGGTTTGATAGTTCTTGACATGAACTTTTGATGCTTGAATGCCATGGAATGTTAATTGTTAGTGATTAGTTGTAATGTATGCTTAATTACCTTCGAAACGGCATATCGTATGTGTAAATTGGATTCCCGAATCATAAAATACGTTTTACGAACTTGAAACTTTGATTATGAACGTTTAATGCGGTTTTGGGTTGTTGTAAGTGTTGAATTACTTGTTGAAATGTGTCTAGTCATTTTCTTCGTCAAAATACCTTTCCAACGGTGTATGATACATGTTTTGATTGTTTGCGGATCATGATTTGAGTTTGTTTGGTTTTGGTTCGTGCACTTGTGTTTCAGCAAAACAGGGTCTGTATTCTGATCTGGACGCCGTCCAGACTCTGGGACGCCGTCCAGACCTTCAGACTTGGACGCCGTCCAGACTCTGGGACGCCGTCCAGACCTTCAGACTTGGACGCCGTCCAGACTCTGGGACGCCGTCCAATTGCACTATCAGATTCTGTTTTGCTTGGTCAATTTACGAAAAATGTTTGCTATGCTATGGACCTCCGATTCACATGAAACTAGTTCTAACATGTTAATATATGATTAAAAACCTCAGAAAAATAGTTCGGGACCCGACCCGAACGTGTTGACTTTTTCGTTGACTTTGACCGACCAAAGTTTGACTTTTGTCAAACTTAACCAAATGATTATACAATCGTTCTAACATGCTTTTATACTTGATTCTTGCATGAAACTTGACAACGTGATTCACATGCTATACTATTCGAGTCGTAACGAGCCATAGGACTAATTGAACACATTTCACCCGACCTTGTGTCATAACCGGTTAATTGATACAATTTACTTGTTTAGGTCAAGGCTAAGCAACTTTCATGCATACGTTACTTTGTGAAGTACGTTTATACTCGTGCACTCGAGGTGAGATCATAGTCCCACCTTTGCAAATACTTTTATTCTTTTAAATCGTGGGCTGAGAAACATATACATTACATACTTATATACAGTTCACATGTATATATACTTTTCATACTTTTATACTTTGAACACAAATGCGAATACAAAGATACAGACGAGTTAGAACAAAAGTCCTCAATCCAATTATCATTAGTTCCACTTGCAGGGTGTAAGTGTAAGCGAGTGATTATGTTGTGTGGCCATACGGGTTTAACGAACCCTCATTCAGACGGTTCGCTACCGTTAGTGGATGAAATATAATTTCAACGTGCATAGTGTATGTTCTAACACTATATTCAAAATTCAGAGGGAAGATTCAGTTAAGCTTTGGTAATTGGGTGCTCGTAATACAAACTACATTCTTCGGAATAAATACGATTTGGATAATCATATATACAAACTATTGTGGTTCAAAGTATACTTTTACAAATACATTTATGATCTCACCAACGTTTTTCGTTGACAGTTTTCTACATGTTTTCTCAGGTTCATACTTGGCTACTTGATACATGCTTCCGCACTCTTTGATTACTTGATTGGAGTCAACCATGCATGCATACGCTAGGGATAGCACTTTTGGATTCAAACTTTTGTTTACATACTTACGCTATTTATAGCAACTGTGTTTTAAAACTAATTATGTCGCAAGTTATTTCATTCATACTTTATAACTTTATACCTTTCAAATGAACGCGACATAATTTTGGTCAAACGAGTCTCATATAGGGACTACGACCACGCAACGGGACCTAAGTTAACGGCGCCGTCAATAACGGTTTTGGTCGGGTCGCTACATGGATTTCCCTAGAAATTCCATCAGCTACAACATCAGTTTTCACCACACAACCTGCACCAATGCCAAACTAGTACCCATGTGCAATTGTGGAACCGCTAACGAAAATCCCTTTCCATGGTGGTGCAGACACACCATGAGGATGACATGACTATAGAGGAATTTGTCACTCTCCGTAACCACAGAGACATCATTAGCGCCTTTAGATCCATTTGCCGAATTAGCTTCTCCTAGACAATTAACCCTTACATGCCCAGTCTTCTCGCACCTCCAGTATACCAGATTCTTCCCGGAGTTTTTCTTCCACCTATCCGAACCCAAAAGTACCGTACTTTCTGATGACGAGACCCCGTTACCTTCCAGTCTTTTCTCCTCGGATAGGAGCTTGCTAGTAACGTCTTCAAACTTTAAAGTTTCCTTCCCATACATCAAAATAGGTTTCATGTGCTCATAGGACGATGACAAAGATAATATCAGCCTCAAAGCTTTATCTTCATCTTCCACTTTAACTCCAATAGCCTCCAGTTCCGAAACAATACCATTCAGAATGCTCAGATGATCTGAAATCTCTGAACCCCCATCCATACGCAAAGTATGAAACTGTTCTTTAAGACACAACCGGTTTGAGATGCCCTTGCCCTGGTACAACTGCTCCAACTTATCCCAAAGTTCCTTAGCCGTTGATAACCCGTGCACATTTGCAAGGATATTCTTTGCAAGACACAAACGAATCTCACTTTCCGCCCTCAAATTCTTATCATCCCATTCTTTTTCATCGAACTTTTTGCTAGAATCACTGCCGGGAACAAGGGTGGGTTTACCCTTCAAAGCCTTGTGTAAATCGGATTGAATCAACACATACTTGACTTGAACATGCCACAAGACAAAATTGATCCTCCCATCAAATTTCTCTACATCAAACCTCATTGGACTGAACTTCGACATCGTATCCGCATTCTATAAACAACACTTTCACTGATTTTGCCCACGTTTCGACTGGCCGACAGATGTAGTGGAGTGGCGCACAGGATCCGTTAAATTGGAAAATCCAACACCCGGTCCGCTACAAATTCTTGACCCCACTTACTCCGAATCAGAAAAAAAATTAACCAGATACCCTATACGATCAATAGAACTCATTTCTGATGTGGGCGATCTACTGTCGTGGCAACCACAGAGCATACTCCGACTCCTATAACCTAGACCCCCGTCAAACCTGACGCTCTGATACCAGTTGTTAAGAAATTACGGCCTCACTAATTCGCAACAGACGCCCAATGAAAAACAATAAAGAAATAAGAACAATCCACAACACAAGAATTTAACGTGAAAACTCCAAAACAGGAGAAAAATCACGGGCCTCCAAAGAGAGAAATACACTATATCACAAATTGTTACAATGACGTAGACGACTCTCTTAAGCCAACTACACTCTCCAAAGTATTTAACTAATACAACTCTCAAACAAGGGTAAGAAAGAAAGAAATAATCAAATACTTAAATTGTATTGATTGGTGCAAGTTGGAATGATGCCCATGACCTCCTTTTATAACCAAGTCATCCACCTCCAACTTCTTCCTCCTACCGATGTGGGATAACATCCTTTACAAAGTAACCATATTATTTTTTCTATCAAAAACAAAATTAACAGAATTACACGTCTGGATATGAATTTTGACAAGGGATCCTTATCAAGCCATCAATAATACCACACAAAAATATTACGCCCATCACCATCTTTTATACCAGATCGCGTCCCTTAACATACGAATGTTTTGCCTTGACCAACTCGCATCCGCAGGCACAATAACATCCCAGAGAAACTATAGATCCTCAAGCGGTATGTATGAATCTATTGTACCCATAAAATCATTTTATTTTGGACAACAACATCAAAATATGAGCAGATAGAAGCACAACATAAACCCATTTAACTTTTGCTTTTTCATGCTTCATCTCACCCTGATACCATCGAAACCTGCACATAAAAGTTTCAGTCTTCTTAGTAATAGCGGTGGGGATGATAAAAACCGCTTCCCGGAAACTTGAATGGATGTAATCACAAATATAATCAATTGAACACGATCCGCGAATTATAGGTACTTGTTCTTCCAAATCTCAACTTTGTTCGTAACTTGTTAGAACTTTACAATCACGGTATAGTAATCGAGAAGACGCTAACAGAATTCCGAGGTACCTAAGATTAAGTGACCTCTCCTCAAACGGCAACATAGCTAAATTTTGCCTATTCATACCTTGAGTAACATTAGCGACAAATATCCTACTATTACAAAGACTTGGGATGGGGCCCGAACACTTCTTGAAATCTTCCTAAGGCACTGATGATACCTTTAAGAGAATCAATGTTAACATAGGAAAATAAATAAAGATCATAAGAAAAAGAGAGTCATGATCGCTTACTCTTCGTATTTCGGATGAAAACGAAAATTCTGTGAGTTTAGCACATTACATTTAATCAAAGGAAAGAACTGCATAATCATCATGAATAACCTTCCAATACCAAATAAATGCTTGTGCTTCCGAATCACTAATGAATGAAAGAACAAGATGAATAATAACCTATTAACCTTCTTCCCTTTTCCCTTTTGCTATCTTACTTGAACTAGTAACACTTTTACTAAAAAATACTTGAATGTTTTGCAAGTGCGTGTAAGTCTTCCTTTTTAAGTGTGTGTATATATGATTTATTTTAACTGATCTTAGATACACATACACATACAAACACGCATAAGAAGCCAGCAACACATGCAAGAGTAATAAGTAGTGTAAGATATGATAATATAACTCATGATTTTAACCGTTTTCGTACACAAAAATAGTAAGTAGAGATGTCCAAAATCATGACCCACAATTTAGCTTCTTGTATATATATGTGAAACAAATATAACACAAGATAATGTTCCATGCAAACACTACTAGATCATGTGCACATATTTATTTCCTCATTCATCATGACACTACAAGAAAAAAGAGAACGGGCGACGATCATTTTTTGCGGCGATTACATCTCGCCGTCAAAAAGCCACAAAACGACAAAATTTTTTATTTCTTTGACTACTTTTCTGGTCCAAGTGGGGTTCACGTATTTTCTGCGGCGATGGATCTTACAAGTCGCCGCAAAAAAAGGTCCCACATTTGATACATTTTCTTTTCCCTTTTCTTTTTTTTCTCAGAAATGGTCAAACGTTGATTTTTTTTTGCGGCGATGAGCAGCTAATAATCGTCGTTTAATATTTTTTTCCCTCCAAGTTTTCCCAAAAAAAAAAAAAAAAATTCCCACCAAACGGCATG
The DNA here is from genome assembly GCF_046630445.1 of Rutidosis leptorrhynchoides. Lineage (NCBI taxonomy): Eukaryota > Viridiplantae > Streptophyta > Magnoliopsida > Asterales > Asteraceae > Rutidosis > Rutidosis leptorrhynchoides. The sequence continues at coordinate 196,158,499 of NC_092338.1, forward strand.
TTTCCGCAAAAAAATCTCCGCAAAAAAATAAAATAAAACTTTCTCTATTTAACATGCTGAAATAAACACACAAATCGTTATCAAAAAAACACAAACAATACACACAATGTTGACCCTACCACCGATGATTGTCTCAATCGAAGTGTATTACGGAAGTGAATTCCGTAATGAAATGAGACTTTAAGATTATTCTCGAAGTTCGAAAGCTACGTTCAATGAAATTGACGTTCGCGACGTTTGTTTACAACACCTTTTAACATTTTTGAAAGAAAATGTTCCGTTTGAACACACAGACATCTTGTATTATGAAGATGACTGTGTTCCGGACTTGTCCGCTACTTATCTCCGTACTGACGATTAGTGGTACGGTATAAAAGAAACCCTGAGTTGGCGTTCTAATCGCATTTCTCTTTATTTAGTTTTCGAAGATGAAGAAAATTCGAAATCTTTCCGACTACTAAAATGTTAAGTTAGTTAATTAGTTAAGTTGGTATTACTTGCATCGTATTTTATTTTGGTATTATTTGTATCGTCGTTATTAGGTAACATTAATGTTGTATTTTCGGTTACTTGAATGAAATTGTTATGTTATTTTCATTATTTTTTCAATTACTATAATTAAATCGCAGAATCGAATATTATACAAAGATTGTGAATTAGACACTACAAGCGATTAATTAACATTAAATTGAGCTAATATAAAGTTACTGAATTAAACACACTTCAACGAAAAGCATTAAAATCAGACTAATAACGATGACGACGAGGATGACTACGAGCATCCGACCTAGTGGATGAATTTTCAGAACCTGAGCTCGATGCTGTCGAAGTTTCAGCAACGAAGGAAACGTCGATAGGAAACGTACTTATCGCACGTCGTCCTACAGGACCATCAACCATACCAATATTAGTAGATAAATGATTCAGAAACGTTCCATACACAAGAGGTCTTGTATCTACATAATGAAGCCCATTCATTCGAGAAGCGACCATACGAGAAATATTTACTCTAATCTCGTGAGTCATGCACTAATGAATATAAGCTTCAGTCATTGACAAGCGATTGACATCTGGTTCACGATGGTACATGTTACTCCTGATAATTGCATTTCTTATAGCAATTTCAGGACGAACATATTCGTCAAGAATGCCCGTACGTGTGATGAGACTGTATGGAATAGAAGTACGACATAGAAGGAACGTCGTTTCATGGTGTGGAATATCCTGAGGAAGAGCTTGGAGTTCTTCACCGGGATAATAGATATTTCTACCATCAAATGGCACGCCCAATAGTATACCGAATTCTTGAAGTGTATACTCGTGTGGCCATTCAAAGATTCGAAAGTTTACTGTTTGTTCATCAGTGAATTCAAATTTGTAATAGGATTCACGAACGAGATGAGGAAAAAATAAATTGTTAACATAAATGAAAGGAAGCCAGTCCATTCTTCCGAATTCATGGTCGATTTCTGAAAAAACTTGCAGATTAACTTCCCAACCTTCACTAATAGGTCTATTGACCATTCTAGATCGATTATAATTACGACATCTGGTTAGATTTGTTGGTGGTGTGTATGGATCAGAAGGGTGATTCATAATGTTAATATTGAGAAAGACTTGAGTGAGTGGATATGAATAAAAATGTTGCATATGACTGGGCTTTAAATAGGCATAAACTGCCCACAATAATTAATTAATTTCCCGCCCAAGACTTTCCCGCCCAAGATTTCCCGCCCAAGATTTCCCACTAAATATAATGGCGTTTATGATTTATGGTTTAATTGGGGGTTAATTAGGGGTTAATTAGGGGTTAATTAGGGTTTAATTAGAAGCTTCAACACATAAATTAATTAGAAACTTTAACACATATATTAATTAGAAACTAAAACACATAAATTAATAAAGTGAAACTAGAAACTGAAACTAGAAACTTAAACTAGAAAAACTTAAACTAAAGAGGCACATTTCATCCAGCTTAAAGAAAATACAACAAATAACTTCGAACTAAAGAGGTTGCATCGGTTACTTGAAAGGAAACACAACACAAATGCTACCAAACTGCAGATTAAGATCAATTTAAACTTTTTTGCTTGACGTTCTGTGATCTCGAGTGAACCTTCTAGAGCTCTCTTGGACTTTAACAATGCTCCTATTAGTTCAAGCGCCCTATCGCTCCAGACCGGATCAATCCAATCCCTTTGGTTCCTACAACGAGGAGACTCCATCATGCACCCTAATAAACTGTTGCAACCATAATATTGTCGAACATATTGTCTATCATCATTCGTGCAAGTTTTGATAACTAAATTTGAATCACATTATTGACAGCGACCATAACAACCATACCGATAATCAGGCATAATGATGTAGTATAATAATGTTGTGATTTGTGGGGGTGTTAAATAGAAGTAATTTTATGCCAAAGAGTTTCCCACCAAAAGTTTTCCGCCAAGGCTTCCCACCAAATTTAATGGTGTAAGGTAACGGGGTAATGTAGCGGTGTAAGGTAACGGGTTAATGTAACGGCGTAATGTAACGGCGTAATGTAACGACGTAAGGTAACAACGTAAGGTAACGGCGTAAGGTAACGACGTAAAGTAATGTCGTAAAGTAACGGTGTAAAGTAACGGCGTAAGGTAACGGCGTAAGGTAACGGAGTAATGACGTTGATGATGGTGATGACGATGAAGAAGATGACAATGATGATGGTGATGGCGGTGATGAAGATAACGATGATGACGGTGATGGCGATGATGACGGTGATGACGATGACGATGATAACACTAATGACGGTGATGATGATGACGATAATATGTGCAGTCGACTAATTTATACAAGTAAATATAATATTTACATTATATATATATATTTATAAATACATAACTATAAATATTAATAAATAAAATATTTATCTAAATTAATTAATAAAATATTTATCTAAGTTAATATATATAAAATAATTATCCAGATTAATATATATTAAATAATTTTAATATATTAATAAATAAATTAATTATCTAAAGTAATATTTAAAATGATGATCTTTTGCGGCGACGCTCGCCGCATTTGTAATCCCCCAACATTTTTACCAAAATTCAAGTTTCCCTCGAACTGACCAGTTTTTTTGCGACATCACTTAACGATTTAAAGCGGCGAGGCTCGCCGCAAAAAAAAAAAAAAACCGAAAACAAATAACCAGTCGATTACAGAAAACATGTTTCACTTTAACACCAACACAAGGAAACTGTACTCTCGATGATTTTAAGTTCAATCCGACTAAATCCATAAATTTCCACCTAAATTCTTCACCAATCTTTCATCAAGGTTAGTGTTTTACATATATTTTTTTTTCTTTCTTTCTAACTTATGCTAAGATCTTGGATTTGTTTCTTTTTTTTTTGTTTTGTTTAATAAGCTAATTTGCTTCTTTAAACTTGCTTCTTTAATAATAATTCTGAATTATGTTGTTAGGGTTCTTAGTTTTTGAAGGATAATTGTTAGTGTTAAATTTTAAATTAAGAATTTGTAAATTGTAAGTTTAATAATTTTGATTTCATGTGTATGTTAGTAATGTGTATGTTTTAAGTTAGTAATTTGTAAGTTAGATACGTGTAAGTTAGTAATTTGTATGTTGTAAGTTAGTAATTTGTAAGTTAAATACTTGTAAATTAGTAATTTGTATGTTGTAAGTTGTTAGTTGTTAGTTAGATACTTGTTAGTTAATTACTTGTTAAATTGTATGTTTTCTATGATATTAGTTTCGGTATGCTAATTCTTTCCCTTTTTAAACCGTATAGATTATATTAGTGATTGATTTTAGATTGTATACTTGCTAGATTGTGACATGGGCGAGAATGAAGATGATGAATGCCAACCTATGTGTTGACATAAGTTTATGTAATATATTAGCGGCGTACGGTTTTAATGATGTAATGTATTGTATTTCTATTTTACCATGGTAAATGTAATATATCTTTCATGTAACTTGGAGGTTGCACTATATAAAGCAACCTCCCACTTTTATAATAAACTAGTTATGATATTTACACATTATCATCTATCAAACTCTCTCTAGTGTTCTTGTATAACTCATACCCTAACCCACACAAACACATAGAAACCCATCGGTTTAGGCATATAGGGACTAACAATTGGTATCAAAGCGGGACTTGCTATCTTGCTTGTAAATCTAAGGATTGAAGCCTCTTTATTCGTATTTTAAAGTGTTTTTGTGTTCTTCGGTTAAGGTATCACGATAACTCACTTGCTTGTTAATTTCTGCTTGGTTTTGTTAATAACATCGTTTGCATATGCTTGAAATCTGAAAAATTTGCTTAGCTAAACTTAAACTATCTGATAAGAACTCAGATTCATGAGTACTTGAAAAATTTTATGTATGAAACCTTGTTTTAAAGCCAAATCTGTTGATATTATGATCTTGTGGAGAAATTATTTGACATGATATTACACTGCAATTGCTGCATATATGAATTATGGATGTTGTGCATGATGATTTCTGTTAAAATATGTATTTAGTTCATATTCAAACATCAAGAACATGTGCTTCTGCTGCTATGCTCGAGTTTTTAACTTTCTGTTGCATAAAACATGATTTAATCAAAGTTTACTTACTCATAATCACTCTATATGTGTTAAGTATGCTTAAAAAGTGTTAAATCTGCCCAGTTCATTAAGTTCTTGCCATCAAATCGTGTTAAAATCTGCATAAAAACTCAAATTACTTGTGTTCTTGTCCCAGACTTTCTGCTCGAAAACCCCTTTCTGGGTTTGATATTGCTTGAAAACCCCTTAGGGTTAACTAACAACAGTAAAACCCTAGGTTTGTGCTCAAAAATCCCAAGTTTTGACTCACTTTGTTGACTTGTTGACTGAGATTTTGGCTCCAATCTTTAGACTTGTGGATAATACCCACCGAATCTCTTTTGTCCTATAGGTTTTAGCTTGAAAAGGACCTGTCCTTGACATTATCCCTTGATTTATGTCATAAAGGACAAATGACTTGTCTTTTTGTGCATAAGCAATGTACTTACTTGTAAGTATTCACGTGCAAGGGTATCTTTGGTTAAAAAGGTCAACTCTTTAAAGGTTTGAATTTAAAACTGACTTAAGCTTATCTCAGCTATATTGCTCGAATACCTTGAAAAAATCTGAATAGTGCTCGAAAACAGTGTGAAAATTAGAACATTTTGCTCGAAAAAATTTTGAAATCTTGAACTTTTGCTCTAAAACAGTGTCCTAATTTCAAAAGGTGTTTTAAAATTGTCTTCAACTTTGCACGAAAAACTTGCTCGAAAACTCAGACAACTCGAAAATTTGCTTGAAAACCTTGACTTTTGTCTTTTAGTGCTCGAAAACTTAGTTGTCCGAAAACTTGGTTTTGCTCGAAAACCACCTTGTTTTGAAGGCTTGGTTTTGTTTGAAACCCTAGTTGTCTGCTCGAAAATCAAGTTTGTGCTCGAATATTTTGGTGCTCTAGAACTAAGATACTACTCTAGAACTAGGCCGTGATCGAATGCTTTACCTGCTCTAAAACCTAGGTATTGCTCGAATACTTGTTCTGCTCGAATACTAGACTAGCGCTCCAATACTTTGTCTGCTCAAAATCTGGGTCTCTGCTCGAATTTTTGTTGAGACGACCCGTCTTAATCCATAAGGATGAATACAATAACATATGGAACATTGCGAGGTATTTGACCTCTATATGATATATTTAACAAACATTGCATTTGTTTTTAAAAGACAACTTTCATTATAACGATAGTTGACAATATGCATACCATTTCCCAATATATCCAAACTATAAATGACTTAATAATAATCTTGATGACTTCAACGACTTGAATGCAACGTCTTTTGAAATATGCCATGAATGACTCCAAGTAATATCTTTAAAATGAGCAAATGCACAACGGAAGGTTTCTTTAATACCTGAGAATAAACATGCTTAAAAGTGTCAACCAAAAGGTTTGTGAGTTCATTAGTTTATCATAATTAATCATTTCCATAATTTTAATAGACCACAAGATTTCATTTTCATAGTTAACTGCAGGAACACTCATCTGTAAAAATCATTCATATGGTGAACACCTGGTAACCGACATTAACAAATGCATCTAGAATATCCTCAAATATACATGTACACTCATCTGTATATAAAATCAAGTACTAAATCATCCATAACCTGGATGGGACGTGTCAAAGTCCATAGATCTATCTTCAGGATTCGCGTCAATTTGGGGTTCTTTTCCCAAATTCTTAGGCTACCAAGCTAAAAGGGTGATATCCGGTATAATAATTCAACCATAGAATGTAGTTTCAATTACTTGTGTCTATTTCGCAAAACAGTTATAAAAGCAACGCATGTATTCTCAGTCCCAAAATATATATTGCAAAAGCATTTAAAAAGGGAGCAAGTGAAACTCACAATACGATATTTTGTAGTAAAAATATGCATACGACGGCACTGAACAAGTGCAGGGTTGACCTCGGATTCACGAACCTATATCATTCATATATTAACACGTATAATATTAATCAACTAAGTTTATAATGTATTAAGATTAATTTTTACATATATAATCATATTACTATCTATATTGTATAATATATTTATATATTATGTATCACTTAATAAAAATAATATTTTGTTTAAAAATATGTAATATTAGTATAGATATGTAATAATTATATTTTAGATAAATAATATTTGTTGTAATAATAATAATAAGTTTAATAAAAATGATAATTTTATATATAATGATAATTTTACTAATAATGATAATTTTAATAAAAAATGATAGTTTTTAATAAAAATGATAATTTTAATGATAATACTGATAATAAAATGTTATATGTTAATACCTATATTAATAATAATAATAATAATAATAATAATAATTATACCTTTAATAAATAACAAGTATTGTAGTAGCTTCCATTGTTGAATGAATAACTAAAAATTTTTTGTCACTATGCAGTATTGAACCCCTGACCTCTTGTTTCACAACCTCGATACTAAACCATTGAACTACAAGTTTGTTTTTGTATTAAAGCCCACGTTTAATTATGTTAATATGTGATACTTGAAGCCCAATTCAAAAACCCACTTAGTATTGTGTTTCAAAAAGATAAACGCATGGCAGTCAATCAAGGCAATTTCGGTGCATTATCCTCATTATCAGCACTTTTTCATTCACTTTAATACCACTATTACCTTAATTAATATCATCGACTAATAATCATCATAATTAAATTATCTTCTTCAAATACCTTTATTGTTGTAACCGAAAAAAATACAGCAGTTGCATTTTCAACAGAAACAGCGAAATTGCAGCAGGTGGATTACGATGGTATCCTACTGTAACAGAAAATGAATAGTAGGAGTTGAAGGTAGTTGCAGGTTGTGGTGTTGTGCGTGGGGTCATGAAAGAAACAACCAAAACAGTAAGGTAGTAGCAGCGGAGCTGCAGTAGCAGTTCGAAAGAAAAAAAATGTGAAACGGTTTGCAATAATTAACAAGGGTGGTGGTGGTTTCGTACGATGGTTGTGGGCTGCAGGGTGACGGATGGTGGTTCGTTGGGGAGTTCGAAGATGGTCCAAAGGTGATGATTTGGGTTGTACGAATAGTAAATAAGGTCTCGGTTATGGCTTTGTTCGATCAAAATACTAAACGAGTAGTAGCGGTTTGGTTTATAACGATGGGTGTTGGTTTGTGGATTAAGAAACGGAAAATACATTCGGTTGTAGCTACAGTAGTAATAATACTAAACGTAAGGTGATGGTTTGTGAGGATTTTGGCGGTGGAGGTTTATCTAGGGTGGTGATCGGTGGAAGTGGTGATGAAGGGTTTCGAACACAAAAGGTTAGTGATGGCGTTTTAAATTTGTTATGGGTCAAAACCATAAAAAAGGGGCACCGGTTGCAACAGTAAATGAGTTTGAATATACTTCACCATTGGTTTCATGTGTCGAACATAATAAAAATGAGAAACAGTAACAGTTAGTACATAGCAGCCGTAACCACTATCAAGCTGAAGGGGATATTTAGGATTATGGTGGTCTAGTGATGAACCAATATTAATGAAGGGTGTGATGATGGTCGAGTTTAGTTTTAACCCAAAACAAGAGATTGAGTAGGAGAAGTTGTAGTTGATTTTGGTTGGTTTGATAGTGATTAAAGAAGAATACCAAAAATAAAGCAGTGGTAATATGAAATAGATGGTTGTTTGAGTTGTTTTATTTATAAGGATAATGATTGTTTGATCATTGTGGTTAATGGGTTGTGGCCATGGAGCTAGGAAGTAGAAGAAGATATGTAAGGTGATGTGTTGGGTTCTCTGCAAACATATATGTCGATATATAATGTGGGAGTGGGTTTGTGTTAGTTTGGTAGGAGAGTAGAACAAGATTACAATTTCTAATATAGAAAACAAGAAATGCATATGTGTAGTTTGTATGTAAACGTATGCATGTATATATATATATATATATATATATATATATATATATATATATATTATATTTATGTGTTAAGTGGGGAACGAACACAGTAATAGCATTTATAATATCTAGATTTTAAACTGATTACTCAAAAAGTCTACAAGATTGATGGTGTTAATTTTGTCCAGCATATATCAACTTTATCTTTATATATATCTATGATAGATATAGCTAACAGAATGATAGACTAGAATTCCTACATGTATCAATTAAGTACAGTAACAAGGAGAATTTTCAATTTGTAATAGTGAAGCCGCCCTTTGTCATATTCAGTAGATATTTAAATTACGAACCAATATCTCGTGCTCCGTTGTTAATCAGTGACGGATAAAAGTCTAAAAAAAAATCTCAAATTTTTTTATTAGTTATAATTATTTATTCTGATCTTTATGGTATAAAATTTGGTTATTAACTATTAAATAAAAATTAAATCACTCTCCGCGATCGATTCCAGGTAAGATATGAAAAGTGTTCAAATTTAACGATTAGCTCTTAAATACATTTTTAATAAGCCTATAATTTATATAACTCATTTTCTGATCACCGTTTATTTAAAATTATATAAGTTTAAATTTAGACTTGTCTAATATCAATCGGAACATCAAACAAGTATTACAATTATTGAATATTTATGTTTAATATACTTTTATGTATATATAGATATGTTTTAAATAATAATTAATATAATTAATATAATATCATATTTCATAACAACAACATTCAATATTTCAAATTATACTTCCAATTATTATTTATATATATACACACATATTTATTTACAACTAGTTGTTCGTGAATCGTCGGGAATGGTCGAAAGTCAAATGAATATATCAAATAGTTCAAAATTTTTGAGACTCAACCTAACAGACTTTTCTTATTGTGTCAAAAATAATTAAATCGTATCGAGAGTTTGATTTAAAATTAGTCAAAATTTTTCGGGTCGTATTTTTCGAATTAGTCGAAATTAGTCTATCAGTTATAAAAATAATACATGTATTCTCAGCCCAAAAATATAGATAAAAAGGGAGCAAATGAAACTCACGATACGATACGATAGTTTGTAGTAAATATGCATAGGATGGCACTGAACAAGTACAGAGTTGACATCGGATTCACGAATCTATATCAAGTATATATATTAACACATATACTTGTAATCGAACAAATTTATATATTATAACTTATTTTATATATCATATATATTTGATTGGTGTATATATATTTCAAATTAGTTGAATTTGTATTGGTGTATCTTCCGGCTTGTCACGCGGCTTGGATCGCGAGGACGCGCTCCGATTCAAGTGGGGGAGAGTTGTAACACCCCAATTTCCTCGTACGTGGTCTAAAGGTACGTATTTCACCTTGTAAACGTTTATTATAAACTGCAAACGAACTTTTATAGTTTAAATGTTTGAAAATGTAGAAAATGGTTTGATCAGGCCTTCTGTCGCGTTTTAGTGTGTTTCATCGCATTTTGGTTTGTCACGATACGCGACAAAGCTGGCTGGGACGCGACAACTTTTGGAACCCAGTTCTGTCTACCTTATCGCGTTTTGATTTGTCGCATTTGGGTGTCGCGAAACGCGACCTGGTGTCACGAAAAGCGACAAATGTCGCTGTTTTACATTTTTGACCCAAATTAAATGGCATCTTTGAGGGTGTATTGGTCTTTTCATTTATGAACGGTTTTGGGGAGTCTAAAACTGATTCAATCTTACCCTATCCTCATTTATCATATCTTCATCAACCTAAATTAAATCTAGAGAGAGAGTTGAGGTTTTTAGTGAGAGAGAGCTCACTTGGAGAAGAAGGAGACCAAATCTCACCCTAGTCCAAGTTTTAAAGTTGTTCAGTACATCACTAGCTACGTTGAGGTAAATCGAGATTGTAAGTGTTAAATCTCACCCTAATAGCTACGTTGAGGTGCAATAGTCCAAGTTTTAAAGTTGTTCCGTCCAAGTTTTAAATCTCACCCTAATAGCTATAATCTAGGGTTTGGTCATGTAAATCGAGATTGTAAGTGTTAAATTGTGTTGTTAGTCACTAATACACTTGTAAATGGATGAAAGATTTGTTAATGGGTCCGAGTTTGACCAATTTGCGAGTCTAAGTGTTAAAATGGTTCAAAAGAGTAATTGTTGACTTAGTGGACAAGATGAGTATGAAAATACCCTAAAAGGTGTTAGTTATTGTTATTGGACTATAATCACTAGCTTTTAGTGATTTATGGTGAGTCTTGGCCATTAATGGACGGTTTTGGAGTAAATGGGTCATTTAATGCAAATGGGTCGTTAAATGCTTAAGTGGTAAATGTTGGTGTCAAGTCCAACTAGTATGGTGTATTGAAATTGTACTTATTGTATTAGGTACTTCACTTTGAAGCTTGCGGAGTTGTTAATTCATTGCCTAGTCTATAAGGTGAGTGGAATAATTATATATGTATGTATATGATTTATTTACTTGTGGGTTATGGGTTAAAGTTCGATATTGACGATACCATATCCTAGAGTATATTGTTTGTTGGATGAGGGTTTAAAGTTCGATGTTGACGATACCTCATGTATGGAGTTAAAGTTCGATGTTGACGATGCCATAACACTATTGTAGTAAATCGATGAGGGGTTAAAGTTCGGTGTTGACGATGTAGTGACCCGAACTTTTCCATGTTTATATATATTAATTGAGATTGATATTTGTAACATCCCGCGTTTTTCCGTTAAATTTAATTTTAACACCGTCTTTTTTTTTTAAACATAATCTTTCGTATTTAAATTCGTAGTTTCCGTTGACTAACGTTCATAATAATTCCGTCATTTAATTATAACATCTCTCGTTAACTTGCGTTTTAAAAATATTCGATCGGTTAAATCCCGCACCCGCTTCTAAACTCGAGGGACTAAAATTGACACGGGGCAAACTAGTTGACTAGGTCAACTAGTCCACCCCAATCACCACCATTCAATCACCTCCATCTCTCTCTCTTTCTCTCTAGCAAGAACACACACACAAACACCCAATTCAATCATTCATCATCTAAATTCGATCTAGGAGGCTTACAACAAAACAAATTACATATTTGGAATCCTCTCTTCATCCTCTACAATTTGATACCAACTTCATCTCGTTTGGGTAACATTTCTAAAACTCTAGATTTCTCTAAATTCGTGTTTTTGACTTGAAATGGTGTTAGTTAGTGTCTATGGCTCGTGTATAACATGAATATATGTTTTGTTTGCTCGATTCGTTGTTTTGAGTAACTAGTTTGAACATTTGAAATGGGTGTGCTAAATCTTTGATTTTGGATGAGTTAATGTTGTTAAATTGTTAAAGTTCATGTTTTAATTGTGTTACTAGTATCACTAGCTTCGTTTTGATGTGTAGGTTGATTAAGGAAACTTCAAAAACATGAATATTGATTTTTGCGGATTTTGGTTAGGGTTTGATAGACTTAAAACGAGCTTTTGATGTTTCGAATGCCATGAAATGTTATTAGTAAGTGTTTAGTTGTAATGTATGCTTCATTACCTTCAAAACGGCATATCGTATGTGTAAATTGGATTCCCGAATCATAAAATACGTTTTACGAACTTGAAACTTTGAAAATAAACCTTTCTTGATCAATTGACGAGTTTTCGGTTATTGTAAATGATGTTTCTGATTGATGATATGTGGTTAGTTGTATTCCTCGTCAAAATACCTTTTCGACGATATATGATAGGCATTATAAGTGTTTGCGGGTCAAGAGTTGGGTTGGAAAATGTTTTGGTTCGTGCATACTTTGAAAAACTGACCAGAAATATCTGCCCAGATGGTGGCGCGGCGCGCCCCATCCCCGCGCGGCGCGCGGATTGGCCTGGCCAGATTCTGCTTTGTTTGGCGCATTTCACGCGAAATGTTTGACTAGCTATCGACCTCCGATTCACATGAAACTTGTTTTAATATACTTGTATATGAATATTTAGCATAGAAAAATAGTTCGGGACCCGACCCGAACGCGTTGACTTTTTCGTTGACTTTGACCAAGTTTGACTTTTAGTCAAACTTAACCAAACTTTTATACAATCATTCTAACATGCTTTTATACTTGTTTCTTGTATGAAACTTGACAACGTGATTCACATGCTATACTTAATCGAGTCGTAACGAGCCATAGGACTAATTGAACACATTTCACCCGACTTTGTGTCGTAACCGGTTAATTGATATAACTTACTTGTTTAGGTCAAGGCTAAGCAACTTTCATGCACACGTTTACTTGTTGAAGTACCTTTATACTCGTGCACTCGAGGTGAGATCATAGTCCCACCCTTTTCAACAACTTTTTTTTATACTTTTAAATTGTGGGCTGAGAAACATATACTTTGTTACATTTTGTACTACTTACTTTTATACTTTGAACACAAGTACAAGGAAAATAAACATTCCACAGCGAGTTAGAACAAAAATCCTCAATTCGATTATCATTAGTTACACTTGCAGGGTGTAAGCGAGAACTTATATTGTGTGGCCATACGGGTTTGACAAACCCTCATTACGGACGGTTCGCTACCGTCTACGGATGAAATATATTTTCGAGAAACAGTGTATGTTCTAACACTATTGTGATGGGGTTCTATGGAAGGAAACGTTAAGTCTTGATAATTGGGTGCTCGCGAACAATACTTTTGGAATGCAAACGATTTTGATAATCAACTATGGAAATACTAAATCTTGTGGTTCAAAAACAACGTTTACAAATACACCTATGATTTCACCAACGTTTTTTCGTTGACAGTTTTCTATATGTTTCTCAGGTTCATACTTGGCTATTTGATACATGCTTCCGCGTACACTCATACTTGCTTGGGGTCAAGCATACATGCATACACTCTGATTATTTGCTTGGAGTCAAGATACATACATACATACGCTAGTGATAGCACCTTTGGATTCAAACTTTTGTTTACATACTTACGCTATTTATAGCAACTGTGTTTTTAAACTAATTATGTCGCAAGTTATTTCATTTATACTTTATGACTTTTGTAAACTTAGACTTGTTGTCGAACGGTTTTGTAAACTAAACTTGCAAGTCTTGTACCTTTCAAATGAATGCGACATAATTTTGGTCAAACGAGTCTCATATAGGGACTACGACCACGCAACGGGACCTAAGTTAACGGCGCCGTCAATAACGGTTTTGGTCGGGTCGTTACAAGTGGTATCAGAGCGTTGGTTGTAGGGAACTAGGACGTGCATTAGTGTGTCTAACAGAGTCGTTAGGACGCATTAGTGAGTCTAGACTACAACCGGATAGTTAGCCATTGCATTCTGACATACATTTGCTATAGATAGCACTTACTTGACTACTTGTGCATTATACTTGAATCATTCTTAGGCAAACTTTTTAATGGTACCCAACCTTCATCATACGAACTCGTATTCCGCCACTTTTTGGTAACACACGTAAATTCATGATTCATACACGTATGGATGATGACGACTTCGTTAGTCACACTCGTTCGGGAACTCTGTCTCCCGGATTGTTATTTGCCACCGTTTCAACTTACTCTCGGTTTCCCACTGGTGTTTCTTACTATCTACTTTTTGGTGTTACTACCATCACTACTCTAGGTGAGTATCGTCATCAACATTTATCACTACGGTTGCGTGCTACTCGTTATTATGACTCGTTACTCTTTTCATACCTGAATACCTTATTGTCTGACTCGAACCACATTGCCGTGAACAATCATTTATACACTTCCCTCGGGGAACGCTTCTTTATAGTTGCACAAATTCTTTCGATTCAATACGAGTCACGTTAGAGACGTTGTTACACTTTGTTTATTTTAAACTTCACGATTACACGAACTTGAATCCATAGAGTGATGTGGGAATGGAGGTATGAGTTAGCGTAATATAACGACACTCGATCAACGTGGTTATATTACGGTAAGACATACCAAAGTTCTAGTGACGCGTGATGGTGGTTAGACTCGATCAACCTAAACACCACCATGTGCCATGTACATGACTTCATCTTTTCAGGTTTGGACATCCGAAAACTCCGAGAATATTTATAACAACCATACCGGGGACACACCTTCAATTATTGTCAAATTATATTTATGCTTCCGAATGAATTACCGATTCCATTCGACTTCAACCGTATGTCACACGGGTATACTAGCTCGTCCTCGCGCAGTCTTATTGACTAACTACAATTTACTCGTTATGCTCACATCGGGGCAGGAACTTCTCTTGCATCACCCTCGTACTTCCGGTTCAGGAGGTCCTTATTCTAAATTCTCAATGGAGAGCGACTCTTCACGTCATACAAGTATTCGCCGCGAGGGTGGATAGTCCTAACAATCGTTTTCAAAACCCGATAAGAACTTGCCCCGACGAACGTTTTTGGAAACCGATAAATCTTCCGCGACGCGAATTTTCTTGAGAAACTTGTCCTAGCTAACGTTTTCAATTCCTAGCAAACTTGTTCAATATGCCTTAGGGAAATGTACCCCGTTTCGGATCGAGATCCTCGTTTCACTTCTAGATTTTAGAGTACCTTACAAAAAGCCTCGGGACCGCGTTTAGACATGAGTACCGCGTACCATCCACAACCCGACGGACCAAACAAACATGCGATTTAAACCTTGGAAACCATAATACAAGTTTGTATTACCAACTTCAAATTTACTTGAGAAAAGTATTTTCCTTAAACCGAATCCTCGTACTACAATGATTTTCATTCGAGTTTTAACGTCACTCCTTATGAAACCACATGTGACCGGAAACGTCATTCTCCTTTGTCGAACCAAGTAAACGATGATCAATTCACCGGGGCCGAGGTTATTCATGAGCAACCGAGAAAATTTATTCATATTCAGGTAAAACCCTACGCGACTCGTAATCACCAAGAGCTACGCCGATGTTAGACGTAAACATTTCAAATTCCACGTGGGAAACCGCGTCACGTTAAGAGTCGCACCTTGGAAAGGTGCAATCCGTTTCGGGAAAACGTAGGAAGCTAAATCCGCGATATTTTGATCCTTTAAATTCTTGGGGTGTTTTGGACCCGTCGCTAGCCGTTTAGACTTTTCCGACTCATTTTGAGTCTCCGTTTATCCTACATTCGATGTATCAACTTAAAGACGTGTTTTGCGAAACGAGAACTTGTTATCTCCTTTGATGAACTCACTATCGACGATAACCCTCACTTCCTAGGAGGACCGGTTGAAACCATAAATCGTGAAGCCAAACCTTAAAACAACATATGATCCCGACCGTCAAAATTCGTTGAAATACCCTAGGACGTACTTCTCCCTCACTCGTAGAATTGGCAACGCAAGATCTCGAGGAAGATTCAACAACTACTACTTCCAACTAAATTTCGGGACGAAATTTCTTTTGAGGATTGGATAATGTAACATCCCGCGTTTTTCCGTTAAATTTAATTTTAACACCGTCTTTTTTTTTTAAACATAATCTTTCGTATTTAAATTCGTAGTTTCCGTTGACTAACGTTCATAATAATTCCGTCATTTAATTATAACATCTCTCGTTAACTTGCGTTTTAAAAATATTCGATCGGTTAAATCCCGCACCCGCTTCTAAACTCGAGGGACTAAAATTGACACGGGGCAAACTAGTTGACTAGGTCAACTAGTCCACCCCAATCACCACCATTCAATCACCTCCATCTCTCTCTCTTTCTCTCAAGCAAGAACACACACACACAAACACCCAATTCAATCATTCATCATCTAAATTCGATCTAGGAGGCTTACAACAAAACAAATTACATATTTGGAATCCTCTCTTCATCCTCTACAATTTGATACCAACTTCATCTCGTTTGGGTAACATTTCTAAAACTCTAGATTTCTCTAAATTCGTGTTTTTGACTTGAAATGGTGTTAGTTAGTGTCTATGGCTCGTGTATAACATGAATATATGTTTTGTTTGCTCGATTCGTTGTTTTGAGTAACTAGTTTGAACATTTGAAATGGGTGTGCTAAATCTTTGATTTTGGATGAGTTAATGTTGTTAAATTGTTAAAGTTCATGTTTTAATTGTGTTACTAGTATCACTAGCTTCGTTTTGATGCGTAGGTTGATTAAGGAAACTTCAAAAACATGAATATTGATTTTTGCGGATTTTGGTTAGGGTTTGATAGACTTAAAACGAGCTTTTGATGTTTCGAATGCCATGAAATGTTATTAGTAAGTGTTTAGTTGTAATGTATGCTTCATTACCTTCAAAACGGCATATCGTATGTGTAAATTGGATTCCCGAATCATAAAATACGTTTTACGAACTTGAAACTTTGAAAATAAACCTTTCTTGATCAATTGACGAGTTTTCGGTTATTGTAAATGATGTTTCTGATTGATGATATGTGGTTAGTTGTATTCCTCGTCAAAATACCTTTTCGACGATATATGATAGGCATTATAAGTGTTTGCGGGTCAAGAGTTGGGTTGGAAAATGTTTTGGTTCGTGCATACTTTGAAAAACTGACCAGAAATCTCTGCCCAGATGGTGGCGCGGCGCGCCCCATCCCCGCGCGGCGCGCGGATTGGCCTGGCCAGATTCTGCTTTGTTTGGCGCATTTCACGCGAAATGTTTGACTAGCTATCGACCTCCGATTCACATGAAACTTGTTTTAATATACTTGTATATGAATATTTAGCATAGAAAAATAGTTCGGGACCCGACCCGAACGCGTTGACTTTTTCGTTGACTTTGACCAAGTTTGACTTTTAGTCAAACTTAACCAAACTTTTATACAATCATTCTAACATGCTTTTATACTTGTTTCTTGTATGAAACTTGACAACGTGATTCACATGCTATACTTAATCGAGTCGTAACGAGCCATAGGACTAATTGAACACATTTCACCCGACTTTGTGTCGTAACCGGTTAATTGATATAACTTACTTGTTTAGGTCAAGGCTAAGCAACTTTCATGCACACGTTTACTTGTTGAAGTACCTTTATACTCGTGCACTCGAGGTGAGATCATAGTCCCACCCTTTTCAACAACTTTTTTTTATACTTTTAAATTGTGGGCTGAGAAACATATACTTTGTTACATTTTGTACTACTTACTTTTATACTTTGAACACAAGTACAAAGAAAACAAACATTCCACATCGAGTTAGAACAAAAATCCTCAATTCGATTATCATTAGTTACACTTGCAGGGTGTAAGCGAGAACTTATATTGTGTGGCCATACGGGTTTGACAAACCCTCATTACGGACGGTTCGCTACCGTCTACGGATGAAATATATTTTCGAGAAACAGTGTATGTTCTAACACTATTGTGATGGGGTTCTATGGAAGGAAACGTTAAGTCTTGATAATTGGGTGCTCGCGAACAATACTTTTGGAATGCAAACGATTTTGATAATCAACTATGGAAATACTAAATCTTGTGGTTCAAAAACAACGTTTACAAATACACCTATGATTTCACCAACGTTTTTTCGTTGACAGTTTTCTATATGTTTCTCAGGTTCATACTTGGCTATTTGATACATGCTTCCGCGTACACTCATACTTGCTTGGGGTCAAGCATACATGCATACACTCTGATTATTTGCTTGGAGTCAAGATACATACATACATACGCTAGTGATAGCACCTTTGGATTCAAACTTTTGTTTACATACTTACGCTATTTATAGCAACTGTGTTTTTAAACTAATTATGTCGCAAGTTATTTCATTTATACTTTATGACTTTTGTAAACTTAGACTTGTTGTCGAACGGTTTTGTAAACTAAACTTGCAAGTCTTGTACCTTTCAAATGAATGCGACATAATTTTGGTCAAACGAGTCTCATATAGGTACTACGACCACGCAACGGGACCTAAGTTAACGGCGCCGTCAATAACGGTTTTGGTCGGGTCGTTACAATATTTACATGATTAAATGTTTCTAACATGTTAAGCAATCAAACTTGTTAAGACTTGATTAATTGAAATATGTTTCATATAGACAATTGACCACCCAAGTTGACCGGCGATTCACGAACGTTAAAACTTGTAAAAACGACATGACGATATATATATGGATATACATATGGTTAACATGAGATTATGATAAGTAAGTATCTCCATAAGTATATTAACAAATTAGTTATATACATATAAACAAGACTACGAACTTAAGGATTTCGAAACGAGACATATATGTAACGATTATCGTTGTAACGACATTTAAATGTATATATATCATATTAAGATATATTAATATATCATAATATCATGATAATATAATAATTTAACATCTCATTAGATATAATAAACAATGGGTTAACAACATTAATTGAGATCGTTAACTTAAAGGTTTCAAAACAACACTTACATGTAATGACTAACGATGACTTAACGACTCAGTTAAAATGTATATACATGTAGTGTATTTAGATGTATTAAAATACTTTTGGAAGACTTCAATACATATATCAAAACACTCATACTTAACGAAAATGGTTACAGTTACTTTCCCATTCTTTTCTTTCATCAAGAATTCTAGTCGTATTCTTACCCGTATTATACACAGCTTAAAAACGTACTTACTATGGGTATATACCAATAGGAACTAGCATGGGATTCCACTCTTTATTATGTCATGTATGACTAATCAATTTTAACTTCTACCATGAGCTAGTCAACTAACTAGAACTCCTTTTAACCCCACTCACCATTCACCAATTACCACTCATCATTCACTCCATTCCACTTCCAATTCTCTTTCTAATTCTCTCTCAACACACACACACACACTATTATGAACGTATTTTTCCAGTAGTTAATCATCATCTTCATCAAAAATCACTTCAAGAATCAAGCTATAATCATCATAGGAAGAACACTTCAAGAACACTTCAAAAATCCCTTCAAGTTTACTAATTTACTTCCAAGCTTTCTGATCCATTCCAAGTAATCATCTAAGATCAAGAAACATTTGTTATATACAGTAAGTTATCTTTCTTATTCAAGGTAATATTCATATTCAAACTTTGATTCAATTTCTATAACTATAAACTATCTTAATTCGAGTAAAAATCTTACTTGAACTTGTTTTTGTGTCATGATCCTACTTCAAGAACTTTCAAGCCATCCAAGATCCTTTGAAGCTAGATCATTTCTTGTCACTTCCAGTAGGTTTACCTACTAAACTTGAGGTAGTAATGATGTTCATAACATCATTCGATTCATATATATAAAACTATCTTATTCGAAGGTTTAAACTCGTAATCACTAGAACATAGTTTAGTTAATTCTAAACTTGTTCGCAAAAAAAGTTAATCCTTCTAACTTGACTTTTAAAATTAACTAAACACATGTTCTATATCTATATGATATGCTAACTTAATGATTTAAAACCTGGAAACACGAAAAACACCGTAAAACCGGATTTACGCCGTCGTAGTAACACCGCGGGCTGTTTTGGGTTAGTTAATTAAAAACTATGATAAACTTAGATTTAAAAGTTGTTATTCTGAGAAAATGATTTTTATTATGAACATGAAACTATATCCAAAAATTATGGTTAAACTCAAAGTGGAAGTATGTTTTCTAAAATGGTCATCTAGACGTCGTTCTTTCGACTGAAATGACTACCTTTACAAAAACGACTTGTAACTTATTTTTCCGACTATAAATCTATACTTTTTCTGCTTAGATTCATAAAATAGAGTTCAATATGAAACCATAGCAAGTTGATTCACTCAAAACGGATTTAAAATGAAGAAGTTATGGGTAAAACAAGATTGGATAATTTTTCTCATTTTAGCTACGTGAAAATTCGTAACAAATCTATTTCAACCATAACTTAATCAACTTGTATTGTATATTATGTAATCTTGAGATACCATAGACACGTATACAATGTTTCGACCTATCATGTCGACACATCTATATATATTTCGGAACAACCATAGACACTCTATATGTGAATGTTGGAGTTAGCTATACAGGGTTGAGGTTGATTCCAAAATATATATAGTTTGAGTTGTGATCAATACTGAGATACGTATACACTGGGTCGTGGATTGATTCAAGATAATATTTATCGATTTAATTCTGTACATCTAACTATGGACAACTAGTTGTAGGTTACTAACGAGGACAGCTGACTTAATAAACTTAAAACATCAAAATATATTAAAAGTGTTGTAAATATATTTTGAACATACTTTAATATATATGTATATATTGTTATAGGTTCGTGAATCAACAGTGGCCAAGTCTTACTTCTCGACGAAGTAAAAATCTGTGAAAGTGAGTTATAGTCCCACTTTTAAAATCTAATATTTTTGGGATGAGAATACATGCAGGTTTTATAAATGATTTACAAAATAGACACAAGTACGTGAAACTACATTCTATGGTTGAATTATCGAAATCGAATATGCCCCTTTTTATTAAGTCTGGTAATCTAAGAATTAGGGAACAGACACCCTAATTGACGCGAATCCTAAAGATAGATCTATTGGGCCTAACAAACCCCATCCAAAGTACCGGATGCTTTAGTACTTCGAAATTTATATCATATCCGAAGGGTGTCCCGGAATGATGGGGATATTCTTATATATGCATCTTGTTAATGTCGATTACCAGGTGTTCACCATATGAATAATTTTTATCTCTATGTATGGGATGTGTATTGAAATATGAAATCTTGTGGTCTATTGTTACGATTTGATATATATAGGTTAAACCTATAACTCACCAACATTTTTGTTGACGTTTAAAGCATGTTTATTCTCAGGTGAATATTAAGAGCTTTCGCTGTTGCATACTAAAATAAGGACAAGATTTGGAGTCCATGTTTGTATGATATTGTGTAAAAACTGCATTTAAGAAACTGATTTCGATGTAACATATTTGTATTGTAAGCCATTATGTAATGGTCGTGTGTAAACAGGATATTTTAGATTATCATTATTTAATAATCTACGTAAAGCTTTTTAAACCTTCATTTATAAAATAAAGGTTATGGTTTGTTTTAAAAATGAATGCAGTCTTTGAAAAACGTCTCATATTGAGGTCAAAACCTCGCAACGAAATCAATTAATATGGAACGTTTTTAATCAATAAGAACGGGACATTTCAGTTGGTATCCGAGCGTTGGTCTTAGAGAACCATAATTTTGCATTAGTGTGTCTTATCGAGTTTGTTAGGATGCATTAGTGAGTCTGGACTTCGACCGTGTTTACTTGAAAAATGATTGCTTAACAAATTTTGTTGGAAACTATATATTTTTAACATGTGAATATTATGTGATATATTAATCTCTTAACGCGTTTGATATTATGTGATAGATGTCTACCTCTAGAACAAGTCCCATTGACTCACCTAATAATAATGAAGAGTCAAATGTAAATTGGAATGATTCGTGGACTGATTCACAAGTTCCCGAAGAGGAACCGGAAGAAGAGTCGAAACCAGAAGAATCGGAACCAGAAGAAGAATCGGAACCGGATGAAGAAATAGAACCGGTGGGGGAAATAATAAAACGGTTAAGTAAAAGAAAATCCTCAACCAACCGACCAAGGTTAATTATGGTCAATGGTGTTTCCGCTAAGGAAGTAAAATATTGGGAGGATTACCAATTCTCCGATGAATTGGATTCTGACGAGAATTCCGATGATGTTATAGAAATTACCCCAACTGAATTTAAAAAGGCAAAAGAAAATAATAAGGGAAAGGGCATAAAAATAGAGAAATCAAATTCCAACCCCGATGAACTTTATATGTATCGTCAACCCCCGAAGTCCTTAAGTTGTAACAATGACCCGGGAACCTCTAAACCACCAGGTTTTTCTAAACCAATGTGGAAAACGACGGCTCGTATTAGGGGAACATCATATATCCCTAGAAACTTGGCAAAACGAACCAAAACCGAAGAAGAAGAAACAAGCGAGTCGGAATAAGATAGTTGTATTCGTGTGGTGTAATATATGTAATATAGTGTGCTTATGCTTTATGATATATGTAAAAATTGCTTGTATTAATAAGTATTTTTTTTATGAATCTAACTCTTGTCTATTTTACAGTATAAAAACACAAAATGGATAGACAACCCAATATTTTAAGAGACCTACCCGGAGACATGATTGATGAAATCTTGTCTAGAGTCGGTCAGAATTCTTCGGCACAACTATTTAAGGCGAGATCAGTTTGTAAGACATTCGAAGAACGTTCCAAGAATGCCTTGGTTTATAAAAGGCTTTCGTTCGAAAGATGGGGGATATCACATTGGAAAATCCATAAGTTACGATGTGTTTACTTTGACTCATATATTGCGGGGAACCCAAATGCTATTTTACGCAATGGGTTAAGAAATTATTTTGACTCAATATATCCGAATATTGGACTTCGTGATTTAGAAAAAGCGGCTAACATGCAACATAAAGAAGCATGTTATGCTTACGGATTAGTAATGTTCGCTTCTCACCAAAGTGAGAACAAGAACATCGGCCTACAACTATTAAACAAAACGTTCCCATAAGTGACGGAGTCGGTAATTGGGGTAAGAAGTGAGGTTTTTAGATTGTTATGGGACTGTTGGACATTACGTAACCCTCGTCCCTTTGACGACGTTACAACACGCTGTCTTATCAACGGCCATAACGGTTATGTTCCACAAGACCAAGGATGGGAAGTAGTCCTAGTAAAACCAGAATGCATGACTTGTTTCTGGACGTATGAATTACGTGTCTTTATTGCCTTTGCTGAACGACTTGTGTACTAGCTAGAATTATCTTCACAACTATCTTGTATCAAAGTTATTGTGTGCTATATTTCATGCTTTATGTAAAATAAGCGGTATTGTAAGTTTGTAAAATATTGTATAAAAGTTTGAACGCAAAATATTATTATAATCAGTTTTTCATATAGAATTGTAGTAGTTGAATTGTATATTAGCTACTAAGTATGAACTTAACGGGTAGGTACTACCCGAATTTAAACTTATAAAACGCTAATATGAAGAAAAAGCTTTTATAAATAAGTTCATATTATGCTACGAAATACTATTAACTACTCTTTATATTCTGTATGATTAACTTGTTCCGTTTGACTATTTTGAAGGAAATGGCACCGACTACTCGACACACCGTGAATATGAATGAAGAGGAATTCCGTACTTTTCTAGCTTCAAACATAGCGGCAGTACAGGCTACGCTACATACCAATAATAACCTTGGATCTAGTAGTACAGGAAATCGTGTAGGATGCACCTACAAAGAATTCACTGCCTGCAAACCTTTAGAATTTGATGGAACCGAAGGACCGATCGGATTGAAATGGTGGACCGAGAAGGTCGAATCGGTGTTTTCCATAAGTAAGTGTACTGAAGAGGACAAAGTAAAGTACGCTACGCATACCTTCACGGGTTCTGCGTTAACATGGTGGAATACTTATCTAGAGCAAGTGGGACAAGACGATGCCTACGCACTACCGTGGTCAGCATTCAAGAACTTGATGAACGAGAAGTACCGTCCCAGAACCGAGGTCAATAAGCTCAAGACAGAACTTAGAGGGTTACGAACCCAAGGATTTGATATTACCACGTACGAAAGACGATTCACAGAATTGTGCCTATTGTGTCCGGTAGCATTCGAAGATGAGGAAGAGAAGATCGACGCGTTTGTGAAAGGATTACCGGAAAGAATCCAAGAAGATATAAGTTCACACGAGCCCGCCTCCATACAACAGGCATGTAGAATGTCTCACAAACTAGTGAACCAGATTGAAGAAAGAATTAAAGAACAGACTGCTGAAGAGGCCAATGTGAAGCAAGTCAAAAGAAAGTGGGAGGAAAACGGTGATAAGAATCACCAATACAACAACAACAGCAATTACAACAATAATCGCAACAATTATCCCAACAATCGCAATATCAATCGCAACTACAACAAACGGCCCAACAACAACAACAACAACAACAACAACAGCAACTACAACAACCATCCCAACAACAATAATAACCGCAACAACAACAACAATCAGAAGCAGCTATGCCAAAGGTGTGAAAAGTATCATTCGGGGTTCTGCACCAAATTTTGCAACTAGTGTAAAAGAAACGGTCATAGCGCGGTGAAGTGTGAGGTCTACGGACCAGGGGTTAATAGAACGAAAGGAACAAATGGTGTCGGAACGAGTAATGGCGGAGCAAGTAGTGTCGGAGCAAGTTATGCCAATGTAGTTTGTTATAAATGTGGAAAACCGGGCCACATTATTAGAAATTGCCCGAACCAGGAGAACACGAATGGACAAGGCCACGGAAGAGTTTTCAATATTAATGCGGCAGAGGCACAGGAAGACCCGGAGCTTGTTACGGGTACGTTTCTTATTGACAATAAATCTGCTTACGTTTTATTTGATTCGGGTGCGGATAGAAGCTATATGAGTAGAGATTTTTGTGCTAAATTAAGTTGTCCATTGACGCCTTTGGATAGTAAATTTTTACTCAAATTAGCAAATGGTAAATTAATTTCAGCAGATAATATATTTTCGGAATCGAGAAATTAAACTGGTTAGCGAAACATTTAAGATTGACTTGATACCAGTAGAGTTAGGGAGTTTTATGTGATAATCGGTATGGACTGGTTGAAAGAAGTGAAAACAGAGATCGTTTGTTACAAAAATGCAATTCGCATTATACGAGAAAAAGGAAAACCCTTAATGGTGTACGGAGAAAAGGGCAACACGAAGCTACATCTTATTAGTAATTTGAAGGCACAAAAACTAATAAGAAAAGGTTGCTATGCTGTTCTAGCACAGGTCGAGGAAGTACAAACTGAAGAAAAGAGCATCAATGATGTTCCCGTCGCAAAAGAATTTCCCGATGTATTTCCGAAAGAATTATCGGGATTACCCCCACATCGATCCGTTGAATTTCAAATAGATCTTGTACCAGGAGCTGCACCAATAGCTCGTGCTCCTTACAGACTCGCACCCAGCGAGATGAAAGAACTGCAAAGCCAATTACAAGAACTTTTAGAGCGTGGTTTCATTCGACCAAGCACATCACCGTGGGGAGCTCCTGTTTTGTTTGTCAAGAAGAAAGATGGTACATTCAGGTTGTGTATCGACTACCGAGAGTTGAACAAACTTACCATCAAGAACCGCTACCCACTACCGAGAATCGACAACTTATTTGATCAACTACAAGGCTCGTCTGTTTATTCAAAGATTGACTTATGTTTCGGGTATCATCAAATGCGGGTGAAAGAAGATGATATTCCAAAGACTGCTTTTAGAACACGTTACGGTCATTACGAGTTTATGGTCATGCCATTTGGTTTAACTAATGCACCAGCTGTGTTCTTGGACCTTATGAACCGAGTGTGTGGTCCATACCTCGACAAGTTTGTCATTGTTTTCATTGATGACTTACTTATTTACTCAAAGAATGACCAAGAACACGGTGAACATTTGAGAAAGGTGTTAGAAGTATTGAGGAAGGAAGAATTGTACGCTAAGTTTTCAAAGTGTGCATTTTGGTTGGAAGAAGTTCAATTCCTCGGTCACATAGTGAACAAAGAAGGTATTAAGGTGGATCCGGCAAAGATAGAAACTGTTGAAAAGTGGGAAACCCCGAAAACCCCGAAACACATACGCCAGTTTTTAGGACTAGCTGGTTACTACAGAAGGTTCATCCAAGACTTTTCCAGAATAGCAAAACCCTTGACTGCATTAACGCATAAAGGGAAGAAATTTGAATGGAATGATGAACAAGAGAAAGCGTTTCAGTTATTGAAGAAAAAGCTAACTACGGCACCTATATTGTCATTGCCTGAAGGGAATGATGATTTTGTGATTTATTGTGATGCATCAAAGCAAGGTCTCGGTTGTGTATTAATGCAACGAACGAAGGTGATTGCTTATGCGTCTAGACAATTGAAGATTCACGAACAAAATTATACGGCGCTTGATTTGGAATTAGGCGAGGTTGTTTTTGTATTAAAGACTTGGAGGCACTACTTATATGGGGTCAAAAGTATTATATATACCGACCACAAAAGTCTTCAACACATATTTAATCAGAAACAACTGAATATGAGGCAGCGTAGGTGGATTGAATTATTGAATGATTACGACTTTGAGATTCGTTACCACCCGGGGAAGGCAAATGTGGTAGCCGATGCCTTGAGCAGGAAGGACAGAGAACCCATTCGAGTAAAATCTATGAATATAATGATTCATAATAACCTTACTACTCAAATAAAGGAGGCGCAACAAGGAGTTTTAAAAGAAGGAAATTTAAAGGATGAAATACCCAAAGGATCGAAGCAGCATCTTAATATTCGGGAAGACAGAATCCGGTATAGGGCTGAAAGGATTTGGGTACCAAAATTTGGAGATATGAGAGAAATGGTACTTAGAGAAGCTCATAAAACCTGATACTCAATACATTCTGGAACGGGGAAGATGTACAAGGATCTCAAGAAACATTTTTGGTGGCCGGGTATGAAAGCCGATGTTGCTAAATACGTAGGAGAATGTTTGACGTGTTCTAAGGTCAAAGCTGAGCATCAGAAACCATCAGGTCTACTTCAACAACCCGAAATCCCAGAATGGAAATGGGAAAACATTACCATGGATTTCATCACTAAATTGCCAAGGACTACAAGTGGTTTTGATACTATTTGGGTAATAGTTGATCGTCTCACCAAATCAGCACACTTCTTGCCAATAAGAGAAGATGACAAGATGGAGAAGTTAGCACGACTGTATTTGAAGGAAGTCATCTCCAGACATGGAATACCAATCTCTATTATCTCTGATAGGGATGGCAGATTTATTTCAAGATTCTGGCAGACATTACAGCAAGCATTAGGAACTCGTCTAGACATGAGTACTGCCTATCATCCACAAACTGATGGGCAGAGCGAAAGAACAATACAAATGCTTGAAGACATGCTACGAGCATGTGTTATTGATTTCGGAAACAGTTGGGATCGACATCTACCGTTAGCAGAATTTTCCTACAACAACAGCTACCATTCAAGCATTGAGATGGCGCCGTTTGAAGCACTTTATGGTAGAAAGTGCAGGTCTCCGATTTGTTGGAGTGAAGTGGGGGATAGACAGATTACGGGTCCGGAGATTATACAAGAAACTACCGAGAAGATCATCCAAATTCAACAACGGTTGAAAACCGCCCAAAGTCGACAAAAGAGCTACGCTGACATTAAAAGAAAAGATATAGAATTTGAAATTGGAGAGATGGTCATGCTTAAAGTTGCACCTTGGAAAGGCGTTGTTCTATTTGGTAAACGAGGGAAATTAAATCCAAGGTATATTGGACCATTCAAGATTATTGATCGTGTCGGACCAGTAGCTTACCGACTTGAGTTACCTCAACAACTCGCGGCTGTACATAACACTTTCCACGTCTCGAATTTGAAGAAATGTTTTGCTAAAGAAGATCTCACTATTCCGTTAGATGAAATCCAAATCAACGAAAAACTCCAATTCATCGAAGAACCCGTCGAAATAATGGATCGTGAGGTTAAAAGACTTAAGCAAAACAAGATACCAATTGTTAAGGTTCGATGGAATGCTCGTAGAGGACCCGAGTTCACCTGGGAGCGTGAAGATCAGATGAAGAAGAAATACCCACATCTATTTCCAGAAGATTCGTCAACACCTTCAACAGCTTAAAATTTCGGGACGAAATTTATTTAACGGGTAGGTACTGTAGTGACCCGAACTTTTCCATGTTTATATATATTAATTGAGATTGATATTTACATGATTAAATGTTTCCAACATGTTAAGCAATCAAACTTGTTAAGACTTGATTAATTGAAATATGTTTCATATAGACAATTGACCACCCAAGTTGACCGGCGATTCACGAACGTTAAAACTTGTAAAAATGACATGACGATATATATATGGATATACATATGGTTAACATGAGATTATGATAAGTAAGTATCTCCATAAGTATATTAACAATGAGTTATATACATATAAACAAGACTACTAACTTAAGGATTTCGAAACGAGACATATATGTAACGATTATCGTTGTAACGACATTTAAAGGTATATATATCATATTAAGATATATTAATATATCATAATATCATGATAATATAATAATTTAACATCTCATTAGATATAATAAACAATGGGTTAACAACATTAATTGAGATCGTTAACTTAAAGGTTTCAAAACAACACTTACATGTAACGACTAACGATGACTTAACAACTCAGTTAAAATGTATATACATGTAGTGTATTTAGATGTATTAAAATACTTTTGGAAGACTTCAAGACATATATCAAAACACTCATACTTAACGAAAATGGTTACAGTTACTTTCCCATTCTTTTCTTTCATCAAGAATTCTAGTCGTATTCTTACCCGTATTATACACAGCTTCAAAACGTACTTACTATGGGTATATACCAATAGGAACTAGCATGGGATTCCACTCTTGATTATGTCATGTATGACTAATCAATTTTAACTTCTACCATGAGCTAGTCAACTAACTAGAACTCCTTTTAACCCCACTCACCATTCACCAATTACCACTCATCATTCACTCCATTTCACTTCCAATTCTCTTTCTAATTCTCTCTCAACACACACACACTATTATGAAAGTATTTTTCTAGGAGTTAATCATCATCTTCATCAAAAATCACTTCAAGAATCAAGCTATAATCATCATAGGAAGAACACTTCAAGAACACTTCAAAAATCCCTTCAAGTTTACTAATTTACTTCCAAGCTTTCTGATCCATTCCAAGTAATCATCTAAGATCAAGAAACCTTTGTTATATATAGTAGGTTATCTTTCTTATTCAAGGTAATATTCATATTCAAACTTTGATTCAATTTCTATAACTATAAACTATCTTAATTCGAGTAAAAATCTTACTTGAACTTGTTTTTGTGTCATGATCCTACTTCAAGAACTTTCAAGCCATCCAAGATCCTTTGAAGCTAGATCATTTCTTGTCACTTCTAGTAGGTTTACCTACTAAACTTGAGGTAGTAATGATGTTCATAACATCATTCGATTCATATATATAAAACTATCTTATTCGAAGGTTTAAACTCGTAATCACTAGAACATAGTTTAGTTAATTCTAAACTTGTTCGCAAAAAAAGTTAATCCTTCTAACTTGACTTTTAAAATTAACTAAACACATGTTCTATATCTATATGATATGCTAACTTAATGATTTAAAACCTGGAAACATGAAAAACACCGTAAAACCGGATTTACGCCGTCGTAGTAACACCGCGGGCTGTTTTGGGTTAGTTAATTAAAAACTATGATAAACTTAGATTTAAAAGTTGTTATTCTGAGAAAATTATTTTTATTATGAACATGAAACTATATCCAAAAATTATGGTTAAACTCAAAGTGGAAGTATGTTTTCTAAAATGGTCATCTAGACGTCGTTCTTTCGACTGAAATGACTACCTTTACAAAAACAACTTGTAACTTAATTTTCTGACTATAAACTTATACTTTTTCTGTTTAGATTCATAAAATAGAGTTCAATATGAAACCATAGCAATTTGATTCACTCAAAACGGATTTAAAATGAAGAAGTTATGGGTAAAACAAGATTGGATAATTTTTCTCATTTTAGCTACGTGAAAATTGGTAACAAATCTATTCCAACCATAACTTAATCAACTTGTATTGTATATTATGTAATCTTGAGATACCATAGACACGTATACAATGTTTCGACCTATCATGTCGACACATCTATATATATTTCGGAACAACCATAGACACTCTATATGTGAATGTTGGAGTTAGCTATACAGGGTTGAGATTGATTCCAAAATATATATAGTTTGAGTTGTGATCAATCCTGAGATACGTATACACTGGGTCGTGGATTGATTCAAGATAATATTTATCGATTTATTTCTGTACATCTAACTATGGACAACTAGTTGTAGGTTACTAACGAGGACAGCTGACTTAATAAACTTAAAACATCAAAATATATTAAAAGTGTTGTAAATATATTTTGAACATACTTTAATATATATGTATATATTGTTATAGGTTCGTGAATCAACAGTGGCCAAGTCTTACTTCTCGACGAAGTAAAAATCTGTGAAAGTGAGTTATAGTCCCACTTTTAAAATCTAATATTTTTGGGATGAGAATACATGCAGGTTTTATAAATGATTTACAAAATAGACACAAGTACGTGAAACTACATTCTATGGTTGAATTATCGAAATCGAATATGCCCCTTTTTATTAAGTCTAGTAATCTAAGAATTAGGGAACAGACACCCTAATTGACGCGAATCCTAAAGATAGATCTATTGGGCCTAACAAACCCCATCCAAAGTACCAGATGCTTTAGTACTTCGAAATTTATATCATATCCGAAGGGTGTCCCGGAATGATGGGGATATTCTTATATATGCATCTTGTTAATGTTGATTACCAGGTGTCCACCATATGAATAATTTTTATCTCTATGTATGGGATGTGTATTGAAATATGAAATCTTGTGGTCTATTGTTACGATTTGATATATATAGGTTAAACCTATAACTCACCAACATTTTTGTTGACGTTTAAAGCATGTTTATTCTCAGGTGAATATTAAGAGCTTCCGCTGTTGCATACTAAAATAAGGACAAGATTTGGAGTCCATGTTTGTATGATATTGTGTAAAAACTGCATTTAAGAAACTGATTTCGATGTAACATATTTTTATTGTAAACCATTATGTAATGGTCGTGTGTAAACAGGATATTTTAGATTATCATTATTTGATAATCTACATAAAGCTTTTTAAACCTTCATTTATAAAATAAAGGTTATGGTTTGTTTTAAAAATGAAAGCAGTCTTTGAAAAACGTCTCATATAGAGGTCAAAACCTCGCAACGAAATCAATTAATATGAAACGTTTTTAATCAATAAGAACGGGACATTTCAGACGATACCTCATATGTGGGTTTAAAGTTTGATGTTGACGATACCACATTATTTGGGGCGGATGGGGTTTAAGTTCGATGTTGACGATACCATTCGTAGGGCTAGCCTTGAAATTTGAATATTAATGGATGTTGTGAACATCAATGTTTGTGTATGGTAGTATAGCATATTATATTGCTCGTGTTATATCCTTTCGTTATACTAGCTTGTGTTATCAAAGATAGTGTTATACTTTATGATGGTATGCTAATTATATTGCTAGTACGTATGTGGAATTGGTATAAGTGTTTGCAAGTAAGTAAGTTGTATATGTATGTGTATAATTATTGCATTCACTAAGCGTATTGCTTACCCTCTCGTTATTTACCTTTTTAGGCTCCGACTTGGATAAAGGCAAGGGTATTCGATTGGATTAGTGGCCGCCCGCTTTATTTTGATAGGGGATGCTTTTGGATGAAGCTTTTGGAGGTCGACCTAGTGTTTTGGGTTGTTTAGCCCCAAACCATGCTCGGGTGTAGTTTGGATTAAAACTATCATTTTAATGGGTCGAACTTCTATTACATTTGACTAATGGCTTTCGTGCCTTTTTGTAAACATTAAACTCATTGTAAGTTTAAATGGAATGGTTTACCTCTTCCGATTTATTAAATGGCGCGATAATCGTATATATATAAAAAAAAAATTTATCCGGTTGAATGCGGGTTGGGTTGTTTCAAGTAGTATCAGAGCATGGTCTAAGGGATTTAGGCGACTTGAGATAGGTGCCTAGACTTAGACTTTATTGTGAATGCGCTTTAAGTGGGACTTGTAGGAGACGGGTCGGACCGGGAATTGGTTAGTGCCTAGGAATAGGTGTACTAACTTTGCACTAATTGTTTTGTGTTGTATTTTGCCATCATCAAGCGAGATAGACGTTGTACTAGTAAGTTAATGCAACGTGCTCGCGTAACAATGATTAGCTACCATTATTACGGGTTTAAATCGTGTCGAACAAGCGATGTACAATGATTGTTGAGCAAGATGGGGCGGTGACGTGTATTTGTATATACATGATGTCCTTTCATTTTTGTTGTTTAACCTATTTCGGTTTTATTGTATGAAGACGAGAAACGGACCCGAAAACAATGACGGAGGTACGAGCGAGGACCTCGAATTCATGGCGAAAGTTGAGGCCATCTTTAAAAAGCAAAAAGCGGACTTTCTTGAGGACGTCCGAAGGGTATTCCAAGATTCGGTCGATGGGCAAGTAACCGATTTAATTAATGAACGAATGAAGGCCACAATCGAAGAGGCACTTGACGCTAGAAATATTTATCCTCGTGGTGAAGGTAGTGAGGGTAACGGTGGACATGGAAGGCGGGACTTCCATTACAAAAATTTCAAGGATGCCCAACCTCCTATGTTTAATGGAGTGAGGGACACGGTGAAAAGTACGTGTTGGATCTCCGATATCGAGGGGGCTTTCCGTACCGCGGAATGTCCTCCTGAGAAGAAAGCGAGGTACGGTTCTAGCACGTTGGGTGAAGAGGCGAAGATGTGGTAGGATGATAAAATCCAATTATATGGGGAAGAACAATGCATGAGTTTGACGTGGGAAGAGTTTAAAAAGGAAATTTTCAAAGAATACCGAACTCCTTCCGACCTTGATAAAATCCGGGACGAGTTGCACAATTTGCGACAAGGTTCAATGGACTTGGTTACTCTCAAGTCTACCTTCTTGGCAAAGACTCATTTTTGTCTGATGTATGTTGGTGATGATCGCAAGTTGATGCAAGACTTCTACCGTGCCATGAACGATGAGTTGAAAGGTAAGATTAGTCGGGGAATGGCTAAGCCTTTTGACGAATTATTTGAATTGGCTCGGGGTTTCGAGCCGGAGGTTCCAAAAAATAGTGACTTCTCTTTCTCAAAGAGAAAATTTGAAGGTTCGAACTATTCGAACTTTTCCAACAAGAAAAATAAGAGAGGTTCCGAAAGTGTGAATAGCGTAAAGAAGGGTGGTTTCGGGAATTTTATCCCTACTTGCTACAATTTCGGGGTACGGGGACATTTGTCTCGAGATTGTACAAAGAATTCTATGACAAACAAACTCACTTGTTTTAATTGTAACAAAGAAGGACACCGAAGGTCAGAGTGTCACGACTTGAACACAGATTGAAATGTCCCGTTCTTATTGATTAAAAACGTTCCATATTAATTGATTTCGTTGCTAGGTTTTGACCTCTATATGAGACGTTTTTCAAAGACTGCATTCATTTTAAAACAAACCATAACCTTTATTTCATCAATAAAGGTTTAAAAAGATTTACGTAGATTATCAAATAATGATAATCTAAAATATCCTGTTTACACACGACCATTACATAATTGTTTACAATACAAATATGTTACAACAAAATAAGTTTCTTGAATGCAGTTTTTACACAATATCATACAAGCATGGACTCCAAATCTCGTCCTTATTTAAGTATGCGACAGCGGAAACTCTTAATAATCACCTGAGAATAAACATGCTTAAAACGTCAACAAAAATGTTGGTGAGTTATAGGTTTAACCTATATATATCAAATCATAATAATAGATCACAAGATTTCATATTTCAATACACATCCCATACATAGATATAAAAATCATTCATATGGTGAACACCTGGTAACCGACATTAACAAGATGCATATATAAGAATATCCCCATCATTCCGGGACACCCTTCGGATATGATATAAATTTTGAAGTACTAAAGCATCTGGTACTTTGGATGGGGTTTGTTAGGCCCAATAGATCTATCTTTAGGATTCGCGTCAATTAGGGTGTCTGTTCCCTAATTCTTAGATTACCAAACTTAATAAAAAGGGGCATATTCGATTTCGATAATTCAACCATAGAATATAGTTTCACGTACTTGTGTCTATTTTGTAAATCATTTATAAAACCTGCATGTATTCTAATCCCAAAAATATTAGATTTCAAAAGTGGGACTATAACTCACTTTCACAGATTTTTACTTCGTCGGGAAGTAAGACTTGGCCACTGGTTGATTCACGAACCTATAACAATATATACATATATATCAAAGTATGTTCAAAATATATTTACAACACTTTTAATATATTTTGATGTTTTAAGTTTATTAAGTCAACTGTCCTCGTTAGTAACCTACAACTAGTTGTCTACAGTTAGATGTACAGAAATAAATCAATAAATATTATCTTGAATCAATCTACGACCCAGTTTATACGTATCTCAGTATTGATCACAACTCAAACTATATATATTTTGGAATCAACCTCAACCCTGTATAGCTAACTCCAACATTCACATATAGAGTGTCTATGGTTGTTCCGAAATATATATAGATGTGTCGATATGATAGGTCGAAACATTGTATACGTGTCTATGGTATCTCAAGATTACATAATATACAATACAAGTTGATTAAGTTATGGTTGGAATAGATTTGTTACCAATTTTCACGTAGCTAAAATGAGAAAAATTATCCAATCTTGTTTTACCCATAACTTCTTCATTTTAAATCCGTTTTGAGTGAATCAAATTACTATGGTTTCATATTGAACTCTATTTTATGAATCAAAATAGAAAAAGTATAGGTTTATAGTCGGAAAAATAATTTACAAGTCGTTTTTGTAAAGGTAGTCATTTCAATCAAAAGAACGACGTCTAGATGACCATTTTAGAAAACATACTTCAACTTTGAGTTTAACCATAATTTTTGGATATAGTTTCATGTTTATGATAAAAATAATTTTCCCAGAATAACAACTTTTAAATCAAAGTTTATCATAGTTTTTAATTAACTAACCCAAAACAGCCCGCGGTGTTACTACGACGGCGTAAATCCGGTTTTACGGTGTTTTTCGTGTTTTCAGGTTTTAAATCATTAAGTTAGCATATCATATAGATATAGAACATGTCTTTAGTTAATTTTAAAAGTCAAGTTAGAAGGATTAACTTTTGTTTGCGAACAAGTTTAGAATTAACTAAACTATGTTCTAGTGATTACGAGTTTAAACCTTCGAATAAGATAGTTCTATATATATGAATCGAATGATGTTATGAACATCATTACTACCTCAAGTTTAGTAGGTAAACCTACTGGAAGTGACAAGAAATGATCTAGCTTCAAAGGATCTTGGATGGCTTGAAAGTTCTTGAAGTAGGATCATGACACAAAAACAAGTTCAAGTAAGATTTTTACTCGAATTAAGATAGTTTATAGTTATAGAAATTGAATCAAAGTTTGAATATGAATATTACCTTGAATAAGAAAGATAACCTACTGTATATAATAAAGGTTTCTTGATCTTAGATGATTACTTGGAATGGATTAGAAAGCTTGGAAGTAAATTAGTAAACTTGAAGGGATTTTTGAAGTGTTCTTGAAATGTTCTTCCTATGATGATTATAGCTTGATTCTTGAAGTGATTTTTGATGAAGATGATGATTAACTACTGGAAAAATATGTTCATAATAGTGTGTGTGTGTGTTGAGAGAGAATTAGAAAGAGAATTGGAAGTGAAATGGAGTGAATGATGAGTGGTAATTGGTGAGTGGTGAGTGGGGTTAAAAGGAGTTCTAGTTAGTTAACTAGCTCATGGTAGAAGTTAAAATTGATTAGTCATACATAACATAATCATGAGTGGAATCCCATGCTAGTTCCTATTGGTATATACCCATAGTAAGTACGTTTTGAAGCTGTGTATAATACGGGTAAGAATACGACTAGAATTCTTGATGAAAGAAAAGAATGGGAAAGTAACTGTAACCATTTTCGTTAAGTATGAGTGTTTTGATATATGTCTTGAAGTCTTCCAAAAGTATTTTAATACATCTAAATACACTACATGTATATACATTTTAACTGAGTCTTTAAGTCATCGTTAGTCGTTACATGTAAGTGTTGTTTTGAAACCTTTAAGTTAACGATCTCAATTAATGTTGTTAACCCATTGTTTATTATATCTAATGAGATGTTAAATTATTATATTATCATGATATATTAATATATCTTAATATGATATATATACATTTAAATGTCGTTACAACGATAATCGTTACATATATGTCTCGTTTCGAAATCCTTAAGTTAGTAGTCTTGTTTATATGTATATAACTCATTGTTAATATACTTATGGAGATACTTACTTATCATAATCTCATGTTAACCATATGTATATCCATATATATATCGTCATGTCGTTTTTACAAGTTTTAACGTTCGTGAATCGCCGGTCAACTTGGGTGGTCAATTGTCTATATGAAACATATTTCAATTAATCAAGTATTAACAAGTTTGATTGCTTAACATGTTGGAAACATTTAATCATGTAAGTATCAATCTTAATTAATATATATAAACATGGAAAAGTTCGGGTCACTACACAGATCATGTCAAAAAGTTAGAGAAGGCGGCGGGTACGGCTAGGGGTCGCAATTATTTGATGACGAATGATGAGGCCATGCAATCCAACGAAGTTATCTCAGGTACTTTCATGGTTAACTCTAATCCGGCAAGGTTACTATTTGATGGCGGTGCTAATTTATCGTTTGTATCTTCGCGTTTTGTGTCTAAGCTTGATAAACCGCTAGCTAAGTTAAGTCATCCGGTAGAAGTTAAAATAGCGGATGGTAAGACGGTGCTAGGGGTTGACGTTTGTAATAATTGTGATATCTTGTTTGGTACCGAAACGTTTAAAATTGATCTTATCTCGATGACGTTGGGTGAATTTGATATTGTCGTCGGTATGGATTGGCTCGATCGTTATAGAGCCGATATTGCGTGCCATGAAAAGTCTATTCGCGTAAAGACCCCAAGTGGGGAGAATTAATTAATCATGGTGAGAAACGAAGAAGACTAGTGCCTTTATGCACTATTGCACGGGCACGTCGATTTCTTAATAGTGGTGGTATGGCTTTTCTCGCTCATGTAGTCGATACTCATGAAGAGCCACCATCCGTTCGTAAAATTCCGCTGGTAAATGAATTCGAAGACGTTTTTCCAGATGAATTGTCGGGTGTTCCGGTGGAAAGACAAGTTGAATTTCGCATTGAGTTGGTTCCGGGTGCTACTCCCATTGCTAAAACTCCTTATCGTTTAGCGCCGACCGAAATGTAAGAACTGTTAAATCAAACCCAAGAGTTGCTCGAGAAGGGTTTTATTCGACCGAGTGCTTCGCCATGGGGTGCTCCAGTTTTATTCGTGAAGAAGAAGGATGGCAGTATGCGGATGTGCATCGATTATCGAGAGTTGAACAAAGTGACGATCAAGAATCATTATCCATTGCCTCGGATTGACGATTTATTTGACCAACTCCAAGGTGCAATGTATTTCTCTAAGATTGAACTACGGTCCGGCTATCACCAAATGCGGGTCCGTGAGGAGGATATTGAGAAAACGACTTTCCGAACGCGTTACGGGCATTTTGAGTTTGTAGTTATGCCTTTTGGTCTTACGAATGCACCGACGACATTCATGGATCTTATGAACCGAGTGTGCCAACCTATGTTGGACAAGTCGAAAATTGTGTTCATTGACGACATACTTGTCTATTCGATGAGTATGAAGGAACATGAACATCATTTGTGTGGTGTGTTGAAGACGTTACGAAAGGAGAAGTTATATGCTAAGCTCTCCAAGTGTGAGTTTTGGCTAAGGGAAGTTCAATTCCTTGGTCATATTGTGAATAAAGAAGGTATTTAAGTAGATCTGGGGAAGATAGAGACGGTGAAGAGTTGGGGACAACCAACTACGCCTACGAAAATCCGAAGCTTTATCGGATTGGCCGGTTATTATCGTCGATTTATCCAAGACTTTTCTAAGATTGCTTCACCATTGACGAAATTGACGAGGAAGAATGCTAGATTTAATTGGGAAAATGAGCAAGAGACCGCTTTCCAATTGTTAAAAGAGAAGTTGTGTCAAGCTCCGGTGTTAGAGTTGCCGGAAGGTGTAGAAGACATGACGGTTTATTGTGATGCTTCTTTAAATGGGCTCGGGTGTGTTCTAATGCAAAGAGGTAAAGTCATCGCTTATGCCTCTCGACAATTGAAGGAACACGAGACGAGATAAACGACTCATGATCTTGAATTGGCAGCGGTGGTTCATGCGTTGAAAATTTGGCGCCACTACTTGTATGGTGTCAAGTGTACGATTTATTCGAATCATAAGAGTTTGAAACATCTTTTTGATCAACGAGATTTGAATTATCGTCAACGTAGGTGGATGGATGTGGTGAAAGACTACAATTGTGAGATACTTTATCATCCAGGCAAGGCGAATATGGTAGCGGATGCGTTGAGTCGAAAGAGTCAACATCCGGTAATACGAGTAGAATCGTTACGCATGATTATTACAAATGATTTTCCTATAAATCTTGGTGAGATTCAAATTGACGCTTTTGTTAATAATAAGCATGAAGAACAAATCGTGGGGCAAACGGAGTCTATTACCTTAGGCTCACATGGTTTGTTGTCCTTTCAGGGACGTGTATGGGTGCCTAAGAGGGGTGGTAATCGACTAGTGCTACTTGATGAAGCACATAAGTCAAAGTATTCCATTCACCCGGGCGCAGCGAAAATGTATCTTGATTTAAGGGAGGATTATTGGTGGCCGGGCATGAAACATGATGTTGTTAAGTATGTTGAACAATGCGTCACGTGTTTGCAAGTTAAAGCCGAACAACAAAATCTGTATGGTATGTTACAACCGTTAGAAATCCTGAAATGGAAATGGGAGCACATTACCATAGATTTCATTACAAAGTTACCTAAGACGGCGAGAACCCAATTTGATTCGATTTGGGTGATAGTTGATCGATTGACGAAAAGTGCTTTGTTCCTTCCCATTCGGGAAGCGATATCGTCGGAGACTTTGGCTTAGTTATTTATCAAGGAAGTGATATCAAGGCATGGGGTTCCTATATCTATTATTTTGGATCGAGATACTCATTTCACATCTCAGTTTTGGGAAAAGTTTCATGAAGATATGGGTACATAATTGAAATTGAGCACGGCGTACCATCCTCAAACGGAGGTCAAACCGAATGTACGAATCAAACATTGGAGGATATGTTACGGGCGTGTATTATTGATTTCGGCGGTAGTTTGGATTAGCACTTACCGTTGGTGGAATTCTCGTACAATAATAGTTATCATGCTAGTATTGGAATGCCACCGTATGAGATGCTTTATGGGCAAAGGTGTCGAGCTCCTATATGTTGGGGTGAAGTGAGACAAAGAGAAATCAGGAGTACCGATTTGGTTCTAGAGATGAATAGCAAGATTGATATGATTCGGGTTCATTTGAAAAAGGCTCAAGATAGATAAAAGTCGTATGCCGATAAACGAAGGTGGCCGATTGAGTTTCTAGAAGGCGACATGGCGATGCTCAAAGTTTCGCCATGGAAGGGTGTTATTCGGTTTCGAAAATGAGGAAAGTTAGCTCCTCGGTTTATTGGTCCTTTTAAAATTTTAGCTCGAGTTGGTGAAGTTGCATATCGTTTGGAATTACCCGAAGAGCTTGCGGGGATCCATAATACATTTCATGTTTCCCATCTCCGTAAGTGTCTTGCGGATGATTCTTCATGGGTGCCGTTAGACGAGATTGAACTAAACAACAAGTTAGAGTATGTTGAGAAGCCGATTGCTATACTCTATGAAAAGGTAAAGAGGTTGAGGAATAAAGAGGTGAGAACTTTTAAAGTTCAATGGAGTCGTAGTAAAGGTTCCGAGTTTACATTGGAACCCAAATAATTTGTATTGGTGTATCTTCCGGCTTGTCATGCGGCTTGAATCGTGAGGACGCGCTCCGATACAAGTGAGGGAGAGTTGTAACACCCCGTTTTCCTCGTACGTGGTCTAAAGGTATGTATTTCCCCTTGTAAACGTTTAATATAAACTGTAAACGAATGTGTATAGTTTAAATGTTTGAAAATGTAGAAAATGGTTTGATCAGGCCTTCTGTCGCATTTTAATGTGTTTCATCGCGTTTTGGTTTATCGCGATACGCGACAAAGTTGGCTGGGACGCGACAACTTCTGGAACCCAGTTCTGTCTACCTTATCGCATTTTGATTTGGTTTCTCGCATTTGGGTGTCGCGAAACGCGACCTGGTGTCGCGAAACGAGACAAATGTCGCTGTTTTACATTTTTGACCCAAATTAAATGGCATCTTTGAGGGTGTATTGGTATTTTCACTTATGGACGGTATTGGGGAGTCTAAAACTGATTCAATCTTACCCTATCCTCATTTATCACATCTTCATCTACCTAAATTAAATCTAGAGAGAGAGTTAAGGTTTTTAGTGAGAGAGTGCTCACTTGGAGAAGAAGGAGACCAAATCTCACCCGAGTCCAAGTTTTAAAGTTGTTCCCTACGTCACTAGCTACGTTGAGGTAGTGTTGGTAAGTCTTAACTCCGTGTTTTGAGATTTAATTGATTTATGGTAGGGTTTTGTTTACTTGAGACTTGTAAGACCCATTTAGGGGTTGAATGGGTGAATTTGGGTTATATTGATGCAAGGAAACCCTAATAGCTATAATCTAGGGTTTGGTCATGTAAATCGAGATTGTAAGTGTTAAATTATGTTGTTAGTCACTAATACACTTGTAAATGGATGAAAGATTTGTTAATGGGTCCGAATTTGACCAATTTGCGAGTCTAAGTGTTAAAATGGGTCAAAAGAGTAATTGTTGACTTAGTGGACAAAATGAGTATGAAAATACCCTAAAAGGTGTTAGTTATTGTTATTGGACTATAATCACTAGCTTTTAGTGATTTATGGTGAGTCTTGGCCATTAATGGGCAGTTTTGGAGTAAATGGGTCATTTAATGTAAATGGGTCGTTAAATGCTTAAGTGGTAAATGTTGGTGTCAAGTCCAACTAGTTTGGTGTATTGAAATTGTACTTATTGTATTATGTAACTCATGTGGGGACAACCACCGTCCCACCCAGTGCCTTCCCAGCTAACCGTCTGGTGACCACTGAGTGTACCTCAGATACTAATTTTAGGGCCTGCCTCTCGGCTACTGCCAACCCTCGTAAGGGATCGCAAGGAGTAAGAGCCAATGCTTCGTCACAGGTAACACTGTGAGAACCTCCTTTATGACTAACCCGCACCAACGGCGTTAAACCAGCTCTGATACCAACTGTAACGACCCGTCCTATTCCATTTGGAAGAATACATTACATTTGGTTACATCGCGAGGTACTTGACCTCTATATGATACATTTTACAAACATTGCATTCGTTTTTAAAAGACAAACTTTCTTTACATTGAAAATTGACGGCATGCATACCATTTCATAATATATCCAACTATAATTGACTTAGTAATAATCTTGATAAACTCAACAACCCGAATGTAACGTCTTTTGAAATATGTCATGAATGACTCCAAGTAATATCTCTAAAATGAGCAAATGCACAGCGGAAGATTTCTTTAATACCTGAGAATAAACATGCTTTAAAGTGTCAACCAAAAGGTTAGTGAGTTCATTAGTTTGTCATAAACAATCATTTCCATTATTTTAATAGACCACAAAATTTTCATTTTTCATAAACATCCATCTCATATCAGGCGTTTCGCAAACTGCATAGAGATAAAAATCATTCATATGGTGAACACCTGGTAACCGACATTAACAAGATGCATATAGAATATCCCCATCATTTCGGGACACCCATCGGACATGATAATTTAGAAGTACTAAAGCATTCAAAATTCTAGAATGGGGCTTGTTGGGCCCGATAGATCTATCATTAGGATTTGCGTCAATTAGTGGTGCACTAATTCTCAAAATTAGTGATGTTCCCTAATTCTTAGGCTACCAAGCTAAAAGGGGCATATTCGATTTCAATAATCCAACCATAGAATGTAGTTTCAATTACTTGTGTCTATTTCGTAAAGCATTTAATAAAATAGCGCATGTATTCTCAGTCCCAAAAATATATATTGCAAAAGCATTTAAAAAGAGAGTAATGAAACTCACAATACTGTATTTTGTAGTAAAAATACATATGACGACATTGAACAAGTGTAGGGTTGGACTTGGATTCATGAACCTATATCATTCATATTTATATTAACACATATGTTTGTATTTGAACAAATTTACATATTATATCTTAAGTTTTATATCCTATATATTGAATAAATAATATTTTATAGTTTTATACATAATTAATATTATATTAAAATTAATGATTTGTTATATGTAAATATTTATATAAATAATTTTTATATATATATATATATATATATAAATTCTATTACATATAATTTTATATATATATATATATATATATATATATATATATATATATATATATATATATATATATATATATATAATTATATGTAATACTATGGTAGTTGTAATAAATATATTTTTATATAGAAAATATTGAATTGTAATAATAATATTGTTAATATGAAAATATTATTAATAATGATAATAATAATAATCTTAATGATAATTCTAGTAATAATGATAACTTTGATAAAATTTTTGATAATCCTTAATAATAATAGTATTGTTAATAAAAATGATAATGATTATAGTAATGATAATTTTAATAATAACATCAGTATCAATGATAATATATATATTAACCTTGTTAATAATGATACTAATATCAATATTAATGATAATTCTACTAATGATATTAATATTATTATTAGTAATGATAATAATAATTTTAGTGATATAATGCTAATAATAATACTAATAACTATAATAATAATTTTATTAATAACGATAATAGGGATAATAATAATAATAATGTTAGTAACTAATAATAATGGTATCAATAATAATAATAATAATAATAGTATTTATAATGATATTAGTAATAATAATAACAATAATAATAATA
Source organism: Rutidosis leptorrhynchoides (assembly GCF_046630445.1). Classification (NCBI taxonomy): domain Eukaryota; kingdom Viridiplantae; phylum Streptophyta; class Magnoliopsida; order Asterales; family Asteraceae; genus Rutidosis; species Rutidosis leptorrhynchoides. Next base: position 196,201,875 of record NC_092338.1, read on the forward strand.
ATATTGAAAATAAATCAATAAAAAAAAAACTACCTCAAGAAACAAGGTAAAAATATTGCCCATGCCCGGTCTCGAACCCTTAACCTCTCGCTTGACTCGAAACACGCTTAACCATCCAACCAAGTCTGGTTTTCTGATTTAAGACACACCCATATCTATATAACCCCTTTATCTATCTGTCTGTTCATCTTCCACAATAACAAGTTCGACCAGAATTCAAAACTAATTAACAACAATTCACTAAATAAAATTTATGATTTAAAATAGGTACAGACACGATTAGTGGGTGATCAAAATTGTTAAAAACAGAAAAAAATATATACAGCTCATTTTTCTTTTGACCACGAAGAACTAAATCATTGATTCCTAATTCAAGATTGTTTTGGACAATAATTATAACACGGATTAGTTTGATATACATATATAACAACTAATGGAATCATCAATTGGACTTGAAACACCAACACAACTTCTGTGACGACCCAGAAATTTCTGACCAAATTTAAACTTAGTCTTTATATGATTTTGACATGATAAGCTAAGTTTGTTAGGTTGAGTCTCAAAAAATTTTTGAACTGTTTCATATATTCATTTAACCTTCGATTGTTCCTACGATTCACGAACAACTATTTGTAAATAAATGTGTATATATACATATATATAAATTCTATACATAATTATTATATGTATATTGAAATTCATAAAAACTTAGTACTATATATATAGATTGTTATATGATAAATAATATATAATTATTAAGTATTACATGATTAATAATATATACATTAAATTTAACTACAAGTTAAAATATAGTTACCTTATTAATATTACTTTCGTTATTATTAAAATAAATATTAATACTAATATTTGTATTATTAATATTATATAACATATAAATTTTTTTTTTGAAACATATAACATGTTTTACTATTATTATTATTATTATTATTATTATTATTATTATTATTATTATTATTATTATTATTATTATTATTATTATTATTAATCATTATTATTATAAATATCATTAATATTATTAGCATTATAATTATTATTTATTACTATAAAATTTTTACTAGCTTTACTTAATTTCTTTATCATAATCCTTATGATTAATAACATGATATTATTATCTTTATAAATATTATTATTATTATTATTTATATAATATCAACATTATTATATTAATAATTATTAATATTATTATTATTTAATATTATTAATATTAATAAACTTATTATTCTTAATCTTTATTTTAAAATTCAAAGGAAATATTTATAAAAGGGTATCTGCTTCAAATCCTTTTCAAACTGTATTAGATTTGTACAACCTATATCTGATTGATGAGATTAAATCACGGATTGAAGGAATTTGTTTCACGTCCACATCTCTTTTCTTTTTTTTTCCTTCTCATTCGATTCCTTCTGTCGACCATAGTAGCCATACAAATCTAATAACATATCGTCCTTTTGATTCTACTTCTGTTATTCAAAACCAACAGCGACCATCTATCATAAACTAATCCACTGCCATTCAAAAATTAAAACAGAAAGAAAAACCCAAACCTTTTAAGGCTCGACACCTCTGTATTGTGTTCTATGAATCAAAATCTCGAAATAAAATCATTTTTCAAAATGTAAAAATGCTATTCTGTTAGGAATCTTGTATCTAATCTATCTGCAAAGTTTGAAACTCTAATTTTCAATATCGAGCTCGAATTCTGGAGTCAAAGGTAATTTGTAAAAAGTCAAATTGTATAAACATTAATCAAATTGGGGTTCGTTTTTATGTTTTATGTTAAATTAATGATTTTGTAAAGTTTCCATGGATGATTTCTAACCCATTTCATGTTATAAGTATTATCTATTACGTTCCAAATTTCAAAAATCAAAATATTTTTTTTATTTTTGCTGCGACAGCAGCAGGGGTCTTTTAAATTTTATATATATATATATATATATATATATATATATATATATATATATATCTATATATATATATATATATATATATATATATATATATATTTGTTTTTTCTTGTTGTTTATTTCTGTTAATCACATAAGAAATTTTGATTTAATTTCGAAGACAAAATCTAAAATTTAATTAGTTGAGATTGTGTTGGGTTTCACTATCGAATTGGGTTATTGAAGAAGAAGGTGCAAGTAGATACATGGGTTAATTATTATTGGAAATGGAATATAAACAGAAAAGTAAGTGGCAGTCGAGTGGTTTAGGGTGTTTCGGGTATGGGAGAGGTCGCGGGTTCGAGCCCGGCTTGTGGCGTCTATTTTTTTTAAAAGCGTTTTAGGTAGTTTTCTATCCTAAAACTATTATTATTAGTACTATTATTATTATTATTATTATTATTATTATTATTATTATTATTATTATTATTATTATTATTATTATTATTATTATTATTATTATTATTATTATTATTATTATTATTAGTTATTATTATTCTTATTATTATGATTGTTATTATTATTATTGTAATAATAATTATTAGTATTATTAACAAGTATTATAGTTATTATTATTATTAATGTTACTAAAAAAAGTATTAGTTACCTTTTATTATTATCATAATTGTAAATACAATTATAATTATTATTATCATTAAGATTATGATTATTATTATCATTATTAGTATGAAAATAATATACTTTATTAATATTTCCATTAATCTTAGTATTAGGATTATTCTATGATTATTAATATTGGTAATATCATTATGTATTATTATTATTATTATCATTATTCTTATAACTACCATTATCATAAAACATTATTTGTATAATTATTATTATTAATATTATATTATCACTAACATTATTATTATTATTTGAAATTTATGAAAATAAAAGATGTTAATGATGACTAAAAGTTGAATACATGAAAAGGTTAACGAAAGTAATACTAAAGATATTAGATAGTAGTACAATCATGAGTACGAAAAATGGATGCAAATGTAGATAAAACCATAACTATCGATAATAAATAATATTAGGAATACGTATAAAAACTAATTAGATCTATAGATTATATATGTATATATAACACATCTCATATTATTGAAACTTCATTATAATTTTGATTAAAAATTATAATTATTATCATTACTATAAATGTATTAGTAATAATAATATTATTAATATTATTACTATTATCACCTCTTACTTATCATTTTAACTTCACTAAAACTATCATTATTATTATTATTATTAGAATTATCAATACTTTCATTTTTATTATCATTAATATTACTATAATAATTATATTATTACTATTATCAATATTACTATAAATATTATTATTACTATTACTATAAAAATTGGTCATTTTAAATATACATACAAATTAAATATGTATATAATATATAATTTAAGATATAATATATAAAACTTGTTCGATTACGATTATAAGTGTTAATATATATATATATATATATATATATATATATATATATATATATATATATATATATATATATATATATATATATATATATATATATATATATATATATATATATATATATATATATATATATATAGATACAAATGATATAGGTTCGTGAATTCGAGGCCAACCCTACATTTGTTCAATGTTGTCATATGTATTTTTACTACAAAATACAATAGGTGAGTTCATTTGCTCCCTTTTACTCTTTACATTTTTGGGACTGAGAATACATGCGCTAATTTTACAACTGCTTTATTAAATGCTTTTGAAATACATTTTGAACTGCGAATACATGAAATGCTTTTATAAATATTTGACGAGATAGACACAAGCAAAACATTCCTCGAATGAATTATGTGGACGTGATAATTGTCACCATTGAATTATGTGGACGTGATAATTGCCACAATTGATATGAATATTTTCCCCTGATTATTATTGCTTGGTAACCTAAGAATTAGGGAACATCACTAATTTTGAGAATTAGTGCACGCCTAATTGACGCGAATCCTAAAGGTAGCTACCGGGTTTAACACCCCCACCCAGAATGTTCACTAGACGGAAGAGCTAGTGGGCGTGGTGTTTAGTACTTCGAAGTTTATATGATTATTATACAGACGAGATGTTCTGTTTTGGGGATATTATTATGCCATTATATGTTAAGGTCGGTTACTAAGCCAAGCTATGAAAGCAATGAAAAGTGAATGTTATGTATCGAGAGAATGATTTTATACACAGGTTATGTGTATGTTATTTTTGTGCACAAGATATGTGTACGGTTACTAAGATTTATGAAAGATGATTTCATACACGAGAAAGGTGTACTGTATTTAAAAGACATCGCATGTACATTACAGGTGGGTATAGGATTCGGGCCCATTTGTACCATGCAGGATTTAAATCTTGTGGTCTATCAAAATGATGAATTTTATTATTTTATGATAAACCTATGAACTCACCAACCTTTTGGTTGACACTTGAAAGCATGTTTATTCTCAGGTATGAAAGAAATCTTCCGCTGAGCATTTGCTTATTTTAGAGATATTACTTGGAGTCATTCATGACATATATCAAAAGACGTTGCATTCGAGTCGTTGAGTTCATCAAGCTTATTATTAAATCAATTATAGTTGGATATATTATGAAATGGTATGCATGCCATCAACTTTCGATGTAATGAAAGTTTGTCTTAAAAAAAAACGAATGCAATGTTTGTAAAATGTATCATATAGAGGTCAAGTACCTCGCGATGTAATCAATTGTCATGTATTCGTCCCGATGGATTAGGACGGGTCGTTAGAGTTGGTATCAGAGCGGTGGTCTTAGCGAACCAGGTCTGCATTAGTGTGTCTAACTGATAGTCGTTAGGATGCATTAGTGAGTCTGGACTTCGACCGTGTCTGCATGTCAAAAATTTTGCTTATCATTTAGTGTCGAAAATTAATTGCTTATCATCCTTAAAGTCTAGACACGTCTTACTGCCTCTATTGCCTAGACAGTGTATAGATAAATTCATATCTTAGTGTATCTGTTATTATTACCTTTGCCTGACAGCTTTCGTAGATTCTTTCGTAACTTATGAGATTTTAGTATTATATATGCATATGTAAATTATGTATTGCAGGTACTAATCTACATCCTATAATCTATTTCTTATCGAAAATCCTTCATCTGATCGTACGAGATGAATCCCTCAACCAGTTCGAGTCCCTCAGATTCCGACAGCTATTCCGACATGGATATTCACCTAAGCTCCGGAAGCAGCGTCACCAGAACGAATCAACCAATCAGCCATCCCCAATTCATCTGATGGGTTCGTAGTCGATTTAATCAATGGAGACGCGAAGAAGGCGATCCTTTCCACCAACCAAATTGCCCTCTTGACGAAGAACCCGAAGCACTTACCGGCGAATCAGTCCAAAACACCATTTTCACCCTCATTTCCCGAATATCTCGCCACGATTATATTCTATCTAAAATTCTAGATCTTATCCATCCTCTTGTCCGAACCGATAACCACCCAGGTATAATAGAAGGAGTCAACAAACTTCGCGCTCGAGTAATCAATTTGAAAAATATGGTGCAAAACGTACCAGCTTCAACAGCATCACTGGCACCAACAGTACCACCAACATCAATACCAGTACCACCAACAACCCAAGTTTCAACATCACACGCCTCAACATCTCATTATGTACCCCGAGCATAATCATCATTCTACGTATCATTTTACATCAATTATCTTCGTTCTTCATGGCGATTATGTAATCTCTAATGTTTTAGAGATTATGTATTCTAGTTATAACGGTAATTCAAATGAGATTAATATTATATTAACTCATTGAATCTATGATTACATATGAAGAAAATATATATGTAAGTATATTTTCATAAAGATTGTAATTAAAAATTCTTTCGTACAAACTGTTAATGGTGAAAATATTTTAACGGGTAGGTAATACCCGAGGAATATTTAGATTTCACATTAATAAGTTACATTGTACATTCTTCGAATATGATTCAACAGTCATTTACTATCCTACTTACATCCACAGATATATGTACCCATTCACCGCAGAATAACCATTTTTATTCAAATTCATATTTGGATTTTGATTTATCAGAATCCAACAAGTGGCATAATGAAGAAAACATTGGACAAAATAAAATTTGTTAGAAACAAACAAATTAACTATGAGAAATTTTGTTAAGAATCCACGCTAACTGTTCCTAGCTAACAGTTCCTAGCTAACTGTTAATTCCGTATTACCTTTTATTTATCACAATTTATTTATCGCATTTTATTTATCGCAATTTTAATTCTCGCAATTTTATTTATAGTCATTTAATTTCTGTTATTTATTTTAAGCACTTTAAATATCGGGACACGTATACAAGGTTTTGACATATCATATCGACGCATCTATATATATTATTTGGAATAACCATAGACACTCTATATGCAGTAATGCTGGAGTTAGCTATACAGGGTTGAGGTTGATTCTACAATAATATATATAGTTTGAGTTGTGATCGAGTCTGAGACATGTACACGGGTCACGATACGTATTAATTAATTAAAATGTTATATATTAAATTATATATGAATTATTGGACTGTTAACTGTGGACTATCGACTGTGGACTAATGACATTGGACAATTAAAATGAATTAAAATATTGATTATAACATATGAAACTAAACATTTCTTCAAGTTTGCCACCTGATTTCATCTTAAACCTCATTTGTATCCTGACGATTACAATCTGCGTTCAAACCTTTCATGTTTCTTGAAAACACCTCAATCGAGAGGATGAACCAATCGAACTTCATCTACGGAAGAAAAGATTGATACATATAGTTATGCACCTGAAAAATACTCAAAACCTGAGTAAACGTTTAACACGTATCTGTGCTAGCTCCTTTGGCATTGTTATTACCGAAAATAGCATTCCAATTCTTTTTCAAAGTATTCAGTTTTGTCACAGCCTTATTATAACTTCGACTTTTTCAAAGTTAACTTCGACTTTTCAGTCGAAACAGCCTTATTATAACCTTGATATATACATTGCCTTTTCACCATCGTTACCGGGGAACCACTTATATTCCACCATATTAGCAGTAAACTTATCAGCAACTGTAATGATCTAGGATTTTCCGAAAAATCATTATATTTATCAAAACCCCATCATTTACACATCTGCATCTTGTAACAAGAATTGCCATATGAATCATCGGGAATTAGCAATAAGTATTTTGAAATCTCGCAGCATGCCTATGCCTATGCCAATAGTTATATGTGTACATATAACGTCTATCATCTGGACTTACATGCTTGAATGTGAAGTTTCTGAAAAACACCCCGAACTGCGAACTAGTCCTCGAAATGCTGATAAAGTAGCAAAAACCGTAAACGACCTTAATCTTCAGAAGTTTTATGATAAAGAATAGTATCTTGGAAAAGCTCAGAAAAGTTGGAACTGAAAAACGGGTTGAGCTAACCACGAAGGAGACCAAGGACAAATACAAGGACCATACCCTATATTCAAAGAATCCAGGTAATTCTAGATCCGTTGAAATCTTTAGAGAATATCTTGCTCCGAAGTCATGTTAAAATCTTGCGGAAAATTTTTCTTCATCAACCTTCGAACTTGGAAATTCCAAAATATCATCATAAATATCTTCGATATTTCTGAGGATATTTTCTTAAATATTCTCGTCCGAGATTATATACCCCTTAGTGCATCCTGTGTTTCATTATATTGGAAACTTCTGTAAAATCAAAGTTTAATTTATGAATGAATTCTGGAGAAATGTAAAGAAATTGATGCATGAATTAGTATAATATAATGACACTTGATCAACGTGATTATATTACAGTAAGCCATGCTGAGTTTCTAATGGAACGTGATGATCCACAGATCATAACGTCATCATGTGCCATGTTACATAACTCTTTCACTCTGCTTAACTTCTGAACATATCATGAAAATATATTCTTGATAGTTCTATTCTCAGTGATTCTGGTAATTTGACAAATCAAATCGTGCGATCACGTTCTTTCTTGCTTAGAACATGGAGTTCATTCGAAACTCCATACTTACAAATTCTGGACCATTACTCGCTTTACTAGAGGTCGAGAAGAGAATAAAAAAGGCAAAGAGCTCCAAAATATAAGAGAAAAGATAAAGCCCAATAACAACACGGAGATTACAAACTGTAGATATTAATACGAATAGCAATATAAAGACACGGTAGAATTAAGAATAGTATCACCCCAAGGTAATAGTGGAAATAAATATATTTTCCTAGCGGAAGATTGAAAAGACGGATGACAGAAATGATAATCAGGAAAATATCAAGGATTAGAATTGGATTAAGCATTTTCACAATCTTTTGGATGTATGAACTAAGAAAGAAAGTACAGGAATGGTGAGAATAATGGAATGGAAGAGTTTAATTTATAATGAAAATATCAGACAGAGTAATCGAGGCAGATCACCGTATTTAATTATAGAGATATCAATTTCCTTACTCGCCGAAGAATCCAATCTTTTAGATTTCGAAGATTTTCTTTAAATCCCTTAAATTCCAAAAAGTCAACTGTGACTACGTCACCGGTTAAGACAAAGTTGTATTTACTCAATTCACTATTTTGTGATAGCTTCACTCGTACTCTTCGAGTAATCGAATTATTTTATCGTTATTGCTCAATGGTGATAAAACTCTAAATTCCAACTCATATGCGTCATAAAAACATAGTTATTGTTAACCATGACCATCCCAATCAAATTTTGGGACGAAATTTATTTAACGGGTAGGTACTGTGACGACCCGGAAATATTCGACCAAATTTAAACTTAGTCTTTATATGATTTTGACATGATAAGCAAAGTCTGTTAGGTTGAGTCTAAAATTTTTTTTGAACTGTTTCATATATTCATTTAACCTTCGATTGTTCCTACGATTCACGAACAACTATTTGTAAATAAATGTGTATATATACATATATATAAATTCTATACATAATTATTATATGTATATTGAAATTCATAAAAACTTAGTACTATATATATAGATTGTTATATAATAAATAATATATAATTATTAAGTATTACATGATTAATAATATATTCATTAAATTTAACTACAATTTAAAATATAGTTACCTTATTAATATTACTTTTGTTATTATTAAAATAAATATTAATACTAATATTTGTATTATTAATATTATATAACATATAATTTTTTTTTTTTGAAACATATAACATGTTTTACTATTATTATTATTATTATTATTATTATTATTATTATTATTATTATTATTATTATTATTATTATTATTATTATTATTATTATTATTATTATTATTATTATTATTATTATTATTATTATTATTATTATTATTATTATAATTATAATTATTATTATAATTATTATTAATCATTATTATTATAAATATCATTAATATTATTTGAATTAGAATTATTATTTATTACTATAAAATTTTTACTAGCTTTACTTAATTTCTTTATCATAATCCTTATGATTAATAACATGATATTATTATCTTTATAAATATTATTATTATTATTATTATTTATATAATATCAACATTATTATATTAATAATTATTAATATTATTATTATTATTATTATTATTATTATTATTATTTAATATTATTAATATTAATAAACTTATTATTCTTAATCTTTATTTTAAAATTCAAAGGAAAAATTTATAAAAGGGTATCTGCTTCAAATCCTTTTCAAACTGTATTAGATTTGTACAACCTATATCTGATTGATGAGATTAAATCACGGATTGAAGGAATCTATTTCACGTCCACATCTCTTTTCTTTTTTTTTCTTCTCATTCGATTCCTTCTGTCGACCATAGTAGCCATACAAATCCAATAACATATCGTCCTTTTGATTCTACTTCTGTTATTCAAAACCAACAGTGACCATCTATCATAAACTAATCCATTGCCATTCAAAAATTAAAACAGAAAGAAAAACCCAAACCTTTTATGGCTCGACACCTCTGTATTGAGTTCTATGAATCAAAATCTCGAAATCAAATCATTTTTCAAAATGTAAAAATGCTATTCTATTAGGAATCTTGTATCTAATCTATCTGCAAAGTTTGAAACTCTAATTTTCAATATCGAGCTCGAATTCTGGAGTCAAAGGTAATTTGTAAAAAGTCAAACTGTATGAACATTAATCAAATTGGGGTTGGTTTTTATGTTTTATGTTAAAGTAATGATTTGTAAAAGTTTCCATGGATGATTTCTAACCTATTTCATGTTATAAGTATTATCTATTACGTTCCAAATTTCAAATATCAAAATATTTTTTTTATTTTTGCTGCGACAGCAGCAGGGGTCTTTTAAATTTTTTTTATATATATTTTTTTGTTGTTGTTTATTTCTGTTAATCACACAAGAAATTTTGATTTAATTTCGAAGATAAAATCCGAAATTTAATTAGCTGAGATTGTTTGTTGGGTTTCACTGTCGAATTGGGTTATTGAAGAAGAAGGTGCAAGTAGATACATGGGTTAATTATTATTGGGAATGGAATATAAACAGAAAAGTAAGTGGCAGTCGAGTGGTTTAGGGTGTTTAGGGTATGGGAGAGGTCGCAGGTTCGAGCCCGGCTTGTGGCGTCTATTTTTTTTAAAAGCGTTTTGAGGTAGTTTTCTATCCTAAAACTATTATTATTAGTAATATTAGTACTATTATTATTAGTTATTATTATTCTTATTATTATGATTGTTATTATTATTATTGTAATAATAATTATTAGTATTATTAAAAAGTATTATAGTTATTATTATTATTAATGTTACTAAAAAAAGTATTAGTTACCTTTTATTATTATCATAATTTTAAATATAATTATAATTATTATTATCATCAAGATTATGATTATTATTATCATTATTAGTATGAAAATAATATACTTTATTAATATTTCCATTAATCTTAGTATTAGGATCATTCTATGATTATTAATATTGGTAATATCATTATGTATTATTATTATTATCATTATTATTATGACTACCATTATCATAAAACATTATGTGTATAATTTTTATTATTAATATTATATTATCACTAACATTATTATTATTATTAGAAATTTATGAAAATAAAAGATGTTAATGATGACTAAAAGTTGAATACATGAAAAGGTTAACGAAAGTAATACTAAAGATATTAGATAGTAGTACAATCATGAGTACGAAAAATGTGATGCAAATGTAGATAAAACCATAACTATCGATAATAAATAATATTAGGAATACGTATAAAAACTAATTAGATCTATAGATTATATATGTATATATAACACATCTCATATTATCGAAACTTCATTATAATTTTGATTAAAAATTATAATTATTATCATTACTATAAATGTATTAGTAATAATAATATTATTAATATTATTACTATTATCACCTCTTACTTATCATTTTAACTTCACTAAAACTATCATTATTATTATTATTAGAATTATCAATACTTTCATTTTTATTATCATTAATATTACTATAATAACTATATTATTACTATTATCAATGTTACTATAAATATTATTATTACTATTACTATAAAAATTAGTCATTTTAAATATACATACAAATTAAATATATATATATATATATAATATATAATTTAAGATATAATATATAAAACTTGTTCGATTACGATTATACGTGTTAATATATATATACAAATGATATAGGTTCGTGAATTCGAGGCCAACCCTACATTTGTTCAATGTTGTCATATGTATTTTTACTACAAAATACAATAGGTGAGTTCATTTGCTCCCTTTTACTCTTTACATTTTTGGGACTGAGAATACATGCGCTAATTTTACAACTGCTTTATTAAATGCTTTTGAAATACATTTTGAACTGCGAATACATGAAATGCTTTTATAAATGTTTGACAAGATAGACACAAGCAAAACATTCCTCGAATGAATTATGTGGACGTGATAATTGCCACCATTGAATTATGTGGACGTGATAATTGCCACAATTGATATGAATATTTTCCCCCTGATTATTATTGCTTGGTAACCTAAGAATTATGGAACATCACTAATTTTGAGAATTAGTTCACGCCTAATTGACGCGAATCCTAAAGGTAGCTACCGGGTTTAACACCCCCACTCAGAATGTTCACTAGATGAAAGAGCTAGTGGGGTTGGTGTTTAGTACTTCGAAGTTTATATGATTATTATACAGACGAGATGTTCTGTTTTGGGGATATTATTATGCGCATTATATGTTAAGGTCAGTTACTAAGCCAAGCTATGAAAGCAATGAAAAGTGAATGTTATGTATCGAGAGAATGATTTTATATAGAGGTTATGTGTATTATATTTTTGTGAACAAGATATGTGTACGGTTACTAAGATTTATGCAAGATGATTTCGTACACGAGAAAGGTGTACTGTATTTAAAAGATATCGCATGTACATTACAGGTGGGTATAGGATTCGGGCCCATTTGTACCATGCAGGATTTAAATCTTGTGGTCTATCAAAATGATGAATTTTATTGTTTTATGATAAACCTATGAACTCACCAACTTTTTGGTTGACACTTGAAAGTATGTTTATTCTCAGGTATGAAAGAAATCTTCCGCTGTGCATTTGCTTATTTTAGAGATATTACTTGGAGTCATTCATGACATATTTCAAAAGATGTTGCATTCGAGTCATTGAGTTCATCAAGATTATTATTAAATCAATTATAGTTGGATATATTATGAAATGGTATGCATGCTGTTAACTTTCGATGTAATGAAAGTTTGTCTTTTAAAAAAATGAATGCAATATTTGTAAAATGTATCATATAGAGGTCAAGTACCTTACGATATAATTAATTGTAATGTATTAGTCCAGATGAATTAGGACGGGTCATTAGAACTTCGAATTTAATTGATGAACACTGGTATGACTTTTAAAAACTAAAACTTTGACTCCACAATTCGTAATCAAAATAAGGAATTAAAAGCTGAGATTTTATAGACAGTTTAAATAAGAGATTTCTAACCTTTCTGCAATTTTAGATTTTTAAAAATGAAACAAATTTGAGCCTTTGCAAAATAATTTACGCGTACAGAGTATTTTCTTGTTTCTCTCTTTTTTTTAATTAACAGATATAATGAAGGTTGCATATATAATCGATCAATGTAGTTGTTTAGTGAATAAAGTGAAGTTGACTGGTAACCAAATCCGACAGAAACAAAATTTTACAGCAAGTTGAATGATACGTGAACTAGATGAATCGCCTTTTTCTGATTTTTAAATAATTAAGTACCATCGTGATTTAACAAAATCCAAATAACTATATCTGTTATTATATATTTAATATTATTAATAATAAATAAATATAAATATATTAATAATAATAATAGAGTAATTAATATTAGAATTAATAAAGGTACTAATAATAATAATAATAATAATAATAATAATAATAATAATAATAATAATAATAATAATAATAATAATAATAATAATAATAATAATAATAGTAATAGAAATAATAATAATAATAATCAACATAATATTTAGATTAATAATAATATGAATATTAATGATATTTAATAATAATAAAATGATAATTAAAATTTTATTAATGATAATAATAACAATACTAAATATTATAATGATAACAATTTTGTTAGTAATATTAATAATATAACAATTTTATATATATCAAATTTCTTATCTATGTGTTATATATTAAATAATAATATTAATGATAACATCAAAGTAGTGCTAACAATAATAATGATATCTCTAATATTGGTATTTACTAAAGATAAATTTGAAAGTTACAACTAATAACTTTGGTAAATTTATAAAAATCTTAATTTTAATAATAATAATAATAATGAAAGTAATCAGTATAGCAACTATATTTTTACTTATAATAAGATTTAATATATTATTGTTACCTTTTATTAATTATGTATTACTTAATTTATATAATAATCTATTCGAATGTAAATATATTTATGTTTATGTATATATATTACAATTTACATGTAATATTAATTATTTATAGCAGTTATATATATATAATTTCATTTTAATTATAGTTTAATTATTTTGTATATTACTTTATATATCCAATTCAAATGATTATTTTATATCTTATTAATTTAAATTAATATATTTATACCTATATATATATATATATATATATATATATATATATACATACATATACATATACATATTTATTTACACAATGGTTCGTGAATCGTCGGGAACAGTCGAAGGACAAAATGTATTTATATAAACAATTCAAAAATTTTGAGACTCAACTTAACAAACTTTGCTTATCGTGTCGAAATCATAATAAGATTAGGTTTAAATTTGGTCGGAAATTTTCGGGTCGTCACATATTAGGCACTTCACTTGAAGCTTGCGGAGTTGTTAATTCATTGCCTAGTCTATAAGGTGAGTGGAATAATTATATATGTATGTATATGATTTATTTACTTGTGGGGTATGAGTTAAAGTTCGATGTTGACGATACCATATCCTAGAGTATATTGTTTATTGGATGAGGGTTTAAAGTTCGATGTTGATGATACCTCATGTATGGAGTTAAAGTTCGATGTTGACGATGCCATAACACTATTGTAGTAAAATGATGAGGGGTTAATGTTCGGTGTTGACGATACCTCATATGTGGGTTTAAAGTTCGATGTTGACGATACGATATTATTTGGGGTGGATGGGGTTTAAGTTTGATGTTGACGATACCATTCGTAGGGCTAGCCTTGAAATTTGAATATTAATGGATGTTGTGAACATCAATGTTTGTGTGTTGTAGTATAGCATATTATATTGCTCGTGTTATATGCTTTCGTTATACTAGCTTGTGTTATCGGAGATTTAGCGTTATACTTTATGATGGTATGATAATTATATTGCTAGTATGTATGTGGAATTGGTATAAGTGATTGCAAGTAAGTAAGTTGTATATGTATGTGTATAATTATTGCATTCACTAAGTATATTGCTTGCCCTCTCGTTGTTTACCTTTTTAGGCTCCGGCTTGGATAAAGGCAAGGGTATTCGATTGGATTAGTGGCCTCCCGATTTATTTTGATAGGGGATGCTTTTGGATGAAGCTTTTGGAAGTCGACCTAGTGTTTTGGGTAGTTTAGCCCCAAACCATGCTCGGGTGTAGTTTGGATTAAAACTATCATTTTAATGGGTCGAAATTGTATTACATTTGACTAATGGCTTTCGTGCCTTTTTGTAAACATTAAACTCGTTGTAAGTTTAAATTTAATGGTTTACCTTTTCTGATTTATTAAATGGCGCGATAATGGTATATAAAATTTTTTTTTTTTATCCGATTGAATACGGGTTGGGTTGTTTCAAGATGACAACTGCAAACCGTGATGCTTTGGTCGTGGGCTCGGATACCCGTCTACCTATGTTGTTCAAGGGATTGTTCGATGAATGGAAAGGAAGATTTGACAAATTCATCGATGGAAAGGGAGAACAAACCAAGAATCTTTGGGACTCATATCTTAATGGCCCAAAAATCTTTCCTCACCCTAAAAATGGTGTGCCCTTGAAACCCTACGAACTCCAGGGTGACTAAGCCAAGAGAGCTCAAGCTGACGTTGACTCAAGGACATTCATCATGCAAGCACTTCCCCATGACATGTACAAATCCATCAGCTCCCTGAAATCTGGAAAGGAACTTCTAGATGAAATCACTCGCCAACAGGAAGGATACAACCAATCCGACCAAACCAAACTTGATATTGCTCTCGCTCTGTATGAGGATTATCACCAGAAGCCTGATGAACAGCTGAAAGACTGCTACAAACGCTTCTGTGAAGTAATCAATGAACTGAAAAAGGTGGGTGTGAACAAGGAAAACCAGGAGCTGAACATGAAGTTCCTGAAAAAGCTGAATGCAACTTGGACACCTTATGGAAACAACTTCCGTGCTGCTAAGAACACTAAGAAATACAACATTCATGAAGTTGTTGGTAATCTAATGAACCACCAAGCTGATGTTCAAGTTGTTAAGACTCCAAAACAAACCTTGCTGGAACCAATGACCCAATGGCTCTATATGTGAACAAAAGCTCCAGTAAACCTGTTCCCAGCCACTCCAAATCACTCAAAGTAGAGTAAAGCATGTCATACGATGAAGACACATACTCTGATATTGATGAAGAACATCGATATCTCGTCAAAGCTATCGAAATGTTCAGCAAGTAACTAAACCTCAGGAGATCATCAGGTGGTTTCAGAAAAAACAACAATAACCGAACTTCATCTAGCTCCTCATACTACAAAAAACCTGAAACCTCAACAGCCCAGTACCGAGTCCCCGACAATAAGGACTCCGATAATGTGTGTTTCAACTTTGGTAAAACAGGTCACTTCGCACGAGAATGCAGACTACCCAAACAAAAAGATGCTGAGTACTACAAGAAAAAGATGTTACTCGCGCAAGATGCTGAAATGGGGAAGGTTCTCAAAGCCTCAGATGATGCCTGGCTGAACTGGTCGGATAGTGAACAGGAGCCAGAACGTGCCAATGTGGTCAAGCTAACCAACATGTCCCGTGCACCTTATCACAATTCTTTCGATGTTGAGGAAGAGGTACAACTTCACACTGGTGTGATTCATGAATATTATAATTTTGTACATAATAATTCTGAACTTATATCTGATGTATTGCATTCTCCCTCTGTAACACCTAGTGCACAACACACTGACCCATTTGTCCAATCAAATGTGTATACTAGAACTGAACCTATCCTTAGTAATCAAGATAGAGTGTTTCCTGAACTACCTGACATGTACATTAACAACTTTGATAAGATGAGTAAAGACCTTAGATCTTTTGCTAGTCAAATTAGTGGACTACCAAATGAGAATCATAGGTTAAAAGCTGAATTGAAAATTAAAGTGTCAAACAATGCATACCCGAACCTTCAGAAGGATCTAGCTAAAAAAGTAGCACAACTAAAAGAGCTAGAATCTAGTGTGAAACCTCTACGAATAGAAAGGATAGACTTTAAGTTAAGAAATGAAGTTCTTAGTGAGAAAATTGACAATGCAGAGAAAGAAATCAAGAAACTCATTGACTCTAAGAAAACTCTTCTAGATACCTTAGAGCAAAAGATAAGAGAATCTTTGTGTGATCTTGCTAAGAAAACCTCTGAGTGTTCTAAACTAGCTGCAAATAATCTAGAGCTTCAAACTCGCCTAGGTCAATTTGAAGAAAAATTGCATAGAACTGAATAGTCTAAGGTAGTATTAGATGGTCACATCTCTAATCAAACCCTGTTCATGAATCGACCAAAGGATTCCTTCTGTGAGAACAAAGGTTTGGGATTTGAAAATCCACTTACTTTGACCGACATGGCCAAAGTTGAACCCAATCTGTATGATAGTAGATACTTAAAGATTGGCCTACCCGCACGACTCACATTTGCATCGAACAGTGAGATTGACGAGGCATTGGCTAAAAGATCAATCAAAATGAAACGAGAAATTGCTCTAATCTATGATAAAATCAATGCTCTTTATTTGAAAAAGAAAAATTCATTTTCGCATGAGAGTATCCTCGATATGGTTAATGAGAGTGAAAACATAGAAGGTCAAAAGCGTATCGTCTCTTTACCAACTTTGGTCTTAGAAAAATACATCATCAGTTTAGAAAAGGAACTTGATGAAAACAAAATGAAATCTTTTGACAATGAATTTAAATTCCAAATGTTCATTAAAGCCCCGCAACACCAAATCTCACTCATCGAGTCCATCAATGATAGACATGTATGTGACGTGCATAAGCTTGAAAAGTAGATCGGCAGTCAAGCGACTACTTTATGTAGAATGATCTCAAAAACCACAGTCTCACGAGACCTACAACCAAGTCCAATGAATGAATCCTTCACTGAAAGATCATCAAATGCCCTCATTGATTCACTAAGGGAAGAAATCGTTGAATTAAAACTTGAACTAAAAGGCTCTAGAAAACATGTTAAACTTAATTGAAAAGGACAACATTGATTTACAAGTGAAAGTTTTAATGAAACGTGAAAATGAAATTGCTGAGAAAGTTTTTGATCTATCCGTCACACTTGGTTCTAAACAGAACTCTTTACTCCAAAAGTAAATTGAACGAATGAAAGAGAAATTTGTACCATGGGTACCAACTTATTCTCAACGAGTCCTTCCCCCACATCACCAAGGTTTTCCTTACACTATTATAGTGAACTCAAGGAAACCTGTCATCCCGGCTGTCACCATACTAAAGAACCCTAATGCTGGCTCTCGTATAGAGATGATTGTTACAAAAAGGGGTGCTGATCCCAAACCACCACATTCCGCAACCCTGCTGAGAAAACCAAAGAACCCTATACGAAGAATAATCCAAGAATAGGGTGGGTATGACTACTCAGCAAGAAATATTTAAAACCACCCTGCACCGTCTATCCCAGGCAGAAGGGGTGGTTCAAGGAACACTTTTGTCAATATAAATACCAACCACTCTAACTCTTCCTAGAGCAACAATGGTAGGGCATTGAAACAAAACCCCAAAACCATCAGAAACCTGCAACATAGGAATTTTAACTTTAAAGAGGATTCTGCCTCCAACAATGTTGCTCAAAAGGTATCTGGTGGTTTAACAAAGACTCAAAAGCGAAATCGTCACAAACGAGCACAAATGGCTAGACAATCATTACTTCGCAACGTGAATCATTTTCAATCTGAGTCTAAATCTGGTGTTTTAAATTCCACAGGACCTAAACCAAAACAAAGCATTTTGAAAGTATGGAAACCCGACTGAAACAGTCCAAGCATCGTCAAGTCTTGCTTCTCAGTCAGAGTCATTAAAATGTATTAGATGTAACAGAAATCTGTATTTTGGTCACCTAAACCATGATTCGTGTGTTGTAATGACTGTTCAGACTTTGTTGAATGAACCATCCGATGAACTTAATGGTATAAATTCTCTGAAACTGTCTGTAAATAAGGAAACCGAGATAACTGGGGTACCTAAAACCTGTGCTTAACTCTGTATTGTAGGTTATCCCAGCATGTGTTTGGTATTTAGATTCTGGTTGCTCCAGACACATGACTGGCGATAAATCTATGTTGACAAACTATGCCGACAAATTCTTAGGCACTGTTCGCTTTGGAAATGATGAAATTGAAACTATCGAGGGATATGGAGATTATGTGATGAACGGTGTAACCATCAAGCGTGTGTCCTATGTGAGAGGTTTTGGATGCTGTCTTTTTAGCGTTAGTCAATTCTGCGACAGTGATCTCCACGTGATATTTGAAAGATTCATGTTATGTGTTCAAACCATAGAGGGCGACGATCTTCTTGTAGGAAAACGTGCATCTACTCTCTATACTCTGGCCATGAAAAACATGTCATCTAACCCACAACCTCTTTGTCTGGTTTCAAAAGCTTCTTCTGAAACCTCATGGCTGTGGCATCACCTGATGACATATCTGCATTCACAGAACCTCAACAAATTAGTTTCCAATAATCTTGTTGACGGTGTTCCACTTAACTCATTCGACTCAACCCACATTTATCCTGCCTTGCAATGGGAAAGATTCATAAATCCTCCCACAAATCAAAAACCGAACATAACACTACCAGTCCGTTGCAAATGCTGCATATGGATCTCTGTGGACCAATGCGGGTCTCCAGTCTTGGTGGCTGGAAGTACATTCTGGTGATTTTTGATGATTACTCACGTTACACTTGGGTCAAATTCTTGAAAAGTAAATCTGAAACTCCCAAAGTAATCATTGACTTCTTGAAAAGAACCCAACTATCCACCAATAAGGTTGTACGAATTCTCAGAACAAATAACGGCACAGAATTCCAGAACTCAACACTCAATTCGTACCTTGATCATGCCGGTATCACCCATCAAACCTCTGGCCGCCGGTACTCCACAATAAAATGGTGTTGTTAAAAGAAGAAATCGTACCCTGGTTGAAGCAGCAAGGACAATGCTCATCTACTCCAAGCTACCTCCATCCCTCTGGGCTAAAGCTGTCAATACTATGCTTCACTCAAAACCGCTCCATCATCAATCGTTGATTTGACAAAACTCCCTATAAACTTCTCTTTGATTGCCGACCAAATGTGAAGTACTTTAGCATTTTTGTATGTGTTTGCTATGTTCTAAACGATGAGGACAACCTTGGAAAATTTGATGTTCGTGGTGATGAAGCCATCTTCATTGGCTATTCGCAGGATCATGTGGCCTACCGTGTCTATAACCGTCGAACTCGCACCATTATAGAGAGCACAAATGTTAAGTTTGACGAGATGTTCGGAATGATACTTGGACAAAATGGTTCTCGACCTGGTCTTAACCCTACTACACCTGAATCTCCTTTCCGACATGTTCCACTTGTAACCTCGGATGACCTCGATGTGTTATTTGAACCCATCATCCCACCAATCATACCAATTCCCACGGTAGCTCCTGAGCCCATTCTTCCTGAATCGATCACTATTGGTTCTTCTACTCTCGCTGTCGTGGGCTAATCTCCATCAGAAGAAAATGATTCATCTGAATTCCTTCTTCTGGATGACCTCGACACAGGAGTGTCTTCTACAAATAATGCTCCTGCTATCAACTCTCATACTCTGATAATTGAGACGTCTCCCCTCGAAACAAGTGAAACTTCTCCATCCAGTGAAACAAATAATCCTGTTTCAGATGAAACAACTCCTCCCGTTCTCTCGAACTGACCAGTTTTTTACAGCGTCACTTAATGATTTAAAGCGGCGAGGCTCGCCGCAAAAAAAAAAAAAACAGAAAACAAATAACCAGTCGATTACAGAAAATATGTTTCACTTTAACACCAACACAAAGAAACTGCACTCTCGACGATTTTAAGTTCAGTCTGACTACATCCATCAATTTCCACCTAAATTCTTCACCAATCTTTCATCAAGGTTAGTGTTTTACTTATCTTTTTTTTGTTTTTTTTCTAATTTATGCTAATATCTTGGATTTGTTTCTTTTTCTTTGTTTAATAAGCTAATTTGCTTCTTTAAACTTGCTTCTTTAATAACAATTCTGAATTATGTTGTTAGGGTTCTTAGTTTTTGAAGGATAATTGTTAGTGTTAAATTTTAAATTAAGAATTTGTAAGTTGTAAGTTTAATAATTTTGATTTCATGTGTATGTTAGTAATGTGTATGTTATAAGTTAGTAATTTGTAAGTTAGATACTTGTAAGTTAGTAATTGTATGTTGTAAGTTAGTAATTTGTAAGTTAAATACTTGTAAATTAGTAATTTGTATGTTGTAAGTTGTTAGTTAGATACTTGTTAGTTAATTACTTGTTAAATTGTATGTTTTCTATGATATTAGTTTCGGTATGCTAATTCTTTCCCTTTTTAAACCGTATAGATTATGTTAGTGATTAATTTTAGATTGTATACTTGCTAGATTGTGACATGGACGAGAATGAAGATGATGAATGTGAACCTATGTGTTGACATAAGTTTATGTAATAGATTAGTAGCGTACGGTTTTAATGATGTAATGTATTGTATTTCTATTTTACCATGGTAAATGTAATTTATCTTTCATGTAATTTGGAGGTTGCACTATATAAAGCAACCTTCCACTTTTGTAATAAACTAGTTATCATATTTACACATTATCATCTATCAAACTCTCTCTAGTGTTCTTGCATAACTCATACCCTAACCCACACAAACACATAGAAACCCATCGGTTTAGGCATCTAAAGGGACTAACACTATGGATTATATTAGTGATTGATTTTGAAGGGGTTTGTATAAAATTTCTTAAAACAATTTAGCAGTGAAAGCACGTACAACAATTTTTAAACCTTTCAAAAACCCCCCACCAAGGATCCAATTGCATGTTGTTAAGAAAACTAAATAATAAATAGTGAGTTTAAAGACTACAACCTTTGAAGACTTTGAACTTGAGAAGTTATGGATACTAAAAATACTAAGAAGCTAATGTAGCCTTCCTCTATCGATAATCCACACGAAAGCAAACTCTAATATCAACCGGATGCTAGTCCTTCACCACCCTTGAAAACAAGTATAAGAAACAATTCTTTCTTAATTCTTGTTTTAAATCTATCTTGTATTCACAGTAGTCTTTCAAACATGAATGAAAACTTAGAAGTTGTTAGTAACTAAAGAGAATAATACTTGCATGTGTGTGTTTTCTTACTTGTCCCAAAATGTACGAATGTTCTAATATATTTAAAGAAACACATTAGCAAGTCATGATGAAAGGCAATACTTCATCATTTCACTTTAAACAAGTCATCATGAAAGTAAATGCTTCATCATTTCACTTTAATAATATGACTTTAATAATGTATACTTATACATTATATAATTAACAAGATATAAAGAAGTAAGTAATATACTTGTTACTTACTCACATACATGTTTATGTAATTGTATTCATTCTCATACAATTGTAGTATTATCATTTATATTAAATAACAATGTCACAACATGTATAATAGGGTTGTAATATTCGAATCATATTCAAATATGTAATTGATATTTATTTGCTCATTGTGTGTGACCCTTTAGGTTCAAACATCATTAGTAGTATAGACATAAGTTGTGTCTTGGGCATTAATAACCAACATTATCCCACTTGCACAAGATTCAATGTATGTCAACACAGACAGTGGTAAACGTCTAGCAACATGCCACTGCCCCTAACAACACTTGAAAATGTGTCATTCCGAGCATCCATTGATTCTTAAGTTTAAACTTCAAATCAATATATAGGTAAGGTATCAGTTATCCCTTTGTTACTGACATCACATTGAGCATGAGACATGGATAGTAATCAATCTCATATTTAGCTCATACATTATGTTACTCGATCAAGATTGAAAATGATAAAACAAACACCGTTGAATATATCAACATAGTTTGAGCGTGGCCACACATCTTAATCAATTTAAATAATCGAGGGGCCCATAGATGTCAATCTCTCATCCAGATGAGAGGAACAAATCCCGTCTAGACTACACATGTCTCTCATGTGTCTCATATTATACTTAACAATAGCTTTTATGATTGCCTGGCTAAAGAACAATGTTTGACTATGTCAAAGTATAACAATACTCACACTTAAGACCCAATATGTATCTACAGTCTAAGGATATAAAGATATTACCATTTTCAAGAATCACTTATGACATCGATCCATGAAGTGATCTAGAAAGCGGGTCATGTCCAATGTTTATTCTGTAATAAACATAGGTGAATTTGGTTGCAACTCCCTTGCTCTACTTTCATCTTCATGAAAGTCAACCAACTTATTCACATTAGTCTTAACCCACAACTATTCCTATAGTTGTGACCGACTATGGACGTTTTTGAATAACGGGGTTATTCAAGGATTTAAACATACAAATAAAGAACACAACAATTATTAATGAGTATGATTATCTCCAAATACATCATATCATTTAATATAAATGTTGCATAAATGTTCTAAAATATCATAATACTAAATTACAAATCATTCCAATCATTAACATTACAAAGCCCTATGCACCGAGCATGACCCTCATGTTTTGATTATGCCAAAGCCTTTGTAAAAGGATCAACAAGGTTTTGATTTGTGTGAACTTTGTGAATACAAACATCTCCATCTCCCACTATGTGTCGTATATAGTGGAATCTTCTAAGGATATGTTTGGTGCTGTGATGCGATCTAGGTTCTTTTGCTTGAGCAATAGCACCATTGTTGTCGTAAAATATTTCTATAGGGTCTTCTATGCTTGGCATCACCCCTAAATAAACAATGCTCTTTTTCATCCACACAGCCTCTTGTGCTACCTCCGATGCATCAATGTATTCAGCTTCGGTAGTAGATTGTGCAACTACTTTCTGCTTAGAACTTTTCCAAGTTATAGCTCCTCCATTCAAGATAAAGACATATCCAGATTGTGATCGTGAATCATCTCTATCTGTTTAGAAGCTAGCATCTGTGTAGCACTTTACAGTAAGATCTTCTTCCACACCACCATAAATCAAGAACATATCTTTAGTCCTTCTCAAGTACTTTAGGATGTTCTTGACAGCTATCCAGTGGCTTTCACCTGGATTTTATTGGTATCTACTCGTCATGCTCAAAGCATACGATACATCTGGTCTTGTGCATAACATGGCATACATAATGGATCCAATTACAGAAGTATATGGATTTCCATTCATTCATCTAAGCTCATCAATTGTGCTAGGACTTTGAGAATTGCTCAATATTGTACCATGTGACATTGGCAAAAATCCACGTTTGGAATCTTGCATCTTGAATCTTTTTAGAATCTTTTCAATATATGCACTTTGGCTCAAGCTGATTAGCCGCTCTGATCTATCTCTATGAATTTTTATTCCTAGAATATAAGCTGCATCGCCAAGGTCTTTCATTTGAAAACACTTCCCAAGCCAAGACTTTACCTTTTGTAAAGTTGGGATGTCATTTCCAATAAGTAGTATATCATCTACATATAAGATTAAAAATACTACTATGCTCCCACTAGCCCTTTTGTAAACACATGGATCATCTTCATTTTGGATAAAATCAAACTCTTTTATTTTCTCGTCAAAATGAAGATTCCAACTTCTAGATGCTTGCTTTAATCCGTAAATGGCTCTTTTAAGCTTACACACTTTATTAGGATACTTAGGATTTACAAAACCTTCTGGTTGTTCCATATAGACATCTTCACTTAAGTGTCCATTAAGGAATGCAGTTTTGACATCCATTTGCCATATCTCATAGTCATAATATGCGGCTATGGCAATGAGTATTCTAATTGATTTTAGCATGGCTACTGGAGAGAAAGTTTCGTCATAGTCAATAGCATGAGTTTGAGTGAAACCTTTCGCCACTAGTCTTGCCTTAAATGTATGTACATTTCCGTCCATATCGGTTTTTTTCTTGAAAATTCATTTGCTCCCAACAGCCTTGCTGTCAGGAGGTAGATTAACTAAGTCCCATACTTCGTTGTCATACATGGACTGCATCTCATCATTCATGGCTTCATGCCATTTCTTAGATTCAGGATCTAATATAGCATCTTTGTAGTTAATGGGCTCACTTTGATCCACTAAGAAAATGTCGTCATATCTTTGGGGACTATGACGAGGTCTACTAGATCTACTAATGTCTTGTGTTACTTTAGGTTCCTGAGCAACCAATTGTTCAGGTTCTTCAATAATTTGTTGATAGCTAGTGCCAACCTCAGGTGTGATATTTTGTGGTTCTTGAATTTCTTCAAGTTCTACATTACTCCCACTTGCTTTATTTAATAGAAACTCCTTTTCTAGAAAAGTAGCTTGTCTAGAAACAAACACTTTGTTCTCGGTAGGATTGTAGAAATAATATCCCATTGAATCCTTTGGGTATCTCACAAAAATGAATTTGATAGATCTGGGATCAAGTTTGTTGGAAGTTTCTTGTCGAACATGAGCTTCACAACCCCAAACTTTCAAAGAAGATAAATTTGGAACCTTTCCATGCCATAACTCATATGGTGTCTTATTTACCTTTTTGGTTGGTACCATATTTAGTATGCGAGCAGCAGATAATAAGGCATAGGTCCAGAAAGATAGAGGAAGTGAAGTATGATTCATCATAGATCGAACCATATCAAGTAGGGTTCGATTCCTCCTCTCAGAAACACCATTTTGTTGTGGTGTTTCAGGTGGAGTGCGTTGTGAAATAATTCCATAATTCTTTAGATGATCGTCAAACTCTTGACACAAGTACTCACCTCCTCGATCCGATCGAAGAACCTTTATCGTTTTGCCTAGCAGATTTTGAACCTCATTTTGAAACACTTTGAACGTTTCAAATGCCTCATGTTTATGTTTCAATAAGTAAACATAACCAAATCTACTGAAATCATCAGTAAATGTAATGAAGTATCTTTCACCATTTCTTGACATAGTTCTAAAAGGACCGCATACATCAGAATGTATAAGTCCCAAAAGATCCTTTGCTCTTTCTCCGGAACCGGAGAAAGGTGCCTTTGTCATCTTCCCGCTTAAACAAGATTCACATACATCAAATGACTCAGAGTTAGTTGATTTTAAAATTTCATCAGATTGGAGTTTGGTTATGCGTTTCTTGTTTATGTGACCAAGATGACAATGCCATAGATAAGTTTGATTCAAGTCATGCTTGGATCTTTTGGTGTTTATGTTATATATAGAACTATTATTGGATGAATCTTGTATGTCAACTTCATATATGCCATTGTGAGGTCGTGCCTCAAAATAAAAAACATCTTTATTGAAAACTGAAATATTACCATTAGGAAAAGCATTCGAGTATCCAGATTCATACAAACGTGCAGCTGAAATAATGTTCCTAGTTAGACTAGGTACATAATAACAATTATTTAATATTAAATACAAGCCATTTGGTAATAATAGTTCATAAATGACTATTGCTACGACCGCAACATGTGCTCAATTGCCAACATGCAATACCAAATCGCCTGGTTTCAGCTTCTTAATCTTTCTTAGTCCATGCACATTATTATAAATGTGAGTTCCACAACCAGTATCAAATACCCATGAATTACTAGAGAAAGCAAATAGTTCGATCATATAGATACCTGAGGTGTTAGAATTGCTAGGCTTTGTCTTTTTCAGCTCTGCAAGGTAAGTCGGGCAGTTACGCTTCCAATGACCAATTTCTCCACAATGGAAACAAGTGGCATCTTTGGCAGGTTTTTCTTTCTTCTTGACAGAATCCTTTGGGACAAACTTTTTGCCTTTGTAGTTGCCTTGACTCTTAGGTTTGCTTTTACCTTTGCCTTTGGCTTGCGGCTTCTTGATTTTTCCTTCCCGAATCATGAGGACATCAGAGGTTTTGGATGGAATATTCTTCTCGGCAGTCTTAAGCATTAAATGCAACTCCGAGATAGATTTCTCCAAATTGTTCATATTGTAGTTCAAGACGAACTGGTCATATGACTTTGGTAGTGAGTTGAGGATCAAGTCTATTGCCAACTCAGGACCAATGGAAGATCCAAGCCTCTCAAGTTGATCTATGTAGCTCTTCATTTTCAGAACATAAGAGCTTACAGATGTCCCCTCTGCCATCTTGCATGCGTGTAACGCTCTGACAGTTTCAAAGCATTGTTGCCTAGCTTGTTGTTGGAACATTTCCTTTAGCTACTTAAGCATCTCAAAGGCAACATGATGTTCCAGGTCCTTTTGCAAGTCTGGAATCATGGTGGCAAACATGAGGCATGCTACCTCTGTGGAGTCATCCGTGTGCTTAGTCCAAGCATCTCGGATGCTCTTAGTGGCATTAGCAGGGGGTTCCTCGGGAACGGGTCCATCAAGTATATACGACTTCTTTTCGACTTTGAGAACAATTCTCAAATTACGATACCAGTCTAAGAAGTTCGTATCATTGAGTTTTTCCTTCTCTAAGACAGATCTTAGCGAAAGGTGGTGAACGGGTGTAGTTGCATTGGGTGACATCTACAAAATTAACAAAGTTCTTTTACTATTTTAATATTTGATCCTTTAATAATTGATTACCCTAACTGTCTTATGAAAAATTAATTTGTTAAAGGCTAGAATCCAAGTTACATTTAACCTTGAGTGGTTGGCTGATGCTCTCTCCACTAAGTTTAAATCAACAAGGTAGGTAGCGATTACCAATTGCAAGTCTAATACAATTTCTATATCTTAATGGGATCCTTAACAACAATTGTCAACTGGTATGTTTAATCCCATCTATGCCTTGGGCCTCTTGTGTTTGGCTGATGCTCTCTCCACAAGAAACACCAATTAAGTTGTCCTATTTAAAAACTATGATGTTCGGCCCAAGACTGTCATGGGAATCGCGAAACACCATCTCGGTAATCACAAGACGACCGTGGTGGTTGGCTGATGCTCTCTCCACAACGACGTACAAATGACAAGCGAGTGTCTTAAAAAGGATGGCATAAACTTACATTTTAAAACGGGTTTTGTGTTTTGTATTATTTCAATTTGACAAAACATTTCGTATAATAATTGTTGCATGCATTCAACAATATATTATACGTATACTTTAGATAAAATCATATTTTATATGTTGGTCTTGAGTTTATAAAATCTCTATTTTAGTCACTCACGGCGTGTTCAATTTTAGACTAATATCCTATATTAATATGTATATATTGAACGCGCTAACTTAAGACCAATTTTAATTTTTAATAAAACTCATTTTTATTTAAAACTTTATACAAGAGTTTGGTTTAAATTTATTAAATTCATAATTTATTAAATTTCATAATTTTAATGTCAATTTTGAGCTTTATGTAAAAAATCCTTTTTATTAAAACTCATTTTATATTTTTATGAAAAACCATTTTCAAAATTATATATAAATTTACCAAACTCTTATTTGTGTTTGATTTGTTAAAAAAAACTTTATTTTCTAGCATGCAAATATCCTATATTCAAACATGTAACATACAAACATAAACACAACAATTAATAGGTGCATAGCCAAGCCTTTTCCTAATCGGTTTTCGTGAGCCAAACGAAGGGACCGGGTCAATCTAAGGACATAACAAATATCCCTGCTCCATTGTGATGTCTTGAAGCTCCCACTTGCCTAGTCAACATTTCGTATTGCAAATGGCTCTTATCTTGAATTTTCTTCATGTCTTGTTACATTTTTATAGATAAAATATACAAGTCTACACTAATACTTTTACATCTCAAAATTAAACAAAACATGAAAAATAAAATTATTACAAACCATTATAAATGAAAGAATAATTTACAACTCAATCGAATTTCAACACAACCAAACATCACAAAATGGTCTAAAGGCTTTCTATGCACCATGCAACTTAATATATATATATATATATATATATATATATATATATATATATATATATATATATATATATATATATATATATATATATATATATATATAGCAACTTCTACAACCATACATGCATGTAAAAGGAATGGTTGTAGCAAATAAAATAACTAAGTTGCATTTTAGAAATCTACAACTTTTCCTT
Source organism: Rutidosis leptorrhynchoides (assembly GCF_046630445.1). Taxonomy (NCBI): domain Eukaryota; kingdom Viridiplantae; phylum Streptophyta; class Magnoliopsida; order Asterales; family Asteraceae; genus Rutidosis; species Rutidosis leptorrhynchoides. Next base: position 196,230,992 of record NC_092338.1, read on the forward strand.
TTTAGAAAAAAAAAGTTGTTCATTTCTAATAATAAGAACAAGTTCGTATTGTATATAACGTAAGTTTCTTAACACATGCAAAAGCGGATCTGATACCACTGAAGGGGTTTGTATAAAATTTCTTAAAATAATTTAGCAGCGAAAGCGCATACAACAATTTTTAAACCTTTCAAAAACCCCCACCAAGGATCCAATTGAATGTTGTTAAGAAAACTAAATAATAAATAGTGAGTTTAAAGACTACAACCTTTGAAGACTTTGAACTTGAGAAGTTATGGATACTAAAAATACTAAGAAGCCAATGTAGCCTTCCTCTATCGATAATCCACACGAAAGTAAACTCTAATATCAACCGGATGCTAGTCCTTCACCATCCTTGAAAACAAGTATAAGAAACAATTCTTTCTTAATTCTTGTTTTAAATCTATCTTGTATTCACAGTAGTCTTTCAAACATGAAAGAAAACTTAGAAGTTGTTAGTAACTAAAGAGAATAATACTTGCATGTGTATGCTTTCTTACTCGTCCCAAAATGTACGAATGTTCTAATATATTTAAAGAAACACATTAGCAAGTCATGATGAAAGGCAATACTTCATCATTTCACTTTAAACAAGTCATCATGAAAGTAAATGCTTTATCATTTCACTTTAATAATATGACTTTAATAATGTATACTTATACATTATATAATTAACAGGATATAAAGAAGTAAGTAATATACTTGTTACTTACTCATATACATGTTTATGTAATTGTATTCATTCTCATACAATTGTAGTATTATCATTTATATTAAATAACAATGTCACAACATGTATAATAGGGTTGTAATATTCGAATCATATTCAAATATGTAATTGATATTTATTTGCTCATTGTGAGTAACCCTTTAGGTTCAAACGTCATTAGTAGTATAGACATAAGTTGTGTCTTGGGCATTAATAACCAACAAATTTTAGATTGTAATTTGTAAAAACACAATATCTTTAACCGTTATCAATATTTGCTCAAGTTAAACTTGTATGTTATTATATGTTCATTTATTTTACTTGTTATATTTGTATGTGTATTTGTATAGTTATATGTCCATCCGTAAGTTTTTATTCTTATATTGATAACATCATAAGTTGCACATGCATATATTTTGTTATACTATTTTACAAATATTCGATGATTGATAGGTTTGAGTGATAATTTTCTTGGATTGTGGTTAAATGACTATTATCAACTCGTAAGGTTTTCTTTTTAACGTTTTCACACTCAACAGTTTAACTTGTATTATATATATATATATATATATATATATATATATATATATATATATATATATATATATATATATATACACCTTTTAATTTGATGATAAAGATTGGTGTGACTTACTGTTGTTTCATTTCTATAATTTGTGCGTTATCTAAGGATATGAAAGAATATGAAAGAATATGGATATGTGTAACACCCCGTTAGAACACACTAACGACGTATTAACTCCTGGTCACACAGTTAATGGTCGCGCCCTCTATATGAGACGTTTTCCGAAAACCAATCGCATTTTTTTCAAAAGACGTTGTCATTAAATGTAAAATAAATCAAAATAGTTTAACATTATACAAAGTAAATAATCCTCAAACATTATTTAAAAGAAACAATTTTAAATGCGACTGTAATTGTCTTGACATAAATCATGCTGGACTTCAATCCAGGGTATGCACCAAGAAAGCACATAGTCATCAAAGTTGCGGAAGAAAAATACCTTTAAGAACCTGAGATAAAACATGAAAACGGTCAAAAATATTATTGAGTGAATCTACAAGTTTAATAAATCAGTTATCTGTTGTTAGACCACGAGATTTCGTTCAAAGTAGTAAAATTTATACATCTGTTATGAGCACTTGAATATAAAGCTTTAACCCGCGGATAGCTAATGCGCTACACGACTTCCTTTACCCTATATAGCATACACTGATCATGTATATGGTTATGAAGTAATAAGAACTCATTTGTTGAGCGAGGTTTGTCAAACCTACGGATCCGTTCTTATAGTTGAAGCCTTACATATGTAATAAATATATTCAAGCTAAAGGCTTTTAGATCAAACTCATATGTATATTCAGTTTTTGTACTCGTGTCTAATGCCTAAAACAGTTTAAAATCAGCATGTTATCTCATCTAAAAAATAAAAGTGTATGGGACTATAGACTCACCTTGAGTACACATGATAATTCACAAGTAAAGAGTAGTCGGATTACTATGACCAAGTAACATAACCTAAATATACCAATATATAGTTGCCCTATTGCTCAGACTGACGCGCTTGTAAAGTAAAAGTCAACAAAAGTCAACTAGTTAATGCAAGTCAAACAAAAGTCAAACTTGGTCAAGTTGTTTTTTTTTTAAAGGAAAACCTACAATCTACACACGAAACCACGAATATTTACATCTCACTGCCTCAAGTGAGGCTTGAACCCACAACTTCTTGGTTGAAGAGTTCCTCTCATACCGCTAGGTCAAGGGCCCTTTGGTAAACTTGGTCAAGTTGGTCAACCTAAGTCAACTACATCCGTAGGTTATGTCAATGATATCACAAGTCAAACCAAGGTCAACTCATAAGTTTTACACATTCGTTTAGCCAATTAACGTTTACTAGTTTAGTTAACGCATGCGTTCATAAAGGTCATGCAATCGAACAAGCATTGTTCACATATGAAACATCAAGAAATTATGATAAACTCCAGATCACAAGTACATGTCATAAGCTTTCTAAAAAGACCAAGCACACTATCATACAATTCCTATAACTCACGTAGCGTGAAAAACTTTCTAGTTTAGTTTCTGTTCGCGCATCAGTTTCATAAAAATTCTCATTTAATCTAGAAAATAGTAAATCATAAAAGGTTAATTGGAGACGGTCACTAACATCCCAAGTTATCAGTCAAAAAAGGGCTAAGCAAACCATGTAGGAAATTTGTACATTTTTGACCAACAAGTCGGACTTTCTGATTTAGACAGAATCCAAACCTATGGTTTCAGCACGCATACAACACATAGCAATTAGGGTTTTTAGAGCTAGACATACAAATGATATATTCTACATAACATACATTTAACAACATATCAGAAGCTCAATCTCCAAAACAATTTCTACTTCATGCTAGACCATTAGATGTACAAACGAGACAGATTCGACTCCATTCAGGTAGTCGTTTTCGGGGTCGATTATACGAGCATCTAGAGATAATTAGCAATGAGGTCTACATGAAAGATTAAGTACTAATCATGTAATTTTCAAAATACAAAAGCTTATTTTCCTGAAAACATTTTATGTGGTTGTTTGACTCAAAAGAAAATCGTTATTTAGCAAGTTTTACCGTAAACGTTCGAGTAAGTATAAAATAAGTTTTACAAACTCAATAGACATGATATCCTAGTCCATTATGTGTGTTTTTCAATTATATATCCAATAAACATCAGTTCATGATTTAAATGCAAACACATAAATTGCAATTTTCAGAATAAAGCACAATTACACGTCAAAAATTCGATTAAGCATAACTAGAGTTATATATAACGAAATCACGTGATTCTTGTGAGCAAAGTGATTAACTTTTTGTTGTATTTACATATAATTACTTTATATTTACATAAAACAAACTCATCATATCAGTAGCATAGCAAAAAAGTTCGTGATTATACCGTAGCATGCAATCCGAGCATTAAAACGACTAATAACGCATACAATTTCAATCAATTGAGCAATAGAACATCTAGACTATGTATTTGATAATACAAATCAGATTTATATAATTAGGGTTTGTAAATTTACCTAAAAAAAGGAATCAATTGATATTACTAGATAGAGAACGACGCGTAGAATCACTTTGATGTTGAAGGTTTAGGTTTGCTAGTTATATAATTAATTAGGGCCTAATCTCAACCCATTAAACAATCTAGTAAGCAAACAAAGTCCACTAAGGGGTGTTTAGGTGGGTTCAACCGAATGGGGTCCATGGGGAGTCCATGGGCTCGTTTTTTCTACTAGCGTGGGCTCGGGTGATCCGTTTCGAGTGCCGTTAACCGTACCAATTTCCCGGAACGTTAATTGTTCAAACGTAATCCAACGTGTTTGATTCATTAAATAAATAATCAATTAAATAAATTTTTATTAAAGTGCATTATTATTAAAAATAATTATTTTATTAAAATTCGATCGTTTCGCAGTCTCGTGAGATCTCTGTTGCAGTTTTTATAACCGTATCATTTTCTCAGTATTTCAAAACACGAAATAAGTTTTCCGATTAATATAATCATATATTAAATATAGTAGTTCATCATAAAATCAAGTATGCATTTAATTCGATTAAATATACAGAACGTACGTAAGTACCGTTAAATAACTTAACGGACAGTTAACAAAGCTTAATGGAAATAGCAGGGTTATTACATTACCTCCCTGTTAATGAAATTTCATCCTGAGATTTAGTGCACATCCGTTGGAGTTGTCTCGTCAGGAAACAGTAGCGGATACTTTTGCTTCATCTGGTCTTCACGTTCCCCGTAAACTCTGGTCATCTGCGTGCGTTCCACCGAACCTTCATAATCAGTATGTTGCTCTGTATTAATCGTTTGACCTCACGGTCCATGATCTCTACAGGTTCCTCTACGAAATGAAGTTTATTATCAACTTGTATCTCTTCCAAAGGGATTATCAGTTTCTCGTCTGACAAACACTTCATCAAGTTTGACACGTGAAACGTATCATGAATCTCGCTAAGCTCTTGAGGTAGATTCAGTCTATAAGCTACGGGTCCAACCCGCTCAGTGATCTCGATTGGTCCAATGTACCTTGGACTTAACTTGCCTCGTTTCCCAAAACGTACTACACCTTTCCAAGGTGATACTTTCAACATAACTCTGTCACCAACCTGAAATTCTAGAGGTCACCTTCGTATATCAGCATAGCTCTTTTGTCGACTTCGAGCCGTTTTCAACCTCTCTTAAATTTGAACAATTTTCTCTGTAGTCTCGTGAATAATCTCAGTACCTGTGAATTGACTGTCCCCTAATTCACTCCAGCAAATGGATAATCTACACTTTCTCCCGTATAACATCTCGAAAGGCGCGACCTTAATACTCGTGTGATAACTGTTGTTGTACGAGAATTCTATTAGTGGTAGATGTCTATCCCATCCGTTCCCAAAGTCAATCACACATGCTCTCAACATGTCCTATAAAGTTTGGATGGTTTTTTCGCTTTGGCCATTGGGGTGATACACCGTAATCATATCAAGTCGAGTTACCATTGCCTTTTGCAATGTTTGCCAAAATCTAGACGTAAACCTGTTGTCGCGGTCGGAGATTATCGACATCGGCACACCATGTCTGGAAACCACTTCCTTTAGGTAAACCTGTACCAACCTTTCCATCTTATCCATTTCGTTAATTGGTAGAAAATAAGCAGATTTGGTGAGACGATCTACAATAACCCAAATGGTGTCGTAACTTGTCACAGTCTTGGGTAACTTAGTGATAAAGTCCATAGCTATACATTCCCATTTCAACTGGGGAATCTCTGGTTGTGTCAGTAGTGCGGGCGGTCTCTGATGTTCAGCCTTGACCTTCGCACATGTCAAGCATTTACCAACGTAAGTAGCAATGTCGGCCTTCAGATTGGGCAACCAATATAGCACCTTAAGATCTTGATACAATTTTTCAGATCTATGGTGAATAGAGTATCTTGACTTGTGTGCCTCATCTTGCACGAGTTCCCTTAGTCTGCCAAATTTTGGAACCCAGATTCTATTAGAAAAGTAGTGAGTTCCATCATCTCTAATGACAAACTGTTTATCTAGGCCCTTGAGAGATTCAATAGCAATATTCTCTTGTGTTATGCTCTCGAGTTGTGCATCGAGAATTCGAGAAGTAAGATTCGTACGGACGGTCATGTTCAGCGATCTAACTCTGAGAGGTTTAGCTTTCTCTTTCCTAATCAAGGCATCTGCGACAACATTAGCCTTTCCAGGATGGTAGTGAATTTCACAGTCATAGTCGGTCAGTAGTTGCACCCAATGTCTCTATCTCATGTTGAGTTGTTTCTGATCGAAGATATGTTGCAAGCTCTTGTGATCGGTGAAGATTGTAAACTTAGTACCATACAAGTTGTGTCTCCACATTTTCAGTGCAAAGACCACAACACCAAGTTCTAAATCATGTGTCGTATAATTCTGTTCATGGATCTTCAACTGTCGTGATCCGTAGGCCATCACTTTCTTCCGTTGCATTAGTACGCAACCAAATCCTTGTCGTGAAACATCGCAATAAATCACGAAATCTTCATTTCCCTCAGGTAAAGATAAAATCGGAGCAGTAATTAATTTATGTTTCAATAACTAAAATACAGACTCATGTTGCTCAGTCCACTCATACTTCTTACCCTTGTGAGTCAATGCTGTCAACGGTCGGGATATAGTAGAAAATCCCTCAATGAATCTCCTATAGTAACCAGCGAGTCCTAAGAATTGCCGAATCTGCGTTGGCAACTTAGGAGTCTCCCATTTCTTGATCGTTTCTATCTTCGTAGGATCAACTTGAATACCATTGATACCTACAATATGACCCACAAATTGAACTTCTTGTAACCAAAAGTCACACATTGAAAACTTCGCATACAGCTGCTCTTTCCTGAGCATCTTTAGTATCAAACGGAGGTGTTGTTCATGCTCTTTCTCATTCTTCGAATATACCAAAATATCATCGATGAACACAATAACAAACTTGTCAAGGTATGGCTTACACACACGGTTCATGAGATCCATGAACACTGTCAGTGCGTTCATCAAACCAAATGGCATTACTGTAAATTCTTGATCTCCGTAGCATGTTCTGAACGCTTTCTTCGGTATACCAGTTTCTTTTACTCTCATCTAATGATAAACTGACCTCAAGTTAATCTTAGAGTAACATCCAGATCCCTGCAGCTGATCAAACTGATCATCGATTCTCGGTAGTGGATATATATTCTTGATAGTCAGCTTATTCAGTTCCTTATAATCAATACAAAGTCTCATGGATCCATCTTTCTTCTTAACAAAAAGAACCGGAGCTCCCCATGGTGAAGAATTCAGTCGAATGAGTCCCTTGTCTATAAACTCTTGTAACTGACTAGATAACTCTTGCAATTCAGAATGTGCAAGTCTATACAGTGCGCATGCTACAGGTGCCGCTCCAAGTATTAAGTTAATCTGAAATTCTACATCTCTATGTGGTGGAAGACCTGGCAATTCTTCCAGAAAAACATCGGGAAAATCTCTGACAATCGATACATCTTTGAGTTTCTTGACTTTAGGTTCGGTTTTGCTCAGGTGAACCAACATTGCAAGACAACCCTTTCTAATGTGGTTCTGCGCATTCAAACAGTTAATGAAATGCAATGGTGTGTTGTTTCGCTCTCCGTACACCATCAAAGGATCACCATTAGCAATACGAATGTCAATATCTTTCTAGTAGCAGAAAATATCGGCTCTATTATCGGATAAATAGTCTATTCCGACCACTAAGTCAAAACTTCCCAATTTTATCGGTATCACAACAATACTAAAAGATTTCCCAGTTAAGTTCAAAGTACACCCGCGATAGATTTGGGCAGCTTTCATTAGGTTACTGTTCCCTAGTTCTATAGAATATAGGTTTTCAAACGATGATACAAGATTCTTAATATTATGGAAAAAAATCCTTAGACACAAAACTTCTATCAGCACCAGAATCAAAAAGTACATAAGCATGATGATTGTCGAATAAGAACGTACCCATGACCAACTTCGGATCATCACGAGCTTGCTTGAATTGATGTTGAATGCTCTACCTTTAGCAGTCTCGGTAGTCTTCTTCACATTAGGGCAATCCCTTCTATAATGGACAGTCTTACCATATCCATATCAGCTATTCGTGTCAATCTTACAGTCCTTCGCCAAGTGTCCACGCCTCTTACATTTAACACAAATCATCCTATTACAAGTTCCCGGACGATGCTTGTTACACCTAGTACAAAGTGTATGCTTTCCCTAATACCCTGATATAGTATTCGGGACAGCAGCAGTACCCTTAGTAGTCTCTTGTTTCTTGTGGAATTGCTGGTTAGAGTTCTTATCATGACCATGATTCCATTTTTTCTTACCATTTCTAGAGGGTTCTCATTAGTCACCACAACTTTACTGTCACTCGCATCTTGATCAAGTAACAAATCAGCCATGTCTATGGCTTCCTGCACAGTCTTAAGCTTCGAAGTAGTTACACCACTCCGGATCGTTCCAGTCAAACCCTCGGTATATTGCTCCACTTTCCTGTTCGCAGTTGGGATCATTTCTGGGCACATCAAAGCTAACTCAAAGAATCTCTTGTTCTAACTAACAAGATCAGTACCCACAAGCTTGAACTCTTGAAACTCTTGTTCCATCCTCTTAATCTCATTATTGGGGCAGTACTCCTCAATCATACGTTGCTAAAGAGTCTCCCATGGTGTAGCAAACGCATGATCAAGTCCCACTGATGATGCATAACCATTCCACCAAGTTAGTGCACTATCAGACAACGTGCACGAAGCAAACTTCATCTTGTCCACTTCCCTAGTCTTACTTATTCGGAACACAGATTCCAATTTCTCAAACCATCTAGTTAGACAAACTGGTCCTTTGGTTCCACGAAAAGCATGAGGTTTGCAACTAGTGAACATCTTGTACGTACATCCTCCTTGACCGTTGTTACTATTAGTACCATTGTTGTTGTTGCTAGTGTTCCCTTGATTATTACGGGCCATCTTAGCACGCTCGGCTACCATGCCTTCGGCAACATGTCTTCGGACCATAGTATCTATAAATTCCTTAGGAGGCATTATCTTCAAGACAAAATAATACACCAGATGAGTTCAATGAAAACAACAGCTTAAAAGTATACTACAACGAGTAGTGATGCATAGTAAGTGGTAGTAAATCTCATAGATTTAGTAGTGATAGTAGTGGATAGTAGTGAGTAGTGTTAGCTAGTAGTAGTAAACACTAATATATATATATATATATATATATATATATATATATATATATATATATATATATATATATATATAACAACAATTTAGCAGTAGATTATCATAGAGCATAACAATGTACAAATATATCACCACACAACACATAACATGTCATTAAGTAAAATATCCATCATGCCATAGGTAAATAATCCAATAATCATATATAAAGAAATAGTAATCATCTACAAGTATGTATGTAAAATAGCCGGCAAAAACCCACCGGTAAGTCTAGGATAAAATAATTAAGTAATAAAATATCCAAAGTAGTGGAAACAAGCACGGTGACACAAAACGACTCTACTTGGGAGTACGCTCTTTATCAAGTAGACGGCTGAGAACATCCTCTACTAGCTTAAGTATCGCGTTCATAATCCCTAGAGTAACCTCTTCAGTAGCTGAGGTAGTAGGAGTAGTAGGCGTGGCACTAGTAGACGGACGATTAGAGTCATGCAATGAAACCTTAGGAGCAACTGGTGTGACAACCTTGCTATTTCCGTTAATCTTCGTTAACAGCCTGTTAAGTTATTTAACGGTACTTACTTTCGTTTCGTGTATTTAATCGAATTAAATGCATACATGAGTTCATGATGAACTACTATTTAACATATGATTATATTAGCCGGAAAACTTATTTCATGTTTTGAAATACTGAGAAAACGATACGGTTTTGAAAACTGCAAGAGAGGTCTCACGATATTGCAAAACACTCGATTTTTGATAAACTAATTATTTTTAATAATTATTCGCTTTAATAAAAACTTAATAAATTTATTATTTATTTAAGGAATTAAACCCAGTGGATTGTGTTTTAACGACCGGTTAACGTATCTGGAACACGGTACGGTTAACGGCACTCGAAACGGATCACTGAACGCGAGCTAGTAAGCAAAACGAGCCCATGGACTACCCATGGACCCCCCATCGGCTGAACCCCCTAATGAACCTCTTGTTGGACTTAACTACACACTAGTTTGCTTAATGGATTATAATTAGGCCCTAATTGGAATATAACTAGCTAGATTAAACACTGTAACCCTCATTCTTGCCCTAAACAAATCGACAGAGCCTCTCCCTCTCCTTCCTTGTGATCGTCGACATCCATCACCACCATAGCCACCATCAAAACTCAAAATTAGACAAGACCTTGAAACTCAAAGTTGTTCTATGCGTCGTTCTACATTTAGTAATACCAATTAATTGCCTGATTAAGGTATATTTGCAAACCCTAATTATTTAAATCTGATTTTTATTATTTTTTGCATGGTCTATATGTTCTATTGCTCGATTGGTTGTATTTGTACACGTTATTAGTCGTTATAATGCTTGGATTGCATGCTAGGGTTTAATCACTAATTTGTTTGCTATGCTACTGATAATATGAGTTTATTTTATGTAAATATAATGTATTTAGATGGAAAGCCATCGAAATACCATTGATTTTGCTCGCAAGAATCGCATGATTTCGTTATGTATGGCTATAGTTATGCTTAACTGAAGTTTCGGTGTGTAATTATGCTTTATTCCGAAAACTGAAATTTATGTGTTTGGAATTAGTTCATGAACTGATGTTAGATGGATAGATAATTAAAAAACACATAAAATGGATTAGGATATCATAGCTATTGGATTTGTGAAAGTCATTTTGTGCGTAATTGAACGTTGACGGTAAAACTTGTTAAACAACGATGTTCCTTTGAATCAAATGACCACTTAACCTGAGTTTTGGAAAACAAGCTTTTGTATTCTGGAAAGTACATCATTAGTACTTGATCTTTCATGCAGACCTCTTGTGCTAATTGTCTCTGGTTGCTCGTATAATCGACCCCGAAAATGACTACCTGAACGGGATAGAATCTATTTCGTTTGAACATTTAATTGTCTATCATGAAGTAGAAATTGATTTAGAGCTTGAGCTTCTGGTATGTTGTTTAATGTATGTTATATAGAATATATCATTTGTATGTCTAGCTCTGGAAACTCTAATTGCTATGTGTTGTATGCGTGCCGAAACCAAAGGTCTGGAATCTGTCCAAATCAGAAAGTCCAACTTGTTTGTCAAAACTGTACAAATTGGCAACATGGTTTTCTTAGATCTTTTTATCACTGATAACTTGGAATGTTTATGATCTTCTCCAAATAGCCGTTTGTGATTTACTATTTTCTAAATTAAATGAGTAGATTTCTAATACTGATGCGCAAACAGAAACTGAACTAGAAATATTTGCATGCTACGTAATATCTAGGAATCGTATGATAGCGTGCTTAGTATTTTTAGAAAGCTTATGACATGTACTTGTGATCTGGAAATTGCTTGATGTGTCATTTGTGAAAAATGCTTGTCCGATTGCATGATCGTTGTGAATACATAAGATAACTAAACTAGTAAACATTAATTTGCTAAATGAATCTTTGAAACTTATTAGTTGACCTTGGTTTGACCTTGTGATATCATTGACATGACCTACTGATGTAGTTGACTTAGGTTGACCAACTTGACCAAGTTTTACTTTTGTTGACTTGCTTGACTAGTTGACTTTTGTGTTGACTTTTACTCTACAAGTGCGTCGGTCTGAGCAATAGGACAACTGTAATGTGAGTCAGTCTATTAAACTAAACTATGTAACTATATATTGGTACATTTAGGTTACATTACTCGGTCGTAGTAATTCAACTACTCTTTACTTGTGATTTTCAAGTGCACTCAAGGTGAGTCTACAGTCCCATACTCTTTTACTTTTTGGGATGAGATAACATGCTATTTTGAAACTATTTTACGCATTAGACACGAGTACAAAAAACTAAATATACATATTAGTTCGATCTAAAAGCCGTTAGCTTGAATATATTTATTACATACGTAAGGCTCAAAATATAAGAACAGATCCGTAGGTTTGACAAACCTCGCTCAACGAACGAGTACTTATTACTTCGTAACCATATACTTGATCAGTATATGTTATATAGGGTAAAGGAAGTCGTGTAGTGTATTAGCTATCTGTGATGACCCGAGAATTTCTGACAAAATTTAAACTTTATTTTTATATGGTTTCGACACGATAAGCAAAGTCTGTAATGTTGAAGTCTCAAAAATTTTGAACTGTTTCATATATTCAATTACCCTTCTACTTTTCTCGATGATTCACGAACCATTGCTTGAAAATATGTGGATATATATAAATATGTGTATATATAAATATATGTATATATATATAATAACATGAACATTAATAAACTATTATATACATTGATTGTTATAAACAAATATTTAAAATAAAATACATTGTAATAAAAACTATTATTTTATATGTATATTTCTTGTATATATATATTGTTATATTTAATTTAATTATTTAATATATATTTATTTGCGTAGTAAATTTTGTTATTTAAAACTGTTTATATATATACATAGTGTATATTAAATTTAATTAATTTTGAACTTAAATTGTAAATGTCTGTAACTTTCGGTTGACGTTTAATTATTTTAAAATAGGTCTAATATATATATATATATATATATATATATATATATATATATATATATATATATATATATATATATGTGAAGTTTTAAAATAAAAGTTGGTACATAATTTGATTAAAAATATAATAGTTTTGATATATTATTATTATTTTTTTCCCTTTTCAACCTAAGTTTTTGTACTCCGTACATATTAATTGGAACAGAAAATAAATAATTATAGAACCTTTTTGATCAGGTTTCAAACAAGTAATGACCAGAATAAATAAATGGACTTAAATTGAAAATTTGGAATTTTTAGGAACACTTTTATACGTTAACTATTTAGCAATGGACACGCCCCGTAAAAACGGTCGGCAGGTAATAGTTTAATTATACACGTGAATGAAATATATGATTAAGGTCACTGTTCGTTTTGGCTTTTAATATCTAAGTTATATATCTATGTATATCCATTACATATGATTACATACAACATTGCCGAGATCAAACACAACATTTCAAACACAACATTTCACATGAAATATTATGATGGACTGCTGCAAATGAATTAAATTATTTCTGTTGTTGGCCGACTACAACTTTTGATACTTGGTTTTTTAAATTTCTATTGCCGAGATCAAACACACAATTTCACATAATTCCGGTTCTACGTTCTATAGCCCAAGGTTGATGATGACATTAAACAATGATGATGATGTAATTATGGTGTTATAATGCATGATTCATGATGATGATGGTATGTGGCGAATGACTATAATATAACGATATATAAAAAAAGAGTATGATACATGATGATTAGATTAGGACGATGATCATGGATTTTTCAGATGATGATATATATAATTATAAATATGATTATGATTATAGTTATAATGATGTTATGATCGCGAGAAGATAATATACATGATGATGATGATCTCACGAGTTGATGATGTTCATTGATGATGATGTCGGTTAAAGTTACAGTGATGATGGAAGGATTATAATGAAAATGGCGATTCAAATGATGTTAATGATGATGACCGTATGATGTTAGAGATGATGATGAGATGATGATGAGATGATGACATGTTGATGTTATGAAAATGATAATCACATAAAATGATATGGTATAATATTTTTTTATTATTATCATTATTATTATTTTTATCATTTTATTATTTTTATTACTATTAATATTATTAATATTATTATTATTATTATTATTATTAATGTTATTCATTATTAGGATAATAAGTATTATTATTAATACGATTATTAAAATTATCATTTTATTAAAATTATCATTTTTTTTATCATTAAAACTATCATTATTATTATTATTAAAAATTATCCTTATTTTTATCACTTTTATTTTTAATATTATTACTATGAATATTATTATTATTTTTATGAATATTACTATTAATATAATTTTGTAGATATTATTATTATTATCATCATTATTATCATTATAAACATTATTATTATTACTATTATTGTTATCATTATATTTATTATTATTATTGTTATCCTCATTAGAAAAATTATTATCATTATAACTATTATTATTAAGATAAAAATGATATATTTAATACATAAAACATAACAAAAATTAATAATTCATATACAAAATGAATATAAGAAACATATATATATTTTTAATATAAAATGATATCACTAATAAATATATATATAAATTTGTTTGATTTCAATTATATGTGTTAATATATATAAAAATGATATAGGTTCGTGAATCCGAGACCAACCCTACACATGTTCAATGACTTCATATGTATTTTTACAACAAAATATAGTATAGTGAGTTTCATTACTCCCTTTTTAAATGATTTTGCAGTATATATATTTTTGGGACTGAGAATACATGCGCTTTTATAAATGTTTTACGAAATAGACACAAGTAATCGAAACTACATTATATGGTTGATTGATCGAAGCCGAATATGCCCCCTTTGCTTGGTAACCTAAGAATTAGTAAACCAGTCTACTAATTGACGCGAATCCTAAAGATAGATCTATTGGGCCTAACGAACCCCATCCAAAGTACCGGATGCTTTAGTACTTAAATGTTGTTTTTATCATGTCCGAAGGATTTTCCGGAATGATAGGGGATAATCTTATATGCATCTTGTTAATGTCGGTTACCAGGTGTTCAATCCATATGAATGATATTTTTGTCTCTATGTATGAGACGTATGTTTATGAGAAATGGAAATATGAAATCTTGTGGTCTATTAAAATTATGAACATGATCGTTTTTGATAAACTAATGAACTCACCAACCTTTTGGTTAACACTTTAAAGTATGTTTATTCTCAGGTATGAAAGAAATCTTCCGCTGTGCATTAGCTCATTTTAAGGATATTACTTGAAGACATTCATGATATTTCGAAAGATGTTGCATTCGAGTCGTTGAGTTCATCAAGATTATTATTAAGTCAATTATAGTTGGATATATTATGAAATGGTATGCATGCCGTCAAAATTCAATGTAAATGAAAGGTTGTCTTTTAAAAACGAATGCAGTGTTTGTAAAATGTATCATATAGAGGTCAAGTACCTCGCGATGTAACCAACTATTGTGAATCGTTTGTAATCGATATGGAATTTGTCCGGATGGATTAGGACGGGTCGCTTCAGTTGGTATCAGAGCGGTGGTCTTAGCGAACCAGGTCTTGCATTAGTGTGTCTAACTAATAGTTGTTTAGATGCATTAGTGGATCTGAACTTCGACCGTGTCTGCATGCCAAAAGTTTTGCTTATCGTTTCGTGTCAAAAATTACCTGCTTATCATTTTTAGGGAATCACATGCTTATCATTCTTAGTCTAGACACATCTTACTGCATTGATTGCATGAATAGTGTATAGACAAAATTCATATCTTAGCGTATCTGCCAATTGATATCTTAGCGTATCTATTACTGTAAACCTTACCTGATATATTCCTTGATTTCCTTTGTAATCTATGGGATCTTCTGTACTATATACAGGTATTCTATGTAGTTAGAATATCATCCGATATCCAAAAATCATTTCATACCGAAAAATCCTTTACTCAATAGTACGAAATGGAACTCGTTACTAGTTCAAGTTCTTCCAAACCCGACAGCTATTCCGATATGGACGTTCACCTAAGCTCCGAAAGCAGTGTCACCAGAATGAATCAACCAATCATCTATCCCCAATTCATCTAATGGGTTCGTAGCCTCCTTAATCAATGGAGACGAGAAGAAGGTGATCCTTTCCACCAACCGAATTCACCTCTTGGTGAAGAATCTGAAGCACTTAACGGTGAACCCATTCGAAACACCATTTTCACACTCATTTTCAGAGTATCTAGCCACGATTATATTCTATCTAAAATTCTAAACCTTATTCATCCGCTCGTTCCAACCGACAATCATCCTAGAATAATAGAAGAAGTCAACGAGCTTCGCGCCCGAGTTGTAGCCTTGGAAAATATGGTGTAAAATGTACCAGCTTCATCAACATCACCGGTACCAACAGTACTACCAACATCAATACCAGTACCACCAACAACAACATCCGTGTCACCAGCTTCGACATCTCATTCTGTACCTCGAGTATAATTATCATTCTACATGACGTTCTACATCATTTATCTTCGTTCGACATAGAGATTATGTAATCTCTAATGTTTTAGAGATTATATATTCTTGTTCTAACGGCAAATCAAATGAGTTTAATATCATATTGACTCATTAAATCCATGATTACATCTGAAGAAAATATATAGATATATATTTTTTTTCATAAAGATTGTAATTAAAAATTCTTTCGTACAAACTGTTAATGGTGAAAATATTTTAACGGGTAGGTAATACCCGAGGAATATTTAGATTTCACATTAATAAGTACACTGTACATTCTTTCAAATCTAATTCAACAGTCATTTACTATCCTATTTACAACCACCGATATACGTATCCGTTTACCGCAGAATAACCATTTTCATTCAATTTCATATTTGGATTTTGACTTACTAGAATCCAACAAGTGGCATAATGAAGAAAACATTTGACTAATAAAATTTATTAGAAACAAACAAATTAACTATGAGAAATTTTGTTAAGAATCCACGCTGACAGAATCCTAGCTAACTGTTCCTAGCTAACTGTTAATACCTTGTTATATTTTAATTATCGCAATTTATTTTATCGCAATTTAATTATCGCAATTTTATTTATTGTTATTTAATTTCTGTTATTTACTTTACGCAATTTATTTATCGTCATTTAATTCATGCTATTTATTTTACGCACTTTAAATAACGGGACACGTATACAAGGTTTTGACATATCATATCGACGTATCTATATATATTATTTGGAATAACCATAGACACTCTATATGTATTAATGATCGAGTTCTCTATACAGGGTTGAGGTTGATTCTACAATAATATATATAATTTGAGTTATGATCGAGTCTGAGACATATACACGAGTCACGTTACGTATTAATTAATTCGTATACTATATATTAAACTATATATGAATTATTGGACTGTTAACTGTGGACTATCGACTGTGGACTAATAACATTGGATAATTAAAATGAATTAAAATATTGATTATAACATATGAAACTAAACATTTATTCAAGTTTGCCACTTGATTTCATCTTAAACCTCATTTGTATCTTGACGATTACAATCTGCGTTCAAACTTTTCTTGATTCTTGAAAACACCTAAATCGAAAGGATGAACCAACCGCACTTTATCTACGGAAGAAAAGATTGATACATATAGTTATGCACCTGAAAAACACTCGAAACCTGAGTAAACATTTAACACGTATCTATGCTAGCTCCTTTGGCGTTGTTATTACCGAAAATAACTTTGCAATTCCTTTCCAAATTAGCCAATTTTGTATAGATTCAACAAATCAATATTCGACTTTTCATTCGAATGAACTCTACTATAGCTTGATATATAAACTTTCTTTTCATTAACGTTACCAGAGAACCGTTTATATTTCACCACATTGGCAGTAAACTTACCAGCAACTTTATTGATCTTGGACTTTTCAAAAAATCATTACATTCAGTAAAACCCTATCATTTACTCATTTACATCTTATAACGAGAATTATTATACCAACTACCGGGAATTAGCAATCAGTATTTTGAAATCTCGCAGCATGTCTACATCAACAGTTATAAGTATACATATAATCCTTATCTCTTAGAATTATGATCTTCCATTCTGAAATTTTGAAAAGCACCCAGTCTACAAATCAATACTTCAAATTCTGAAAAACCTGAATACAGCAGCAAAAACTGTACATGACCTTAACAGTCAAAGGTATAAAGATAAAGAATAGGTGTGTTTGCAAAGCTCAGAAAAGTTGTAACTGGAAAACGGATTAAGCAAACCATGAAGGAGGCTGTGGACAAATCACAAAGACTAAACCTATCCTCAAAGAATCCAAATGATTCAGTACCTGCTGAAGTTATTAACGAATACCTTGCTTCTGACTCTAAACTCTTGCGGACAAATTTTCTTCATCATCCATCGATATTAGAAATTCTAAGATATCATCGTACCTTTATTTATTAATATCCTCAATATTTCTGAAGATATCTTCATAAATATTCTCGTCCGATATTAATTATCTCTCCGCGCTATCTGTATTATATCATGAAAGGAAACTGTTTTAGTTTCTATATTCTGTGAACCTTCGAATTTAAAATATGAATGTTATTGAAGTAGTGTTGGGAACTGATGCATGAGTTAGTATAATATAATGACACTTGATCAACGTGATTATATTACAGTAAGTCATGCTGAGTTTCTAATGGAACGTGATGATTCACATAGCATAATGTCATCAAGTGCCATGTTACATGACTCTTGTATTCTATTTAACCTCAAAAATATCAAGAAAATATTTTCTTGATGATTCGGTCTTTTCATGATATTCTGGAAATTTGACAAATCAAATCGTGCCACTATCTTTCCTTTCTACCTTATATATTATGATAATTCAAAACTTCATACATCCGAATTCTGGACCATTATTCGCTTGACTTGAAGTCGGGAAGAGAAAACAAGAGCATAGAGCTCCGAAACATAACAAGAAATATAAAGCCGAACAACAACACCGAAATCATAAACCATGTATATCAATGTGTATAACAACATAAATACATGGAAGAATGAAAAACATTATAATTCCAAGGTAATAGTAGAAGTTAACAGAATTCTCCGGTGGAAGTTGAAAAAGAAGAACGATCATTGCGATAGTCAAAATAAGAACAAGGATCAGAACTGGATTAAGCATTGTTACAATTTTTAGATGTATGGATAAGGGAAGAAAGTATAGGGATGGTGAGAATAATGGAGCGGAAGAGTTTAATTTGTAATGGAAATATCAGACAGAGTAATCAAGGCAGATCACCGTATTTAATTATAGAGATCTTAACTTCCTACTCGCCGAAGAATCAAATCTTTTGGATTTCAAAGATTTCCTTTAAACCCCTTGAATTCCGAAAATCAACCGTGACTACGTCACCGGTTAAGTCGAACCTGCTTTTACTCATTCCACTCTTTTGTGATAACTTCACTCATACATTTCGAATAATCGAATTGTTTTATATATATTACTCAATAATGATAAAACTCTATTTATCAACTCATATTCATCATGAAAACATTTTTATTGTTAGCCATGACCACCTCACTCAAATTTCGGGACGAAATTTCTTTAACGGGTAGGTACTGTGATGACCCGGGAATTTTTGACAAAATTTAAACTTTATTTTTATATGGTTTCGACACGATAAGCAAAGTCTGTAATGTTGAAGTCTCAAAAATTTTGAACTATTTCATATATTCAATTACCCTTCGACTTTTCTCGATGATTCACGAACCAATGCTTGTAAATATGTGGATAAATATAAATATGTGTATATATAAATATATGTATATATACATATAATAACATGAACATTAATAAACTATTATATATATTTATTGATATAAATAAATATGTAAAATAAAATACATTGTTATAAAAACTATTATTTTATATATAATATATGTATATTACTTGTATATATATATTGTTATATTTAATTTAATTATTTAATATATATTTATTTGCGTAGTAAATTTTATTATTTAAAACTGTTTATATATATACATAGTGTATATTAAATATAATTAATTTTGAACTTAAATTGTAAATGTCTGTAACCTTCGGTTGACGTTTAATTATTTTAAAATAGGTCATATATATATGAAGTTTTAAAATAAAAGTTGGTACATAATTTGATTAAAAATATAATAGTTTTGATATATTATTATTTTTTTTTCCTTTTCAACCTAAGTTTTTGTACTCCGTACATATTAATTGGAACAGAAAATAAATAATTATAGAACCTTTTTGATCAGGTTTCAAACAAGTAATGACCAGAATAAATAAATGGACTTAAATTGAAAATTTGGGATTTTTAGGAACACTTTTATACGTTAACTGTTTAGCAATGGACACTCCCCGTAAAAACTGTCGGCAGGTAATAGTTTAATTATACACGTGAATGAAATATATGATTAAGGTCACTGTTCGTTTTGGCTTTTAATATCTAAGTTATATATCTATGTATATTCATTACATATGATTACATACAACATTTACACTTCTTCTATCATCCTTAATTCATCTCCTTCTCCATCATGACCAAAGGTAACCTTCCACCACCGCGAGTCACCACCATATCGCCATAACCAACACACGTCACCTTGTTAGCTCGGACTGTTGAACCTGCTCAGTTTTTCTGATTCTTTCTGTGCTAGTGAAACCCACTCCATCCCCTTCATCAATTGGCTAGTAAGTTACCACCTCAAAACCTTAACTTCTCAATTTTTTTTATTTTTTTTCTTTTATTTCTAGCTCGATGATCATAAACCAAACCCATGATCTCCACCCATATCATCAAACAACAATATTGCTTGTTCTATTTTCTGTTAAACCCGAACATCCACAAAACACCTCAGATTTGACCCACCACAATCACCATAAAATCACCTTCAAATCAAGAACAATCACCATCATCTTCGCCACTTTCAAACGACACCACTCTTCTCTCTCTCTTAAATTGAAACCACCATGGACCCGCTACTACTTTCGCTATACAACTTTCAGATCCTGTAGAATTGGAACCGAACCATCACCAATTGTCGTTACTTTTGTTATTTTGTTCTTCATCGATAACAATCCCATGAACCATCACTACACATTACAAACGCCACCCATTAAACTTTTATGCTGCTACTATTCTGTCTTCATTCTGTCAACGACCAAAAACATCACGAATCACCATCATTCATATAGTTTCCTTCTGCGTTCTATTTTTTTATCTCTATCACTGTTCGAACTAAAACAAGAACCATAAATTCTTCTTTTCTTCTACAGCTGTATTTTATTATTATTTTTTTTCTCTTCCACTATTATTGTTTGTGCTTTAGGGGACGGTTTTAAAGAGAAAGAAACCAAATACTTGTGAGGTGATAAGGTATGGTGGGGTTTAGAGTGACAACTGGATGATATATATATTTTGTTTTCTTTTCCTCGGCTGCTATTACTTTTTACCTGTATTCCATTTCTCTCTTTGATCAGAACACACCACCTATAGTTGTAGTTGGGCCATATCCTTTATTTATGATTTGGGCTAGCGGATTTTAAGGCTTATGATATTGTGCCAAAGGATTTTCTGTTGGGCCGGAGTATATTGGGCCGAAGTATTATGATGGACTGCTGCAAATGAATTAAATTATTTCTGTTGTTGGCCGACTACAACTTTTGATACTTGGTTGTTTAAATTTCTATTGCCAAGATCAAACACAACATTTCACATGATTTCGGTTCTACGTTCTATAGCCCAAGGTTGATGACGACATTAAACGATGATGATGATGCAATTATGGTGTTATAATGCATGATTCATGATGATGATGGTATGTGGTGAGTGACTATAATATAACGATATAAAAAAAAGAGTATGATACATGATGATTAGATTAGGACGATGATCATGGATTTTTTAGATGATGATATATATAATTATAAATATGATTATGATTATAGTTATAATGATGTTATGATCGTGAGAATATAATATACATGATGATGATGATCTCACGAGTTGATGATGTTCATTGATGATGATGTCGGTTAAAGTTACAGTGATGATGGAAGGATTATAATGAAAATGGCGATTTAAATGATGTTAATGATGATGACCGTATGATGTTAGAGATGATGATGAGATGATGATGAGATGATGACATGTTGATGTTATGAAAATGATAATCACATAAAATAATATGGTATAATTTTTTATTATTATTATTATCATTATTATTATTTTATCATTTTATTATTTTTATTACTATTGTTATTATTATTATTATTATTATTATTATTATTATTATTATTATTATTATTATTATTATTATTATTATTATTAATATTATTCATTATTAGGAATATAAGTATTATTATTAATATGATTATTAAAATTATCATTTTATTAAAATTATCATTTTTCTTATCATTAAAACTATCATCATTATTATTATTATTAAAAATTATCCTTATTTTTATCACTTTTATTTTTAATATTATTTCTATGAATATTATTTTTATTTTTATGAATATTACTATTATTATAATTTTGTGAATATTATTATTATTATCATCATTATTATCATTATTAACATTATTATTATTACTATTATTGTTATCATTATATTTATTATTATTATTATTGTTATCCTCATTAGAAAAATTATTATCATTATAACTATTATTATTAAGATAAAAATGATATATTTAATACATAAAACATAACAAAAATTAATAATTCATATACAAAATGAATATAAGAAACATATATATATTTTTAATATAAAATGATATCACTAATAAATATATATATAAATTTGTTTGATTTCAATTATATATATATATATATATATATATATATATATATATATATATATATATATATATATATATATATATATATATATATATATATATATATAAATGATATAGGTTCGTGAATCCGAGACCAACCCTACACATGTTCAATGACGTCATATGTATTTTTACTACAAAATACAGTATAGTGAGTTTCATTACTCCCTTTTTAAATGCTTTTGCAATATATATATTTTTGGAACTGAGAATACATGCGCTTTTATAAATGTTTTACGAAATAGACACAAGTAATCGAAACTACATTATGTGGTTCAACTTTATCTTTATATATATCTATGATAGATATAGCTAACAGAATGATAGACTAGAATTCCCACATGTATCAATTAAGTACAGTAACAAGGAGAATTTTCAATTTGTAATAGTGAAGCCGCCCTTTGTCATATTCAGTAGATATTTAAAATTACGAACCAATATCTCGTGCTCCGTTGTTAATCAGTGACGGATAAAAGTCTCAGAAAAATCTCAAAATTTTTTATTAGTTATAATTATTTATTCTGATCTTTATGGTATAAAATTTGGTTATTAACTATTAAATAAAAATTAAATCACTGTCCGCGCTCGATTCCAGGTAAGATATGAAAAGTGTTCAAATTTAACAATTAGCTCTTAAATACATTTTTAATAAGCCTATAATTTATATAACTCATTTTCTGATCACCGTTTATTTAAAATTATATAAGTTTGAATTTAGACTTGTCTAATATCAATCGGAACATCAAACGAGTATTACAATTATTGAATATTTATTTTTAATATACTTTTATGTATATATAGATATGTTTTAAGTAATAATTATTATAATATTATAATATCATATTTCACAACAACAATATTCAATATTTCTAATTATACTTCCAATTATTATTTATATATATACACACATATTTATTTACAACTAGTTGTTCGTGAATCGTCGGGAATGGTCGAAAGTCAAATGAATATATCAAACAGTTTAAAATTTTTGAGACTCAATCTAACAGACTTTTCTTATTGTGTCAAAAATAATTAAATCGTATCGAGAGTTTGATTTAAAATTAGTCGAAATTTTCTGGGTTGTATTTGTCGAATTAGTCGAAATTAGTCTATTAGTGATAAAAATAGTACATGTATTCTCAGCCCAAAAATATAGATAAAAAGGGAGCAAATGAAACTCACGATACGATACGATAGTTTGTAGTAAATATGCATAGGATGACACTGAACAAGTACAGAGTTGACCTCGGATTCACGAACCTATATCAAGTATATATATTAACACATATACTTGTAATCGAACAAATTTATATATTATAACTTATTTTATATATCATATATATTTGATTGGTGTATATATAATTCAAATTAGTTGAATTTGTATTGGTGTATCTTTCGGCTTGTCATGCGGCTTGGATCGCGAGGACGTGCTCCGATTCAAGTGGGGGAGAGTTGTAACACCCGTTTTCCTCGTACGTGGTCTAAAGGTACGTATTTCACCTTGTAAACATTTAATATAAACCGCAAATGAATGTTTATAGTTTAAATGTTTGAAAATGTAGAAAATGGTTTGATCAGGCCTTCTGTCGCGTTTTAGTGTGTTTCATCGCGTTTTGGTTTGTCGCGATACGCGACAAAGCTGGCTGGGACACGACAACTTTTGGAACACAGTTCTGTCTACCTTATCGCGTTTTGATTTGGTTTGTCACATTTGGGTGTCGCGAAACGCGACCTGGTATCGCGAAACGCGACAAATGTCGCTGTTTTACATTTTTGACCCAAATTAAATGGCATCTTTGAGGGTGTATTGGTCTTTTCACTTATGAATGGTTTTGGGGAGTCTAAAACTGATTCAATCTTACCTTATCCTCATTTATCACATCTTCATCTACCTAAATTAAATCTAGAGAGAGAGTTGAGGTTTTTAGTGAGAGAGAGAGCTTACTTTGAGAAGAAGGAGACCAAATCTCACCCGAGTCCAAGTTTTAAAGTTGTTCCCTACGTCACTAGCTACGTTGAGGTAGTGTTGGTAAGTGTTAACTCCGTGTTTTGAGATTTAATTGATTTATGACTAGGGTTTTGTTTACTTGAGACTTGTAAGACCCATTTGGG
The DNA here is from genome assembly GCF_046630445.1 of Rutidosis leptorrhynchoides. Lineage (NCBI taxonomy): Eukaryota > Viridiplantae > Streptophyta > Magnoliopsida > Asterales > Asteraceae > Rutidosis > Rutidosis leptorrhynchoides. The sequence continues at coordinate 196,255,671 of NC_092338.1, forward strand.
GGTTGAATGGGTAAATTTGGGTTATATTGATGTAAGGAAACCCTAATAGCTATAATGTAGGGTTTTGTCATGTAAATCGAGATTGTAAGTGTTAAATTGTGTTGTTAGTCACTCATACACTTGTAAATGGATGAAAGATTTGTTAATGGGTCCGAGTTTGACCAATTTGCGAGTCTAAGTGTTAAAATGGGTCAAAAGAGTAATTGTTGACTTAGTGGACAAGATGAGTATGAAAATACCCTAAAAGGTGTTAGTTATTGTTATTGGACAATAATCACTAGCTTTTAGTGATTTATGGTGAGTCTTGGCCATTAATGGGCGGTTTTCGAGTAAATGGATCATAAAAGCAAATGGGTCGTTAAATGCTTAAGTGGTTGATAATGCTAAAAACGAACATATATTTCATAGCATTAACCCTCAAGAAAGACAAGCTTTTAGTTGCAGTTGTCCTATTTACAAGTAATATTCATTTAAATAATAAAAGGTGAAGACAAAAGACATATTCGATGAATTGAAGACGCAAACGACCAAAAAGCTCAAAAGTACAAAATACAATCAAAGAGGTTCCAATTATTGATAAGAAACGTCTCAAAATTAAAAAAGTACAAGATTTAAAACGCAAAGTACACGATATAAAATAGTACGCAAGGACGTTCGAAAATCTGGAACCGGGACATGAGTCGACTCTCAACGCTCGACGCAACAGACCGAAAGTTACAAATTAATTATGTATATAAATATAATATAATATATAATTAATTATATAAATTATATATTTATATTATATTTATATTATTAAAATCCGTCGGCAAGTAAAGATCCAAATTGGAGTGAGCTGTAAAGTCAAACTCCGCGACTTGCGGAGTTTGAAGAACAAAAATACCGCGACTCGCGGAGCTGTCCTGGACAAAAATGCCTATAAAAGCTCGCGCATTCTGAACGTTTTATATATCCTAATTCTATCTATCTCTCTATATACGTAAATATATATATATAATTTATATTTTAATTTTAATTTCCAATAATAAGGGTATGTTAGCGAATATTGTAAGGGTGTAAGTCGAAATTCTGTCCGTGTAACGCTACGCTATTTTTAATCATTGTAAGTTATGTTCAACCTTTTTAATTTAATGTCTCGTAGCTAAGTTATTATTATGCTTATTTAATACCGAAGTAATCATGATGTTGGACTAATTACTAAAATTGGGTAATTGGGCTTTGTACCATAATTGGGGTTTGGACAAAAGAACGACACTTGTGGTAATTAGACTATGGGCTATTAATGGGCTTTATATTTGTTTAACTAAATGATAGTTTGTTAATTTTAATATAAAGATTTACAATTGGACGTACCCATAAATAACCATATACACTCGATCGGACACGATGGGCGGGGTATTTATATGTACGAATAATCGTTCATTTAACCGGACACGGGAATGGATTAATAGTCACTAGAATTATTAAACAAGGGTGAAATTATGTATAAGGACACTTGGCATAATTGATAACAAAGTATTAAAACCTTGGGTTACACTCAGTCAATATCCTGGTGTAATTATTAAACAAAGTATTAAAACCTTGTTACAGTTTAAGTCCCCAATTAGTTGGAATATTTAACTTCGGGTATAAGGATAATTTGACGAGGATACTCGCACTTTATATTTATGACTGATGGACTGTTATGGATAAAAACCAGACGGACATATTAAATAATCCAGGACAAAGGACAATTAACCCATGGGTATAAAACTAAAATCAACACGTCAAACATCATGATTATGGAAGTTTAAATAAGCATAATTCTTTTATTTCATATTTAATTTCCTTTATTTTATATTTAATTGCACTTCTAATTATCGCACTTTTATTTATTGTCATTGTATTTAATTGCACTTTTAATTAACGCACTTTTTAATTATTGTATTTTATTTTATCGCACTTTTATTTATCGCAATTTCATTATCATTATTTACTTTACGCTTTAAATTAAGTTATATTTATTTAATATTTTACATTAGGTTTTAACTGCGACTAAAGTTTTAAAAATCGACAAACCGGTCATTAAACGGTAAAAACCCCCCTTTATAATAATAATATTACTTATTTATATATTTGTATTTTTATAAATTAAAACTAATATAGCGTTAAGCTTTGTTTAAAAGATTCCCTGTGGACGAACCGGACTTACTAAAAACTACACTACTGTACGATTAGGTACACTGCCTATAAGTGTTGTAGCAAGGTTTAAGTATATCCACTCGATAAATAAATAAATAACTTGTGTAAAATTGTAGCATATTTAATAGTATTTAGTTGTAAAAATAAAGCTATTTCATATACACCTCGCATAACATCAGTGGTAAATGTTGGTGTCAAGTCCAACTAGTTTGGTGTATTGAAATTGTACTTATTGTATTAGGTACTTCACTTTGAAGCTTGCGGAGTTGTTAATTCATCGCCTAGTCTATAAGGTGATTGGAATAATTATATATGTATGTATATGATTTATTTACTTGTGGGGTATGGGTTAAAGTTCGATGTTGACGATACCATATCCTAGAGTATATTGTTTGTTGGATGAGGGTTTAAAGTTCGATGTTGACGATACCTCATGTATAGAGTTAAAGTTCGATGTTGACGATGCCATAACACTATTGTAGTAAATCGATGAGGGGTTAAAGTTCGGTGTTGACGATACCTCATATGTGGGTTTAAAGTTCGATGTTGACGATACCACATTATTTGGGGCAGATGCGGTTTAAGTTTGATGTTGATGATACCATTCGTAGGGCTAACCTTGAAATTTGAATATTAATGGATGTTGTGAACATCAATGTTTGTGTGTTGTAGTATAGCATATTATATTGCTCGTGTTATATCCTTTCATTATACTAGCTTGTGTCATCGAAGATTTAGTGTTATACTTTATGATGGTATGCTAATTATATTGCTAGTACGTATGTGGAATTGGTATAAGTGTTTGCAAGTAAGTAAGTTGTATATGTATGTGTATAATTATTGCATTCACTAAGCGTATTGCTTACCCTCTCGTTGTTTACCTTTTTAGGCTTTGGCTTGGATAAAGGTAAGGGTATTCGATTAGATTAGTAGCCTCCCGCTTTATTTTGATAGGGGATGCTTTTGGGTGAAGCTTTTGGAAGTTGACCTAGTGTTTTGGGTAGTTTAGCCCCAAACCATGCTCGGGTGTAGTTTGGATTAAAACTATCATTTTAATGGGTCGAACTTGTATTACATTTGACTAATGGCTTTCGTGCCTTTTTGTAAACATTAAACTCGTTGTAAGTTTAAATGGAATGGTTTACCTCTTTCGATTTATTAAATGGCGCGATAATGGTATATATATAAAAAAAATTATCCGGTTGAATACGGGTTGGGTTATTTCAAGTGGTATCAGAGCATGGTCTAAGGGATTTAGGCGACTTGAGATAGGTGCCTAGACTTAAACTTTATCGGAAATGCGCTTTAAGCGGGACTTGTAGGAGACGGGTCGGACCGGGAATTGGTTAGTGCCTTGGAATAGGTGTACTAACTTTGCACTAATTGGTTTGTGTTGTATTTTGCCATCATCAAGCGAGATAGACGTTGTACTAGCAAGTTAATGCGACGTGCTCGCGTAACAATGATTAGCTACCATTATTACGGGTTCAAGTCATGTCGAACAAGCGATGTACAATGATTGTTGAGCAAGATGGGGCGGTGAGGTGTATTTGTATATACATGATGTCCTTTCGTTTTCGTTGTTTAACCTATTTCCGTTTTATAGTATGAAGACGAGGAACGGACCCGAAAACAATGACGGAGGTACGAGCGAGGACCTCAAATTCATGAACAAAGTTGAGGCCATCTTTAAAAAGCAAAAAGCGTACTTTCTTGAGGACGTCCGAAGGGTCTTCCAAGATTCGGTTGATGGGCAAGTAACTGATTTAATTAATGAACGAATGAAGGCCACGATCAAAGAGGCACTTGACGCTAGAAATATTTATCCTCGTGGAGAAGGTGGTGAGGGTAATGGTGGACATGGAAGGCGGGACTTCCATTACAAAAATTTCCGATATCGAGTGAGGGACACGGTGAAAAGTACGTGTTGGATCTCCGATATCGAGGGGGCTTTCTGTACCGCGGAATGTCCTTCCGAGAAGAAAGCGAGGTACGGTTCTAGCATGTTGCGTGAAGAGGCGAAGATGTGGTGGGATGATAAAATCCAATTATATGGGGAAGAGCAATGCATGAGTTTGACGTGGGAAGAGTTTAAAATGGAAATTTTCAAAGAATACCGAACTCCTTCCGACCTTGATAAAATCCTGGACGAGTTGCACAATTTGCGACAAGGTTCAATGGACTTTGTTACTCTCAAGTCTACCTTCTTGGCAAAGACTCATTTTTGTCCGGTGTATGTTGGTGATGATCGCAAGTTGATGCAAGACTTCTACCGTACCATGAACGATGAGTTGAAGGGTAAGATTAGTCGAGGAATGTCTAAGCCTTTTAACAAATTATTTGAATTGGCTCGGGGTTTCGAGCTGGAGGTTCCAAAAAAGAGTGACTTCTCTTTCTCAAAGAGAAAATTTGAAGGTTCGAACTATTCGAACTTTTCCAACAAGAAAAACAAGAGAGGTTCCGAAAGTGTGAATAGCGTAAAGAAGGGTGGTTTCGGGAATTTTATCCCTACTTTCTACAATTGCGGGGTACGGGGACATTTGTCTCGAGATTGTACAAAGCCTTCTATGACGAACAAACTCACTTGTTTTAATTGTAACAAAAAAGGACACCGAAGGTCGGAGTGTCCCGACTTGAACACAGATCATGTCAAAAAGTTAGAAAAGGCGGCGGGTACGGCTAGGGGTCATAATTATTTGATGACGAATGATGAGGTCAAGCAATCCAATGAAGTTGTCTCAGGTACTTTCATGGATAACTATAATCCGGCAAGGATACTATTTGATAGCGGTGCTAATTTATCGTTTGTATCTCTGCGTTTTGTGTCTAAGCTTGATAAACGCTAGCTAAGTTAAGTCATCCGATAGAAGTTGAAATAGCGGATGGTAAGACGGTGCTAGGGGTTGACGTTTGTAATAATTGTGATAACTTGTTTGGTACCAAAACGTTTAAAATTGATCTTATCCCGATGACGTTGGGTGAATTTGATATTGTCGTTGGTATGGATTGGCTCGATCGTTATAGAGCCGATATTGCATGCCATGAAAAGTCTATTCGTGTAAAGACCCCAAGTGGGGGAGAATTAATTATTCATGGCGAGAAGCGAAGAAGACTAGTGACTTTATGCACTATTGCACAGGCACGTCGATTTCTTAATATTGGTGGTATGGCTTTTCTCGCTCATGTAGTCGATACTCATGAAGAGCCACCATCCATTCGTAAAATCCGGTGGTAAATGAATTCGAAGACGTTTTTTCGGATGAATTGCAGGGTGTTCCGGCGGAAAGACAAGTTGAATTTCGCATTGAGTTGGTTCCGGGTGCTACTCCCATTGCTAAAACTCCTTATCATTTAGCGCAGACTGAAATGCAAGAATTGTTAAATCAAACCCAAGAGTTGCTCGAGAAGGGGTTTATTCGACCGAGTGCTTCGCCATGGGGTGCTCCAGTTTTATTCGTGAAGAAGAAGGATGGTAGTATGCGGATGTGCATCGATTATCGGGAGTTGAACAAAGTGACGATCAAGAATCGTTATCCATTGCCTCAGATTGACGATTTGTTTGACCAACTCCAAGGTGCAACGTATTTCTCTAAGATTGACCTACGGTCCGGCTATCACCAAATGCGGGTCCGTGAGGAGGATATTGAGAAAACGGCTTTTCGAACGTGTTACGGGCATTTTGAGTTTGTAGTTATGCCTTTTGGTCTGACGAATGCACCGGCGACATTCATGGATCTTATGAACCGAGTGTGCTAACCTATGTTGGATAAGTCGGTAATTTTGTTCATTGACGACATACTTGTCTATTCGAAGAGTATGAAGGAACATGAACATCATTTGCTTGGTGTGCTGAAGACGTTACAAAAGGAGAAGTTGTATGCTAAGCTCTCCAAGTGTGAGTTTTGGCTAAGGGAAGTTCAATTTCTTGGTCATATTGTGAATAAAGAAGGTATTCAAGTAGATCCGGGGAAGATAGAGACGGTGAAGAGTTGGGGACAACCGACTACGCCGACGAAAATCCGAAGCTTTCTCAGATTGGCCGGTTATTATCGTCAGTTTATCTAAGACTTTTCTAAGATTGCTTCTCCATTGACGAAATTGACGAGGAAGAACGCTAGATTTAATTGGGAAAATGAGCAAGGGATCGCTTTCCAATTGTTAAAAGAGAAGTTGTGTCAAGCTCCGGTGTTAGAGTTGCCGGAAGGTGTAGAAGACATGACGGTTTATTGTGATGCTTCTTTAAATGGGCTCGGGGGTGTTCTAATGCAAAGAGGTAAAGTCATCGCTTATGCCTCTCGACAATTGAAGGAACACAAGACAAGATACCCGACTCATGATCTTGAATTGGCGACGGTGGTTCATGCGTTGAAATTTTGGCACCACTACTTTTTATGGTGTCATGTGTACGATTTATTCGGATCATAAGAGTTTGAAACATCTTTTTGATCAACGAGATTTGAATTATCGTCAACGTAGGTGGATGGATGTGGTGAAAGACTACGATTGTGAGATACTTTATCATCCGGCCAAAGCGAATGTGGTCACGGATGCGTTGAGTTGAAAGAGTCAACATCCGGCAATACGAGTAGAATCGTTACGCATGATTATTACAAATGATTTTCTTGTAAAGCTTGGTGAGATTCAAATTGAAGCTTTTGTTAATAATAAGCATGAATAACGAATCGTGGGGCAAACGGAGTCTATTACCTTAGGCCCACATGGTTTGTTGTCCTTTCAGGGACGTGTATGGGTGCCTAAGATGGGTGGTAATCGACTAGTGCTACTTGATGAAGCACATAAGTCAAATTATTCCATTCACCAGGGCGCAACGAAAATGTATCTTGATTTAAGGAAGGATTATTGGTGGCCGGGCATGAAACGTGATGTTGTTAAGTATGTTGAACAATGCGTCACGTGTTTGCAAGTTAAAGCCGAACACCAAAAGCCGTATGGTATGTTACAACCGTTAGAAATCCCGAAATGGAAATGGGAGCACATTACCATGGATTTCATTACAAAGTTACCTAAGAAGGCGAGAACCCAATTTGATTCGATTTGGGTGATAGTTGATCGATTGACGAAAAGTGCTTTGTTCCTTCCCATTCGGGAAGCGATATCGTCGGAGACTTTGGCTAAGTTATTTATCAAGGAAGTGATATCAAGGCATGGGATTCCTATATCTATTATTTCAGATCGAGATACTCTTTTCACATCTCGGTTTTAGGAAAAGTTTCATGAAGATATGGGTACACAATTGAAATTGAGCATGGCGTACCATCCTCAAACGGACGGTCAAACCGAACGTACGAATCAAACATTGGAGGATATGTTACGGGCGTGTATTATTGATTTCGGCGGTAGTTGGGATGAGCACTTACCGTTGGTGGAATTCTCGTACAATAATATTTATCATGCTAGTATTGGAAGGCCACCGTATGAGATGCTTTATGGGCGAAGGTGTCGAACTCCTATATGTTGGGGTGAAGTGGGACAAAGAGAAATTAGGAGTACCGATTTGGTTCTAGAGACGAATAGCAAGATTGATTTGATTCGGGCTCATTTGAAAAGGCTCAAGATAGACAAAAGTCGTATGCCGATAAATGAAGGCGACCGATTGAGTTTCTAGAAGGCGACATGGTGATGCTCAAAGTTTCGCAATGGAAGGGTGTTATTCGTTTTCGAAAATGAGGAAAGTTAGCTCCTCGGTTTATTGGTCCTTTCAAAATTTTAGCTCGTGTTGGTGAAGTTGCGTATCATTTGGAAATACCCGAAGAGCTTGCGGGGATCCATAATACATTTCATGTTTCCCATCTCCGTAAGTGTCTTGCGGATGATTCTTCATGGGTGCCGTTAGACGAGATTGAACTAAATAACAAGTTAGAGTATGTTGAGAAGCCGATTGCTATACTCTATGAAAAGGTAAAGAGGTTGAGGAATAAAGAGGTGAGAACTTTTAAAGTTCAATGGAGTCCTAGTAAAGGTTTCGAGTTTACATGGGAACCCGAAGAATTTGTATTGGTGTATCTTCCAGCTTGTCATGCGGCTTAGATCACGAGGGCGCGCTCCGATTCAAGTGGGGGAGAGTTGTAACACCCCTTTTTCCTTGTACGTGGTCTAAAGGTACGTATTTCACCTTGTAAATGTTAAATATAAACCGCAAACGAATGTTTATAGTTTAAATGTTTGAAAATGTAGAAAATGGTTTGAATAGGCCTTCTGTCGCGTTTTAGTGTGTTTCATCGCGTTTTGGTTTGTTGCGATACGCGACATAGCTGACTGGGATGCGAAAACTTCTGGAACCCAGTTCTGTCTACCTTATCGCATTTTGATTTGGTTTGTCGCGTTTGGGTGTCGCGAAAGGCGACCTGGTGTCGCGAAACGCGACCTGGTGTCATGAAACGCGACAAATGTCGCCGTTTTACATTTTTGACCCAAATTAAATGGCATCTTTGAGGGTTTATTGGTCTTTTCACTTATGGACAGTATTGGGGAGTCTAAAACTGATTCAATCTTACCCTATCCTCATTTATCACATCTTCATCTACCTAAATTAAATCTAGAGAGAGAGTTGAGGTTTTTAGTGAGAGAGAGCTCACTTCGAGAAGAAGGAGACCAAATCTCACCCGAGTCCAAGTTTTAAAGTTGTTACCTACATCACTAGCTACGTTGAGGTAGTATTGGTAAGTCTTAACTCCGTGTTTTGAGATTTAATTGATTTATGGCTAGGGTTTTGTTTACTTGAGACTTGTAAGACCCATTTGGGGGTTGAATGGGTGAATTTGGGTTATATTGATGTATGGAAACCTTAATAGCTATAATCTAGGGTTTGGTCATGTAAATCGAGATTGTAAGTGTTAAATTGTGTTGTTAGTCACTAATACACTTGTAAATGGATGAAAGATTTGTTAATGGGTCCGAGTTTGACCAATTTGCGAGTCTAAGTGTTAAAATGGGTCAAAAGAGTAATTGTTGACTTAGTGGACAAGATGAGTATGAAAATACCCTAAAAGGTGTTAGTTATTGTTACTGGACTATAATCACTAGCTTTTAGTGATTTATGGTGAGTCTTGGCCATTAATGGGCGGTTTTGAAGTAAATGGGTCATTTAATGCAAATGGGTCGTTAAATGCTTAAGTGGTAAATGTTGGTGTCAAGTTCAACTAGTTTGGTGTATTGAAATTGTACTTATTGTATTAGGTACTTCACTTTGAAGCTTGCGGAGTTGTTAATTCATCACCTAGTCTATAAGGTGAGTGGAATAATTATATATGTATGTATATGATTTATTTACTTGTGGGGTATGGGTTAAGATTCGATGTTGACGATACCATATCCTAGAGTATATTGTTTGTTGGATGAGGGTTTAAATTTCGATGTTGACGATACCTCATGTATGGAGTTAAAGTTCGATGTTGACGATGCCATAACACTATTGTAGTAAATCGATGAGGGGTTAAAGTTCAGTGTTGACGATACCTCATATGTGGGTTTAAAGTTCGATGTTGACGATACTACATTATTTGGGGTAGATGGGGTTTAAGTTCGATGTTGACGATACCATTCGTAGGGCTAGCCTTGAAATTTGAATATTAATGGATGTTGTGAATATCAATGTTTGTGTGTTGTAGTATAGCATATTATATTGCTCGTGTTATATGCTTTCGTTATACTAGCTTGTGTTATCGGAGATTTAGCGTTATACTTTATGATGGTATGATAATTATATTGCTAGTATGTATGTGGAATTGGTATAAGTGTTTGCAAGTAAGTAAATTGTATATGTATATGTATAATTATTGCATTCACTAAGCGTATTGCTTACCCTCTCGTTGTTTACCTTTTTAGGCTCCGGCTTGGATAAAGGCAAGGGTATTCGATTGGATTAGTAGCCTCCCGCTTTATTTTGATAGGGGATACTTTTGGATGAAGCTTTTGGAAGTCGACCTAGTGTTTAGGGTAGTTTAGCCCCAAACCATGCTCGGGTGTAGTTTGGATTAAAACTATCATTTTAATGGGTCGAACTTGTATTACATTTGACTAATGGCTTTCGTGCCTTTTTGTAAACATTAAACTCGTTGTAAGTTTAAATGGAATGGTTTACCTCTTCCGATTTATTAAATGGCGCGATAATGGTATATATATAAAAAAAAATTTATCCAGTTGAATACGGGTTGGGTTGTTTCAAGATGGAAACTGCAAACCGTGATGCTTTGGTCGTAGACTCGGATACCCGTCTACCTATGTTGTTCAAGGGATTGTTCGACCAATGGAAAGGAAGATTTGACAAATTCATCGATGAAAAGGGAGAACAAACCAAGAATCTTTGGGACTCATATCTTAATGGCCCAAAAATCTTTCCTCACCCTGAAAATGGTGTGCCCTTGAAACCCTACGAACTCCAGGGTGACCAAGCCAAGAGAGCTCAAGTCGACGTTGACTCAAGGACATTCATCATGCATGCACTTCCCCATGACATGTACAAATCCGTCAGCTCCCTTAAATCTGGAAAGGAACTTCTAGATGAAATCACTCGTCAACAGGAAGGATACAGCCAATCCGACCAAACTAAACTTGACATTGCTCTCGTTCTGTATGAGGATTATCACCAGAAGCCTGATGAATAGCTGAAAGACTGCTACAAACGATTCTGTGAAGTAATCAATGAACTGAAAAAGGTGGGTGTGAACAAAGAAAACCAGGAGCTGAACATGAAGTTCCTGAAAAAGCTGAATGCAACTTGGACACCTTATGGAAAAAACTTCCGTGATGCTAAGAACACCAAGAAATACAACATTCATGAAGTTGTTGGTAATCTAATGAACCACCAAGCTGATGTTCAAGCTGTTAAGACTCTAAAACAAACCTTGCTGGAAACAATGACCCAATGGCTCTATATGTGAACAAAAGCTCCAGTAAACCTGTTCCCAGCCGCTACAAATCACTCAAAGTAGAGCAAAGCATGTTATCCGATGAAGACACATACTCTGATATTGATGAAGAACATCGAGATCTCGTCAAAGCTGCCGAAATGTTCAGCAAGCAACTAAACCTCAGGAGATCATCTGGCAGTTTCAGCAAAAACAACAATAACCGAACTTCATCTAGCTCCTCATACTACAAAAAACCTGAAACCTCAACAGCTCAGTACCGAGTCCCCGACAATAAGGACTTCGATAATGTGTGTTTCAACTGTGGTAAAACATGTCACTTCGCACGAGAATGCAGACTACCCAAACAAAAAGATGCTGAGTACTACAAGAAAAAGATGTTACTCGCACAAGATGCTGAAAAGGGGAAGGTTCTCAAAGCCTCATATGATGTCTGGTTGAACTGGTCGGACAGTGAACAGGAGCCAGAATGTGCTAATGTGGTCAAGCTAACCAACATGTCCCGTGTACCTGATCACAATTCTTCTGATGTTGGGAAGAGGTACAACTTCACACTGATGTGATTCATGAATATTATAACTATGTACATAATAATTCTGAACTTATATCTGATGTATTGCATTCTCCCTCTGTAACACCTAGTGCACCACACACTGACCCATTTGTCCAATCAAATGTGTATACTAGAACTGAACTTGTCCTTAGTAATCAAGATAGAGTGTTTCCTGAACTACCTGACATGTACATTGACAACTTTGATAAGATGAGTAAAGACCTTAGATCTTTTGCTAGTCAAATTAGTGGACTACAAAATGAGAATCATAGGTTAAAAGCTGAATTGAAAATTAAAGTGTCAAACAATGCATACCTGAACCTTCAGAAGGATCTAGCTGAAAAAGTAGCACAACTAAAAGAGCTAGAATCTAGTGTGAAACCTCTACGAATAGAAAGGACAGACTTTAAGTTAAGAAATGAAGTTCTTAGTGAGAAAATTGACAATGCAGAGAAAGAAATCAAGAAACTCACTGACTCTAAGAAAACTCTTCTAGATACCTTAGAGCAAAATATAAGAGAACCTTTGTGTGATCTTGCTAAGAAAACCTCTGAGTGTTCTAAACTAGCTGCAAATACTCTGGAGCTTCAAACTCGCCTAGGTCAATTTGAAGAAAAATTGCATAGAACCGAACAGTCTAAGGTAGCATTAGCTGGTCACATCTCTAATCAAACCCTGTTCATGAATCGACCGAAGGATTCCTTCTGTGAGAACAAAGGATTGGGATTTGAAAATCCACTTACTCTGACCGACATGGCCAAAGTTGAACCCAGTCTGTATGATAGTAGATACTTAAAGATTGGCCTACCCGCATGACTCACATTTGCATCGAACAGTGAGATTGACGAGGCATTGGCTAAAAGATCAATCAAAATGAAACGAGAAATTGCTCTAATCTATGATAAAATCAATGCTCTTTATTTGAAAAAGAAAAATTCATTTTCGCATGAGAGTATCCTCGATATGTTTAATGAGAGTGAAAACTTAGAAGGTCAAAAGCGTATCGTCTCTTTACCAACTTTGGTCTTAGAAAAATACATCATCAGTTTAGAAAATGAACTTGATGAAAACAAAATGAAATCTTTTGACAATGAATTTAAATTCCAAATGTTCATTAAAGCCCTGCAACACCAAATCTCACTCATCGAGTCCACCAATGACAGGCATGTATGCGACGTGCGTAAGCTTGAAAAGCATTTCGCCAGTCAAGCGACTACTTTATGTAAAATGATCTCAAAAACCACAGTCTCACGAGACCTACAACCAAGTCCAATGAATGAATCCTTCACTGAAAGATCATCAAATGCCCTCATTGATTCACTAAGGGAAGAAATCGTTGAATTAAAACGTGAACTAAAAGGCTCTAGAAAACATGTTGAACTTAATTGAAAAGGACAACATTGATTTACAAGTGAAAGTTTTAATGAAACGTGACAATGAAATTGCAGAGAAAATTTTTGGTCCATCCGTCACACTTGGTTCTAAACAGAACTCTTTACTCCAAAAGGAAATTGAACCAATGAAAGAGAAATTTGTACCATGGGTACCAAATTATTCTCAACAAGTCCTTCCCCCACATCACCAAGGTTTTCCTTGGACTACTATAGTGAACTCAAGGAAACCTGTCATCCCGGCTGTCACCATACTAAAGAACCCTAATGCTGGCTCTCGTATAGAGATGGTTGTTACAAAAAGGGGTGCTGATCCCAAACCACCACATTCCGCAACCCTGCTGAGAAAACCAAAGAACCTTGTACGAAGAATAATCTGAGAATAGGGTGGGTATGACTACTCATCAAGAAATATTTAAAACCACCCTGCACCGTCTATCCCAGGCAGGAGGGGTGGTTCAAGGAACACTTTTGTCAATATAAATACCAACCACTCTAACTCTTCCTAGAGCAACAATGGTAGGGCATTGACACAAAACCCCAAAACCATCAGAAACCTGCAACATAGGAATTTTAACTTTAAAGAGAATTCTGCCTCCAACAATGTTGCTCAAAAGGTATCCGGTGGTTTAACAAAGACTCAAAAGTGAAATCGTCGCAAACGAGCACAAATGGCTAGACAATCATTACTTTGCAACGTGAATCATTTTCAATCTAAGTCTAAATCTGGTGTTTAAAATTCCACATGACCTAAACCAAAACAAAGCATTTTGAAAGCATGGAAACCCGACTGAAACAGTCCAAGCATCGTCAAGTCTTGCTTCTTAGTCAGAGTCATTAAAATGTATTAGATGTAACAGACGTCTGTATTTTGGTCACCTAAACCATGATTCGTGTGTTGTAATGACTGTTCAGACTTTGGTAAATGAACCATCTGATGAACTTAATGGTATAAATTCTCTGAAACTGTCTGTAAATAAGGAACCCGAGATAACTGGGGTACCTAAAACCTGTGCTTAAATCTGTTTTGCAGGTTATCCCAGCATGTGTTTGGTATTTAGATTCTGGTTGCTCCAGACACATGACTGGCGATAAATCTTTGTTGACAAACTCTGTCGACAAATTCTTAGGCACTGTTCACTTTGGAAATGATGAAATTTCAACTATCGAGGGATATGGAGATTATGTGATGAACGGTGTAACCATCAAGCGTGTGTCCTATGTGAGAGGTTTTGGATGCTGTCTTTTTAGCGTTAGTCAATTCTGCGACAGTGATCTCCGCGTGATATTTGAAAGATCCATGTGATGTGTTCAAACCATAGAGGGCAATCATCTTCTTTTAGGAAAACGTGCATCTACTCTCTATACTCTGGTCATGAAAAACATGTCATCTAACCCACAACCTCTTTGTCTGGTTTTAAAAGCTTCTTCTGAAACCTCATGGCTGTGGTATCACCTGATGGCACATCTGCATTCACAGAACCTCAACAAATTAATTTCCAATAATCTTGTTGACGGTGTTCCACTTATCTCATTCGACTCAACCCACGTTTATCCTGCCTGTGCCATGGGAAAGATTCATAAATCCTCCCACAAATCAAAAACCAAACATAACACTACCAGTCTATTGTAAATGCTGCATATGGATCTCTGTGGACCAATGCGGGTCTCCAGTCTTGGTGGCTGGAAGTACATTATGGTGATTTTTAATGATTACTCACGTTACACTTGGGTCAAATTCTTGAAAAGTAAATCTGAAACTCCCATAGTAATCATTGACTTCTTGAAAGAACCTAACTATCCACCAATAAGGTTTTACGAATTCTCAGAACTGATAACGGCACAGAATTCCAGAACTCAACACTCAATTCGTACCTTGATCATGCCGGTATCACCCATCACCCCTTTGGCCGCCGGTACTCCATAAAAAATGGCGTTGTTAAAAGACGAAATCGTACCCTAGTTGAAGTAGCAAGGACAATGCTCGTCTACTCCAAGCTACCTCCATCCCTCTGGGCTGAAGCTGTCAACACTGCATGCTTCACTCAAAACCACTCCATCATCAATCGTTGATTTGAAAAAAACTCCCTATAAACTTCTCTTTGATCGCCGACCCAATGTGAAGTAGTTTTACATTTTTGTATGTGTTTGCTATGTTCTAAACGATGAGGACAACCTTGGAAAATTTGATGTTCGTGGTGATGAAGCCATCTTCATTGGTTATTCGCAGGATCATGTGGCCTACCGTGTCTATAACCGTCGAACTCTCACCATTATAGAGAGCACAAATGTTAAGTTTGACGAGATGTCCGGAATGATACTTAGACATAATGGTTCTTGACCTGGTCTTAACCTTACTACACCTGAAACTCCTTTCTGACATGTTCCACTTGTAACCTCGGATGACCTCGATGTGTTGTTTGAACCCATCATCCCACCAATCATACCAATTCCCACGGTAGCTCTTGAACCCATTCCCCCTGAATCGATCACTATTGGTTCTTCTACTCTCGCTGTCGTGGGCTAATCTCTATCAGGAGAAAATGATTCATCTGAATTCCTTCTTCTGGATGACCTCGACACAGGAGTGTCTTCTATAAATAATGCACTTGCTATCAACTCTCATACTCTGATAATTGAGACGTCTCCCCTCGAAACAAGTGAAGCTTCTCCTTCCAGTGAAACAAATAATCCTGTTTCAGATGAAACAACTCCTCCTGTTCGCTCGAACTGACCAGTTTTTTTGCAGCGTCACTTAACGATTTAAGGCGGCGAGGCTCGCCGCAAAAAAAAAAAACAGAAAACAAATAACCAGTCGATTACAAAAAATATGTTTCACTTTAACACCAACACAAAGAAACTGCACTCTCGACGATTTTAAGTTCAATATGACTACATCCATCAATTTCCACCTAAATTCTTCACCAATCTTTCATCAAGGTTAGTATTTTACTTATCTTTTTTTCTTCTTCTAATTTATGCTAATATCTTAGATTTGTTTCTTTTTCTTTGTTTAATAAGCTAATTTGCTCCTTTAAACTTGCTTCTTTAATAACAATTCTGAATTATGTTGATAGGGTTCTTAGTTTTTGAAGGATAATTGTTAGTGTTAAATTTTAAATTAAGAATTTGTAAGTTGTAAGTTTAATAATTTTGATTTCATGTGTATGTTAGTAATGTGTATGTTATAAGTTAGTAATTTGTAAGTTAGATACTTGTAAGTTAGTAATTTGTATGTTGTAAGTTAGTAATTTGTAAGTTAAATACTTGTAAATTAGTAATTTGTATGTTGTAAGTTGTTAGTTTGATACTTGTTAGTTAATTACTTGTTAAATTGTATGTTTTCTATGATATTAGTTTCGGTATGCTAATTCTTTCCCTTTTTAAACCGGATAGATTATGTTAGTGATTGATTTTAGATTGTATACTTGCTAGATTGTGACATGGGCGAGAATGAAGATGATGAATGTGAACCTATGTGTTGACATAAGTTTATGTAATAGATTAGTGGCGTACGGTTTTAATGATGTAATGTATTGTATTTCTATTTTACCATGGTAAATGTAATTTATCTTTCATGTAACTTGGAGGTTGCACTATATAAAGCAACCTTCCACTTTTGTAATAAACTAGTTATCATATTTACACATTATCATCTATCAAACTCTCTCTAGTGTTCTGGCATAACTCATACCCTAACCCACACAAACACATAGAAACCCATCGGTTTAGGCATCTAAAGGGACTAACACTATGGATTATATTAGTGATTGATTTTAGATTGTAATTTGTAAAAACACAATATCTTTAACTGTTATCAATATTTGCTCAAGTTATATTTGTATGTAATTATATGTTCATTTATTTTACTTGTTATATTTGTATGTGTATTTGTATAGTTATATGTCCATCCGTAAGTTTTTATTCTTATATTGATAACATCATAAGTTGCACATGCATATCTTTTGTTATACTCTTTTATAAATATTTGATGATTGACAGGTTTGAGTGATAATGTTCTTGGATTGTGGTTAAATGACTATTATCAACTCATAAGGTTTTCTTTTTAACATTTTCACACTCACCAGTTTAACTTGTATTTATATATATATATATATATATATATATATATATATATATATATATATATATATATATATATATATATATATATATATATATATATATATATATATATATATATATATAATAAAGATTGGTGTGACTTACTGTTGTTTCATTTCTATAATTTGTGCGTTATCTAAGGATATGAAAGAATATGGATATGTGTAACACCCCGTCAGAACACACTAACGGCATATTAACTCCTGGTCCCACAGTTAACGGTCACGCCCTCTATATGAGATATTTTCTGAAAACCAATCGCATTTATTTCAAAAGACGTTGTCATTAAATGTAAAATAAATCAAAATAGTTTAACATTATGACAAAGTAAATATTCCTCAAACATTATTTAAAAGAAACAATTTTAAATGCGACTGTAATTGTCTTGACATAAATCATGCTGGACTTCAATCCAGGGTATGCACCAAGAAAGCGCATAGTCATCAAAGTTGCGGAAGAAAAATACCTTTAAGAACCTGAGATAAAACATGAAAACGGTCAAAAATATTATTGAGTGAATCTACAAGTTTAATAAATCAGTTATCTGTTGTTAGACCACGAGATTTCGTTCAAAGTAGTAAAATTTATACATCTGTTATGAGCACTTGAATATAAAGCTTTAACCCGCAGATAGCTAATGCGCTACACGACTTCATTTACCTTATATAGCATACACTGATCATGTATTTGGTTATGAAGTAATAAGAACTCGTTCGTTGAGCGAAGTTTGTTAAACCTATGGATCCGTTCTTATAGTTCATGCCTTCAATATGTAATAAATATATTCAAGCTAAAGGCTTTTAGATCAAACTCTTATGTATATTCAGTTTTTGTACTCGTGTCTAATGCGTAAAACAGTTTAAAATCATCATGTTATCTCATCCAAAAAGTAAAAGTGTATGGGACTGTAGACTCACCTTAAGTGCACATGACAATTCACAAGTAAAGAGTAGTT
Organism: Rutidosis leptorrhynchoides; assembly: GCF_046630445.1. Lineage (NCBI taxonomy): Eukaryota > Viridiplantae > Streptophyta > Magnoliopsida > Asterales > Asteraceae > Rutidosis > Rutidosis leptorrhynchoides. The sequence goes on from NC_092338.1 coordinate 196,273,764, forward strand.
GGATTACTACGACCAAGTAACGTAACCTAAATATACCAATATATAGTTGTCCTATTGCTCAGACCGACGCACTTGTAAAGTAAAAGTCAACAAAAGTCAACTAGTTCATGCAAGTCAAACAAAGTCAAACTTGGTCAAGTTGGTCAACCTAAGTCAACTACATCAGTAGGTTATGTCAATGATATCACAAAGTCAAACCAAGGTCAACTCATAAGTTTTACACATTCGTTTAGCCAATTAACGTTTACTAGTTTAGTTAACGCATGCGTTCATAAAGGTCATGCAATCGGACAAGCATTGTTCACATATGAAACATCAAGAAATTATGATAAAATCTAGATCACAAGTACATGTCATAAGCTTTCTAAAAAGACCAAGCACGCTATCATACAATTTCTATAACTCACGTAGCGTGAAAAACTTTCTAGTTTAGTTTCTGTTCGCGCATCAGTTTCATAAAAATTCTTATTTAATCTAGAAAATAGTAAATCATAAAAGGTCAATTGGATACAGTCACTAACATCCCAAGTTATCAGTCAAAAAAGGGCTAAGAAAACCATGTAGGAAATTTGTACATTTTTGACCAACAAGTCGGACTTTCTGATTTAGACAGAATCCAAACCTATGGTTTCGGCACGCATACAACACATAGCAATTAGTGTTTTCAGAGCTAGACATACAAATGATATATTCTACATAACATAAATTTAACAACATATCAGAAGCTCAATCTCCAAAACAATTTATACTTCATGCTAGACCATTAGATGTACAAACAAGACAGATTTGACTCCATTCAGGTAGTCATTTTCGGGGTCGATTATACGAGCATCTAGAGACAATTAGCAATGAGGTCTACATGAAAGATAAGTACTAATCATGTACTTTTCAAAATACAAATGTTTATTTTCTTGAAAACACTTTATGTGGTTGTTTGACTCAAAAGAAAATCGTTATTTAGCAAGTTTTACCGTAAACGTTCGAGTAAGTATAAAATAAGTTTTACAAACTCAATAGACATGATATCCTAGTCCATTATGTGTGTTTTTCAATTATATATCCAATAAACATCAGTTCATGATTTAAATGTAAACACATAAATTGCAGTTTTCGGAATAAAGCACAATTACACGTCAAAAATTTGATTAAGCATAACTAGAGCTATACATAACGAAATCACGCAATTCTTGCGAGCAAAGTGATTAATTTTTCGATGTATTTACATCTGATTACTTTATATTTACATAAAACAAACTCATCATATCAGTAGCATAGCAAAAAATTTCGTGATTAAACCGTAGCATGCAATCCGAGCACTATAACGACTAATAACGCATACAATTGCAATCAATTGAGCAATAGAACATCTAGACTATCTATTTGATAATACAAATCAGATTTATATAATTAGGGTTTGCAAATATACCTAAAAAAGGAATCAATTGATATTACTAGATAGAGAACGACGCGTAGAATCACTTGGATGTTGAAGGTTTAGGCTAATTTCAACTTTTTGATGGTGTTTTTATGGTGGTGTTGGGCGACGGTTCAAGAGGGAGGGAGGAGAGGAAGATGTCGACCAAAATAGGGTTGTGAATGAGAGTTTGTGTTTTATTTGCTAGTTATATAATTAATTAGGGCCTAATCTCAACCCATTAAACAATCTAGTAAGCAAACAAGTCCACTAAGGGGTGTTTAGGTGGGTTCGGCCGAATGAGATCCATGGGGGAGTCCATGGGCTAGTTTTTCTACTAGCGTGGGCTCGGGTGATCCGTTTCGAGTGCCGTTAACCGTACCAATTTCTCGAAACGTTAATCGTTCAAACGCAATCCAACGTGTTTGATTCATTAAATAAATAATCAATTAAATAAGTTTTTATTAAAGTGAATAATTATTAAAAATAATTATTTTATTAAAATTCGATCGTTTCGCAGTCTCGTGAGACCTCTGTTGCAGTTTTTATAATTGTATCGTTTTCTCATTATTTCAAAACACGAAATAAGTTTTTCGGTTAATATAATCATATATTAATTATAGTAGTTCATCATAAACTCAAGTATGCATTTAATTCGATTAAATAAACAGAACGTACGTAAGTACCGTTAAATAACTTAACGGACAATTAACAAAGCTTAATGAAAATAACAGGGTTATTACATTACATCCCCGTTAATGAAATTTCATCTCGAGATTTAGTGCACATCCGTTGGAGTTGTCTCGTCAGGAAACAGTAGCGGATACTTTTGTTTCATTTGGTCTTCATGTTCCCCGTGAACTCTGGTCATCTGCGTGCGTTTCACCGAACCTTCATAATCAGTATGTTGCTCTGTATTAACCGTTTGACCTCACGGTCCATGATCTCAACAGGTTCCTCTACGAAATGAAGTTTATTATCAACTTGAATCTCTTCCAAAGGGATTATTAGTTTCTCATCTGACAAACACTTCTTCAAGTTTGACACGTGAAACGTATCATGAATCTCGCTAAGCTCTTGAGGTAGATTCAGTCTATAAGCTACGGGTCTAACCCGCTCAGTGATCTCGAATTGTCCAACGTACCTTGGACTTAACTTGCCTCGTTTCCCAAAACGTACTACACCTTTCCAAGGTGATACTTTCAACATAACTCTATCACTAACCTGAAATTCTAGAGGTCGCCTTCGTATATCAGCATAGCTCTTTTGTCGACTTTAAGCCATTTTCAACCTCTCTTAAATTTGAACAATTTTCTCTGTAGTCTCATGAATAATCTCAGGACCTGTGAATTGACTGTCCCCTAATTCACTCCAGCAAATGGGTAATCTACACTTTATCCCGTATAACATCTCGAAAGGCGCGACCTTAATACTCATGTGATAACTATTGTTGTACTAGAATTCTATTAGTGGTAGATGTCTATCCCATCCGTTCCCAAAGTCAATCACACATGCTCTCAACATGTCCTATAAAGTTTGGATGGTTTTTTCGCTTTGGCCATCTGGGTTATACGCCGTAATCATATCAAGTCGAGTTCCCATTGCCTTTTGTAATGTTTGCCAAAATCTAGACGTAAACCTGATGTCGCGGTCAGAGATTATCGACATCGGCACACCATGTCTGGGAACTACTTCCTTTAGGTAAACCTGTGCCAACCTTTCCATCTTATCCGTTTTGTTAATTGGTAGAAAATAAGCAGATTTGGTGAGACGATCTACAATAACCCAAATGGTGTCGTAACTTGTCACAGTCTTGGGTAACTTAGTGATAAAGTCCATAGCAATACATTCCCATTTCCACTAGGGGATCTCTGGTTGTGTCAGTAGTCCGGACGGTCTCTGATGTTCAGCTCTGACCTTAGCACATGTCAAGCATTTACCAACGTAAGTAGCAATGTCGGCCTTCAGATTGGGCCACCAATATAGCGCCTTAAGATCTTGATACAATTTTTCGGATCCACGGTGAATAGAGTATCTTGACTTGTGTGCCTCATCTAGCACGAGTTCCCTTAGTCTGCGAAATTTTGGAACCCAGATTCTATTAGAAAAGTAGTGAGTTTCATCATCTCTAATGACAAACTGTTTATCTAGGCCCTTGAGAGATTCAATAGCAATGTTCTCTTGTGTTATGCTCTCGAGTTGTACATTGAGAATTCGAGAAGTAAGATTCATACGGACAGTCATGTTCAGCGATCTAACTCTGAGAGGTTTAGCTTTCTCTTTCCTAATCAAGGCATCTGCGAAAACATTAGCCTTGTGATCTGTTAACACTTATTTCCTTATGAGGTAAGGCTTAGTGTGCCAACACGATACTAGAAGTAATCTAGCTTTAGGTGGGCGTGTGTTTTCGATTGATGTTTGCCCTTGGGAAATAATCCCTGCAGACCCGGTTCACAAGTATAGAAACTTGTAGGGTGGCTTAATCAATCTGTCGTCTATAGAGCGTAAAAGTTCTAGCCGAATGACTTCTAGTGAGAGAAAGTGCTAGAGAGAGAGATGAAGTCTCTGCTCTCAAATTTGTCAGAATGTCTGAACTGTGTAAAATGATGACCCAAGGGGTCTATTTATAGTGTTAAATCCACCGGATTATTCGGGGACACGTGTCAGATGATGATACGTTCTGTTACTGGTGATCCGAAATTTATGCTGAACATGGCCTTCTCCGGCCAGGGTTTACGCGCTAGGCGGCCTTCAGGGCTTATGCATGATGGAGATATCTGTACAACGGAGACCGCTGGGCCGATAATTCTACAAAACTGTTATTTCCAGTCTTCCTGATGCTACTTTTATGCAACCATTATGCGTTTTTATGCGTGTATACGATAGGATACACCATTAAGTCCCCCCAGTTTAATGACTTAAGCGTTTACAAAATGATTAAGTTGTTAAACTTTTGATAACTCTTCCAAAACAAGCCTTTTCATTGCCCATTTGCATCGGGGAAAACATTACAGGCATTAAATGCAGACGAATTTTACTGACGCTGTGATGATTAACTTTAAATGGTTGAGAATCTCCATGCGCCTCCATCTGTAAAAAGTGTCATTTCGTACCCCTCGTTTAAACTTGCCCGTACACGTGTCACAATCGTGTCTATAAAAATTGCATCAATGAGCTCCTATATAAACCGTCATAACCCTTTTATCTTCACTCTTTTACCTTTGCCAAGATCTGAAAAGCACATTTCCTCCTAAATCTTCATCGCTTTCTTCAACCTTCAACTTTTTAAGGTTTACCGTCTTCCAAGGTCAGTTATACCCCATCTTGCTTGTTATTTCTTAGTTGTTGATACTTTTATACTTTATTGTCATGACTTCTACACCGAGTACTGGCCAAGAACACGCAGAGCCTTCTTCTTCAAATGCTGCAGACATTCCAGATGTTAGCACGATGGCTTCATCAGTAACAGGAGAATACTTAGACGGCTTGAAGATTGCCTTTCGCCATCTTAATCAATACAACTCTGTTCTTCCTACCAACAGGCAAACTGCCAACCATCCTCCTGACGGAAAAATTACTTTATACACCTTACAACTTACGCACGGCAACCTCCGTCTTCCTCTTACTAACTTTCTCCTTCGCCTTCTTAGATATTATAAGGCATGCCTTAGCCAAATGCATCCCCATAGCCTTCAAAAAATTATCCTTTTTGAAATGTACTGTAATGCCAGCAATATTAAGCCTCGCATTAAATTTTTTATCTCTTTGTTTAGAATTCGTACAATTAGCGACTGCTGGCTTACTATTGATAGTAAACAAAATACTCATTTTGTTGGTACAAATAGATTATCAAACTTGAAGGACTGGAAGAGTCCATTTTTCTTTGTTGATGAGACTGTTATACCGGAGGAGTATTTCGTTGTACGGAAATGGGGTGCTATTGATACTGGTGTAGGAAAGGGTGTTAAGATTTCTGCCGCAGAGCAGCGAATAGTAAATTGTTTGAAAGAGCTCTGCGTTCTGCCCATATCATACGAGAAGTATGAGGGGATTCTTGTGTTGTGTAGAGTAAGCCAAGAATGGCCAAGCACTTCTGTGCCAGTACTCCGTAAGAAGAATCAGGGCAGGATGTGATATGATCATCCTAATATATATATATATATATATATATATATATATATATATATATATATATATATATATATATATATATATATATATATATATATATATATATATATATATATATATATATATATATATATATATATATATATATATATATATATATATATATATATATATATATATATATATATATATATATAAATGCTTGTCTATTGTTTACCATGTTTGCTTATATTGCTGTCCATGTTTAATTTTTACAGCCAAATCTGAGATGTTGGTTCGCTCTGCTCTTTTATCTGTCGATCTTGAGGATGAAGTGGAAATCACTGACCGTGCTAAAACTGCTGAAGAGCTAGAGGCAGAGAGGGCTGCAGGTGAGGCTAAGGTTGCTGCTGAAAAGGGTGAAGAAATCATTGTTAGCAGTTCTGACAGTGAGTCTGGGTCTGAACAGACTGACACTGAACGAACAGCGGATGACACCACCACCGCCGAGCAGCAGACATCAGGCTCAGTTGACATCACGGGTGAAACAAACCCCACTCCTCCTCCAATTCAAAAGACAAGGAAGAAGAGCATAGGCTCTAAGAGGGTGAAAAGTACAGAGGGGAGCCAAAAGCAGAAACGCAGAAGAAGTATGTCCATTCTGCTCTTTCTTGATAATGCACAAGTCTTTGCTTATAACTGTTATATTTGTTCATAATGCTAATTTGTTTCTGTTAGTGATTTTAGTAGAGTCTGATGATAATCAAGGGAAGGCCACTGAAGGTGATGAACGGAGGCCGGAGGAGAACCTTGAAGGTGAAGGAGATAAGGGTCCGAAAACTCCTGACCCAAACTTTACTCCATTTAATGAATCCGAATTCCATGAGTCGAGGACGGAGGACAATGCCTCCTATCATTCTCCACCTTCGAGCTCTACTATCCCTCCTATCACCTCATCCAATGTGCAAGAGCCATCTCTTCTTGCACATGTAAGGACGTTGCAGGCGATCATTGATAACCCTGCTACTAAGGATAAATAATTTTCAACTCTTCTTCAGGTATGAATGATAAAACCTCCTGCATGTATATACTTGCAATTTATTTATGTGAGTTGCTTGAAATTAATTATAAAATTTTTCTTCTACAGGGTTATGCTATCCCTGAGCTAAAATCCCATTTCACCGCTCTCCGTTCTGAGCAGCTCAGGGAATCAACTGCTGCAGCTCATGTATTACTGACCAACCATCTGGATTCCATGTTGCAACTGCAGAAGCAACAGGAGTCCATACTTGCCTTGTCCCATACTGAGATTGCTCAAGGTGCAAATGCTCGCAAGAGAGCTGCTAATGTTGAGCGTGCTTTGACTGATGCTCAGAATACATTGAAGGCTAGAGAAGCTGAGCTGAAAATTGCTCAAGATGCCGTTGTTGCTCTACAAGAGGAGAAGGACAGGTTGGTGGATGCTGAAAAGAAAAAGTTTGAGGAGGAACAGGTGAAGGTGAGTGAGCTAGAGAAGGAGTTGAGTGCGGAGAGGGAGAAGTCTGCTGAACTTCTCCGGAGGGCGGAGGAAGGCGAGGGTAACTTTGCCAGAGCTTAAGAAGGGTATACCGGGTCTGATAGCTAAGGTTCTTAGGTCCAAACTTGTTGGGGACCCCTACAATGACTATGTTGATGCTATGCACACCCATGCCATTTCTGATGTGACAGATAAATTAACCAGATGCCTTGCTCCAAACCAGACTCTCCCTGCTGCTATTGCTAATCTGATGCTTCCTGGAACTCTGGAGAAGGTCAATGAAGCAATGGACAAGTTGGTTAATCTGAAGATAGATGTGTATGATGAAGTATGCAGCAGGGAGGAGTCCTCTCCTCAGGATGTGCTTAATGTGGAATTTTCATAAATTTGTAACCATTTGATGAACAACCGTTTGTAATAAATTTTGACATCTACAAAAACATTAGCCTTGTGATCTGTTAACACCTATTTCCTTATGAGGTAAGGCTTAGTGTGCCAACACGATACTAGAAGTAATCTAGCTTTAGGTGGGCGTGTGTTGCCGATTGATGTTTGCCCATGGGAAATAATCCCTGCAGACCCGGTTCACAAGTATAGAAACTTGTGGGGTGGCTTAATCAATCTGTCATCCATAGAGCTTAAAAGTGCTAGCCGAATGACTTCTAGTGAGAGAAAGTACAAGAGAGAGAGATGAAGTCTCTGCTCTCAAATTTGTCAGAATGTCTGAACTGTGTAAAATGATGACCCAAGGGGTCTATTTATAGTGTCAGATCCACCGAATTATTCGGGGACACGTGTCAGATGATGATACGTTCTGTTACTTATGATCCGAGATTTATGCTGAACATGGCCTTTTTCGGCCAGGGCTTACGCGCTAGGTGGCCTTCAGGGCTTACGCATGACGGAAACATCTGTACAACAGAGAACGCTGGTCGGATAATTCCACAAAACCATTGTTTCCAGTCTTCCTGATGCTACTTTTATGCAACCATTATGCCTTTTTATGCGTGTATACGATAGGATACACCATTATGATCGGTAGTGAATTTCACAGTCATAGTCGGTCAGTAGTTGCACCTAACGTCTCTGTCTCATGTTGAGTTGTTTCTGATCGAAGATATGTTGCAAGCTCTTGTGATCGGTGAAGATTGTAAACTTAGTACCGTACAAGTAGTGTCTCCACATTTTAAGTGCAAAGACCACAACACCAAGTTCTAAATCGTGTGTCGTATAATTCTGTTCATGGATCTTCAACTGTCGTGATCCGTAGGCAATCACTTTCTTCCATTGCATTAGTACGCAACCAAATCCTTGTCGTGAAGCATCGCAATAAATCAGGAAATCTTCATTTCCCTCGGGTAAAGATAAAATCGGAGCAGTAGTTAATTTCTGTTTCAACAACTAAAATGCAGACTCATGTTGCTCAGTCCACTCATACTTCTTACCCTTGTGATTCAATGTTGTCAACGGTCGGGCTATAGGAGAAAATCCCTCAATGAATCTCCTATAGAAACCAGCGAGTCCTAAGAATTGCTAAATCTGCGTTGGCGACTTAGGAGTCTCCCACTTCTTGATCGTTTCTATCTTCGTAGGATCAACTTCAATACCATTGATACCTATAATATGACCCAAAAATTGAACTTCTTGTAACCAAAATTCACACATCAAAAACTTCACATACAGCTACTCTTTCCAGAGCATCTCTAGTATCAAACGGAGGTGTTGTTCATGCTCTTTCTCATTCTTTGAATATACCAAAATAACATTCGATGAACACAATAACAAACTTGTCTAGGTATGGCTTACACACACGGTTCATGAGATCCATGAACACTGTCAGTGCGTTCATCAAACCAAATGGCATTACTGTAAATTCATGATGTCCGTAGCGTGTTCTGAACACTTTCTTCGGTATATCGGTTTCTTTTACTCTCATCTAATGATAAGCTGACCTCAAGTCAATCTTAGAGTAACATCCAGATCCCTGCAGCTGATCAAACTGATCATCGATTCTCGGTAGCAGATATATATTCTTGATAGTCAGCTTATTCAGTTCCTTGTAATCAATACAAAGTCTCATGGATCCATCTTTCTTCTTAACAAAAAGAACTGGAGCTCCCCATGGTGAAGAACTCGGTCGAATGAGTCCCTTGTCTATAAGCTCTTATAACTAACTAGATAGCTCTTGCAATTCAGAAGGTGCAAGTCTATACAGTGCGCGTGCTACAGGTGCCGCTCCAAGCATTAAGTCAATCTGAAATTCTACAACTCTATGCGGTGGAAGACCTAGCAATTCTTTCAGAAAAACATCGGGAAAATCTCTGACAATCGGTACATCTTCGATTTTCTTGACTTTAGGTTCGGTTTTGCTCACGTGAACCAACATTGCAAGACAACCCTTTCTAATGTGGTTCTGCGCATTCAAACAGTTAATGAAATGCAATGGTGTATTGCTTCGCTCTCCGTACACCATCAAAGGATCACCATTAGCAATAGGAATGCCAATAGCTTTTTAGTAGCAGAAAATATCGGCTCTATTATCGGATAACCAGTCCATTCCGACCACTTGGTCAAAACTTCCCAGTTTTATCGGTATCACATCAATACTAAAAGATTTCCCAGTTATGTTCAAAGTACACCAGCGATAGATTTGGCCAACTTTCATTAGATTACTATTCCCTAGTTCTATAGACTATAGGTTTTCTAACGATGATACAAGTCTTAATATTATGGAAAAAATCCTTAGACAAAAAACTTCTATCAGCACCAGAATCAAAAAGTACATAAGCATGATGATTGTCGAATAAGAACGTACGCATGACCAACTTCGGATCATCACAAGCTCGCTTGAATTGATGTTGAACGCTCTACCTTTAGTAGGCTCGGTAGTCTTCTCCGCATTAAGGCAATCCCTTCTATAATGGACAGTCTTACCATATTCATAACAGCTATTCGTGTCAATCTTACAGTCCTTCGCCAAGTGTCCACGCCTCTTACACTTAACACAAATCATCCTATTACAAGTTTCCAGATGATGCTTGTTACACCTAGTACAAAGTGGATGCTTTCCCTTACCCTGATCTAGTATTCGGGGCAACAGCAGTACCCTTAGTAGTCTCTTGTTTCTTGTGGAATTACTGGTTAGAGTTCTTATCATGACCATGATTCCACTTTTTCTTACCGTTTCTAGAGAGTTCTCATTAGTCACCACAACTTTACTGTCACTCACATCTTGATCAAGTAACAAATCAGCCATGTCTATGGCTTCCTGCACAGTCTTAAGCTTCGAAGTAGTTACACCACTCCGGATCGTTCCAGTTAAACCCTCGATATATTGCTCCACTTTCCTGTTATCAGTTGGGATCATTTCTGAGCACATAAAAGCTAACTCAAAGAATCTCTTGTTCTAACTAACAAGATCAGTACCCACAAGCTTCAACTCTTGAAACTCTTGTTCCATCCTCTTAATCTCATTATGGGGGCAGTACTCCTCAATCATACATTGCTTAAGAGACTCCCATGGAGTAGCAAATGCCTGATCAAGTCCCACCGATGATGCATAACCATTCCACCAAGTTAGTGCACTATCAGACAACGTGCACGAAGCAAACTTCACCTTGTCCACTTCCCTAGTCTTACTTATTCAGTACATAGATTCCAATTTCTCAAACCATCTAGTCAGACAAACTGGTCCTTCGGTTCCATGAAAAGCATGAGGTTTGCAACTAGCGAACATCTTGTACGTACATCCTCCTTGACCATTGTTACTATTAGTACCATTGGTGTTGTTGCTAGTGTTCCCTTGATTATTACGGGCCATCTTAGCATGCTCGACTACCATGCCTTCGGCAACAAGTTTTCAGACCATAGTAGCTATAAATTCCTTAGGAGGCATTATCTTCAAGACAAAATAATACACCAGATGAGTTCAATGAAAACAACAGCTTAAAAGTATACTACAATGAGTAGTGATGCATAGTAAGTAGTAGTAAATCTCATAGATTTAGTAGTGATAGTAGTGGATAGTAGTGAGTAGTGTTAGCTAGTAGTAGTAAACACTAATATATATATATATATATATATATATATATATATATATATATATATATACATACATATATATATATACATATATATATATATATATATATATATATATAACAACAATTTAGCAGTAGATTATCATAGAGCATAACAATGTACAAATATATCACCACACAACACATAACGTGTCATTAAGTAAAATATCCATCATGCCATAAGTAAATAGTCCAATAATCATATATAAAGAAATAGTAATCATCCACAAGTATGTATGTAAAATAGCCGGAAAAAACCCACCGGTAAGTCTAGGATAAAATAATTAAGTAATAAAATATCTAAAGTAGTGGAAATAAGCACGGTGACACAAAATGACTCTACTTGGGAGTACTCTCTTTATCAAGTAGACGGCTGAGAACATCCTCCACTAGCTTAAGTATCGCGTTCATACTCCCCAGAGTAACCTCTTCAGTAGCTGAGGTAGTAGGAGTAGTAGGCGTGGCACTAGTAGACGGATGATTAGAGTCATGCAATGAAACCTTAGGAGCAACTGGTGTGACAACCTTGCTATTTCCGTTAATCTTCGTTAACAGTCCGTTAAGTTATTTAACGGTACTTTCTTTCGTTTCGTGTATTTAATCGAATTAAATGCATACTTGAGTTCATGATAAACTACTATTTAACATATGATTATATTAGCCGAAAAACTTATTTCGTGTTTTGAAATACTGAGAAAACGATATTGTTTTGAAAACAGCAAGAGAGGTCTCACGAGATTGCGAAACACTCGATTTTTGATAAAATAATTATTTTTAATAATTATTCACTTTAATAAAAACTTAATAAATTTATTATTTATTTAAGGAGTTAAACCCAGTGGATTGTGTTTTAACTACCGGTTAACGTTTCGGGAACACGGTATGGTTAACGGCACTCGAAATAGATCACTGAACGTGAGCTAGTAAGCAAAACGAGCCCATGGACTACCCACGGACCCCCCATCGGCCGAACCACCTAGTGGACGTACCTTGGACTTAACTTGCCTCGTTTCCCAAAATGTACTACACCTTTCCAAGGTGATACTTTCAACATAACTCTGTCACCAACCTGAAATTATAGAGGTCGCCTTCGTATATCAGCATAGCTCTTTTGTCAACTTTAAGCCATTTTCAACCTCTCTTAAATTTGAACAATTTTCTCTGTAGTCTCGTGAATAATCTCAGGACCTGTGAATTGACTGTCCCCTAATTCACTCCAGCAAATGGGTAATCTACACTTTATCCCGTATAACATCTCGAAAGGCACGACCTTAATACTCGTGTGATAACTGTTGTTGTACTAGAATTCTTGTAAGACCCTAATAATAATTGTACATCAGTGTAATTATGGTACATGAAGTGTGGGTGACCTTGTATATTAAAACAGAGGTCAGAGGGTGAACTGAGCAGGGTGCGCTCAGCGCACACTTAGGGGTGCGCCTGGCGCACTCCTCACTGTAGCCGGGTTCTGTTGTTTTATTCAGATATTTTGATGGGCATTTTGGTAATTTCACTTGTGGACGTATTGGAGGCCAGTAGGTCAGATCTTGGGATATCATTCACTCCATTTTCAACAACCTTATCTTCTTCACTTTAATTTTGGAGAGAGAGTGTGATTTCTTGAGTGAGAAAGCTTAAATCCAAGAGGAAAAAGTTGTTCTCGGGCCAAAGTGCGGGTATTAAAGTCGTTTATCTACTCACTAGCTACGTTGGGGTTGTAGTGGTAAGCTCTAATATTGATTTCCTTACTTTGATTTTGTGTAGGGTTAGGGTTTGGGTAAATGAAGAACATAAGACCCATATTTGTTGATTTTTGGGTGTTCTTGGGTAAGATGGAGTCATGAAGACTCAATGGTAACTAACTTAGGGCTTCAAAGTGTTAATTGATGTTATGAGTCCTAATTGGTTAGTTAGTTACTAGCACACCTAGCTAATTGGTAAATGGGTGTTAGTTGGGTTAGTGGATGACTCGAAATGGGTGTGTTGACTTTAAATGAGTCAAAGGGGTTAATGATTTACATAGTTTGAGATTATGGGTATGAATTACCCTAATTGTGTTATAGTTAGTGTTGATAGACCTTAATCACTAGCTTTTACATAATTGACGATGGTCTTGACCCTTAAGGGGAGGTTTTGGTGAAAATGGGGCATTTAATGCATCTAAGTCATTAAATGCGCTTGAGTGAATTGTTGGTGTTTAGCCCAACAAGTTTGTTTGTTGATTGAGTACTTATTGTATTAGGCACTCGGCTTTGAAGCATTCGGAAGTATAAAATCATCACCAAATCGTTGAGGTGAGTGGAATAATTATATATGTATGTATATGATTTATTTGCTTGTGAGGTATGGGTTAAAGTTCGATGTTGACGATACCATATCCTAGAGTATATTGTTAGTACGTTTTGATGAGGGTTTAAGTTCGATGTTGACGATACCTCATGTATGGATTTAAAGTTCGATGTTGACGAAGCTATACCGCTATTGTAGTGAAATTCGATGAGGGTTTTAAGTTCTATGTTGACGATACCTCATATGTGGGTTTAAGTTCGATGTTGACGATACCACATTTATTGGGACGAATGGGAATTAAGTTCGATGTTGACGATACCATTCGTTGAGCTAGCCTTGGGATTCGAATACTAATGGATGTTGTGAACATCAATGCTTATGTATTGTGTTGTAACGTATTGTGTTGTTGCACTATATGATATTGTTATACTAGCTTATGTTATCGAGGATTTAGCGTTATACATTATAAAGGTATGCTAATTATGTTGCTAGTATGTATGTGGATATGTTGTAAGTGTTTGCAAGTAAGTAATTATATATGTATATGTATAATTATTGCATTCACTAAGCTTTGCTTACCCTCTTGTTGTTTATCTTTTTATAGGCTCGGGCGTTGATAAGGGTAAGGGCGTACGGTTGGATTAGAGATTTTCCGCTTGTTGTTTGATAGGGGACGCTTTTGGATGTGATAGCTTTTGGAGTTTGACCGAGATGTGGGTAGTTTAACCCCAAACACCATGCTCTTAGTGTCGTTTGGAATTTAAACTAGTATGGTCGAAACTCGAACTTTTGTATGAAACTCGTAAAACGGCCGATGTGGGCCCCGTTTTGTAAAACTCATTTTATTATTGAATCGTGTAAGTTTTAACCATTATAACATGTTGTGAAAAGCGTTTCGTCTAAATATGTCGGGAAGTGGGAGATCTTTAATTGAAAATTGACAAAACCGGACAGAACTGAATGTGGGCCTATGCGCGCCGCGCACCCCAAGGGGTGTGCGTGGCGCACTCTACTGATAAAAATTTTTTTTTTTTCGTTTCGCGTATTCGGTTGGTTATTGGTTTGGGTTGTTACAATTCTATTAGTGGTAGATATCTATCCCATCCGTTCCCAAAGTCAATCACACATGCTCTCAACATGTCCTATAAAGTTTGGATGGTTTTTTCGCTTTGGCCATCTGGGTGATACGCCGTAATCATATCAAGTCGAGTTCCCATTGCCTTTTGTAATGTTTGCCAAAATCTAGACGTAAACCTGATGTCGCGGTCGGAGATTATCGACATCGGCACACCATGTCTGGGAACCACTTCCTTTAGGTAAACCTGTGCCAACCTTTCCATCTTATCCATTTCGTTAATTGGTAGAAAATAAGCAGATTTGGTGAGACGATCTACAATAACCCAAATGGTGTCGTAACTTGTCGCAGTCTTGGGTAACTTAGTGATAAAGTCCATAGCAATACATTCCCATTTCCACTGGGGGATCTCTGGTTGTGTCAGTAGTCCGGACGGTCTCTGATGTTCAGCTCTGACCTTAGCACATGTCAAGCATTTACCAACGTAAGTAGCAATGTCGGCCTTCAGATTGGGCCACCAATATAGCGCCTTAAGATCTTGATATAATTTTTCGGATCCACGGTGAATAGAGTATCTTGACTTGTGTGCCTCATCTAGCAAGAGTTCCCTTAGTCTGCGAAATTTTGGAACCCATATTCTATTAGAAAAGTAGTGAGTTCCATCATCTCTAATGACAAACTGTTTATCTAGGCCCTTGGGAGATTCAATAGCAATATTCTCTTGTGTTATGCTCTCGAGTTGTGCATTGAGAATTCGAGAAGTAAGATTCATACGGACAGTCAGCGATCTAACTCTGAGAGGTTTAGCTTTCTCTTTCCTAATCAAGGCATCTGCGAAAACATTAGCCTTGTGATCTGTTAACACCTATTTCCTTATGAGGTAAGGCTTAGTGTGCCAACACGATACTAGAAGTAATCTAGCTTTAGGTGGGCGCGTGTTTCTGATTGATGTTTGCCCTTGGGAAATAATCCCTGCAGACCCAATTCACAAGTATAGAAACTTGTAGGGTGGCTTAAAAGTTCTAGCCGAATGACTTCTAGTGAGAGAAAGTGCTAGAGAGAGAGAGATGAAGTCTCTGCTCTCAAATTTGTCAGAATGTCTGAACTGTGTAAAATGATGACCCAAGGGGTCTATTTATAGTGTTAGATCCACCGGATTATTCGGGGACACGTGTCAGATGATGATACGTTCTGTTACTTGTGATCCGAAATTTATGCTGAACATGGCCTTCTCCGGCCAGGGCTTACGCGCTAGGCGGCCTTCAGGGCTTACGTATGATGGAGACATCTGTACAACGGAGAAAGCTGGGCGGATAATTCTACAAAAGTGTTATTTCCAGTCTTCCTGATGCTACTTTTATGCAACCATTATGCGTTTTTATGCGTGTATACGATAGGATACACCATTAAGTCGCCCCAGTTTAATGACTTAAGCATTTACAAAATGATTAAGTTGTTAAACTTTTGATAACTCTTCCAAAACAAGCCTTTTCATTACCCATTTGCATCGGGGAAAACATTACAGGCATTAAATGCAGACGAATTTTACTGACGCTGTGATGATTAACTTTAAATGGTTGAGAATCTCCACGTGCCTCCATCTGTAAAAAGTGTCATTTTGTACCCCTCGTTTAAACTTGCCCGTACACGTGTCACAATCGTGTCTATAAAAATTGCATCAATGAGCTCCTATATAAACCGGCATAACCCTTTTATCTTCACTCTTTTACCTTTGCCAAGATTTGAAAAGCTCATTTCCTCCCAAATCTTCATCGCTTTCTTCAACCTTCAACTTTTTAAGGTTTACCGTCTTCCAAGGTCAGTTATACCCCATCTTGCTTGTTATTTCTTAGTTGTTGATACTTTTATACTTTATTGTCATGACTTCTACACCGAGTACTGGCCAAGAACACGTAGAGCCTTCTTCCTCAAATGCTGCAGACATTCCAGAGGTTAGCACGATGGCTTCATCAGTAACAGGAGAAATATTAGACGCCTTGAAGATTGCCTTTTGCCATCTTAATCAATACAACTCTGTTCTTCCTACCAACAGGCAAACTGCCAACCATCCTCCTGAAGGAAAAATTACTTTATACGCCTTACAACTTACGCACGGCAACCTCCGTGTTCTTCTTACTAACTTTCTCCTTTGCCTTCTTAGATATTATAAGGCATGCCTTAGCCAAATGCATCCCCATAATCTTCAAAAAATTATCCTTTTTGAAATGTACTGTAATGCCAGCAATATAAAGCCTCGCATTAAATTTTTTATCTCTTTGTTTAGAATTCGTACAATTAGCGACTGCTGGCTTACTATTGATAGTAAACGAAATACTCATTTTGTTGGTACAAATAGAGTATCAAACTTGAAGGACTGGAAGAGTCCATTTTTCTTTGTTGATGAGACTGTTATACCGGAGGAGTATTTCGTTGTACGGAAATGGGGTGCTATTGATGCTGGTGTAGGAAAGGGTGTTAAGATTTCTGCCGCAGAGTAGTGAATAGTAAATAGTTTGAAAGAGCTTCGCGTTCCGCCCATATCATACGAGAAGTATGAGGGGATTCTTGTGTTGTGTAGAGTAATGCAAGAATGGCCAAGCACTTCTGTGCCAGTACTCCGTAAGAAGAATCAGGGTAGGATGTGATATGATCATCCTAATATATATATAAATGCTTGTCTATTGTTTACCATGTTTGCTTATATTGCTGTCCATGTTTAATTTTTACTGCCAAATCTGAGATTTTGGTTCGCTCTGCTCTTTTATCTGTCGATCTTGAGGATGAAGTGGAAATCACTGACCGTGCTAAAACTACTGAAGAGCTAGAGGTAGAGAGGGCTGCAGGTGAGGCTAAGGCTGCTGCTGAAAAGGGTGAAGAAATCATTGTTAGCAGTTCTGACGGTGAGTCTGGGTCTGAACAGACAGACACTGAACGAACAGCGGATGACACCACCACCTCCGAGCAGCAGACATCAAGCTCAGTTGACATCACGGGTGAAACAAACCCCACTCCTCCTCCAATTCAAAAGACAAGGAAGAAGAGCATAGGATCTAAGAGGGTGAAAAGTACAGAGGGGAGCCAAAAGCAGAAACGCAGAAGAAGTATGTCCATTCTGCTCTTTCTTGATAATGCACAAGTCTTTGCTTACAACTGTTATATTTGTTCATAATGCTAATTTGTTTCTGTTAGTGATTTTAGCAGAGTCTGATGATAATCAAGGGAAGGCCACTGAAGGTGATGAACGGAGGCCGGAGGAGAACCTTGAAGGTGAAGGAGATAAGGGTCCGAAAACTCCTGACCCAAACTTTACTCCATTTAATGAATCCGAATTCCATGAGTCGAGAACGGAGGACGACGCCTCCTATCATTCTCCACCTTCGAGCTCTACTATCCCTCCTATCAACTCATCCAATGTGCAAGAGCCATCTCTTCCTGCTCATGTGAGGACGTTGCAGGCGATCATTGATAACCCTGCTACTAAGGATAAAGAATTTTCAACTCTTCTTGAGGTATGAATGATAAAACCTCCTGCATGTATATACTTGCAATTTATTTATGTGAGTTGCTTGAAATTAACTATAAAATTTTTCTTCTACAGGGTTATGCTATCCCTGAGCTAAAATCCCATTTCACCGCTCTCCGTTCTGAGCAGCTCAGGGAATCAACTGCTGCAGCTCATGTATTACTGACCAACCATCTGGATTCCATGCTGCAACTGCAGAAGCAACAGGAGTCCATACTTGCCTTTGCCCGTACTGAGATTGCTCAAGATGCAAATGCTCGCAAGAGAGCTGCTGATGCTGAGCGTGCTTTGACTGATGCTCAGAATACATTGAAGGCTAGAGAAGCTGAGCTGAAAAGTGCTCAAGATGCCGCTGTTGCTCTGCAAGAGGAGAAGGACAGGTTGGTGGATGCTGAAAAGAAAAAGTTTGAGGAGGAACAGGTGAAGGTGAGTGAGCTAGAGAAGGAGTTGAGTGTGGAGAGGGAGAAGTCTGCTGAACTTCTCCGGAGGGCGGAAGAAGGCGAGGGTAACTTTGCTGAGCTTAAGAAGGGTATACCGGGTCTGATAGCTAAGGTTCTTAGGTCCAAACTTGTTGGGGACCCCTACAATGACTATGTTGATGCTATGCGCACCCATGCCATTTCTGATGTGACAGATAAATTAACCAGACGCCTTGCTCCAAACCCGACTCTCCCTGCTGCTATTACTAATCTGATGCTTCCTGGAACTCTAGAGAAGGTCAATGAAGCAATGGACAAGTTGGTTAATCTGAAGATAGATGTGTATGATGAAGTATGCAACAAGGAGGAGTCCTCTGCTCAGGATGTGCTTAATGTGAAATTTTCATAAATTTGTAACTATTTGATGAACAACCGTTTGTAATAAATTTTGACAATTTGGATGCCATAAATATGTATTGCTTTAATGGTTGTGTCTCCTTGCATACTTGCTCCAATTATTATGTTGTTTCCTGCTTAGAACAAATCTATGATGCACTGACGCATATAATAAATTTGTTATGTACAATTGTACAGTGTATAACCGAGCAAAGTACTTAGAAAAGTATTTAAGGTAATTCGTGTTTGGATATTTTGCATTGTTAACTTCAGCTAAATAAGCAACATATCAAAAATTCACTTTGCAAACATTATGCCTTCAAACATTCAATAGGACATTTGTAGTTTGTTATACGCTTTCCGTCATCAAATTAATGAAGAATAGTTATGAAGTGTTCTTTGAAGAGTGACTATAAAATAATCTTTCCGCCATACGCCTTCCGTCATAAATAGGGATGGCAATGGATCGGATATGGATCGGGTGAGGCCGTATCCATATCCATATCCATTTATTTTTTTTACTTTTCATCCATCCATATCCATATCCGTCGGGTAAAGTGGGTTAATGGATAATTATCCATATCCGTTTAAATTTATTTTATTTTTAACAATTATAAGCGGTGGTTCACTATATACGATCAAAAGTAATATTTTTAATAGTTTATGCAACCGAAAGTCACATTTTACTAATCTATATAACAAATATTCAATAGATAACCTATTAAACATGTAAAGATATCGACATGTAAGTTGCTTACTTTTAGTTACATGCAATCACATTTGAACTACCAAAGTACGATAAATACATTTGATTATTTAAACAAAACAAAATATAAGAAAAAAGTTATATTTTTAGAAAAAATATAAAGAAATATGAATATGAATATAATTAATGAAATATCACTACATAAATGATACTAATTTGAGTGATAAATTTATATATTTAGTTATTTCGGGTGAAAGCGGGTTCATCCATGGATGAAATTTTTTCATCCACATCCATATCCATATCCATTTAAATCGTCCATATCCACGAATAATAGGGGGAATCGGATGGATATCCACTGGATCGGGTATACATTGCCATCCCTAGTCATAAAGTATATGAGGTAGAATTTTTAAAATATTGTGTGAAGATTAGCTATGGGTTAGTGACCCATTCGTCATACGCCTTCCGTCATAAAATATATGAGGAAGAATTGTGTAATATTTTTGGCCTTCATATATAATATAAACTTCTTTTGTTCTGTGAAGTAAGTTTTTATAATGTTTGTCATGACAAGTATCTGATTTTTGTATTTTGCCTCGGTAAGTTCTAGTAAAACTTTAACGTTTTCTAGCCGATCCCTTGTACCTTTGCTGGCCGGCACAAGAGCTTCTGCCATCGGAGGTATAAAAATACTCTCCTTCTGAGGGCAGGATATAAATGCAATGTTTTACATTTGTCACAGGCAGCACTTTGCATAAGAAAAATATAAAATTTTATTGATCAGTACTGTGCAATACATAAACAATTGATGACGAATTTAGGTGGATCAAGCCTAATTAGTACATCATGAACGTTTAGTGTATGAAATTGAAAACATAGGCACTATAAAGATGACCATAATGGTCTACAGTAAATTGATAAATTTTGTTCTTCAGAAATGCTAACAAACTGCTCTTATTGAAATGATAAATTTTGTTCTTGATAAAATTCTGGAATTTGTTTCTTCAAACGCCAAGTGCCTAGCACTGTCCTGCATGAACACTTCATCATGGTATAAAGAACTCCTGAACCTCATCCTCCCTGAACAACCGATTACGCCTCCTCTGATTCATATTGCCTTCTGGTAAGTTTGCAAATGTAGATCGTTCCCTTGTTGGTGCCACATACTGTGAGTGTATGGCAGCTACTCCGTTCAGAGTTGGGAATCCGATCTCTGTATGAGCCATTGATGTTATCGCTCCAAATTTAGCTAACGCTGCCCGACCAAAAAGGACATTAAATCGAGAGTTGCCATCCAGAATAGTGAAATCGATTGTTTCTGTTCTCAATAGTGGAAATGTTCCCAAAACGACCTCCAAACGAACTCGCCCCATTGCATTCACCAGCATTCCTGTGAGCCCTGAAACCTTCAAACTTGTCCGCCTAGCTCTAACCTGCACATGCCTTGGAAAAGCCTTGAAACAATGCCAATAAATGATGTCAGCCTCACTGCCTGTATCTGTGTAGATATGGCTGATGAATTTGTTTGCAATTTCTGCTGAAATGGCCACTGGCTGAACGGACAAAGTCAAATTTTGAATTGGTTGAAAAATGATTGGGGCATATCTCCAGCTATCAAAATTGTTATCCGACTGCTCACCGTCCTCATAGTGACTTCCATTCAACCACACCATTTTGATTACAACGTCTGGAGTTGACTCACGCTCCGTGATCCGATCTCCGTACTGGTTTCTGTTATCTCTTTCGCCATGCTCTTCCCTTCTTCTGTTCTCACCTCGACGACCCCTTCCACCATCATTCTTTTGCCATCCAAATTTCATGCGAGGATCATTTCTCCTATATTGTTTTCCTGGCAACAAGTGGTTTAACTCTCCTGCTTTGATCTTTGCAATGATTTCTCTCATCAGAGATTTTCAATTATCTGTATCATGACCCCATGCCTCATGAAAGTCACACCATAGTTCACTTTTTGGACCCTCTCTTTCCTCCATGGGTGCTGGAGGATTGAAAGTTGTTCGAATTGGCTCAGTGAAAAGAATCTCTTTTAGAGTTTTAGTCAGCGCCATTATCAACGGATGTCTCTCTATTGGCCTTCTGTTGTGATGAAAATCATTGGGATGATTATTGCCTCTCCATCCACCATTGGAATTGGCATTCCTCCTCTGATTTCTGTCAAAGTACCGCCCTCCATTGTGCGGTTTGTTGCTGCTGCTGCCATTAAACTTGTTCATCCCCCGCTCACCGGCTCAAACATGCTTCTGTGCATCTTTCAACGCCTGATGCAGAGTTTTTGGCAAGTCATACCTTAATGCATGGACAAGTGCACTAAACCGTCACTGATCCAAACAGAAAATGAAACCAGATACTATCTGAGATTCTGGACTATCAGGTATCTTCTGTGCTTCAAGTGTGTATCACTTCATGAAATTACTCAAGGACTCATTTTGATGCATTGTGATCTCATGTGCATCAAGATGTGTCAAAGTACAGCTTCGAAGATTTTGATACTGCATAACAAACTTTGTACGGAGATCCAAATAACTTGTGATGCTTCTTGGCAGCAAGCTAGCAAACCATTCCATTGCCATTTTTTGCAGCACCATTGGAAACATATGACAAGCTACCTCATCATCCCAATGATGCAACCTCATTGCACCTTCAAACATAGTGTGGAAATCCTCAGGATCTGTTGTACCATCATAAACTCCAATTGCCAGTATGCCAAGATTTCTAGGCAACAGATAGTTCGCAATTCGATCAATAAAACATTGAGTGGATTCTGCCATAGCTGGTGGTTTTGTAGCTTGTTATCCGGTGATTAAAGCGAAAAAATTATCCATAGCCACAGCACAGACCGCAGGCTGCGCTAAGCGTTGCTTATACTTTGTCGGAGCCGTCTGCTTAAGGGTGTCATTTAAAAGCAATACTGCCTGCTTCTCAGACATGAACTCATCTTTGTCAATTTCATCATCAGAATCATTATTAATATAGCTCAAGTTATTATCATCCTCAGAATCATCAATAAGACTCCCCAGCTTATCAAGTAGTCTGGATAACCTGTACTTTGATATAGATTTCTTTTTCATGATTTTTTTATCTTTGCCATCCGCCATCCGTCGAAAAGGTATAAATGATGGACATCGCCTTGGTTGTATCAATGGTCACCTCTCTGGATTAGTGACAAGGTTTGGAATCCTTTCTGCACTTTTGGTTGTTGTTTCTTTAATTACTGGCTTTTTCTCTGAATTAGTTGCCAAACGCTGAAGCCTTTCTGCAGTTTCAGCAACTGTTTCTTCAATCATACCGTCCGGTGGTGGAACAGGTACATCTTCAAAAGTTATCATGTCTTCAGTTAATGGATTATTGAATACTTCAAGTACAAATGGAGCTTCAGTTGTTTTTTCCTTTTCCATTTCGCGTGTTCTTTGCATTAGTGGATGGCGCCATTGTTAACACCTATTTCCTTATGAGGTAAGGCTTAGTGTGCCAACACGATACTAGAAGTAATCTAGCTTTAGGTGGGCGTGTGTTGCCGATTGATGTTTGCCCTTGGGAAATAATCCCTGCAGACCCGGTTCACAAGTATAGAAACTTGTGGGGTGGCTTAATCAATATGTCGTCCATAGAGCATAAAAGTGCTAGCCGGATGACTTCTAGTGAGAGAAAGTGCTAGAGAGAGAGAGATGAAGTCTCTGCTCTCAAATTGGTCAGAATGTCTGAACTGTGTAAAATGATGACCCAAGGGGTCTATTTATAGTGTCAGATCCACCGGATTATTCGGGGACACGTGTCAGATGATGATACGTTCTGTTACTTGTGATCCGAAATTTATGCTGAACATGGCCTTCTCCGGCCAGGGCTTACGCGCTAGGCGGCCTTCAGGGCTTACGCATGACGGAAACATCTGTACAACGGAGAACGCTGGTCGGATAATTCTACAAAACTGTTGTTTCCAGTCTTCCTGATGCTACTTTTATGCAACCATTATGCCTTTTTATGCGTGTATACGATAGGATACACCATTATGATCGGTAGTGAATTTCACAGTCATAGTCGGTCAGTAGTTGCACCTAACGTCTCTGTCTTATGTTGAGTTGTTTCTGATCGAAGATATGTTGCAAGCTCTTGTGATCGGTGAAGATTGTAAACTTAGTACCGTACAAGTAGTATCTCCACATTTTAAGTGCAAAGACCACAACACCAAGTTCTAAATCGTGTGTCGTATAATTCTGTTCATGGATATTCAACTGTCGTGATCCGTAGGACATCACTTTCTTCCGTTGCATTAGTACGCAACCAAATCCTTGTCATGAAGCATCGCAATAAATCAGGAAATCTTCATTTCCTTCGGGTAAAGACAAAATCAGAGCAGTAGTTAATTTATGTTTCAACAACTAAAATGTAAACTCATGTTGCTCAGTCCACTCATACTTCTTACCCTTGTGAGTCAATGTTGTCAACGGTCGGGCTATAGGAGAAAATCCCTCAATGAATCTCCTATAGAAACCAGCGAGTCCTAAGAATTGCTAAATCTGTGTTGGCGACTTAGGAGTCTCCCACTTCTTGATCGTTTCTATCTTCGTAGGATCAACTTCAATACCATTGATACCTATAATATGACCCAAAAATTGAACTTCTTGTAACCAAAATTCACACATCGAAAACTTCGCATACAGCTGCTCTTTCCTGAGCATCTCTAGTATCAAACGGAGGTGTTGTTCATGCTCTTTCTCATTCTTCGAATATACTAAAATATCATCGATGAACACAATAACAAACTTGTCTAGGTATGGCTTACACACACGGTTCATGAGATCCATGAACACTATCGGTGCGTTCATCAAACTAAATGGCATTACTGTAAATTCATGATGTCGGTAACGTGTTCTGAACACTTTCTTCGGTATATCGGTTTCTTTTACTCTCATCTAATGATAAGCTGACCTCAAGTTAATCTTAGAGTAACATCCAGATCCCTGCAGCTGATCAAACTGATCATCAATTCTCGGTAGCGGATATATATTCTTGATAGTCAGCTTATTCAGTTCCTTGTAATCAATACAAAGTCTCATGGATCCATCTTTCTTCTTAACAAAAAGAACTGGAGCTCCCCATGGTGAAGAACTCGGTCGAATGAGTCCCTTGTCTATAAGCTCTTGTAACTAACTGGATAACTCTTGCAATTCAGAAGGTGCAAGTCTATACAGTGCGCGAGCTACAGGTGCCGCTTCAAGCATTAAGTCAATCTGAAATTCTACAACTCTATGCGGTGGAAGACCTAGCAATTCTTCCAGAAAAACATCGGGAAAATCTCTGACAATCGGTACATCTTTGAGTTTCTTGACTTTAGGTTCGGTTTTGCTCACGTGAACCAACACTGCAAGACAACCCTTTCTAATGTGGTTCTGCGCATTCAAAAAGTTAATGAAATGCAATGGTGTATTGCTTCGCTCTCCGTACACCATCAAAGGATCACCATTAGCAATAGGAATGCCAATAGCTTTTTAGTAGCAGACAATATCGGCTCTATTATCGGATAACCAGTCCATTCTAACCACTTGGTCAAAACTTCCTAGTTTTATCGGTATCACATCAATACTAAAAGATTTCCCAGTTAAGCTCAAAGTACACCAGCGATAGATTTGGCCAACTTTCATTAGATTACTATTCCCTAGTTCTATAGACTATAGGTTTTCTAACGATGATACAAGTCTTAATATTATGGAAAAAATCCTTAGACACAAAACTTCTATCAGCACCAGAATCAAAAAGTACATAAGCATGATGATTGTCGAATAAGAACGTACGCATGACCAACTTCAGATCATCACAAGCTCGCTTGAATTGATGTTGAACGCTCTACCTTTAGTAGGCTCGGTAGTCTTCTCTGCATTAAGGCAATACCTTCTATAATGGACAGTCCTTCGCCACGTGTCAATCTTACAGTCCTTCGCCAAGTGTCCACGCCTCTTACACTTAACACAAATCATCCTATTACAAGTTCCCAGATGATGCTTGTTACACCTAGTACAAAGTGGATGCTTTCCCTTACCCCGATCTAGTATTCGGGACAACAGCAGTACCCTTAGTAGTCTCTTATTTCTTGTGGAATTACTGGTTAGAGTTCTTATCATGACCATGATTCCACTTTTTCTTACTGTTTCTAGAGGGTTCTCATTAGTCACCACAACTTTACTGTCACTCGCATCTTGATCAAGTAACAAATCAGCCATGTCTATGGCTTCCTGCACAGTCTTAAGCTTCAAAGTAGTTACACCACTCCAGATCGTTCCAGTCAAACCCTTGATATATTGCTCCACTTTCCTGTTATCAGTTAGGATCATTTCTGGGCACATAAAAGCTAACTCAAAGAATCTCTTGTTCTAACTAACAAGATCAGTACCCACAAGCTTCAACTCTTGAAACTCTTGTTCCATCCTCTTAATCTCAATATGGGGGCAGTACTCCTCAATCATACATTGCTTAAGAGACTCCCATGGAGTAGCAAATGCCTGATCAAGTCTCACCAATGATGCATAACCATTCCACCAAGTTAGTGCACTATCAGACAACGTGCACGAAGCAAACTTCACCTTGTCCACTTCCCTAGTCTTACTTATTCAGTACACAGATTCCAATTTCTCAAACCATCTAGTCAGACAAACTGGTCCTTCGGTTCCATGAAAAGCATGAGGTTTGCAACTAGTGAACATCTTGTACGTACATCCTCCTTGACCGTTGTTACTATTAGTACCATTGGTGTTGTTGCTAGTGTTCCCTTGATTATTACGGGCCATCTTAGCATGCTCGGCTACCATGCCTTCGGCAACAAGTCTTCAGACCATAGTAGCTATAAATTCCTTAGGAGGCATTATCTTCAAGACAAAATAATACACCAGATGAGTTCAATGAAAATAACAGCTTAAAAGTATACTACAATGAGTAGTGATGCATAGTAAGTAGTAGTAAATCTCATAGATTTAGTAGTGATAGTAGTGGATAGTAGTGAGTAGTGTTAGCTAGTAGTAGTAAACACTAATATATATATATATATATATATATATATATATATATATATATATATATATATATATATATATATATATATATATATATATATATATATATATATATATATATATATATATATATATATATATATATATATTTATATAACAACAATTTAGCAGTAGATTATCATAGAGCATAACAATGTACAAATATATCACCACACAACACATAACATGTCATTAAGTAAAATATCCATCATGCCATAAGTAAATAATCCAATAATCATATATAAAGAAATAGTAATCATCCACAAGTATGTATGTAAAATAGCCGTCAAAAACCCACCGGTAAGTCTAGGATAAAATAATTAAGTAATAAAATATCCAAAGTAGTGGAAATAAGCACGGTGACACAAAACGACTCTACTTGGGAGTACGCTCTTTATCAAGTAGACGGCTGAGAACATCCTCCACTAGCTTAAGTATCGCGTTCATACTCCCCAGAGTAACCTCTTCAGTAGCTGAGGTAGTAGGAGTAGTAGGCGTGGCACTAGTAGACGGACGATTAGAGTCATGCAATGAAACCTTAGGATCAACTGGTGTGACAACCTTGCTATTTCCGTTAATCTTCGTTAACAGTCCATTAAGTTATTTAACGGTACTTTTTTTCGTTTCGTGTATTTAATCGAATTAAATGCATACTTGAGTTCATGATGAACTACTATTTAACATATGATTATATTAGCCAAAAAACTTATTTCGTGTTTTGAATTACTGAGAAAACGATACGGTTTTGAAAACAGCAAGAGAGGTCTCACGAGATTGCGAAACACTCGATTTTTGATAAAATAATTATTTTTAATAATTATTCACTTTAATAAAAACTTAATAAATTTATTATTTATTTAAGGAGTTAAACCTAGTGGATTGTGTTTTAACGATCGGTTAACGTTTCGGGAACACGGTACGGTTAACGGCACTCGAAACAGATCACTGAACGCGAGCTAGTAAGCAAAACGAGCCCATGGACTACCCATGGACCCCCATCGCCCGAACCCCCTAGTGGACCCCTTGTTGGACTTAACTACACACTAGTTTGCTTAATGGATTATAATTAGGCCCTAATT
Source organism: Rutidosis leptorrhynchoides (assembly GCF_046630445.1). Classification (NCBI taxonomy): domain Eukaryota; kingdom Viridiplantae; phylum Streptophyta; class Magnoliopsida; order Asterales; family Asteraceae; genus Rutidosis; species Rutidosis leptorrhynchoides. The sequence goes on from NC_092338.1 coordinate 196,301,431, forward strand.
GGAATATAACTAGCTAGATTACAAATTGTAACCCTCATTCTTACCCTAAACAAATCGACAGAGCCTCTTCCTCTCCTTCCTTGTGACCGTCGACATCCATCACCACCATAGCCACCATCAAAACTCAAAATTAGCCAAAACATTGAAACTCAAAGTTGTTCTATGCGCCGTTCTACATTTAGTAATACCAATTAATTGCCCGATTAAGGTATATTTGCAAACCCTAATTATTTAAATCTGATTTTTATTATTTTTTGCATGGTCTATATGTTCTATTGCTCGATTGGTTGTATTTGTACGCGTTATTAGTCGTTATAATGCTTGGATTGCATGCTAGGGTTTAATCACGAATTTGTTTGCTATGCTACCGATATTATGAGTTTATTTTATGTAAATATAATGTATTTAGATGGAAATCCATTGAAAAACTATTGATTTTTCTCGCAAGAATCGCATGATTTCGTTATGTATAGCTATAGTTATGCTTAACTGAAGTTTCGGTGTGTAATTATGCTTTATTCCGAAAACTGCAATTTATGTGTTTGGAATTAGTTCATGAACTGATGTTAGATGGATATATAATTAAAAAACACATAAAATGGATTAGGATATCATAGCTATTGGATTTGTGAAAGTCATTTTGCGCTTAATTGAACGTTGATAGTAAAACGTGTTAAACAACGATGTTCCTTTGAATCAAACGACCATTTAACCTGAGTTTTGGAAACCAAGATTTTATATTCTGGAAAGTACATCATTAGTACTTGATCTTTCATGCAGACCTCTTGTGCTAATTGTCTCTGATTGCTCGTATAATCGACCCCGAAAATGACTACTTGAACGGGATAGAATCTATTTCGTTTGAACATTTAATTGTCTAGCATGAAGTAGAAATTGATTTAGAGCTTGAGCTTCTAGTATGTTGTTAAATGTATGTTATATAGATATACTCATTTGTATGTCTAGCTCTAGAAACTCTAATTACTATGTGTTGTATGCGTGCCGAAATCAAAGGTCTGGAATCTGTCTAAATCAGAAAGTCCCACTTGTTTGTCAAAACTGTACAAACTGGCAAAATGGGTTTCTTAGATCTTTTTACCAATGATAACTTGGAATGTTTGTGATCATCTCCAAATAGCCGTTTGTGATTTACTATTTTCTAAATTAAATGAGAATTTTTCTAAAACTGATACGCAAACAGAAACTAAACTAGAAATATTTGCATGCTACGTAATATCTAGGAATCATATGATAGTGTGCTTGGTATTTTAAGAAAGCTTATGACATGTACTTGTGATATGGAGTTTATCATAATTGCTTGATGTGTCATTTGTGAAAAATGATTGTCCGATTGCATGACCGTTGTGAACACGTAAGACAACTAAACTAGTAAACGTTAATTTGCTAAACGAATCTTTGAAACTTATGAGTTAACGTTGGTTTGACCTTGTGATATCATTGACATAACCTACTGATGTAGTTGACTTAGGTTAACCAGCTTGACCAAGTTTTACTTTTATTGACTTGCTTGATTAGTTGACTTTTGTGTTGACTTTTACTCTACAAGTGCGTCGGTCTGAGCAATAGGACAACTGTACTGTGAGTCAGTCTATTGAACTAAACTATGTAACTATATATTGGTACATTTAGGTTACATTACTCGGTCGTAGTAATTCGAATACTCTTTACTTGTGATTTTCAAGTGCACTCAAGGTGAGTCTATAGTCCCATACTCTTTTACTTTTTGGGATGAGATAACATGCTATTTTGAAACTATTTTACGCATTAGACACGGGTACAAAAAACTGAATATACATATGAGTTCGATCCAAAAGTCCTTAGCTTGAATATATTTATTACATACATAAGGCTCAAAATATAAGAACGGATACGTAGATTTGACAAACCTCGCTCAACGAACGAGTGCTTATTACTTCGTAACCATATACTTGATCAGTGTATGTTATATAGGGTAAAGGAAGTCGTGTAGCGCATTAGCTATCTGCGGGTTAAAGCTTTATATTCAAGTGCTCATAACAGATGTATAAATTTTACCGCTTTAAACGAACTCTCGTGGTCTAATAACAGATAACTGATTTACTAAACCTGTAGATTTATTCAAAAATTTTGTTGATCATTTTCAGGTTTTATCTCATGTTCTTAAAGGTACTTTGCTTCCGCTACTTTGATGACTATGTGCTTGCTTGGTGCATACACTGGATTGGAGTTCAACATGATTTATTTATGTCAAGACATTTACAGTCGCACTTAAAACTATTTCATTTTGAATAATGTTGAGATTATTTACTTTTGTCATTATGTTAAATCTTGCGAATTATTTTACCTTTAATGACAACGTCTTTTGAAATAAATGCGATTGCTTTTCAGAAAACGTCTCATGTAGAGGGCGTGACCATTAACTGTGGGACCAGGAGTTAATATTCCGTTAGTGTGTTCTGACGGGGTGTTACATTTGGTATCAGAGCTAATGGTTGTAGGGAACTAGGATTTGCATTAGTGTATCCGTCTAAGTCTTTAGGACACATAAGTGAGTCTAGACTACAACCCAAACCTAGACTGTTGTGATTTACTTTCACTGCTACATATATTGTGCTTTATGTTACATGTGTACTAACTTTGTGTGTTTTCCTTGAGCTTTAGATTTCTGCTTCTCACCCCATCATCACTAGTGACTCCGAATCAGAAACGGAAGATACTGTTCAGTCACCAGGGAACCAGATACTTGACTATGAGGTTGAGGTTGAGTCCGTGCATACGGAGGAGACTGAGCCCTCTGAGGCTGGTACAGATGCTGCTGAAGAGGATCCAGAGGAGGATCCCTAGGAAGAATCGAAATTGGAACCCCGAAGAGGATCCTGATGAAGAGCCCAAGGAAGAGTCTGAACCCGAACAGCCTACCCCGGTGCAGCCTAGCACTTTGGGTAAGAGGCCCCGCTCACCTGATCCCCTTCCTACCCCTCATGAGGTAGGCGGGTGGAGAAGGTATAACCCCCGAATGAGGGTGTTCGAGCCGAGTAGCAACCCAGTTGCTCCTAGGGTTTCTTTGCATGACTCTAACCCAAGTAGAGTTGTTTTTGCATTACCGTGCTTGTTTCCACTACTTTGGATATTTTGATACTTATTTATTTTATCCTAGACTTACCGGTGTGGTTTTTGCAGGCTATTTTACTTACATACTAGTGAATGATTATTATTTCTTTTATATATGATTATTGGATTATTTACTATTGGCATGATGAGTACTTTACTTAATGACATGTTATGTGTTGTGTGGTAATATATTTATACTTTGTTATGGTGCATGATAATCTACTGCTTAAACTGTTGTTGTACATATACTAGTGTTTACTACTACTAATAGCTAACACTACTCACTACTATCCACTTCTATCACTACTAAATCTCTATGATTTACTACTACTTACTATGCATCACTATTCGTTGCTAGTATATTTTAAGCTGTTATTTTCATTGAACTGATCTGGTGTATTATTTTGTCTTGAAGATAATGCCTCCAAAGGAATCGACAGCTGCTATTTTCCAAAGACTCGTTGCCGAGGGTATGGCAGCTGAGCGAGCTGAGATGGCCCTTAATAATCAAGGAAACACTAGCAACCACACCAATGGTACTAATAGCAACAACAATGGCCAAGGAGGATGTACGTACAAGATGTTCACTAGCTGTAAACCTCATGCTTTTCGCAGAACCGAAGGACCAGTTGGTCTGACTAGATGGTTTGAGAAATTAGAATCTGTTTTCCGGATAAGTGAGACTAGGGAAGTTGACAAGGTGAAGTTTGCTTCGTGCATGTTTTCAGATAGTGCACTAACTTCGCAGAATGATTATGCTTCATCGATAGGACTTGATCAGGCGTTTGCTACTCCATGGGAAGATCTTAAGCAGCTTATGATTGAGGAGTACTGCCCCCATAATGAGATTGAGAGAATGGAATGAGAGTTCCTAGAATTCAAGCTTGTGGGTACTGATCTTGTTAGTTATAGCAAGAGATTCTTTGAGTTAGCTTTGATGTGCCCATAATTGATTCCAACTGAGAAACAAAAAGTGGAGCAATACATCAAGGGTTTGACTGGAACGATCCTGAGTGGTGTAACTACTTCGAAGCCTCAGACTGTTCAGGAAGCCATAGACATGGCTAATTTGTTACTTGATCAAGCTGCAAGTGACAGTAAAGTTGAGGTGACTATTGAGAAATGTTCTGGAGGCGGTAAGCGAAAGTGGACTCATGGACATGATAAGAACTCTAACCAGCAATTCCACAACGAACATGATACTACTAAGGGTACTGTTGCTGTCTCAAATACTAGATCAGGGTATCAGGGAAAGCATCCACTTTGTATAGGTGTAACAAGCATCATCCGGGAACTTGAAATAAGTTGATTTGCGATAAGTGCAAAAGGCTTGGACACTTGCCGAAGGACTGTAAGATGGGAACCAATACTTGTTATGGATGTGGTAAGACTGGTAATTATAGAATGGATTGCCCTGATGCGGAAAAGACTACCGAGCCTGCAAAAGGTAGAGCGTTCAACATCAATTCAAGTGAAGCTCGTGATGCTGAAGCTAGTCACGGGTACGTTCTTATTCGACAATCATCATGCTTATTTACTTTTTGATTCTGGTGCTAATGGAAGTTTTGTGTCTAAGGATTTATGCCATAATATTAAGAATCATGTATCATCATTAGAAAACTTGTACACTATAGAACTAGTGAACGGTAATCAAATGAAAGCTGACCAAATCTATCGTAGGTGTACTTTGAACTTAGCCGGGAAATCTTTTAGTATTGATGTGATACCGATAAAGCTGGGAAGTTTTGACCTTGTGGTCGGAATGGATTGGTTATCCGATAATAGAGCCGATATCGTCTGTTACCAGAAAGCTATTCGCATTCCTATCGTTGAGCCATTGATGGTGTACGGAGAGCAAAGAAAAATTCCATTGCATTTCATAAACTGTTTGAAAGCACAGAAACACATTAAAAAGGGTTGTCTTGCAATGTTGGTTCATGATATCGGTCAAAAAGTCACGTTTTTACCCCGATATTGAGCCCTAAAACCATAAAATTCCAAACTTTGTCGCTAAAATAATCTCCTTTTTGGTTAATTGTGTAGATTAAGTAATTTCAAAGGAGATGCAAAAAAAAGCAAGTAAAACGGAGCTGAAACGAAGAATCTAGAGCGAAAACGGTAAAAGACAAGTTACGATCAAGGAAATCAAGTTAGGATCCAGGAAACACTACTGACCAGCAAACGGGCATGAATAACGGCTTGCCAGCCCATACGGCCTGCCAGCCGTATTCAGGCAATTTCCAAGTCTATTTAAAGGGTTTTTTGCATTCATTTTTACACACACTCAATTTGTACTTCACTTTATATTTTCAAGCTTTTTGATTAGTTTTTAGTAGTAGGTAGCTTAGCTTTTATTTTCTGGAGGATATCCCGACGAGTCCCTGCGATCTCGGGCAGATTTCTTCAGCCTTTTCAGGTTTTTATCCGAAACACTTGTCTTATTAATTAAACATGTATTGTTATCATTTATGTTCAATAATGCGTTTCGATATTACCATGTTAGCTTAATTAATCTGTTTGTTACCATGATAGAAGTTTGGGTTAGCGTAGTTATGTTCAATTAGTACGGTTACCGTTGTTATGCTGAATTTGTGATTCCGATAGATTTGTATGCTAGCATCTTAAGGATTTACCAACCTAGGTTGTGATCAATACTTGTCTACCTATATGAACTCAGCTACTTTATAAGATTAAGACCCCTGGTTATACTGTATCTGAAGATTCTATGAACTCGGTATGGGCGGAGTTCCCGAGAGGCATCTAATGCTCTTTTTGGACACGGAACTTAGTAAATTGAGACATGAATGACGTAGTATGCCTATTGACTGTTCCAAAGAGACCTCTTAGGAGCTGTTAAGATCTAGTTAGTGCCTTGACTGTATAACCCACACCTATTGCATGTTCTTGTTTGATTGTTGCTCCAGGATTAAGTCATATCAACTATTTAGGTATCTATTAGGTTTCTATCTGCTTTATTTTTAGTATATCAACTTTAATGCTGTATAATGTTTAGATTGGTATGATCTCATTTGTATGATGAAATGGTTGTTAGTTTTCATTAAGGTTTTGTTAACTAAACCCGACGAACTCCTTCCGTTTGTGATCAATGTTCAATCAACACGGCACGTTGTTATTCAGTTACCTAAATTGATAATGAGGGTCAGGATTAGAACTCAACTCACTAATAAACCTAGTGCTTTACTGAGGATAACCTCCGAGGTATAGTTACCTTTCAATTATACAACCAAGTGACATACTTTTCACTACTCAACGAGAACTCCGAGAGTCTAGTGATAAGTAGATCTGTGTAATTGGCTCATCCAACCAGATCTACACCGTTCTAATCTTAGCTTTAACCTAAACATAATTACTTTTCCCTAGCCCAAACTGATATCTTGGTCAACATTTCCCTGATCTGCATACTTCGGATATCCTTCCAGTTTCTTTACTTTTCCGCAATTAGGACCATTAGCTTAAAATCAACTACTATCCTTTATCTAGGTAATTTAACCAAAGACAATTATCCACTTGATCTTCAATTCGTTAAACCATTCAAAAGTAGGACCCTAGGTTAACTTACACCTTCTACCTTAGAAAGTTAAATGTAAATTTAGGCCCCGTAAAATATTAATAATAAACCACCATCCTCTCTCGTGATCGACTGATCCTGATGCCTTGCGGCCTAACGACACCGCATAAATAAAACCGTCCATTTGGGTCATATCAAGAGGGAGACAAGTCTTTGGCGCCGCTGCCGGGGAGATCGAATATTTCAACTTAGAAAGATTTTAAACAGACAAAAGTATTGTTTAGTGGTGTCTAAGAAAGACAATTATACACGGACTTGGTTATTGGATTTTCCGAACAGTCTCTAATTATATTGGAACCCAAACGATCATGCCTCTCCGTAGTCGATCTGGCCACTTAGATACGAAGTAATCTGTAAGAAGTCCTATCAATTAAATATACGATAAGGTTAGCGACCGAATTTCAAGAATAATTGTTTTAATTAAATTATCGATCTTTTTAGTTAATTAATATTTTCTAAAAGTTACTTTTGAAGTCTTTTTCAACAGAAAAATCAAAAAACTGGAACAACAAATTACCCTTGCTTCTATGCAAACTCATGCTTAGAAGAAAGAGGAGAACCAACCACCTTAGGAACCGAAGAAATTCCTGAAATCAGTTCACATATGATCAAACTGGTTAGTATGATCTGTAAATTTCAAGGATTTTCGACTGATGATCCAAACTTTCACTTAAATAAATTTATCAGTCTGGTTGACTCTTTTAAGAAGGAAGAAAATGAGAAAAACATTTTGAAACTTCATCTTTTTCAATATTCTTTGTCTACACGCGCTTTAACATGGTTTGAGGAGCTTCAACCGAATTCAATACATTCATGGGAGGAATTAGCCACCAAGTTTTTAGACAAATTTTATCCACCCTCCCTGCAAACCTGTTTAAGAATGACATCACAAACTTTTCTCAAAAAGAAAACTAGTCATTGTGTCTAGCATGGAATAGAGTAAAGGTGATGCTTAAAAGTTATCCAAATCATTCGTTAAGCCAGGCAGACATAATCTGCATGCTTTTTAATGGTTTGACCAAGGATGATAAGTCTCTCCTAGACATGGCCTCGCAAGGCAATTTTATGTCACGAACAGCAGACGAAGCATGGAATCTCTTTGAAACAATAGCTGCACAACAGGAAGATTGGAATAATGAAGCTTCTTAGAAGGATGACGTCTTCACTCATACGGTAAAAATGCTGGAAACCAGGTTACAAGATCTCACCCTCACTCTTCAAAGTTTATCAATTCCTAAAAGTCCCATGCTACTATAACCAATCTAAGGTATCCTTACCCTAGATGGGTATATAAACAGCAAAATAGCTCGGACTCTAATATAATTTTTCCACTACACCAACCCACTCTCCACTCTAAGGAAACATTAGTCAACTTTATGAAAAAGTAGTACATGATAAACCTTCAAGTCATAGAATGCCAAAATAAGTTTGATACTTTGATAAAGACTTTTGAAGAATTAATAACCAATTTTCAGCTTACGCTTAAACGATTAACCACTAAAGTTGAAACAGAGTGTAGTGAGTCTGATGCCCTAGTAGTCACTAGAGGTGGGAAGCAAACAACTGTTAACATACCTATACAAGATTTTTCCGATACGGAATCTGTGCCAATTGACCCAGTTATCAATCCACCGGAACCTCTCTCCTTAAGCTCTGGAGATTATTCCGCGAGCCCGCATCCCTTTCTCAGGTAGACTTAGGAAGGAAAAACAGGAAGCGCAATTCGCTAAGTATTGGGATGTTATTAAGAATCTGCATTTGAATGTACGACTAGTAGATGCTTTAGTAGAAATGCCAAACTGCGCTAAATTTTTGAAAGAATTGCTTTCAAACAAAGAGAGATTAAGAGAGATAATTAGCTTACCTTTAAGTGAGGAATGTTCATTGGTGTTACAACATGGTATTCCTCCTAAGTTAGGAGATACAGGAAGATTTACGGTACCTTGCTACTTGCAAGATGTCCAAATCAGCAATACGTTAGTAGACTTAAGAGCCAGTGTAAATCTAATGCCTTATTCATTATTCAAAAAGCTAGGACTTAATGACTTAAGACCTACTAGAATGAATATCCAACTCACGACAGATCAGTTAAGATTCCTCGAGGAATAGCTGAGGATGTCCTAGTCAGAGTGGATAAGTTTGCATTCTCAGTTGATTTTGTCATTATGGATATTGAGGAAGACACGAAGGTCCCACTCATACTTGGCAGACCATTCTTGAATACTGCCAAAGCCATAATTGATGTACACGAGAAATCACTGAAATTAAGAGTTGGAAATGAAGAAGTCACATTTAATGTTGACTGACTCATGACCCATCTTCGCAAAGAAGATCTCAAGCTCGCTAATTCTTTTCAAGAACTCGTTAACAAATATCTGGAGGATACCATGGCTATGCATTCAAGATCAAATTTCTAAGGATCTATTTTTTACACCTCCTGAAGGAAATCTCGATATCCATTCAGCCATAGATCCTGGTCAATATAAATCTCCCCTCTTCGAAAGTAACTTTCTTGGCAAGACTATCAAAATAGCACCGCTAGGTCAAGGCATTCCCCTACCTCTGTTAAGGAGAAGACCGAATGAAGAAAAAGGATTTCATTTTGGTATTTCTGGAACCACAGTTAAATGAGGACTGTGATGAAATTCCTCAACTAACCTTCGAAACTAAAGAAGACGTTTCTGAAAAAGAAGCATTAAGAAGGACAATTTCCAGAACAAAAGAATGGATAGCATCAGTGACCGCTATTAAGGAAGAAGAATCAGAATTCTAAAAGAGATATGACTCGTTAGACAGAAAGGAGATAGCAAGAATGAAGCCATCTATCGAGGAACCTCCAGAATTGGAATTGAAGAAGTTACCCGAACATCTGGAGTATGCATTCTTAGAAGGAGAATCGTAACTCCCTATAATCATTTCTAAAGATCTCACGCCACATGATAAGACGGAATTGATTAAGGTTCTGAAATCACATAAGAAAGCAATTTCTTGGAAGATTTCTGAAATAAAAGCAATCAGTCCAAACTATTGCACCCACAAGATCTTCATGGAAGATGATTTCAAACCATCAGTTCAGAAGCAAAGAAGGGTCAACCCAATGATTCAAGAAGTCGTCAAGAAAGAAGTAATCAAACTTCTGGACTCCGGTCTGATCTATCCTATTTCTGATTCGCCATGGGTCAGTCCTGTTCAAGTAGTACCCAAGAAGGGAGGAATGACCGTAATCAAAAATGAGAATAATGAACTTATTCTAACATGGGAGGTCACCGGTTGGAGGGTTTGCATAGATTATCATAAACTAAACGATGCAACCCGAAAAGATCATTTTCCATTACCATTCATTGATCAAATATTGGAGCGCCTATCAAGAAACAAGTTCTATTATTTCCTTGACGGTTTTTTCGGCTACTTTCAAATCACCCTCGATCCAAAGGACCAAGAAAAGACAACCTTCACATGTCCTTATGGAACATTTGCTTATCAACGCATGCCCTTTGGATTATGCAATGCACCTGCTACATTTCAGCGATGCGTGGTAGCAATATTCCACGACATGATCGAACGTTGTATGGAAGTCTTCATGGATGACTTCTCCATCTTCGGTAGTACCTTTGAGTCGTGCCTTTCCAACCTTGACAAGATGCTCACCCGGTGTGAAGATTCGAATTTAGTTCTAAAATGGGAAAAATGTCATTTCATGGTAAAAGAAGGCATAGTTTTAGGACATAAGATATCAAAGTCAGGAATAGAAGTCGACAAGGATAAGATTGAGACCATAGCTAAGATATCAAAGTCAGGAATAGAAGTCAAAGCTGTGAGGAGTTTCCTTAAACACGCCAATTTCTACCGACGTTTTATCAAAGATTTTTCAAAGGTCACGCGACCTATTACTCATCTCCTTGGAAAGGAAGTTCTGTTAGTCTTTAATGAAGATGTGTTCAAGCATTCAACTATATGAAGGAACAGCTCACACATGCACCCATCATGATAGTACCTGATTGAAGTTTACCATTCGAAATCATGTGTGATGCGAGTGACTTTGCAGTTGGAGCTGTACTAGGATAACGGAAAGATAAGCACTTTCGTCCAATCTATTATGCCAGCAAAACCTTAACCGGAGTTCAAGAGAATTACACCACTATTGAAAAGGAGCTGCTAGCAGTAGTTTTTGCCTTCGATAAATTCCATTCCTATCTCATCCTATCTAAAACTATGGTTTACACAGATCATTCAGCCATTAAATATCAATTCACTAAGCAAGATGCTAAACCAAGACTCCTACGATGGATCTTACTCCTTCAAGAATTCGATATTGAGATCAAAGATAAGAGAGGAGCAGAGAACGTCGCAGCAGATCATCTTAGTCATTTGGAGAACCCAACGATGGAACAACTTGTTGAACAAGATATTAGAGATAAATTTCCAGAAGAACAACTTATGAGCTTAGGACAAGCTAACATAGGATCACAATTCACTGATACCCCTTGGTACACTGACATAGCCAACTACCTAGTTGCTGGAGTGGTACAAAAAGGAATGAGCACATCCCCAAGAAGGAAGTTCTTTAGGGATGCTAAGTACTACTACTGGGAAGATCCTTACTTATTCAGAATTTGCCCTGATCAGATAATCAGGAGGTGTGTAGATGAGAAGCAAGCAACAGGGATTCTTGGAGCAAACTTAACCGTAAGAAAAGTCTATGAATCAGGATTTTATTGGTCTTCTATACTCCGAGATGCGCAAGAGCTTGTAAAGTGTTGCTACGTTTGCCAAAGACAAGGTATTATCTCTAAAGAATGACATGCCTCAGACTAATATCCAAGCTTACGAAATCTTTGATAATGGGGATTAGACTTTATGGGTCTGTTCCCTAAGTCTAATGGGAAAGAATATGTCCTCATAGCAGTAAATTACATCTCTAGATGGGTCGAAGCCCAAGCATTTCCAACCAATGATGCCAAGGTCATCACTATTTTCCTGAAGAGACTCTTTTGGCGATTCGGAGCTCCTTGCGCTATAATAAGTGATAGAGGCACACACTTTTGTAATACCCAATTTTTGAAGGTGATGCAACAATACGGAGTTACCCACAGGTTGTCCACTGCCTATCATCCGTAGACTAACGGACAGGCAGAAGTCACTAACAGAGCACTCAAGAGAATTCTAGAACGCAAAGTCGACCATCATTGGAATAAATGGGCCGAGAAACTAGACAATGCTCTGTGGGCATTCCGGACTGCTTACAAGAATCCTCTAGGAACTACACCCTACCATATGATCTATGGGAAAGCCTGTCACCTTCCACTGGAACTAGAGTACAAAGCTCTCTCCTGTAACCATGATCCTTCAGTAACCGCTAAGCATCGTAAGATGCAGATGAATGAACTCACTGAATTAAGAGATCTAGCATACGAGACGTCATATATCTACAAGGAACGGACGAAGCTGAAACATGATGCAAAACTGATACCTACAAAGTTCGCTCCTGGAGATAAAGTTCTACTCTTTAATTCTCGATTCAAGAAATTCGCCTCAGATCACTATGGAGTGGACCATATAAAGTAATACACGCTTTTCCGCACGGAGCCGTAGAATTAGAAGGACCTACCAAAAACTTCAAGGTCAACAACAACTGATTGAAAGCTTATCTAGAATACCATTACAGGGAAGAGCATCTCTTCTCCTTTGATCCGTTCTGAAGACATACCAGAAAAGTCGAGCTGTAACGAATTGATAAACAAAGCGCTCTTGAGAGGCACCCCTTGCTTATCCTTTTAATTTTTCTTAATTTTTATTTCAATTTATTTTCAGTCTATGAAATATTTTACTGTGCACTAACCCTAAGCGTCATACTTGAGCTTAGTACTCATTAGTTTGTCAAAATGTATCCAGGCAAAATGCCAAGTTCAGGAGCTTCCTTTTACATTCCCATTCGCAGGAGAAGGTCTCCCAGGGTTAACCTATCAGAGAGTAGCACATATCAGCACAGGCCTTTAACGGGACAGTTAGGCCCGAGGCGTTTGATTCTAGAGATTGTTGAGGAGGATATCAGTATGGCACCACCAGCTCCTCCAGTACGACGCTCCAGGCATTTAGCTTCGAGACCCGCTGAGCATCCAGAGCTGTCAGAGCCACGTGAGCCGCAGATTTAATTCACCATGGAGCTACCGTGAGTGACCCAAATGTCACATGGGCATTATTTAGAGATCATCAGAGACTCTACAGAGCTTTCAGAGCATACCTTCAGCGTGAAGGAATGCCCCAAAGTACTCTAGGACCTTCATCATTCAGACTAGCCCGTCGTGTTCCACCGACACAACAAGCTACTCCCAGGCGGTCTACTCCAGTCTCAGTTCATTCAGTAGCCTCAGCCGCCAACCTAGTTCGTGCTACTCCTATCACTCAACTTGTATTAGCAGTTTTGCCTACTCCAGTCATTGAAATGGTCCCTATTCATGAGCTACATGAGGGCTGCCACTTAGTCACAGTCCCTATATCAGTTGAGACACCTACGGCCCAGGTCTTTGAAATCACCGGGAGCATCCCTGATGAGGAGCCATTCTCGAGCCTATCACACCTGGAGTTACCATCGGACCTATGTCTAGACACACTTTTGGGCCCATAGTTGGATGCAGGACAGCTGCTTAAGTATTTACCGAGACTCGAGGACGATGATGATATCTTCGGAACTAATGGATACTTCACAAACACCGCTCCACAAAATGGCCAAGAGAGTATTTTGTAGACTATTTTATTTTCTTTTAATTTTACCTTTATAAAAGCATTGTATAAAAAGTTATATATCTAGTGGAAATGCTACTCTCTTTTTGTTCTTCATGCAGAATTTTATCAAAGAGACTAGTCATTTCGAGCATTAGGAGCCTTACAATAGGAAAGCCCAGGATAGTAACCTGACCATAGGGAAGTGATCTGTAATCAAACCTCTTTCAATTATTACGCACTAAAATCTCTAAGTGTGGGGTAAATCCCGCAACCAACTTAGAGATTCTAGAAGATATTGTCCTTAATTTATCAAAGTATTCATTTATTCTATTTTAAGGAACATTAGGGACAATGTTCTTCTAAGTGTGGGGTATTGGGTAAAGGTTTAAGAACAAGTAACCGTAAACGCCAAAATATTGAAAATTTCTTTTGTCCAAAAAAGTAATTAGCAAAGAATATTAGGGAATTTCGAAAAATTCTTACCTCGTTTTACCCAAAAGATTCTATAAAATTGCTAGAAATCAGTTTTCAGAACATTCACTAGAACGGAACGATTAAGCTAAGATTCATGATTTGTGTCAAAAGATTTCTTTCGAAAAAATATGTAAAAGGCTACGCATGACCAAGCACGACACGTACTTCCAAAAAGTGAGGATTCTTGGACCCAAAGTACATGTATGACCCATTAAATCTACAGTACTTTGTCGATTCATTTGATGAGCGTGCTGGTATACGGTTTAAGTTAGAACTTGGTTTTGACATATGTTTCGAGGCCAATGGTTAGTAAGCGCCTACGTGGTGCAGGTGCGATACTCCTTCCGAAATCATTCTGAATAGAGAAGACAAAAAAACATCCGTCTCCGTTCCACTCCACGCATTTAAACCGACCAACTCACACAAAGAGTTGATGAATCAGAAAGTACTCACCTTAAATTCACTCCCAAAAATACACTACCCATTCACCTTCATTCCTTCACCACTTTTCAAAAGATCCAGAGATCAAATAAGAGATAGATCGATCAAATTCGCTTCAAAAGCACTTGTTAAAAGATTCTGAACCCCCAATTATTTTTGATAGGTCAAAGACCTATTTTCGGTGAATTATCACTTCCGCTCTGGGCACCAAGAACAAAGGACAAAAGTTAAGAAGAAAGGGTATGCCAAAAAAAAAGATTATGAAAGAGCAAAGTCTCTAGAATAAAGGCAAAGAAAACCCGAGAAGTTGCCCAAAGAAGGATTGACGTAAGAGCCAAGAAAAATTCTAGACAAAAATCTTAGCGAACTCCGCATCTTCTGAAGAAACTCATAACGGAATTCAAGCCGTTCTCTATCCAAAAATGATACTCTGATGAATCAATATCTATCAATTCTCTTTAAAAATTAGAAGATCTGGATACCTTTCACCTTTCCATAAACTCCTCAACCAACCCTACAACCTTTCTTCCTCTTGAAAGAACGCCTAGGAAGAAGATGAGTGCCGTCATTACTTAACCGGTGGAGATATCGATGCTTTACCAAGCCTATGATGAGAATCGTTACACGACTGCTTCTGTGCGACAATACAACTAGATTAGGGCCTCCTAAGCACTTTAGTGATATGAGTGATCTGCTAGTGAGAAGTCTGGTCATGTATACTCTACATCTGAGATTTTGAAAGTACGCCTTTTTCACTATGGACGCGATGAAATCTAGCGACTAAAATCATCGAAGTTCAAAACTTTTTCTACTACTTTCGAAAGATGTGATGACTTCTGATGAAGGCATAATAAAAGAATCCAAGGGTGGGCGAGGAAGAATCTATTAGAAAAGAACCTTATATTTTCGATTTTTGCTCGAGGACAAGCAAAGCTAAGTGTGGGGTATTTGATATCGTCCAAAAAGTCACGTTTTACCCCAATATTGAGGCCTAAAACCATAAAGTTCCAAACTTTTTGCCAAAATAATTGCTTTTTTAGTTAATTTTGTAGATTAAGTAATTACAAAGGCAATGCAAAAAGAATCAAGTAAAACTGAGCTAAAATGAAGAATCTAGAGCAAAAACGGTAAAAGACAAATTACGACCAAGGAAATCAAGTTACGATCCAGGAAACACTGCTAACCAGGGCAGGCCATACGGCTTGCCATCTGAATTGCCATACGGCCTGCCAGTGTGAAGAACGGCCTGCCATACGGCCTCAGCAAACGGGCATGAAAAATGGCTTGCCATCCCATACGGC
This sequence comes from Rutidosis leptorrhynchoides, assembly GCF_046630445.1. Lineage (NCBI taxonomy): Eukaryota > Viridiplantae > Streptophyta > Magnoliopsida > Asterales > Asteraceae > Rutidosis > Rutidosis leptorrhynchoides. Next base: position 196,317,070 of record NC_092338.1, read on the forward strand.
CTGCCAGTCGTATGCAGGCAATTTCCAAGTCTATTTAAAGGGCTTTTTGAATTCATTTTTACACACACTCAATTTGTACTTCAATTTAGATTTTCAAGCTTTTTAGTTAGTTTCTAGTAGTAGCTAGCTTAGCTTTTATTTTTCGGAGGATATCCAGGCGAGTCCCTGCTATCTCGGGCAGATTTCTTCAGCCTTTTTCAGGTTTTTATCCGAAACGCCTGTCTTGTTAATTAACCATGTATTGTTATCATTTATATTCAATAATGCGTTCCAATATTACCAGGTTAGCTTAATTAACCTGTATGAAGCCATGATAGAAGTTTGGGTTGGCGTAGTTATGTTAAATTAGTACTGTTACCGTTGTTATGTTGAACTTGTGATTCCGATAGATTTGTATGCTAGCATCTTAAGGATTAACCAACCTAGGTTGTGATCAAGACTTGTCCACCAATATGAAATTAGCTACTTCATAGGATTAAGAACCCTGGTTATATTGTATCTAAAGATTCTATGAACTCGGTATGGTCGGAGTTCCCGAGAGGCATCTAATACGCTTTTAGGACACGAAACTTAGGAATTGAGACATGAATGACCTAGTATGCCTGTTGACTATTCCAAAGAGACCTCCTAGGATCTGTTAAGATCTAGTTAGTGCCTTGATTGTATAACCCACACCTATTGCATGTTCTTGTTTAATTGTTACCTTATGATCAAGTCATATCAACTGTTTAGGTATCTATTAGGTTTCTATCTGCTTTACTTTCAGTATATCAACTGTAATGCTATATAATGTTTAGATTGGTATGATCTCATTAGTATGATGAAATGGTTGTTAGTTTTCTTTAAGGTTTTGTCAACTTAACCCGACGGACTCCTTCCATTTGTGATCAGTGTTCAATCAACACGGCACGTTGTTATTCAGTTACCCAAACTGATAACAAGGGTTAGGATTAGAATTCAATTCACTAATAAACCTAGTGCTTTACTGAGGATAACCTTCGAGGTGTAGTTACCTTTCAATTGTACAACCAAGTGACATACTTTTCACTCCTCAACGAGAACTCTCAGAGTCTAGAGATAAGTAGGTCTGTGTAATTGGCTCATCCAATCAGATGTACACCATTCTAATCATAGCTTTAACATAAATATAATTACCTTTCCCTATCCCAACCTGATATCTTGGTCAACATTTCCCCGATCCGCATACTCCAGATATCCTTCCACTTTCTTTACTTTTCCTCAATTACGACCATTAGCTTAAAACCAACTACTATCCTTTATTTAGGTAATTTAACTAAAGACAATTATCCACTTGATCTTCAATTCATTAAACCATTTAAAAGTACGACCCTAGGTTAACTTACACCTTCTACCTTAGAAAGTTAAGAGTAAATTTAGGCCCCGCAAAATATAAATAATAAACCACTGTCCTCTCTCGTGATCGGCTGATCCTGACGCCTTGCGGCCTAACTATACCGCATAAATAAAACTGTCCATTTCGGTCATATCAGTTCAAGTAAGGAAAACTTAACCTGAAGTCAAGAAACTTGAAGATGTACCGATTGTCAGAGATTTTCTCGATGTTTTTCCTTAAGAATTACCAGGTCTTCCACCGCATAGAGGCGTAGAATTTCAAATTGACTTAACGCCTGGAGCGGCACCTGTAGCACGCGCACCGTATAGACTTGCACCTTCTGAATTGCAAGAGTTATCTAGTCAGTTACAAGAGCTTTTAGACATAGGATTCATTCGACCGAGTTCTTCACCATGGGGAGCTCATGTGCTCTTTGTTAAGAAGAAGGATGGATCCATGAGACATTATATTGATTACAGAGAACTGAATAAGCTGACTAACAAGAATAGATATCCGCCACCTAGAATCGATGATATGTTTGATTAGCTGCAAGGATCTGGATGTTACTATAAGATTGACCTGAGGTCAGGTTATCATTAGATGAGAGTAAAAGAGACTGATATACCGAAGGCATCGTTCTAAACACGCTATGGACATCATGAATTTATAGTAATGCCGTTTGGTTTGACGAACGCATCGGTAGTGTTCATAGATCTCAGGACCCGTGTGTGTAATCCATACCTAGACAAGTTTGTTATTGTGTTCATTGATGAAATTCTAGTATATTCAAAGAACGAGAAAGAGCATGAACAACATCTCTGTTTAATACTAGAGATGCTCAGGTAAGAGCAGCTGTATGTGGAGTTTTCGAAGTGTGACTTTTGGTTACTAGAAGTTCAATTTTTGGGTCATATCGTGGGTATCAATGGTATTCAAGTTAATCATGTGAAGATAGAAACGGTCAAGAAGTGGGAGACTCCTAAGTCGCCAACGTAGATTGGGCAATTCTTAGGTCTCGCCGGTTATTACAGGAGATTCATTGAGGGATTTTCCACTATTGCTCGATCGTTAAGAGCGTTGACTCACAAGGGTAAGAAGTATGAGTCGACTGAGCAACATGAGTCTGCATTTTTGTTGTTAAAACAAAAATTGACTACTGCTCTGATTTTGTCCTTACCCGAAGGAAATGAAGATTGTGTGATTTTTTACGATGCTTCACGACAAGGCTTTAGTTACGTGTTGATGCAACGAAAGAAGGTGATTGCTTATGGGTCACGACAGTTGAAGATCCACGAACAAAACGAGACATGATTTGGAACTTGGTGTTGTGGTCTTTGCACTGAAACTGTGGAGACACTACTTGTATGGAACTAAGTTTACAATCTTCACCGATCATAAGATCTTGCAACATATCTTCGATTAGAAACAACTCAACATGATACAGAGACGTTGGGTAGAACTGCTGAACGACTACCACTGTGAAATTCGCTACCATCCTAGTAAGGCTAATGTTGTCGCAGATGCCTTGAGTAGGAAGGAGAAAGCTAAACCTCTTAGAGTTAGAGCGCTGAACATGACCATCCATACGAACCTTACTTCTCAAATTCGTGATGCACAATTAGAGGCTTTAACACATGAGAATATTGTACGAACCTTACTTCTCACCGATCACTACTTTGCTAATAGAATCTTGGTAGCGAAATTTGGCGATCTAAGGGAACTTGTGCTACATGAGGCACACAAGTCAATATACTCTATTCACCGTGGATCAGACAAAATGTATCAAGACCTTAAGGCACTGTACTGGTGGCCCAATCTGAAGGCCAATATCGCTACTTACGTTGGTAAATACTTGACATGTGATAAGGTCAAGGCTGAACATCAGAGACCGTCGGGACAGCTAACACAACCAGAAATTCCCCAGTGGAAATGGGAATGTATTGTTATGGACTTTATCACTAAGTTACCCAAGACTGTGGGAGGTTACGACACTATTTGTGTTATTGTAGATCGTCTCACCAAATCAACTCATTTTCTACCTATTAAGGAGACGGATAAGATGGAAAAGTTGGCACAGGTTTACCTAAAGGAAGTGGTTTCCATACACGGTGTGCCAATATTGATTATTTCTGACTGAGACAGCAGGTTTATATAACAACCCTCATTTTTTCGTTCTGAAGTGACTAAAATGCCCTTAGGGTTTCACTAGGTTGTTCTGTGTATTTGAGTTAGGGTTGTTATCCGTTTATAATTAATGATCTTAATTAATACTTGAAATTATTAACCTTAAACCCTAACCCTAAACATTAATTAATGTCCTAAACCCTAAACATTTATTAATGTTATAAACTCTAACCCTAATACCATTTGAAAACCCTAATCCTAATAACTATTAAATTATAATAACTATGGATTTACGTAAAAGTATATGAAAATAAGTATTTAACTTGGTACCCAACTATATAAAGTTACATAATTAACTTTATAATTAAAACTATAGTGCCCAATATAAAAATTATAAAACTTGAAGTAATAAAACTTATAAAAATGATAAATTAAGATAAGTGATTAAATTATCCTCAAACACTTATACTCCCACTCAAACTCCTAAATTTTATTCTAGTTACACTCCTAACCTCACTCCAATTCTTTTGAAGTATTTCTTTTCTTCAACAAAACTCTAGAACCATCTTTAAGGAATCCAAATTACAATCTAACTCTAATCACCTACACTATATAAAGGGGGTTAGCCTTCACCAATTATTCATTCACTCACCTCACAAATTTTTTTTGTTTCTCTCGTTGCTAGTCGATCGTACCTGGCTCACTTCATAAACACGTAAGACTAAATTTCCTACTGTTAGATCTTGGCATGTATTAAGTTATATTATATTTAATTAACCATTTATGTGACTACGTATCACACGTGTACGTACCATCCGGTTACTTCATGTGTATGCTTAGTTACACATATTTTTTTATTATTTTATTTGATCATATTATGTAAAACAAATAAATAATACATACGAGTATATGTATAAATTATGGAAAAATATGCAATAAGCTTGTTTATGTGTTCTAACAGTTCATAAAATTTTATAAGTATTTAATCTGATCAACGTATTTTTTTGTATTATTATGATCATGAAAGTACACGTAAATTGTGGAAAATTATTTTTAATAATTCAAACAGATCAAAATATGTTAAATATCAGATGTAGAACTTATTTATAAGTTATATGAATTTTTGGAAGCTTTTATCTTATTTATTTATCAATTAATGATATTTACTTATATAATATGAATATATGAAAAGTAGTACGTAAATAAAATTTATCATATAGATGATTAATATGAAAGTGGATGATTGATAAAAGCTAATAGAAGAATTAGGTTATATGTATATGTATCATCTCTTGTTTAAAAATATGTAACACATACATAAAATATATACATATATATTATAGCTATAAACATATACATATTATAATAATAAAGAGTATATATATATATATATGTAACATGTAGGTATGAATATATATATGTAATACATATAATGATAAGATTACACAATAGTTGATTAATTAAATAATAATACTATAACTAGTATAACCTAAACATTTATCTATATAGTACCACTTAAGTACACTAAGTATAATATCACTTATATAAATATGATTTTTCTCGAGAACGGTCACTGTTAATATAGTTTGCTATATTAATAAACAAACTTTATGTCTATTAGACATTAACTAATCAAACATAATATCTCTAGGTTGAGATCTCCGTGTTCAACACTCCGATCATATAACTTGCGTGGAATATCTATCTGCTATTAAGGTGAACTTCATAGCCCCTCTTTTTACTATTTCTTAACTGTTTTATAAACTTTGGGGTGAGACACATGCTTGATTTTAAACTGTTTTACGCTTAGACACAAGTACTCAAATTTTATCCATTACATGTTGTTTGTTAACAATAACGGTCACTGCTAATATAATTCGTTATATTAGTAAACATACTTTGTCTGTTAACAATAACGGTCACTGCTAATATAATTCGTTATATTAGTAATCATGCTTTGTCTGTTGACAATATCGGTCACTCTTTATATATTCGTTATATTAATAAACAAACTTTATCGTCACTGTTAATATATTCGTTATATTAATAAACAAACTTTATCGTCACTGTTAATATATTCGTTATATTAATAAACAAACTTTATAGTCACTGTTAATATATTCGTTATATTAATAAACAAACTTTATCGGTCACTGTTAATATATTCATTATATTAATAAACAAACTTCATCGGTCACTGTTAATATATTCATTATATTAATAAACACACTTCATTCTATTGATTGATTTTATATCAGTCAACTCTAATTAAATCTTGTGGTCTAAAACTTGTTATAACTATTAAACCTATGTTGTTCACTCAACCTTTTTGGTTGACTCTTTAAGCATGTTTTGTCTCAGGTGAAGATTGCTAAAGATTATTTGCTATTTGGACTTTGCTGCTTTTGAAGTCCGCATATATACATTCATATTATTGAATTAGAACATTATAGTATACAATTGTAATGACTTAATACTTACCGCTGCTTATAAATACATTGGTTTTTAATTAAAACGTCTCATATAGAGTCGTTCTCGTTTATACATACTTGTGTTGTGATATTGTGAAGTCATATTTTCTCCGGCCCTTTTTGGGGGTATGACAGAGTGGTATCAGAGCCAGGTTTGTTATAGAGAACCAGGATTGCATATTATGTGTGCCTTATGTGTTAGTTAGGTGCCTTAGCAATCTATAGGACTATAACCTTTCCTGTTTTAGTTCTAGTGCATTTTTCTCCTTACATTTTAATTAATGCTTTTGTGTCTTCCTTAGAACTTGCCTAACTTAGTTCTTTCGTGCCTTCTAGGATGTCTCGCAATAGCCCGATCATCATCTCCGACAATGAGTCCGAAGGATCCTACTCCGAAAGATCTGTCCACACACCAACTTATGGACCCGTTTCCCCGCCATTTTCACCAACCCACCCAAACTATGTCCCTCCTAGTCCTCCACACTACCCTCATTTGGAAGAATCCCACACCAATGCTAATTATGATAGGGATGACGAAGAGGAAGAGTTTGTGGAGGAGATGATTGAAGAAGAAGAAGTTAAGGAAGAATCCAAGTCCGAGTCCTCTGTTCATGGCGATGGCCATAATGGCGTACCGCGAAACCTTTCGACTATTCGTTCTCATCAAAGTTTTATAAACTACCCGCCCCCTACATACAAGAGTACTGAAAGACCTGGGGCTCAGTAATATAGAAATGGTGAATGCTGATCTCATGAGCTATACCAACCAATTTCAAGAGTTTGTTCACATGGCTACTCCCGAATATCTAGGGATCCAATGCTACATCAATGGATTGCCTAATGAAGTACGAAGATATGTTATCTTGGAGAACCCGAGCACCATACAAGAAGCTGCTTGCATGGCAAGCTATTTTATCGACAAACATAAGGAGAAAGAAGGTGCAAATAGGAAGAGAGAAGGGATGAAGCAAGAAAATTCTAAAAGCAAATTCAACAAGCTTTATAAAGGAAAATTCAACAAGTTGTATAAGGGAAAACGTCCTTATTGCAAAAGATGTGAGAGACATCATGAAGGATGGTGTAAGGCTAAGTGCACCAAGTGCGAGAAGGTGGGTCACATAGCCAAGACTTGTAGAGTTGTTACTCCATCAGCCAAAACTCCAGCCACAAAGGCAAATGCAACCGTTCCTACTTGCTATAACTATGGAGGAGTAGGGCATTTCAAAAATCAATGCTTGGATAAGAAGAAGAATGAAGAGGCACAATGAAGAGTTTTTGGAAACCACTAGAGACATTTAAATTTTCATAGTATTCTTTATGTTACCGTTTAGTACTTCTATAGTTTGGAAGATTTCATTAAGTTTTTGTAATACTCTAGTTATTTTCTTTTAATGAATGATGTTATTTTCTTTTCTTTCATTTTCCATTGAATCATTCACCTCGATGAAGATGCATATTGACTAGATGACATAGTAGTAACCTTATGGAGTGATAAAAGTATGATTTAGAATAATATAATGACACTTGATCAACGTAATTATATTATGATAAATCATACAGAAATCCTAATGGATCATGATGGGAATAAGATTTGATCAACCTTAGGACTATTGTGTACCATTACATACTCCTTATCACTATATTGTCAACCACTTGTAAACTATCCACGCCCGGTGCTGTACCTATTGTATAGGTACCATACCTCTTAGCTCCATCCGAAAGGAAGGAATTATCTAACCAACTCCAAGAACTTTTGGAGAAAGGTTTCATTTGTCATAGCTTGCCTCCGTGAGGAGCACCCATTCTATTTGTTAAAAAGAAAGATGGCAAGTTGAGGGTATGTACTGATTACCGAGAACTCATCAAGCTAACCATCAAGAATCGTATCCATTCCCGCTTATTGATGACCTGTTTGACCAACTGCAAGGATCAAGTATCTATTTGAAGATTGACCATAGGTTGGGTTATCATTAATTGAGAGTCAAGTAAATCAATGTTTCTAAGACTACTTTCCTAACTCGTTATAGACACTATAAGTTTCTTGTCATGTCTTTTGGCTTAACCCATGCTCTTGCTGTATTCATGGATCTTATGAACCATGCATGCAAACCTTATCTTGTTAAATTTGTAACCGTTTTCATTGATGACATCTTAATCTATTCCAAGAGCAAGAAAGAGTATGAGCAACCTTTGCGATTTATTCTAGAGCTCTTAAAGAACGAACAAATGTATGCCAAGTTTTCCAAGAGTGAACTTTGGCTACGAATCGTACAATTCCTTGGACATGTAGTAAATAGTGAAGAAGTACATGTCAATTCTATAAAAATCACCATTAATCAGAAATTTTCAAGAACTAGTCATGGATGAAGTCCATAGGGCTAGATATTCTAACACCTAGACTCTTTTAGCTGGAATTTCATACGATATCAACTCTCACTCAAATAGATTCTCACTGTAATTAAGTGTAAACTTTGCTTTAACAAAATGTTGACTGAATGGTAATTTATAGTCCATACTTCCTGTTAATTAAAGTTCATCCATTTCACATCTTGAATCTTAAAAAGTGTCTTGTTGACAACATACTTGTTATTCCTTTGAATGATCTTCGCCATAATGATAGATTGCACTTCACCGAAGAATCTAAAGAAGTTATGGATCGTAAGATTAAATGTATGAAACAAAGCTCTATTCTGGTTGTTAATGTAGTGACCCGAACTTTTCCATGTTTATATATATTAATTGAGATTGATATTTACATGATTAAATGTTTCCAACATGTTAAGCAATCAAACTTGTTAAGACTTGATTAATTGAAATAGGTTTCATATAGACAATTGACCACCCAAGTTGACCGGTGATTCACGAACGTTAAAACTTGTAAAAACTATATGATGACATATATATGGTTATATATATAGTTAACATGATATTATGATAAGTAAACATATCATTAAGTATATTAACAATGAACTACATATGTAAAAACAAGACTACTAACTTAATGATTTTGAAACGAGACATATATGTAACGATTATCGTTGTAACGACATTTAATGTGTATATATCATATTAAGAGATATTCGTACATCATAATATCATGATAATATAATAATTTAAAATCTCTTTTGATATTATAAACATTGGGTTAACAACATTTAACAAGATCGTTAACTTAAAGGTTTCAAAACAACATTTACATGTAACGACTAACGATGACTTAACGACTCAGTTAAAATGTATATACATGTAGTGTTTTAATATGTATTCATACACTTTTGAAAGACTTCAAGACACTTATCAAAATACTTATACTTAACAAAAATGCTTACAATTACATCCTCGTTCAGTTTCATCAACAATTCTACTCGTATGCAACCGTATTCGTACTCGTACAATACACAGCTTTTAGATGTATGTACTATTGGTATATACACTCCAATGATCAGCTCTTAGCAGCCCATGTGAGTCACCTAACACATGTGGGAACCATCATTTGGCAACTAGCATGAAATATCTCATAAAATTACAAAAATATGAGTAATCATTCATGACTTATTTACATGAAAACAAAATTACATATCCTTTATATCTAATCCATACACCAACGACCAAAAACACCTACAAACACTTTCATTCTTCAATTTTATTCATCTAATTGATCTCTCTCAAGTTCTATCTTCAAGTTCTAAGTGTTCTTCATAAATTCCAAAAGTTCTAGTTTCATAAAATCAAGAATACTTTCAAGTTTGCTAGTTCACTTCCAATCTTGTAAGGTGATCATCCAACCTCAAGAAATCTTTGTTTCTTACAGTAGGTTATCATTCTAATACAAGGTAATAATCATATTCAAACTTTGGTTCAATTTCTATAACTATAACAATCTTATTTCAAGTGATGATCTTACTTGAACTTGTTTTCGTGTCATGATTTTGCTTCAAGAACTTCGAGCCATCCAAGGATCCATTGAAGCTAGATCCATTTTTCTCTTTTCCAGTAGGTTTATCCAAGGAACTTAAGGTAGTAATGATGTTCATAACATCATTTGATTCATACATATAAAGCTATCTTATTCGAAGGTTTAAACTTGTAATCACTAGAACATAGTTTAGTTAATTCTAAACTTGTTCGCAAACAAAAGTTAATCCTTCTAACTTGACTTTTAAAATCAACTAAACACATGTTCTATATCTATATGATATGCTAACTTAATGATTTAAAACCTGGAAACACGAAAAACACCGTAAAACCGGATTTACGCCGTCGTAGTAACACCGCGGGCTGTTTTGGGTTAGTTAATTAAAAACTATGATAAACTTTGATTTTAAAGTTGTTATTCTGAGAAAATGATTTTTATTATGAACATGAAACTATATCCAAAAATTATGGTTAAACTCAAAGTGGAAGTATGTTTTCTAAAATGGTCATCTAGACGTCGTTCTTTCGACTGAAATGACTACCTTTACAAAAATGACTTGTAACTTATTTTTCCGACTATAAACCTATACTTTTCTGTTTAGATTCATAAAATAGAGTTCAATATGAAACCATAGCAATTTGATTCACTCAAAACGGATTTAAAATGAAGAAGTTATGGGTAAAACAAGATTGGATAATTTTTCTCATTTTAGCTACGTGAAAATTGGTAACAAATCTATTCCAACCATAACTTAATTAACTTGTATTGAATATTATGTAATCTTGAGATACCATAGACACGTATACAATGTTTCGACCTATCATGTCGACACATCTATATATATTTCGGAACAACCATAGACACTCTATATGTGAATGTTGGAGTTAGCTATACAGGGTTGAGGTTGATTCCAAAATATATATAGTTTGAGTTGTGATCAATACTGAGATACGTATACACTGGGTCGTGGATTGATTCAAGATAATATTTGTCGATTTATTTCTGTACATCTAACTGTGGACAACTAGTTGTAGGTTACTAACGAGGACAGCTGACTTAATAAACTTAAAACATCAAAATATATTAAAAGTGTTGTAAATATATTTTGAACATACTTTGATATGTATGTATATATTGTTATAGGTTCGTGAATCAACCAGTGGCCAAGTCTTACTTCCCGACGAAGTAAAAATCTGTGAAAGTGAGTTATAGTCCCACTTTTAAAATCTAATATTTTTGGGATGAGAATACATGCAGGTTTTATAAATGATTTACAAAATAGACACAAGTACGTGAAACTACATTCTATGGTTGAATTATCGAAATCGAATATGCCCCTTTTTATTAAGTCTGGTAATCTATGAATTAGGGAACAGACACCCTAATTGACGCGAATCCTAAAGATAGATCTATCGGGCCCAACAAGCCCCATCCAAAGTACCGGATGCTTTAGTACTTCGAAATTTATATCATATCCGAAGGGTGTCCCGGAATGATGGGGATATTCTTATATATGCATCTTGTTAATGTCGGTTACCAGGTGTTCACCATATGAATAATTTTTATCTCTATGTATGGGATGTGTATTGAAATATGAAATCTTGTGGTCTATTATTATGATTTGATATATATAGGTTAAACCTATAACTCACCAACATTTTTGTTGACGTTTTAAGCATGTTTATTCTCAGGTGATTATTAAGAGCTTCCGCTGTCGCATACTTAAATAAGGACGAGATTTGGAGTCCATGCTTGTATGATATTGTGTAAAAACTGCATTCAAGAAACTTATTTTGTTGTAACATATTTGTATTGTAAACCATTATGTAATGGTCGTGTGTAAACAGGATATTTTAGATTATCATTATTTGATAATCTACGTAAAGCTTTTTAAACCTTTATTGATGAAATAAAGGTTATGGTTTGTTTTAAAATGAATGCAGTCTTTGAAAAACGTCTCATATAGAGGTCAAAACCTCGCAACGAAATCAATTAATATGGAACGTTTTTAATCAATAAGAACGGAACATTTCAGTTGGTATCTGAGTGTTGGTCTTAGAGAACCAGAATTTTGCATTAGTGTGTCTTATCGAGTTTGTTAGGATGCATTAGTGAGTCTGGACTTCGACCGTGTTTACTTGAAAAATGAATGCTTAACAAATTTTGTTGGAAACTATATATTTTTAACATGTGAATATTATGTGATATATTAATCTCTTAACGCGTTTGATATTATGTGATAGATGTCTACCTCTAGAACAAGTCCCATTGACTCACCTAATAATAATGAAGAGTCAAATGTAAATTGGAATGATTCGTGGACTGATTCATAAGTTCCCGAAGAGGAACCGGAAGAAGAGTCGGAACCGGAAGAAGAATCGGAACCGGAAGAAGAATCGGAACCGGATGAAGAAATAGAACCGGTGGGGGAAATAATAAAACGGTTAAGTAAAATAAAATCCTCAACCAACCGACCAAGGTTAATTATGGTCAATGGTGTTTCCGCCAAGGAAGCAAAATATTGGGAGGATTACCAATTCTCCGATGAATCGGATTCCGACGAGAATTCCGATGATGTTATAGAAATTACCCCAACTGAATTTAAAAAGGCAAAAGAAAATAATAAGGGAAAGGGCATAAAAATAGAGAAATCTAATTCCAACCCCGTTGAACTTTATATGTATCGTCAACCCCCGAAGTCCTTAAGTTGTAACAATGACCCAGGAACCTCTAAACCACCAGGTTTTTCTAAACCGTTGTGGAAAACGACAGTTAGTATTAGGAGAACATCATATATCCCTAGAAACTTGGCAAAACGAACCAAAACCGAAGAAGAAGAAACGAGCGAGTCGGAATAAGATAGTTGTATTCGTGTGGTGTAATATATGTAATATAGTGTGCTTATGCTTTATGATATATGTAAAAATTGCTTGTATTAATAAGTATTTTTTTATGAATCTAACTCTTGTCTATTTTACAGTTTAAAAACACAAAATGGATAGACAACCCAATATTTTAAGAGACCTACCCGGAGACATGATTGATGAAATCTTGTCTAGAGTCGGTCAGAATTCCTCGGCACAACTATTTAAGGCGAGATCAGTTTGTAAGACATTCGAAGAACGTTCCAATAATGTCTTGGTTTATAAGAGACTTTCGTTTGAAAGATGGGGGATATCACATTGGGCAATCCATAAGTTATGATGTGTTTACTTTGACGCATATATTGCGGGGAACCCAAATGCTATTTTATGCAACGGGTTAAGAAATTATTTTGACTCAATATATCCGAATATTGGACTTCGTGATTTAGAAAAAGTGGCTAACATGCAACATAAAGAAGCATGTTATGCTTACGGATTAGTAATGTTCGCTTCTCACCAAAGTGAGAACAAGAACATCGGGCTACAACTATTAAACAAAACGTTTCCACAAGTGACGGAGTTGGTAATTGGGGTAAGAAATGAGGTTTTTAGATTGTTACGGGACTGTTGGACATTACATAACCCTCGTCCCTTTGACGACGTTACAACACGCTGTTTTATCAACGGCCATAACGGTTATGTTCCACAAGACCAAGGATGGGAAGTAATCCTAGTAAAACCAGAATGCATGACTTGTTTCTGGACGTATGAATTACGTGTCTTTATTGCCTTTGCTGAACGACTTGTGTACTAGCTAGAATTATCTTCACAACCATCTTGTATCAAATTTATTGTGTGCTATATTTCATGCTATATGTAAAATAAGCGGTATTGTAAGTTTGTAAAATATTGTGTAAAAGTTTGAACGCGAAATATTATTATAATCAGTTTTTCATATAGAATTATAGTAGTTGAATTGTATATTAGCTACTAAGTATGAACTTAATGGGTAGGTACTACCCGAATTTAAACTTATAAAACGCTAATATGAAGAAAAAGCTTTTATAAATGAGTTCATATTATGCTACGAAATACTATTAACTACTCTTAATATTCTGTATGATTAACTTGTTCCATTTGACTATTTTGAAGGAAATGGCACCGACTACTCGACACACCGTGAATATGAATGAAGAGGAATTACGTACTTTTCTAGCTTCAAACATAGCCGCAGTACAGGCTGCGCTACATACCAACAATAACCTTGGATCTGGCAGTACAGGAAATCGTGTTGGATGCACCTACAAAGAATTCACTGCCTGCAAACCTTTGGAATTTGATGGAACCGAAGGACCGATCGGATTGAAACGGTGGACCGAGAAGGTCGAATCGGTGTTTGCCATAAGTAAGTGTACTGAAGAGGACAAAGTGAAGTACGCTACGCATACCTTCACAGGTTCTGCGTTAACATGGTGGAATACCTATCTAGAGCAAGTGGGACAAGATGATGCGTACGCACTACCGTGGTCAGCATTCAAGCACTTGATGAACGAGAAGTACCGTCCCAGAACCGAGGTCAATAAGCTCAAGACAGAACTTAGAGGGTTACGAACCCAAGGATTTGATATTACCACGTATGAAAGACGATTCACAGAATTGTGCCTATTGTGTCCGGGAGCATTCGAAGATGAGGAAGAGAAGATCGACGCGTTTGTGAAAGGATTACCGGAAAGAATCCAAGAAGATATAAGTTCACACGAGCCCGCCTCCATACAACAGGCATGTAGAATGGCTCACAAACTAGTGAACCAGATTGAAGAAAGAATTAAAGAACAGACTGCTGAAGAGGCTAATGTGAAGCAAGTCAAAAGAAAGTGGAAGGAAAACGGTGATAAGAATCACCAATACAACAACAACAGTAATTACAACAATAATCGCAACAATTATCCCAACAATCGCAACATCAATCGCAACTACAACAAACGGCCCAACAACAACAACAACAACAACAGCAACAGCAACTACAACAATCATCCCAACAACAATAATAACCGCAACAACAACAACAATCAGAAGCAGCTATGCCAAAGGTGTGAAAAGTATCACTCGGGGTTCTGCACCAAATTTTGCAACAAGTGTAAAAGAAATGGTCATAGCGCGGCGAAGTGTGAGGTCTACGGACCAGGGGTTAATAGAATTAAAGGAACAAATGGTGTCGGAACGAGTAATGGCGGAGCAAGTAGTGTCGGAGCAAGTTATGCCAATGTAGTTTGTTATAAATGTGGAAAACCGGGCCACATTATTAGAAATTGCCCGAACCAGGAGAACACGAATGGACAAGGCCGCGGAAGAGTTTTCAATATTAATGCGGCAGAGGCACAGGAAGACCCGGAGCTTGTTACGGGTACGTTTCTTATTGACAATAAATCTGCTTACGTTTTATTTGATTCTGGTGCGGATAGAAGCTATATGAGTAGAGATTTTTGTGCTAAATTAAGTTGTCCATTGATGCCTTTGGATAGTAAATTTTTACTCGAATTAGCAAATGGTAAATTAATTTCAGCAGATAATATATGTCGGAATCGAGAAATTAAACTGGTTAGCGAAACATTTAAGATTGATTTGATACCAGTAGAGTTAGGGAGTTTTGATGTGATAATCGGTATGGACTGGTTGAAAGAAGTGAAAGCAGAGATCGTTTGTTACAAAAATGCAATTCGCATTATACGAGAAAAAGGAAAACCCTTAATGGTGTACGGAGAAAAGGGCAACACGAAGCTACATCTTATTAGTAATTTGAAGGCACAAAAACTAATAAGAAAAGGTTGCTATGCTATTCTAGCACACGTCGAGAAAGTACAAACTGAAGAAAAGAGCATCAATGATGTTCCCATCGTAAAAGAATTTCCCGATGTATTTCCGAAAGAATTACCGGGATTACCCCCACATCGATCCGTTGAATTTCAAATAGATCTCGTACCAGGAGCTGCACCAATAGCTCGTGCTCCTTATAGACTCGCACCCAGTGAGATGAAAGAACTGCAAAGCCAATTACAAGAACTTTTAGAGCGTGGTTTCATTCGACCAAGCACATCACCGTGGGGAGCTCCTGTTTTGTTTGTCAAGAAGAAAGATGGTACATTCAGGTTGTGTATCGACTACCGAGAGTTGAACAAACTTACCATCAAGAACCGCTACCCACTACCGAGAATAGACGACTTATTTAATCAACTACAAGGCTCGTCTGTTTATTCAAAGATTGACTTACGTTCCGGGTATCATCAAATGCGGGTGAAAGAAGATGATATTCCAAAGACTGCTTTCAGAACACGTTACGGTCATTACGAGTTTATGGTCATGCCGTTTGGTTTAACTAATGCACCAGCTGTGTTCATGGACCTTATGAACCGAGTGTGTGGACCATACCTTGACAAGTTTGTCATTGTTTTCATTGATGACATACTTATTTACTCAAAGAATGACCAAGAACACGGTGAACATTTGAGAAAGGTGTTAGAAGTATTGAAGAAGGAAGAATTGTACGCTAAGTTTTCAAAGTGTGCATTTTGGTTGGAAGAAGTTCAATTCCTCGGTCACATAGTGAACAAAGAAGGTATTAAGGTGGATCCGGCAAAGATAGAAACTGTTGAAAAGTGGGAAACCCCGAAAACTCCGAAACACATACGCCAGTTTTTAGGACTAGCTGGTTACTACAGAAGGTTCATCCAAGACTTTTCCAGAATAGCAAAACCCTTGACTGCATTAACGCATAAAGGGAAGAAATTTGAATGGAATGATGAACAAGAGAAAGCGTTTCAGTTATTGAAGAAAAAGCTAACTACGGCACCTATATTGTCATTGCCTGAAGGGAATGATGATTTTGTGATTTATTGTGACGCATCAAAGCAAGGTTTCGGTTGTCTATTAATGCAACGAACGAAGGTGATTGCTTATGCGTCTAGACAATTGAAGATTCACGAACAAAATTATACGACGCATGATTTGGAATTAGGCGCGGTTGTTTATGCATTAAAGACTTGGAGGCACTACTTATATGGGGTCAAAAGTATTATATATACCGACCACAAAAGTCTTCAACACATATTTAATCAGAAACAACTGAATATGAGGCAGCGTAGGTGGATTGAATTATTGAATGATTACGACTTTGAGATTCGTTACCACCCGGGGAAGGCAAATGTGGTAGCCGATGCCTTGAGCAGGAAGGACAGAGAACCCATTCGAGTAAAATCTATGAATATAATGATTCATAATAACCTTACTACTCAAATAAAGGAGGCGCAACAAGGAGTTTTAAAAGAGGGAAATTTAAAGGATGAAATACCCAAAGGATCGGAGAAGCATTGATATTGCTCAATAACATCATATATATCTATCGCAATATCACTTAAACCGCTCTATAATCGAAGATAATGAAGGTGATCTACAAGTGATAAGACAAGATGCGCGAATTTGTATCGGAAGAATGATTTGCAAAGAATTTTGGTGATTTATGACATTGGTCGATCCCGATACGAGTTAGGGTCAAGATAGCACTCTAAAATGATAAAACAAGGCTTCCGATATGTTAGGGTTCGTCCAAATGAACTAAAATTAAAAAGAAAATGAAACAGTGCCTAAAAGCCTACCAGGACGCCGTCTAGTTATTCGGGACGCCGTCCTGGCCTTTGAATTGGGACGCCGTCTAAGGGAACCGGGACGCCGTCTTGCCCTTTATACCGGGACGCCGTCCTGCCTTTTAGGACGACGTCCCGTAGTAGGTGTACCCGACTTTTCTGCTTTTTACCTAATTTCTCCACTTTAAAGGTTCATTTTTGGGACTGTTTCATGAGAGTTACGCACCAGAGAGTTTTAGAGGCGATTTTCAGGAGCTATTTGGAGAATTCCAACCTCTTTGAAGAGGCTCAACATCAAGGCATCATCCATCAACATCTTCTTCATCCAAGAACTCTTGTTCTTGTAGGTTATTCACTTGTTCTCAGAAATGATTTCAGTTTATAATTTGATTGTATTGTTGTCTGTTACCATGATTGTTGGCTAGTTTCTATAATGTTTGTCTAGATTAATAACCAAGGTATTGGATGTAATCTTATTGATTGAATGTATTATGCGTGATAGATTGAAGCTTGAATTGAGAACCATGCTTATTGTTGTTAAAACCATTTGTATCTAGTTAATTGATATGTTGTTGATAAAGAGAACTCTTGTTGATGTATCATATTGATTTACAATCAACTTGTCTTAGATTGATTGTATGCTAAACCGGACCAAGGGGGTAAACTAGATTAAAACCGTTAAACAAAATAGGAATGAATTGTGTAGAGCGAACGCAAAGACAATTGTTATTCAAGTCTTTGATCTTGTTGATCAACTAGTCACAAACGAAAAGGTCTAAGTTATAGGGAACCCTCGCTTAGTAATTCTAGTTTGAGTACTTGCTAAAGAGAACTCTTGGCGAGTCGATTTAGGTGATTAGCATACTTATAGTTATTTGATTACAAATACAAAAACTATAGTGAAAAGGGAACCCTTGATCTTGTTATTGTATTTGCGTGTTTATCCGAGAGAACTCTTAGTGAACCTATTAGATAACTACACACATAATTATTCAATCAGGGCTTAATATCTAATTTACATCCAATACCGAGGGTAAAATATCTAGATAAACATTTCATCTCTTTGATTTAATTCAAAACTATCTTACTTGCTTTATTTGCATTTATTTGTATCTTATAAACTAAAAGACTAAGAATATTGTTTTTACATTTAACCTTCTTTGATTTGGCTAAATCGTTAAAACAGCCACAAAACATAAAACTTGTACTTTTACTTTAATTCACTTAGTTAATCATAATATAGTTTCTAATTCTAGTTTGACTGATATAACTGTCCATGGAACGATACACGGAACTAAACCAGTTTCTATACTACTACACGATCGGGTACACTGCCCGTTAGTGTGTAGCAATCTTAAATCGGTATTTTTCCATATTATTTACAAGACAATTTTATACGACACTTATCACACATCAAGTTTTTGGCGCCGCTGCCGGGGACAGTTTTGTGTCAAAATAGGATTATTAACTAATTTGTGATTAAGTAGTTTCTTAATTATTTTTAAATTATTAATAGTCTTTGATTTAAATTTTGTAGAATCGGTATGTGTGATAGTTTTTGTTAGTTGTGTGATTGACAGATTATAGGTTGCATATGCCACATACCCGAAGTTCAGAATCTCCATTATTTACACCGTTGACAGAACCGGATAGAAAGCTTGGTAGAATTCCAAAAGAAGTACTTGATATTTTTGAATCTTCATCAAAGCAAGAAACTTTTGATTCAGAATCAAGTACAATCAAGCCTAGATATTCAAACTTTGGTAAACCAGTTCAACCACCAAATTTTGAAATGGAAGGAGAAAGACCGTTGGTACCAAGACAATCAATGGCAGAAAGGATGAAAGCGACTAGAACCGGACAAGGTAGTGCTATTACTCCACTCACGGGTGAGGTAAATTTTGAAATTAAAGGACCTATTCTTCAAATGATTAATAATAGATGTCAATTTAGTGGCGGTCCTAATGAAGACGCAAACGAACATATTCGTCTCTTTGAAGAGATATGTCTTCTATTCAAACTTAAACCAGAAACTGACCAGGCTATATTTCTAAGACTTTTCCCGTGGACACTCCACGGGGAAGCAAGAAGTTGGTTAGATTCATTAGCCGAGGCTACGATAAGAACGTGGGATAGTATGATGGAAAAATTTCTTAAGAAATATTTTCCAGCATCTAAATCCGCGAGACTCCAACAGGAGATTACCCAGTTCTGTCAAAAGCCTATGGAAACCTTGTACGAAGCATGGAATAGATTTTCCAAAATGCTTAGAGGGTGTCCAAACCATGGTTTGGATACCTTTCAACAGGTTCAAATCTTCTACAAGGGTTGCGAAGTTGCAACCCGAATTTCCATTGATCAAGCGGCCGGAGGTTCAATTATGGACAAAACCGAGCAAGAGGCTTATGAGATAATCGAAAGACTAGCCGATTATTCTCATGAGTGGCATCAAGAACACCCAATTACTCGAAATGCTCAAGTCCAAAGCGCCGGTGCTTATAATGACTTAAGCTCCCTAGGTGTAAAAATAGACGGTGTTGTCCGAAACATGGACAAAATCACCAAAGAAATCCATAGTATGAAAGTAGGTTGTGAATACTGTGGTGGTCTACACTTAGGTAAAGATTGTGATGCCGGGTTAACCATGGCTCAAAAAGAAGAAGTGGCTTTTATAAGCCAAAGAAATAATAACCAGTTTCAGGGAAGAGCCCAATTTAACCGTAACTTTAACAACCCCTACAACCCTCAAGGTCAAAATTCTAATTTTCAACAAGGGTCAAGTAGTGGGTTCCAACAACAAACTCCGGGTTATTATCAAAAACCCCAACAGGAGGAGAAAAAGTCAAATTTAGAGAGTATGTTGGAAAATTTAATTGCATCACAAACTCAGCTTGTCACAAACATAAATCAAACCAACGAGAAAAACGAACACCAGTTTCGAAACCAACAAGCCTCAATCCAAAATTTGGAAAAACAAATGAGTGGTTTAGCCAATTTACTGAGTGAAAGGAAACCAGGTAGTTTACCGGGCGATACCAACAAGAACCCACGAAATGAGCACGCCAATGTTATCACCACACGGAGTGGTTTAGCATACGATGCTCCAAAAATGCCCGAAAATTCTGATTTCAGAGTTCCATTGAACCAAAACGAGGAACCGGTTAAGGAGCCGGAAAAAGTGGTTGAAAAGGAAGAACGGGAAAAACCCGTAGTGAAACCATATCAACCACCGCTCCCATTCCCAAGAAAACAACAACAAGAAAGGCTGGAAGCCGAAAGGCTAAAATTTCTAGATATGTTTAAACAGATAAACATAAACATGCCTTTTATTGATGTTATCTCAAGTATGCCAAAGTATGCTAAGTTTCTAAAAGACTTACTTACTAACCGAAAGAAGATGGAAAGCGTTTCATCAGTAACTTTAAATGCTAGATGTTCCGCGCTGGTGTCTAACACACTTCCTGAAAAGCTTCAAGATCCGGGTAGTTTTACTATTCCATGTCTAATGGGTGACCTTGATTGTATGAGGGCATTAGCCGATTTGGGGGCTAGTATCAATTTAATGCCCTATTCAATTTACCTTAAATTAGCCCCTGGGGAACTCAAAACCACACGAATGGCTATTCAACTAGCTGATCGCTCTATAAAATTCCCTCGAGGAATAATAGAGAATTTGTTAGTTAAGACCGGGAATCTAATCTTTCCGGCTGACTTTGTGGTTTTAGACATGGAAGTTGATGAAAGAATACCAATTATTTTGGGTAGGCCATTTTTAAATACTGCTCGATGTGTCATTGATGTTTATGACCAGCAGTTGACCCTTAGAATTGGTGAAGCTAGTGCGACTTTTTCAATTGACAAGTCATTGAAATATCCCGAATCTTCGGATGATACTTGTTATTTTATGCAAAGCATAGATTCGCATTACGAGTTCTTGCAAGAATCTCCCGAATCGGATGAAACAGGTGTATACGATTTGGCAAATGGAGATGATGAATTCACTGAAGAAGAAATGGATGTGATGGCCACCTTTTTGATGGCAAATGAATGTGAACCAACTGATGAGGAAATAGAAAAACTGAGCAAGGATAGCGAGTACCGGAGTCGATCCTCAATTGAGGAACCTCCCATTTTGGAGCTTAAACCGCTCCCTGATCATCTTGAGTACGCTTTCCTTCAGGAAGATTCAAAGCTTTCGGTAATTATTTCCTCACTTCTCTCTCAAAATGAGAAAGAACGTCTTGTTTCCTTGTTACAGGCCCACAAACCGGCCATTGCATGGAAAATCCATGATATAAAAGGAATTAGTCCTTCTTATTGCACGCACAAGATCTTAATGGAAGAAAATTCCAAACCAGTTGTGCAACGTCAAAGAAGACTAAATCCTCATATGCAAGACGTTGTCAAAAAGGAAATCATTAAATTGCTAGATGCAGGTCTAATCTACCCGATTTCAGACAGTCCGTGGATAAGCCCGATTCATTGTGTTCCTAAAAAGGGTGGTATAACTGTTACCACCAATGATAAGGACGAGCTTATCACGACACGAACTGTTACGGGGTGGCGGGTTTGTATAGATTATCGAAAGTTAAACGAAGCCACAAGAAAAGACCATTTTCCTCTACCATTTATTGATCAAATGTTAGAGAGACTTGCAGGAAATAGCTTTTATTGTTTCCTAGATGGTTTTTCGGGGTACTTTCAAATTCCCATCTCCCCCGAAGATCAAGAAAAGACTACCTTCACGTGTCCCTATGGCACCTTCTCATATCGTCGAATGCCCTTTGGCCTATGTAATGCTCCTGCGACATTCCAAAGGTGTATGATGGCCATTTTCCACGATATGATTGAGGATTGCATGGAAGTGTTCATGGACGACTTTTCAGTCTTCGGTGACACTTTCGATTCATGCCTTCTAAATTTGGAGAAAATGCTAATCAGGTGTGAGAAGTCGAACTTAGTGCTAAATTGGGAGAAATGCCACTTTATGGTTAAAGAGCGCATCGTCTTAGGGCACAAAATCTCAAGTGTTGGTATTCAGGTGGATCCAGCAAAGGTTGACATCATCGCCAACCTTCCACCTCCTTCAAACGTAAAGGGTGTGAGAAGTTTTCTTGGGCATGCCGGGTTTTACCGGCGATTTGTTAAGGATTTTTCAAAAATTGCAACGCCATTAAATAAACTTCTTGAGAAAGATGCACCCTTTGTTTTCACAAGTGAATGCACTAAGGCATTCAAAATTTTAAAAGAAAAACTTGTCAACGCACCAATCATCATAGCTCCAAATTGGTCATTACCATTCGAGCTAATGTGTGATGCATCGGATTTTGCGGTTGGTTCAGTTTTGGGCCAACGGGTTGAGAAACATTTTCAACCCATTTATTATGCGAGCAAGACTTTACAAGGAGCCCAATTAAATTACACAACAACAGAAAAAGAGCTCCTTGCGATCGTCTTTTCCTTTGACAAATTCCGATCTTATCTTGTCCTATCAAAGACAGTTGTCTTCACTGATCATTCTGCATTAAAATACCTTTTCTCTAAGCCAGATGCAAAACCTCGATTGCTAAGGTGGGTCTTGCTTTTGTAAGAATTTGATATCGAGATTAAGGACAAGAAAGGTGCAGAAAATCTCGCGGCTGACCATCTTTCTAGACTCGAAAATCCCAATCTTGAAATACTCCATGATTCGAGTATTAAAGATGATTTTCCCGGTGAATACCTAATGAGAGTAGAAAAGGTGGAAGATCCGTGGTATGTTGACTTCGCCAATTACATTGTTGGGGGGTACCTAGAAACTGGTTGGTCACATCAGAAAAGAAAGAAATTCTTTAGTGACCTAAAATACTATTTTTGGGAAGACCCTTATTTATTCAGGCGATGTGCGGATGGAATTATTCGCAGGTGTGTTGCGGGGAAGGAATGCACCGAAATTCTGCTTGACTGTCACCGTGGACCCACAGGTGGGCACTTTGGTCCCCAAATCACGGGGAAGAAAGTTTACGAGGCCGGTTTCTATTGGCCTACAATATTCAAAGATGCCTACGCTGTTTGCAAGGCTTGTGACGCGTGCCAACGGGCCGGTCAAATAACTAAACGGGATGAAATGCCTCAACAAAGCATCCAAGTATGCGAGGTGTTCGATGTTTGGGGAATTGACTTTATGGGCCCCTTTCCAAAATCTCATTCTTACCTCTACATACTTGTCGCCATAGATTATGTTTCTAAATGGGCGGAGGCAAAACCTCTACCAACAAATGATGGCCGAGTAGTGGTAAACTTTTTGATGGAACTTTTCTCTAGGTTTGGCACGCCAAAAGCTCTTATAAGTGACCGGGGCACCCACTTCTGCAATAAGCAAATGGAAAAGGTGTTGAAAAGATATGGAGTAATCCATAAAATTTCGACATCCTATCATCCTCAGACGAGTGGGCAAGTAGAAAACACCAACCGGTAATTAAAACGCATACTAGAAAAGACCGTTGGTGCTAATCCAAAAGAGTGGTTAAACAAGTTATATGATGCATTGTGGGCATTTCGCACGGCCTACAAAACACCGATTGGAACAACTCCTTTCCGTATGGTATACGGAAAAGCATGCCATCTCCCGTTGGAGATTGAACATAAAGCACATTGGGCCTTAAGGGCATGCAATTTGGATTACCAAGAAGCGGGTCGGTTACGTTTGACCCAGCTAAATGAATTAGATGAGTTGAGGCTTGAAGCCTATGACAACTCTCTAATTTACAAGGAAAAAACTAAACAATGGCACGACAAGAGATTGAAAGATCCAAAAGAATTCATGGAAGGAGATCGTGTCCTTGTTTACAACTCTCGTTTCAAGTTATCGCCAGGAAAACTTAAGTCCCGATGGACGGGACCATTTGTGGTTAGAAGAGTGTACCCTTATGGTACAATTGAAATGGTAAACTGGAAAGGCGATATTTTTAAAGTGAATGGCCACCGGGTCAAACACTATGTAGATGGTCCCCTGGAAATTGAGGATGAGGTTAGCCTCAACTTCAAGAAAAACGCCTAAATCTAAATGGGGACGAGTTTGGTGAACGACTCGTAAAAAAATGGTTCACATTTGTAATTAGGTTTGTATTGTGTGTGCTATAAATTTTTGTTTGGTACAAAATGATTAACGTATGACCCCGAAACGCAAACGACTCAGAAAATCAGGTCAGTGAGTTTTAGTGTTACAGGACGTCGTCCCAATAAGCTAGACGCCGTCCCATTATACAAACCGGGACGCCATCCTCCTGACCTAGACGCCGTCCCACTCTAAAGATCAAGACGCCGTCTTGTATCCCGAGACGCCGTCTCGAACCACTGAGTCAGAAAAAAATACGCGTTTTAAACCATATCCCACTCATTTCTTATCCACAAAACACACTCTTCTCTATTTTTCTCTCCCAAAACCCGAACCACTCTTCAAGAACCCTAATTTCTACTTCAAATTCGCGATTTCCTCTTCAATTTCAAGCTTGAAATCATGAACTTTTGGGTATGGATTCTACATTTCTTCACTTTTCTTTATCAATTACTTAAATTATACGTTTATATCTATAAATTGGTTAAAGATTAGTGTGGGGTGTTTGATTTGCATGATTATTGTTAAGATTAACATACCTTAGATGTTTAAATTGCCCTTGTGTGTTTATTTTGCAAAGATTAATTGTTCTTAGGGGTTTATTCATGATACTAGGGTTTGAAGATTTTAAATCCGAATTTAGGGTACTTAATTTGTGATGATGAGTTATTGTATGATGTTTATGATTCTTGTGAAGTATTTGATTGTGTTGGTGATGTTGATGTCAATTTGGCCGGGTCATTTTTTTTGAAGATTAGTAAATTTCTAAGCATATGATGAATTATAATGAATTTATGAATTGTGTATGCTTGTTTTTTATTTGTAAGGTCATGTTGAATCAAATAAGGGAATGGAATGCCATAATGTATGTGTTAAGATAGTCATTTGAGATAAAAAAAAAAAATTGTGAAAATTGCACTATGATTTGTGATGAATATGATTAGTATGCAAGGTTAAATGCTATGACCTATGACACAACATACTTGAATCCTTTAGGTCCTAAGTTTGTGCTACTTTGTTAAGTTGTGATTTTCGTTTTTGAAAGTGTGTTAATGAATTCAAGTTGACTTTGGTTGACTCTGGTATAAACTTGTGAACGTGCACTTTTGGTGTAAATGAATCATAATACTTTTGAACTAGGAATTGAATGATTAAGTTCTCCTGCTACTCGGTTATGTTTTAGCTAACATTAACACAACGGTTTCTATGTTCTTTTGGTTTTGTGTATAATGTTTTGCAGGGACAACCAAGCAGAGGAGGACCGGCTAAAAGAGGTAGGCCATCAGGTTTGGCTCCTCCACGACAACCACCACCACCACAACAACAACATCATTCATCGTCATCTTCAGGAGAAGAAGAGGAGGAGGATCTAAATGATCCTCGGGTTTGGTTAACACAGGTACAGAATGACGAAGACTACACCGAAACTTTTGAGAGAATAAACCGCAGGCCCATTAATGCTACTTGGTATTTTATTTAGGGGCCATTGGAGGAGGCGGGCATGCGCCGACATGTTACTAATTTACTCGCCATTCCTTACGGTAGAGTAGTAGCCCACGCCTGGGAACATGTTTTTAGCATCAATGAACCAATCTACCCGGTGCTTCTTAAAGAATTCTACTCTACTATGCGGTTTAGCAATGTAAGTGATTATTTGTCAACTGAGTTTCTACGGTTTCGTCTAGGAGGCCAAGACAGGGGTTTGAGCAGTTTTCAGCTTTGTCGAATTCTGGGTATTTTTGAGGAACTCACCGACACACAGTTAGGTGAATACTTGAGGGCTTCTGATTATGTTGGCCGACATCAGTTTGATGACACTTCTTATTGGCGCAGAATTTGTAAGCCAAATAATGCGCCTGAACATTTTCGATCAAGCAAACACCGGTACAACGAAATCGCAGCCCGGGATGATAAGCTGCTTCACCGACTCATTGCATGCACTTTTAATGCAAGGATTGAGGGACATGAGAAGGTGAAAACATTAGATTTGTGGATTATGGATCAAATCAAGCGGGGGGCCTATACCGACATTCCTGGGTTGATCGGTAACTATTTTCTTTCCATTGCTACAGAGACACGGCTACAGAAGCCACTTCTGGGGGGGCACTACATAACCCGATTTGCCCGACACTTTAACATTGATTTCGACAGATTACAGGAATTTACGAGTGTGATGAAACCATTGAAAAAGGTTTTTTATATTAATGCCGAAATCATTATGAAAGACAGAAATGGGCATTTGGTACCCTTTGTGGCAGCTGGTGCAGGTGGCGCGAGTAGCAGTGGTGTTCAACAGGAACAGCAGCAGGAAGAGGAGGCAGAAATGGAGGCCCAGACTAATGTTGGTGAACAGGTTCCGTGGCATCCGTCCCAAGCGAATTGGGACAGTTTGGTTGGTAGTGTTAACAACATGAGATTGAGCCCGAACGAACAAAGGAGGCACAACCAACAAATGTGGGATAGTCAGCAAAGAATGGAGCGACGACAAATCGCTCAAGTACATGATCAGGGGTGGAACAATTATGGTATTGATTGGAATAACCATAACTCTGAGTTATTTTATTCTAACCCCGAACAGTACTACGGTACGACACGTCTGACACCACAGTACTACACGGATCCGGAACACCCACCTCCACCTCATCCGATTTATAACTCTTCAGCTGCGATGCAGGAAGCTCGGGAAAGATTTGAGAGAGATTATCCACATGGGCGCCCGTACCGCGATGGTTCGGGTAATTATTCATGGCCATACGGTAACTAGGCCTGCGTACCTATTTGATCATTTTGTACTTTGGTTTGAGACTATTTTATTTGTGTGATGTATTTTGATACAATTTCGGTTTGTAATAATATACTAATGTGTGGTTTGATAAACGGATGTGGTTGTAAAAACACCGTTATTTTTATATGCTTTGTGTGGTTTGTTTATTTTTTGCAGCATGATTGAACTTCAAAGACTGGCATTAAGTTCAGCGACATTTGATATTATGATGTGTGTATGATGATAATCGCGGACTAGACGATGATCTTATGCTGGCAGTAAGTTCAGCGGCATCCGTCTACTTGTTCCACGATTTACAGGTTAAAAATTGGAAATTTCTACAATCACCCTATCACTTTGCCCTTTAAATTTAATCCTTTTTCTGATTTCATGCAATGAGGGCCTTGCATGATCTCAAGTGTGGGGTGGGGAGTAGAAATTTATCGGGAACTCGTTTTACTAAAATTAAGGCGTTCAAGGCAACATAACTTGTAAAAGGTTAAATTTTATAAAATTGATTTTAAAATTTATCGACGGATTAAGATCAGGTTTAACAACCGAATTTCCGTTATAAATATAAATTTTTAAAAGATATTTTATAAACTTAATTGATTATAAGCTTATGTAAAAATTTTTAAAATTTTCAAGTAGCCTTAAAAACGATTAAAAGCCCAAAAACCACGTTATACACATTATGGTTTTAAAATCTAGAAAATAAATGTTGGTTTACATTTTAAATTATTAATAGTCTTTGAAGTTGCTCCATCATTCAATTTTTTGAGTGAAAATCCTACTAGTTTAGTGAGCTAACTTGTAGGTCACTTGTACCAAAACGAGTGTAAACCGTGAGAGAGCGGTGATTGTATAGCGTGGTCGGAAACCGGATCTCGCGCCAGATCAAAAACCGTAAGGGCGATCCTCATTGTTTCTCCTAACAAGGACAATGTTGCGTCCGACCACTTATTATGACCATACAGGATGTATCCATTCCATCCTAAAGGGAGTCAAGTCTCCCGAACGACACACTTGCTGATTTATTTCAGAAGTTGTAGTCCAGACCAGTTGTAGGGTGACGAAAAGTCTTGAAAAGTCATTGCTAAAATCGACTGGAAATCTACCAGGCCTCAACATCAAACAGGGAAACTGGTAGTCAAAGCTTATTTCAATGAGGGAGATTTGCTAGCCAAATGGGAAGCGCACCATGATACACAAATTGTCAGTGATTGATCAGATTCCCAGTGGATAACCTCCGGAAAGGTAATATATCAGCTTTTAAGCCTGATGAACTTCAATCTTTATGATTGACTTAACGGATTAGATAATTACCTCATGATTATCAATGATATGTGGACGTAATGTGTATCCTCCTAAGCACATTATTTTCTACCGACATCTCATGATGTTAGGTACCGTGGGAGGGATTGGCTTGACCAATAGCGGGAAACCCGCACTCATTTTTTTTCAAAATTCAAAAATCCGACAAAATCGGAAAACGTGTCTAGTATTAAAAACTAGCATGATATTTTCAAAACCATAAAACGTTTTCATCAAGGTCCTGATTTCCCTAGGATCAAATTTTTCGGATACTTGGCTCTAATCTACCAAAAATGTGTGTGTGTTTCCATTGTGTATAAAGCGTGCATGTGATTTCAATAAAAGTGTACTATACTTAAAGCGTGTGTTTCCATAGTGTATATAGCGTGAGTGTGTTACTTAAAGCGTGTGTTTCATATAGTGTGAGTTGTGTTTCATATCAACGTGTGTGTTTCGTATGCTTCGAGTGATTCATGTAATGTTTGTAATCTATATTGTGTGATTATGTTTGATATTGTTCTACATTGTAAAGAAAGAATTGCTTGAGGACAAACAAGGTTTAAGTGTGGGGTGTTTTGATAATGCTCAATAACATCATATATATCTATCGCAATATCACTTAAAACGCTCTATAATCGAAGATAATGAAGGTGATCTACAAGTGATAAGACAAGATGCGCGAATTTGTATCGGAAGAATGATTTGCAAAGAATTTTGGTGATTTATGACATTGGTCGATCCCGATACGAGTTAGGGTCAAGATAGCACTCTAAAATGATAAAACAAGGCTTCCGATATGTTAGGGTTCGTCCAAATGAACTAAAATTAAAAAGAAAACGAAACAGTGCCTAAAAGCCTACCAGGACGCCGTCTAGTTATTCGGGACGCCGTCCTGGCCTTTGAATTGGGACGCCGTCTAAGGGAACCGGGACGCCGTCTTGCCCTTTATACCGGGACGCCGTCCTGCCTTTTAGGACGACGTCCCGTAGTAGGTGTACCCGACTTTTCTGCTTTTTACCTAATTTCTCCACTTTAAAGGTTCATTTTTGGGACTGTTTCATGAGAGTTACGCACCAGAGAGTTTTAGAGGCGATTTTCAGGAGCTATTTGGAGAATTCCAACCTCTTTGAAGAGGCTCAACATCAAGGCATCATCCATCAACATCTTCTTCATCCAAGAACTCTTGTTCTTGTAGGTTATTCACTTGTTCTCAGAAATGATTTCAGTTTATAATTTGATTGTATTGTTGTCTGTTACCATGATTGTTGGCTAGTTTCTATAATGTTTGTCTAGATTAATAACCAAGGTATTGGATGTAATCTTATTGATTGAATGTATTATGCGTGATAGATTGAAGCTTGAATTGAGAACCATGCTTATTGTTGTTAAAACCATTTGTATCTAGTTAATTGATATGTTGTTGATAAAGAGAACTCTTGTTGATGTATCATATTGATTTACAATCAACTTGTCTTAGATTGATTGTATGCTAAACCGGACCAAGGGGGTAAACTAGATTAAAACGGTTAAACAAAATAGGAATGAATTGTGTAGAGCGAACGCAAAGACAATTGTTATTCAAGTCTTTGATCTTGTTGATCAACTAGTCACAAACGAAAAGGTCTAAGTTATAGGGAACCCTCGCTTAGTAATTCTAGTTTGAGTACTTGCTAAAGAGAACTCTTGGCGAGTCGATTTAGGTGATTAGCATACTTATAGTTATTTGATTACAAATACAAAAACTATAGTGAAAAGGGAACCCTTGATCTTGTTATTGTATTTGTGTGTTTATCCGAGAGAACTCTTAGTGAACCTATTAGATAACTACACACATAATTATTCAATCAGGGCTTAATATCTAATTTACATCCAATACCGAGGGTAAAATATCTAGATAAACATTTCATCTCTTTGATTTAATTCAAAACTATCTTACTTGCTTTATTTGCATTTATTTGTATCTTATAAACTAAAAGACTAAGAATATTGTTTTTACATTTAACCTTCTTTGATTTGGCTAAATCGTTAAAACAGCCACAAAACATAAAACTTGTAGTTTTACTTTAATTCACTTAGTTAATCATAATATAGTTTCTAATTCTAGTTTGACTGATATAACTGTCCTTGGAACGATACACGGAACTAAACCAGTTTCTATACTACTACACGATCGGGTACACTGCCCGTTAGTGTGTAGCAATCTTAAATCGGTATTTTTCCATATTATTTACAAGACAATTTTATACGACACTTATCACACATCAAGCATCTTAATATTCGGGAAGACGGAACCCGGTATAGGGCTGAAAGGATTTGGGTACCAAAATTTGGAGATATGAGAGAAATGGTACTTAGAGAAGCTCATAAAACCAGATACTCAATACATCCTGGAACGGGGAAGATGTACAAGGATCTCAAGAAACATTTTTGGTAGCCGGGTATGAAAGGCGATGTTGCTAAATACATAGGAGAATGTTTGACGTGTTCTAAGGTCAAAGCTGAGCATCAGAAACCATCAGGTCTACTTCAACAACCCGAAATCTCGGAATGGAAATGGGAAAACATTACCATGGATTTCATCACTAAATTGCCAAGGACTGCAAGTGGTTTTGATACTATTTGGGTAATAGTTGATCGTCTCACCAAATCAGTACACTTCTTGCCAATAAGAGAAGATGACAAGATGGAGAAGTTAGCACGACTGTATTTGAAGGAGGTCATCTCCAGACATGGAATACCAATCTCTATTATCTCTGATAGGGATGGCAGATTTATTTCAAGATTCTGGCAGACATTACAGCAAGCATTAGGAACTCGTCTAGACATGAGTACTGCCTATCATCCACAAACTGATGGGCAGAGCGAAAGGACGATACAAATGCTTGAAGACATGCTACGAGCATGTGTTATTGATTTCGGAAACAGTTGGGATCGACATCTACCATTAGTAGAATTTTCCTACAACAACAGCTACCATTCAAGCATTGAGATGGCGCCGTTTGAAGCACTTTATGGTAGAAAGTGCAGGTCTCTGATTTGTTGGAGTGAAGTGGGGGATAGACAGATTACGGGTCCGGAGATTATACAAGAAACTACCGAGAAGATCATCCAAATTCAACAACGGTTGAAAACCGCCCAAAGTCGACAAAAGAGCTACGCTGACATTAAAAGAAAAGATATAGAATTTGAAATTGGAGAGATGGTCATGCTTAAAGTTGCACCTTGGAAAGGCGTTGTTCGATTTGGTAAACGGGGGAAATTAAATCCAAGGTATATTGGACCATTCAAGATTATTGATCGTGTCGGACCAGTAGCTTACCGACTTGAGTTACCTCAACAACTCGCGGCTGTACATAACACTTTCCACGTCTCGAATTTGAAGAAATGTTTTGCTAAAGAAGATCTCACTATTCCGTTAGATGAAATCCAAATCAACGAAAAACTTCAATTCATCGAAGAACCCGTCGAAATAATGGATCGTGAGGTTAAAAGACTTAAGCAAAACAAGATACCAATTGTTAAGGTTCGATGGAATGCTTGTAGAGGACCCGAGTTCACCTGGGAGCGTGAAGATCAGATGAAGAAGAAATACCCACATCTATTTTCAGAAGATTCGTCAACACCTTCAACAGCTTAAAATTTCGGGACGAAATTTATTTAACGGGTACGTACTGTAGTGACCCGAACTTTTCCATGTTTATATATATTAATTGAGATTGATATTTACATGATTAAATGTTTCCAACATGTTAAGCAATCAAACTTGTTAAGACTTTATTAATTGAAATAGGTTTCATATAGACAATTGCCCACCCAAGTTGACCGGTGATTCACGAACGTTAAAACTTGTAAAAACTATATGATGACATATATATGGTTATATATATAGTTAACATGATATTATGATAAGTAAACATATCATTAAGTAT
Source organism: Rutidosis leptorrhynchoides (assembly GCF_046630445.1). Taxonomy (NCBI): domain Eukaryota; kingdom Viridiplantae; phylum Streptophyta; class Magnoliopsida; order Asterales; family Asteraceae; genus Rutidosis; species Rutidosis leptorrhynchoides. The sequence goes on from NC_092338.1 coordinate 196,349,539, forward strand.
ATTAACAATGAACTACATATGTAAAAACAAGACTACTAACTTAATGATTTTGAAACGAGACATATATGTAACGATTATCGTTGTAACGACATTTAATGTGTATATATCATATTAAGAGATATTCGTACATCATAATATCATGATAATATAATAATTTAAAATCTCTTTTGATATTATAAACATTGGGTTAACAACATTTAACAAGATCGTTAACTTAAAAGTTTCAAAACAACATTTACATGTAACGACTAACGATGACTTAACGACTCAGTTAAAATGTATATACATGTAGTGTTTTAATATGTATTCATACACTTTTGAAAGACTTCAAGACACTTAACAAAATACTTCTACTTAACAAAAATGCTTACAATTACATCCTCGTTCAGTTTCATCAACAATTCTACTCGTATGCACCCGTATTCGTACTCGTACAATACACAGCTTTTAGATGTATGTACTATTGGTATATACACTCCAATGATCAGCTCTTAGCAGCCCATGTGAGTCACCTAACACATGTGGGAACCATCATTTGGCAACTAGCATGAAATATCTCATAAAATTACAAAAATATGAGTAATCATTCATGACTTATTTACATGAAAACAAAATTACATATCCTTTATATCTAATCCATACACCAACGACCAAAAACACCTACAAACACTTTCATTATTCAATTTTCTTCTTCTAATTGATCTCTCTCAAGTTCTATCTTCAAGTTCTAAGTGTTCTTCATAAATTCCAAAAGTTCTAGTTTCATAAAATCAAGAATACTTTCAAGTTTACTAGCTCACTTCCAATCTTGTAAGGTGATCATCCAACCTCAAGAAATCTTTGTTTCTTACAGTAGGTTATCATTCTAATACAAGGTAATAATCATATTCAAACTTTGGTTCAATTTCTATAACTATAACAATCTTATTTCAAGTGATGATCTTACTTGAACTTGTTTTCGTGTCATGATTTTGCTTCAAGAACTTCGAGCCATCCAAGGATCCATTGAAGCTAGATCCATTTTTCTCTTTTCCAGTAGGTTTATCCAAGGAACTTAAGGTAGTAATGATGTTCATAACATCATTTGATTCATACATATAAAGCTATCTTATTCGAAGGTTTAAACTTGTAATCACTAGAACATAGTTTAGTTAATTCTAAACTTGTTCGCAAACAAAAGTTAATCCTTCTAACTTGACTTTTAAAATCAACTAAACACATGTTCTATATCTATATGATATGCTAACTTAATGATTTAAAACCTGGAAACACGAAAAACACCGTAAAACCGGATTTACGCCGTCGTAGTAACACCGCGGGCTGTTTTGGGTTAGTTAATTAAAAACTATGATAAACTTTGATTTAAAAGTTGTTATTCTGAGAAAATGATTTTTATTATGAACATGAAACTATATCCAAAAATTATGGTTAAACTCAAAGTGGAAGTATGTTTTCTAAAATAGTCATCTAGACGTCGTTCTTTCGACAGAAATGACTACCTTTACAAAAACGACTTGTAACTTATTTTTCCGACTATAAACCTATACTTTTCTGTTTAGATTCATAAAATAGAGTTCAATATGAAACCATAGCAATTTGATTCACTCAAAACGGATTTAAAATGAAGAAGTTATGGGTAAAACAAGATTGGATAATTTTTCTCATTTTAGCTACGTGAAAATTGGTAACAAATCTATTCCAACCATAACTTAATCAACTTGTATTGAATATTATGTAATCTTGAGATACCATAGACACGTATACAATGTTTCGACCTATCATGTCGACACATCTATATATATTTCGGAACAACCATAGACACTCTATATGTGAATGTTGGAGTTAGCTATACAGGGTTGAGGTTGATTCCAAAATATATATAGTTTGAGTTGTGATCAATACTGAGATACGTATACACTGGGTCGTGGATTGATTCAAGATAATATTTGTCGATTTATTTCTGTACATCTAACTGTGGACAACTAGTTGTAGGTTACTAACGAGGACAGCTGACTTAATAAACTTAAAACATCAAAATATATTAAAAGTGTTGTAAATATATTTTGAACATACTTTGATATATATGTATATATTGTTATAGGTTCGTGAATCAACCAGTGGCCAAGTCTTACTTCCCGACGAAGTAAAAATCTGTGAAAGTGAGTTATAGTCTCACTTTTAAAATCTAATATTTTTGGGATGAGAATACATGCAGGTTTTATAAATGATTTACAAAATAGACACAAGTACGTGAAACTACATTCTATGGTTGAATTATCGAAATCGAATATGCCCCTTTTTATTAAGTCTGGTAATCTAAGAATTATGGAACAGACACCCTAATTGACGCGAATCCTAAAGATAGATCTATCGGGCCCAACAAGCCCCATCCAAAGTACCGGATGCTTTAGTACTTCGAAATTTATATCATATCCGAAGGGTGTCCCGGAATGATGGGGATATTCTTATATATGCATCTTGTTAATGTCGGTTACCAGGTGTTCACCATATGAATGATTTTTATCTCTATGTATGGGATGTGTATTGAAATATGAAATCTTGTGGTCTATTATTATGATTTGATATATATAGGTTAAACCTATAACTCACCAACATTTTTGTTGACGTTTTAAGCATGTTTATTCTCAGGTGATTATTAAGAGCTTCCACTGTCGCATACTTAAATAAGGACGAGATTTGGAGTCCATGCTTGTATGATATTGTGTAAAAACTGCATTCAAGAAACTTATTTTGTTGTAACATATTTGTATTGTAAACCATTATCTAATGGTCGTGTGTAAACAGGATATTTTAGATTATCATTATTTGATAATCTACGTAAAGCTTTTTAAACCTTTATTGATGAAATAAAGGTTATGGTTTGTTTTAAAATGAATGCAGTCTTTGAAAAACGTCTCATATAGAGGTCAAAACCTCGCAACGAAATCAATTAATATGGAACGTTTTTAATCAATAAGAACGGGATATTTCAGTTAAGATCCGTTAGAATTCACGTAGAGGCCCCGAGTATACCTGGGAACGTGAAGACCGAATGAAGCGAAAATATCCCCCTCTATTCTCAAGCGTTGATGCATCCGAGAAGTCCACCTAAAACTTCGGGACGAAGTTTTTATTAACGGGGAGGTACTATAACAACCCTCATTTTTTCGTTCTGAAGTGACTAAAATGCCCTTAGGGTTTCACTAGGTTGTTCTGTGTATTTGAGTTAAGGTTGTTATCCGTTTATAATTAATGATCTTAATTAATACTTGAAATTATTAACCTTAAACCCTAACCCTAAACATTAATTAATGTCCTAAACCCTAAACATTTATTAATGTTATAAACTCTAACCCTAATACCATTTGAAAACCCTAATCCTAATAACTATTAAATTATAATAACTATGGATTTACGTAAAAGTATATGAAAATAAGTATTTAACTTGGTACCCAACTATATAAAGTTACATAATTAACTTTATAATTAAAACTATAGTGCCCAATATAAAAATTATAAAACTTGAAGTAATAAAACTTATAAAAATGATAAATTAAGATAAGTGATTAAATTATCCTCAAACACTTATACTCCCACTCAAACTCCTAAATTTTATTCTAGTTACACTCCTAACCTCACTCCAATTCTTTTAAAGTATTTCTTTTCTTCAACAAAACTCTAGAACCATCTTTAAGGAATCCAAATTACAATCTAACTCTAATCACCTACACTATATAAAGGGGGTTAGCCTTCACCAATTATTCATTCACTCACCTCACAAATTTTTTTTGTTTCTCTCGTTGCTAGTCGATCGTACCTGGCTCACTTCATAAACACGTAAGACTAAATTTCCTACTGTTAGATCTTGGCATGTATTAAGTTATATTATATTTAATTAACCATTTATGTGACTACGTATCACACGTGTACGTACCATCCGGTTACTTCATGTGTATGCTTAGTTACACATATTTTTTTTATTATTTTATTTGATCATATTATGTAAAACAAATAAATAATACATACGAGTATATGTATAAATTATGGAAAAATATGCAATAAGCTTGTTTATGTGTTCTAACAGTTCATAAAATTTTATAAGTATTTAATCTGATCAACGTATTTTTTTTGTATTATTATGATCATGAAAGTACATGTAAATTGTGGAAAATTATTTTTAATAATTCAAACAGATCAAAATATGTTAAATATCATATGTAGAACTTATTTATAAGTTATATGAATTTTTGGAAGCTTTTATCTTATTTATTTATCAATTAATGATATTTACTTATATAATATGAATATATGAAAAGTAGTACGTAAATAAAATTTATCATATAGATGATTAATATGAAAGTGGATGATTGATAAAAGCTAATAGAAGAATTAGGTTATATGTATATGTATCATCTCTTGTTTAAAAATATGTAACACATACATAAAATATATACATATATATTATAGCTATAAACATATACATATTATAATAATAAAGAGTATATATATATATATATATATATATATATATATATATATATATATATATATATATATATATATATATATGTAACATGTAGGTATGAATATATATATGTAATACATATAATGATAAGATTACACAATAGTTGATTAATTAAATAATAATACTATAACTAGTATAACCTAAACATTTATCTATATAGTACCACTTAAGTACACTAAGTATAATATCACTTATATAAATATGATTTTTCTCGAGAACGGTCACTGTTAATATAGTTTGCTATATTAATAAACAAACTTTATGTCTATTAGACATTAACTAATCAAACATAATATCTCTAGGTTGAGATCTCCGTGTTCAACACTCCGATCATATAACTTGCGTGGAATATCTATCTGCTATTAAGGTGAACTTCATAGCCCCTCTTTTTACTATTTCTTAACTGTTTTATAAACTTTGGGGTGAGATACATGCTTGCTTTTAAACTGTTTTACGCTTAGACACAAGTACTCAAATTTTATCCATTACATGTTGTTTGTTAACAATAACGGTCACTGCTAATATAATTCGTTATATTAGTAAACATACTTTGTCTGTTAACAATAACGGTCACTGCTAATATAATTCGTTATATTAGTAATCATGCTTTGTCTGTTGACAATATCGGTCACTGTTAATATATTCGTTATATTAATAAACAAACTTTATCATCACTGTTAATATATTCGTTATATTAATAAACAAACTTTATCGTCACTGTTAATATATTCGTTATATTAATAAACAAACTTTATCGTCACTGTTAATATATTCGTTATATTAATAAACAAACTTTATCGGTCACTGTTAATATATTCATTATATTAATAAACAAACTTCATCGGTCACTGTTAATATATTCATTATATTAATAAACACACTTCATTCTATTGATTGATTTTATATCAGTCAACTCTAATTAAATCTTGTGGTCTAAAACTTGTTATAACTATTAAACCTATGTTGTTCACTCAACCTTTTTGGTTGACTCTTTAAGCATGTTTTGTCTCAGGTGAAGATTGCTAAAGATTATTTGCTATTTGGACTTTGCTGCTTTTGGAGTCCGCATATATACATTCATATTATTGAATTAGAACATTATAGTATACAATTGTAATGACTTAATACTTACCGCTGCTTATAAATACATTGGTTTTTAATTAAAACGTCTCATATAGAGTCGTTCTCGTTTATACATACTTGTGTTGTGATATTGTGAAGTCATATTTTCCCCGGCCCTTTTTGGGGGTATGACAGTTTACGTATTGATTTTGGCAAACATTGCAAATACAATGGGAACTCGACTTGATATGAGTATAGCGTATCACCCCCAGACAGATGGCCAAAGCGAGAGAACCATCCAAACTTTAGAGGACATGTTGAGAGCATGTGTCATTGACTTTGCGAACGGATGGTATAGACACTTACCACTGGCAAAATTATCATACAACAATAGTTATCACACGAGTATAAAGGTTGCGCCTTTCGAGATGCTATATGGAAGGAAGTGTAGAGCACCCATATGCTGGAGTGAATTAGGGGATAGTCAATTGACTGGACCTGAGATTATTCACGAGACTACTGAGAAAATTGTCCAAATTCAAGAGAGGTTGAAAACAGCTCGAAGTCGAAAAAAGAGCTATGCTGATGTTTGAAGGCAACCTCTAGAATTTCATGTTGGTGACAAAGTAATGCTGAAAGTATCACCTTGGAAAGGTGCATTACATTTTAGGAAACGAGGCAAGTTAAGTCCAAGGTACGTTGGACCATTCGAAATCACTTAATGGGTTAGAACCGTAGCTTATAGATTGAGTCTACCTCAAGAGCTTAGAGAGATTCATGATACGTTTCACATGTCAAAATTGAAGAAGTGCTTGTTAGATGAGAAGCTGATAATTCCTTTGGAAGAGATACAAGTTGACAGTAAACTTCATTTCGTAGTGGAACCTGTTGAGATCATGGACCGTGAGGTCAAACGCTCAAAGCAGAACAACATACCGATTGTGAAAGTTCGATGGAACGCGTGCAGAGGACCACATTTCAAGTGGGAATGTGCAGATCAGATGAAGCAAAAGTATCCGCAACTGTTTCCTGAGGAGACAACTCTGGTGGACGTGCACTAAATTTCGGGACAAAATTCCATTAACGGGTAGGTAATGTGACAAGCTTGCTATTTCCGTTAAGCTTCGTTTACTGTCCATTAAGTTATTTAACGGTATTTACTTTCGTTTCGAGTATTTAATCGAATTAAGTGCATACTTGAGTTCATGATGAACTACTATATTAATATATGATTATATTAGCCGAAAAACTTATTTCATGTTTTGAAATCCCGAGAAAATGATACGGTTTTGAAAACTGCAACAGAGGTCTCACGAGACTGCGAAACGCTTGATTTTTGATAAAATAATTATTTTTAATATTTATTCACTTTAATAAAAACTTAATTAATTTATTTTTATTTAATGAATTAAACCCGGTGCATTGCGTTTTAACGACTGGTTAACGTTCGGGAACACAGTACGGTTAACTACACTCGAAACGGATCACTGAACGCGAGCTAGTAAGCAACACGAGCCCATGGACTACCCATGGACCCCCATCGGCCGAACGCCCCTAGTGGACCCCTTGTTGGACTTAATTACACACTAGTTTGCATAATGGATTATAATTAGGCCCTAATTGGAATATAACTAGCTAGATTAAACATTGTAACCCTCATTCTTGCCCTAAAAAAATCGACAAATCCTCTCCCTCTACCTCCTTGTGACCGTCGACATCCATCACCACCATAGCCACCATCAAAACTCAAAATTAGCCAAAACCTTGAACATCAAAGTTGTTCTACGCGTCGTTCTACATCTAGTAATACCAATTAATTGCTCGATTAAGGTATATTTGAAAACCTTAATTATTTAAATCTGATTTTTATTATTGTTTGCATGGTCTAGATGTTCTATTGCTCGATTGGTTGTATTTCTACGCGTTACTAGTCGTTATAATGCTCGGATTGCATGCAATGGTTTAATCACAAACTTGTTGCTATGCTACCGATATGATGAGTTTGTTTTTTTAAATATAAAGTACTTAGATTGAAAGCCATCGAAAAACTATTGAGGTTGTTCACAAGAATCGCATGATTTTGTTAGATATAGCTATAGTTATGCTTAATTGAAGTTTCAGTGTGTAATTATGCTTTATTCTGAAAACTTCAATTTATGTGTTTGGATTTAGTTCATGAACTGATGTTAGATGGATAGATAATTGAAAAACACATAAATTGACTAGGATATCATAGCTATTGTATTTTTGAAATTCATTTTATGCTTACTTGAACGTTGACGCTAAAACTTGTTAAACAATGATTTTTCTTTGAATCAAACGACCACTTAACATGATTTTTGGAAACCAAGCTTTTGTATTGATTAGTACTTGATCTTTCATGTATACCTCATGTGCTAATTGTCTCAAGATGCTCGTATAATCCACCCCGAAAATGACTACCTGAACGGGATCGAATCTGTCTCTTTTGTACATTTAATTGTCTAGCATGAAGTAGAAATTGATTTAGAGCTTTAGCTTATGGTATGTTGTTAAATGTATGTTATGTAGCATATCTCATTTGTCTAGCTCTGGAAACTATAATTTCAATGTGTTCTATGCGTGCTGAAACCAAAGGTCTGGATTCTGTCTAAATCATAAAGTCCGAATTGTTGGTCAAAACTGTACACATTGGCAACATGGTATTCTTATATCTTTTTACCACTAATAATTTAGGATGTTTGTGACCATCTCTAATTGGCTGTTTGTGAATTACTTTTTTCTAGATTAAATGAGAATTTTTCTTAAACTGATGCGCAAACAGAAACTGAACTAGAAAGATTTGCATGCTACGTGAGTTCTAGGAATCGTATGATAGCGTGCTTGGTATTTTTAGAAACTTATGATATCATTGACATAAACTACTGATTTAGTTGACTTAGGTTGACCAACTTAACCAAGTTTTACTTTTGTTGACTTGCTTGACTAGTTGACTTTTGTGTTGACTTTTACTCTACAAGTGCGTCAGTCTGAGCAATAGGTCAACTGTACTGTGAGTCAGTCTATTGAAATAAACTTATGTAACTATATATTGGTACATTTAGGTTACATTACTCAGTCATAGTTATCCGACTACTCTTTACTTGTGATTTTCAAGTGCACTCAAGGTGAGTCTACAGTCCCATACTCTTTTACTTTTTGGGAGGAGATAACATGCTATTTTGAAACTGTTTTATGCATTAGACAAGAGTACAAAAATTGAATATACATATGAGTTCGATCCAAATGCCCTTAGCTTGAATATATTTATTACATACGTAAGGCTCGAACTATAAGAACGGATCCGTAGGTCTGACAAACCTCGCTCAAAGAACGAGTGCTTATTACTTCGTAACCATATACTTGATCAGTGTATGCTATATAGGGTTAAGGAAGTCGTGTAGCGCATTAGCTATCAGCAGGTTAAAGCTTTATATTCAAGTGCGCATAACAGATGTATAAATTTTACTGCTTTGAACGAAATCTCGTGGTCTAACAATAGATAACTGATTTACTAAACCTGTAGATTCACTCAACAATTTTTTGATAGTTTTCATGTTTTATCTCAGGTTCTTAAAGGTACTTTGCTTCCGCTACTTTGATGACTATGTGCTTGCTTGGTGCATACACTGGATCGGAGTCCAGCATGATTTGATTTATGTCAAGACATTTACAGTCGCATTTAAAACTATTTCATTTTGAATAATGTTGATATTATTTACTTTTGTCATTACGTTAAATCTTGCGAATTATTTTACCTTTAATGACGACGTCTTTTAGAATAAATGCGATTGATTTTCGGAAAATGTCTCATATAGAGGGAGTGACCGTTGACTGTGGGACCAAGAGTTAATATTCCGTTAGTGTGTTCTGATGGGGTATTACAGCTGGGTTACTTCTCGGCTCAAACATCTTCATTCGAGCATTATTCCTTTGCCACCCACCTTCCACATGAGGGATAGGAAGAGTGTCGGGCGAGCAGGGCCTCTTACCTAAAGTGTTAGGTTGCACCGGGGTAGGCTGTTTAGGTTCCGACACTTCTTCGGGCTCTTTGTTAGGATCCTCTTAGGGTTCCTCCTTGGGATCCTCTTCCGGATCTTCTTCAGTATCCTCTGTACCTGCCTCGGAGCGCTTAGTCTCCTCCATATGTAAGAACTCAACCTCAACCTTAGAGTTAGGTGTCTGGTTCCGTAGTGACTGAACAATATCTTCAGCTTCAGATTCGTAGTCACTAATTAGGATAGGGTGAGAAGCAGACATCTAAAGCTCAAAGAAAACACATCAAGTTAGTACACATGTAACATAAAGCACAATATATGTAGCATTGTAAGTAAATCGCAAAAGACTATGTTCGGGTTGTAGTCTAGACTCGCTTATGTGTTCTAAAGACTCAGACGGACACACCAATGCAAATACTAGTTCCCTACAACCATTAGCTCTGATACCAAATGTACCAACCCTTCAGAACACACTAACAATGTATTAACTCCTGGTCCCACAGTTAACGGTCATGCCCTCTATATGAGACGTTTTTCGAAAAACAATCGCATTTATTTCAAAAGACGTTGTCATTAAATGTTAAAGAAATCAAAATAGTGTAACAATATGACGAAGTAAATAATCCTCAAACATTATTTAAAAGAAACAGTTAATAATGTGACTGTAATTGTCTTGACATAAATCATGTTGGACTTCGATCCAGGGTATGCACCAAGCAAGCACATAGTCATCAAAGTTGCGGAAACAAAATACCTTTAAGAACCTGAGATAAAACATGAAAACAGTCAACAAAATTGTTGAGTGAATCTACAGGTTTAATAAATCAGTTATCTGTTGTTAGACCACGAGATTTCATTCAAAGCAGTAAAATTTATACATCTATTATGAGCACTTGAATATAAAGCTTTAACCCGCAGATAGCTAATGCGCTACACGACTTCCTTTACCCTATATAGCATACACTGATCAAGTATATGGTTACGAAGTAATAAGCACTCGTTCGTTGAGCGAGGTTTGTCAAACCTACGGATCCATTCTTATAGTTCGAGCCTTACGTATGTATTAAATGTATTCAAGCTAAGGGCTATTGGATCAAACTAGATAGGATCCTTGACACATGAATATCAATGAATGTGAAGTATTAACCATTAAGATTGAGAGAGAAAGTCAATCGGTCAAGATTGACTTCCACGGCTCTCTTGAAATCTCTACATAATAGTGGCTAAACTTAGTGTTTATAGGGAGCCTTGGATCCTTTATATTGCCCTCATATAAAGGATCCTCCATAAGACTAGGGAAAGACGTTTTCTCGGGGTTCTAACGATCTCCCCCAGGAGTGAGACGGGTTTCCAAAATCTGACTCCCTAGTAAAACATACAACATTACAAGGAAAGAATCAACTATTACTAACTAACTCCCCCCAAATGATGTACGGACGTTGATGAAGATCTTGTGTCATCGTTCTTTCAACGGTCTTTGAGTTTGCACAGCGGAATGCGCATTGAAGAACACATCATGAACTAAATATGTTACCATCAATCCCTCCCTTGACTTAGTTGTGATATGTCTTTAGAATTTTCTTGCATTGAGAAGTCATTTCGGAACTTTAGAAGCTCCCCCTCAAAGTACATGGGTTCTCATCAAAGTGTCATGACATATATACTGTCGATTTTAATACCGAGACATGCCTCTTGAAGTTTCATCGTTTCGAAGAGTACTTTCGATACTAATCATAAGAAAACTCCCCATATGATGTAGGATCTTCTCTGAATCTCTAGCTCCCTCCCAAACAAACAATTCTTTCTTTAAAATCCGAGTCCTATACTGTACATGTATAGAAGTCATACACACATCAACCATATATATATCTCCCCCAAAATAATGCTTACGAAGAAAAAGTTTCATTGTTTAAAATGGTTGATGTGCTCAGCAAATCCCCAAAATATTGTAAATAACACGTATGAGAAAAGCCATGTGAATCCGAGCCTTAAAAGTAGTTGAAAAATAAGCTTTGGAGGTCCAGATTCGATAAAGATCTAGGACTGAAAATTCTGATGAGCTTCAGGGGCTAAAAATGACAAAAATTGAGCCAGATTCAGTAAGGGACTGATCTTGCAAAAGTTTCAAATCCTGCAGGGACTAAAATTGTCAAATATGCACCAGATTCCAGTTGTTGGGCTTTGTAGATTCGGTAAGCCTAGCAAATGAAGCAATAGTCCATTAAGATCCAAGTTGCATACTAGGCTTATAAGGATTCGGTAGGCCCAAGTGAATATTTCATATTCGGTTGTTGGGCCTTAAGGAAATTCAGTAGCCCACTTATCAAACAAAAAACCATACCGAATCAGCAATGATATAAAATCATATACCGAATCACATGTAACTGTTTGAAATCATCATCCATCTCATTCGGTCGATACCGAATCATAATCAAGAGCAATAACGAAATCAGAAGCATAACACCATACCGAATCATGATTGAAGCAGCTATACCGAATCCAGAAATTGTTGTAATACCGAATCTGATTCAAGTAAGTAACCGCCATCGTCATCTTGTTCATATGAACACAAAAATCAATTTGAGCAAATTACTGCTTGAAATCGATTGCAATATCTTTCAAATGCAGCGATTAACATGTATGAAGGAAATCGTTCCAAAACTGCATCAAATCAAAGAATCAATGATGAACAGCCTCTCTTTTACCTTATGAACATGAACATCAAATTCATGAATTAAGCCGTTTCAGGTTATGAATCTAACATGAAATCTTCTCGAAATCTTATAACAAACACTCGAAAATCTATAATTATACCAGAATCATCACGTATCGATAGAATCAAATTATTGACCATGAAGAACACAAGTTTGACTTTGAGATTTGAATCACTATGTTGTTTCTCCATTCGATTCGAAGCATCACGAAGCTCTTCAATAATTGATAACGAACCAGAATCACTCTCCATTTTGATCAGAAACCAGCGAAGTGTTTCGGAGATGAAAACGAGTGGAGTGAACGGTACTGTAGCTTCGATTTGCACAAAGTCGATAAATCTGTTGAAATAAATCATGTTTCTATGATGTTGAGGCTTTAGTTTCAGTTTAGAATCATGAAGTTAATTTCAATTTGTTGAGAAAAGCATCAAATAGATCAATTTGCATCTGGTGCTCATGAAGGAGAATGAAGAGATCGTTACTGTAGCAGAAGCATTTATATTGCTTGATATGATTTATGAATTTGTAACTGTGTTTTAAAAATATGAGATGTAAAATGATAATCAGATAATGAAATGAATATGTATTGTGATATTTGTTGTTGAATAAGTGAATATGTAAAATGATATTTGTTTTGGAATTGATTTGGACAAGCTTCGGTTTAAATTCGGTAATCAAGATTCGGTTTCGGTAAATCTCAGTTTGATGTGTTTGTGTTTTGATGAGATTCGGTTTTGAAAAATTTTCCAAAATTTTTTTGAAAAAATGTTGAACATCTGCATAACTTCATGATGAAGATGATGAAGATTTGAAGGTTTTGGTTGAAGATGTATGTGTTTGGGTTTGAAGGTTTGAAGGCGGAGGGAAAACATTTATTAGTATTCATAAGGATCTCCTTCATGTGATGAAGGCCAAAGCTCTGATACCAAATAATAGGTCAAATCATGGTGAGATTAGAAGATGTGATGAGTTAGAGTGAGACTCGATAAGTGAAGAACATATTCGGTATTAGAGAGAATCGGTAAAATTTACATTCCACAGCTTCTAGAACTCAGTTACAATACAATGGATATCTAATTAGGACTACTTAGGTTCCTTATATAGCCCTCTTCTAAGGAAACTTCATTTAGGCTTATTTCACATTAACACTATACATACTTCGAGGTCCTAACAATCTCCCCCTTAGTGTTAATTGTGAAAATTACAAATGTAATCCTATTAAAATATCTAAAGGAACTTTGTTCCTCTGAAGTGAACTTTGGATTTAAATCCTTTGAGACTCTCATATCTTCTTATGTTCACTCTTGTTTTGAGATGACTCTTCAATCTCGTGAGAATGTATTTGACAATCTCGTTATCTTCAGTTGAATAGCATTCATTAATCAGTCTCCATCTCAAATATTTGAAAGCATACATCAATGTTCCATCTGAGTATCTTCTGAAGTCTGAAACTCTGATGAAGACCTTTGTGTAATGAGAATTGACAAACACAAACCCATATGGACAGTCACTTACTTCAAGTAAGGACATATATCTTAGCTCGTCAATCACTTGATTTGGCGGTTTGATTCCGAGCTTTTTGTGTCCAGATTCCAACCCCATCTGAAAGTCGTGAACAAAAATCCATCTCACTGAGTCAAGAATAAATCTATAGACTGCCTTCATTGCAGTAGCATGATAAATTGTTGTAGATTCATTCAAGTCTATCAAGTAATTGTAGATGTAGATAATGTCATCTATCTTTAATCTATCAAAATCCGCTTCTGAGAACTGATAGTCCTCGTCATCCATTCTTGTCACATGAAACAATGGCATCTTCACTCCATCCTTGTTAATCATTAAAATCTTATTTATGCTTTTGATTTCTGAATTTCGCTGTTTGATCAAACCAAAATCATTAAGTGTGATTACATTTCGGGTTTGAGTGCTTAATTTGGGAAAAAGAGTAGGTTGATTGTTTTAACTCCAATAATTGTGCAAATCCCGATTTGGAATCTGGATTCCAAGGGCATAAAACAATCGATTGAATTAGCCTTATTTGATCGGAATCGAATAAGCTAATATCTAAGGGTGAGGATTAATTCCGACGATGATCGGAGCACCGGCCGGAATTGGTTTAACGACTGGAGTGATGTTACTGTATTTGATTTGGATAGAGTAACATTAATGCATCCAGTATTGTCCGAATGAAAGATCTTGTTTATATATTTATAGATGTTTAAGAGGGAATGATGACGTGGCACATGTCCCTTTCATGGTTGTAACAAACTTGGTCAATCCTGAGGGGTGACGTGGCACCTGTCCTTTTCGTGGGGAATAACAGATCCTAACAAACTTCCCTAGATTTTTGGGCTGACATGGCATGCAACTTTCTTGCATGCTCATTCTATTATCAGGTGATCATTCCGGGACAGAACGTCTTTTTCGGGGTAGTGCACTTTCTCTGGGATAGTGCACTTTCTTCGGGAAAGCGTGCTTGTCCTGGGAGAATATCTTCGTGTCGGGTCAGAATGCTGTGATGGTACTGAAGGCAGGTTGATTCCAGTTAATGCCTCACGGTGCTCTCAGTCTAGCCGAGTGGGTCTTTGCCGAACACTTGTTCCAAGTGTTTCTTCACGGTTGTGATTAAGATTACTGGTTTCGCGACGCTTGATTATGATTGTCAAGACCGGCTGCATGATGCCGGTTGTGTGTATGTCATCCGGGTTCTTGGTCTTGCCATTTGCCCGGCGTGGTAAAATTCCCGGGATGACGTTACACAGATGTTGAGAAAAGAAGTACGCATTCCGGGACACAAAATTCCCGAATGAAAGATCTTGTTCCAAGTGTTTCTTAAAACCTATAAAAAGCTTCCCTTTTCTAATATTTCTACTTTTTACAGCCTTTGTGCCCTAAACGCTCCTTCTTCAAAAAAGAACAAACAGTTTTTTTACGAAAGAAGGTATCTTTTCTATTTCCTTCATCTTGATTACTTTTCTTTTTGTGTTTTCGTGCATATGGCGGATCAGTCTTCCACTTTTACTAGCGTAGGTGTTCCCGAAACTTCTGGTAGGCCTTCTTTAAATGTTAATGGAATCATGAGTCTAGTATGCGATAGATATCTTGATGAGATGGTGCAAAAGTACCCATTTTGTCCTGTTATTCATTGAGGGTGCCCGAT
Source organism: Rutidosis leptorrhynchoides (assembly GCF_046630445.1). Taxonomy (NCBI): domain Eukaryota; kingdom Viridiplantae; phylum Streptophyta; class Magnoliopsida; order Asterales; family Asteraceae; genus Rutidosis; species Rutidosis leptorrhynchoides. The sequence goes on from NC_092338.1 coordinate 196,365,016, forward strand.
GCTTTTCATAGGGCCCACAAGCCTCCTTCAAGCATGGTTACCTTTTACGGCTATGCCATTAGTGTGGGCAATTTTCAATTGCCCTACTCCGAATTTATGTATCAATTCTTTGCGCATTATGGTATAGCGCCTGCGCAGGTACATCCCCATGCGTACCAAAAGTTGGTCATGTGGGAGATGTATTTTAATCATTATCACATTCTTCCCACTGTCCGTATGTTTTGATTCTTCTTTTCTGTCTCGAAGTCCGAGGTTGGATGGTTTACCATCAAACGGAGAGCGCAATTTAATTTTACTGGAGATATGGACACGTCATTGAAGGAGTGGCGGGAGTCATTCTTTTTTGTTGATAGCAAAGAGCTGCCACCACGATTTTTTAGGCTCTGCGAATGGGCAACTGATGTTAAGAAGAGAGCCAACAGAGTTCCGACTTTAAATGCTGCCGAGAAGGCGTGTATAGAAGCTATCCGGGAGTTTAAGTTTCCACAGCAGCCATACCTGGAGGCTATGCTTGTGTTGGGTGGGGTCAGCCACCAATGGCCGAACCCGAGTACCAAGCCTGTTCTTCATTTTAATGGAGCAGGTGAAGACTGATCCCAGCCAACTGTTATATCACCAGGTTAATTAATTGCATGCTAACCTTGTTTATGTTTGATGTTTATAAAATAGTGATGGATTTTGCTGCTGCACTGGGCTTTGGTGATCTTGCAGAAATTCGTGGAGAGATCATCCCGGTCAATCCAGGGGAGCAGCCGGATATTGTACCTCAAGACTTGGAGCAGAATGATGGCGATGGGACTAATTTGGCTTTTTAGGGTCCCGATGTGCCGGAGGGGGATGCATTAGTGAAGAGGAGGATTCACGAGCTTCCTCAGCTTCGGAAGAAAGCCGAAGGTGATTGACCTGTTTTGGTAAAACAAAAAAAGAAAATCTCCTCTATTTGTGTTGCAAACATTTTGATATGTTTTCTGCTTATCTGTGATGATTTTTGTTTTGTAGCCGTTGCCGAGCCATCTGTGACTGAGATAGAGCCCCTAAATATAGGTGATGCTGAACAGTTTTCCCTGTAGAGCATTGATCACATGCACTTCCAGACGTCTGTCGGTGATGATCTTGTTCGCTCCTTCTCTCAGCTGGATATTGACTATCCTGGTTGTACAAGTTTTTTGGAGAAGGTGGTGTCTTCTTCCCTTCGTCGCCGTGCGTCTGCCCTTTCCCGGGAAGACTCCATGGCTATTCGAGCCCGGGCGCTCATGGCAATGAATACGCTTATCCTGGATGGGTTTGATCAGGAGAGACAGGCGGCAGAAATGGAGCGCCAACTTTTAGCTGCCCGTAATGAGTTGTCCCAGGCTCTCCTTGCCCGGGAAGCTGTTAAAAGTTTGGAAAATTAGCTAAGGGCTGCCAAGGAGGAGCTCGGCCAAAGGGAGAGGGAGGTTGTCGCTGCCCGGGATGAGTGTAGACATCTGCGGGGCAATCTTCCCTCTATTTTAATGAAAGCTATCAATTCCCCCATCGTGAAATTGCCCTTTCAGGAATACTTGGAAAGCGTTGGGTCGGCCAATTTCACCCATGCCGTTAGGTTGATGTAGAAACATTATGTTGGTGGGGTTATCTCCTTACATCCCGAAATGGCTGGGAAGGTGAATCTAGCTGCTCTGGAGTCAGTTCAGGCTGCTGAAAAGGCTCTAAAGGAGATTCGTTTTGGTAGCTTTGATGATCTTTACGCCAGTGATGATACAACCGTTCAGCAGCTTTTAGATTTTAAATCCTGAAAACTTGTATTGCACAGTTGTGCATTTTTTTCTGGGGTAAACTTGTAATGAATCACGTACAGTTAATGAAATTGTAATTTCAAGTACATTGTGTCGATTTTTCTTGAGTTGAACTAGTTCATATCTTTGTATGTATGTCTAGAATACATTTGTGTTAGTTTTGGCGTATACACCGTGCAGTCACGTGTGTTTATGCCATCTATTCATTGGCCGTTTATCAGTATAAACTTGTACAGACGAGGGCTAGACAATCACCTCTTAAGGGGTACAAAATAACTAGTGTGGGACTTATGTGGATGCCAGAATCTGTCTGCCGCTAACCAGTTATTATTATATGAACATCGTTTGTAAATAACGTACTGAACAAGTTATTGTAAACTGTAAAATGCTTTTATTCATTCCTGAAAATGAAAAAACATACATAGATTCTTTATTGAAAAAGAAGACAAACATCAAGATAGCCACAAGTTGAAGTGATCAGTTTCAGTCCCGGTATCCATCTAAATTTCAGTGTAACGTCTAGCCACTTTTGTTTCTCTTAGTGGGCGTTACATCTCGGTTGGAGCTTTCACAACTTTCTGGCCCAGAATGTTTTGGTCCCCGACTAAGGTGTTCAGTTGTTCCATGGTTATTGATAAATTGTTCTTCCCATCCCGGCTGATAGCGTCAGCCGGTACTCCCTTTTCCAGTCTTGTAAGAGTTAGTTGGGCTCTTCCCATTAGAGTATGATGCTGGAGGGAAGTAACTTAGCCGTTTAAGTACTGACACATGTTTTTCTTCCAAAATGTGCGGTGTCTTGCTTGCTTGTGTTCTTCGTGTGACTTGAGTACTGCCTCTTATCAGGAAAGGCTGTCGGGTCGATTTGACTGTAGCCACACCTTTCCGGGTTGGAAATTTAAGCAAGCCATGAGCAGTGGAGGCTATGGAGTTAAACTTACTGAATAAGTTTCTTCCCAAGATCACGTTCGTGGCGGTCACAGATTTGACCACATAAAAGTCAATGACCTCACTACGGAGGTAGGGCGGTGTGCCTACCGTCACCGTTGCTTTGAGACTTCCTATGGGTTCTTCAGTAGAGCCCGCAAATCCAGAGATAATGGCGTTGGAGTGCCTCATTTTTCTACCGACATATTTTGGGAGTTGGGAAAGGCAATGGGCGTACAGGACATCAACCTCACTCCCAGTGTCAGTGTACATTTCCTGGATACCAAAGCCGTCTATCAGGCCGTCAATCACCACAGGTTCTTCCCGAGCGTACCGTGTCGGTAACCTAGGGAATGTGATTGCCGCGTCTCTCCAGTGGTCGAGCTCATCTTTTTCGATACTAATCATGTTGATTACAACTTTATCTTTCGCCTTCTCACGCTTCTTACCGTCTTCCTTCTGCCAACTGAATGTTTTATTGGGGCCGGCCTTCTTGAAATTCCGTCCTGACAACAAGTGATTGAGTTCGCCTGCTTTGATTATGGCAATGATTTTGCGTATCAGCGCCTTGCATTCATCGGTGTCATGGCTCATTGTCCTCATGGAACTCATAATACTTGCCTGACATTTGGCCGTCACGCTTTTCCAGTGGTGCCGGAGGAGTAAACTTTGCCTTCACGGGTTCCGTTAACAGTATCTCCCTTGGAGTTTTGGAGAGGCTGTTGATTTGGGACTCCTTATCATATGGTCTACTGCTGTTCTTATCATGCCTTTGGCTATCATGGCTTTTGTCGTAACTGTTGTGGCCTTTGTGATGGCTTTCGATGCGCTTGCTGCTGTCGTTATGGTGCTTGCTCTCGCTTCTTCTTTCCTCTTCTCTTTTCTTTTCATCCCGGTGATACCCGGCTTGTTTTTCCCTTCCAGAGTGTTGGTACTACCTGGCTACCGTCACTGCGTCTGCAAATGTACTCGGAATATTCCACCGGAGTTCAGAGACGAGTGACGGGTGTGCATCTTTGTCCAGGCATGTTATGAATCCAGAAATCTGATGTGTTTTAGGGAGTCCGGGTATTTTTTGACACTCCAGCATATACCTTGTAATGAAGCTTTCAATTTCCTCTCCCCGGTACATTGGTATTTCGTGAGCATACAGGTGCGTATACGTGTGTCAGCGGAGGTTCTGATATTGCATGAGAAACTTTTCTCGCAAGTCTGCGAAACACGTGATTCCATTAGGTGGTAATTTTGCAAACCATTCCCTGGCAGCCGACTGTAGTACCGTCGAAAAGAGATGACACGCCACCTCGTCACTCCAGTGTTGGGTTTTCATGGCGCCCTCGAAAATTTGCAGGAAATCATCCGGGTCGGTGGTGCCATTGTATACCCCCAAAGTGACCGGTATGACGATGTTAGTAGGGAGTGTACAGCCGACGATCCGTTCGCATAGCTTTTGGCTAGTTGCCGACATCTCAACCGGTCGCTTTGCTTTGGTACCGGTGATCAGGGCGAACAGATTCTCAAGTACGGTTCCCTGGACGGCAGGTTGCGAAAGGGAGTGTTTGTATGCCGGCGGCGCAGCCTGCATAAGGAGCTCGGTTAACCATGCGTTTGCGGCAGCCTTGGTGACACCCTCGCTTGCCGCACCGATGTTTAACATTGGACTAGTTTTCAGAATGTCTAAAGTTTGCGATTGTTGCTTCTCTGCTAAACTTTTATCGTTCAACATGGACTTTAGCTTTTCGATTACTTGTTTCTCGACGTCGGCTGAGATCATTTTGGTGATCATGTCGGTGTCGTTGTGAGAGGATCCGATGCCGCTTGAACCACAAGTTTTAAGACCAAGAGTTCCGAGCTTCAACCTATCTCCACCGAGCGGTGATCCCTCGTGTGTATCCTCATCGTCGTCGGAGATATTCATATCGTCCCCGACCCGTCACCGGAGTGAATGTGAGCGATTGATTGCTTTTGAGGTTGTGGTGCTTCCATCGGTGGTGAGTTTCCTTTGTTTGGAGGTGGTTGACGGTCATCGTTTGTTCCTTTCTTGCTTGCGGTTTCGCTGCCTGGTTTCATTATGTTGTTCGTACCTCTAGGTGGCGCCATTTGATCAAACCAAAATCGTTAAGTGTGATTAGATTTCGGGTTTGAGTGCTTAATTTGGGAAAAAGAGTAGGTTTATTGTTTTAACTCCAATAATTGTGCAAACTCCGATTTAGAATCTGGATTTCAAGGGCTTAAAACAATCGATTGAATTAGCCTTATTCGATCAGAATCGAATAAGCTAATATCTAAGGGTGAGGATTAATTCCGACGATGATCGGAGCTAGAATTGGTTTAATGACTGGAGTGATGTTACCTTAATTGATTTGGGCAGAGTAACATTAATGCATCCAGTGTTGTCCGAATGAAAGATCTTGTTTATGTATTTATAGATGTTTAGGAGGGAATGATGACGTGGCTCATGTCCCTTTCTTGGTTGTAACAAACTTGGTCAATCCCGAGGGGTGACGTGGCACCTGTCCTTTTCGTGGGGAATAACAGATCCTAACGAACTTCCCTAGATTTGCGGGCTGACGTAGCATGTAACTTGCTTACATGCTCGTTCCGTTATCAGGTGATCATTCCGGGACAGAGCGTCTTTTCCGCGCTAGTGCACTTTCTCCGGGATAGTGCACGTTCTCTGGGACAGCGTGCTTGTCCCGGGAAAATATCTTCGTGTTGGGTTAGAATGCCGTGATGGTACTGATGGCAGGTTGATTCCGGTTAAGGGATCATGGTGCTCTCAGTCTAGCCGGGTGGGTCTTCGCCGAACACTTGTTCCAAGTGTTTCTTCACGGTTGTGATTATGATGACTGGTTTCACGACGCTTGATTATGATTGTCAAGACCGGCTGCATGGTGCCGGTTGTGTGTATGTCATCCGGGTTCTTGGTCTTGCCATTTACCCAGCGTGGTAAAATTCCCGGGATGACGTTACACAGATGTCGAGAAAAGAAGTACGCATTCCGGGACGCGTAGTACCGGATAGGATTCTTGCCGAGACGCTTGCCTGTTTTTGAGACGGATCATTATGCGTATCATTACTGTTCTTGAAGTTTTTCTTCATTCTTCAATTTAAATTTGTTGCGAACACTCAGATAAGTTTTGAGATATTCTGGTTTCTTATGATATTTCCATGCACCCAGAACAATCATTGATGTAGAAAGGACAAGATCAGAATCACCATAAATCTTGTAAGCTATGAATGGTGATCGAAGAATCAGCTTCTCTTCATCCTCATCAAGTTTATAATCAACATCACGCTCAAGAATGTAATGACCCAAACCTCGTTATACCAAAATATGACCCCAAATTTTTTTTTCTGTTCCAACACATCTGGACGGCATCCAGTTATCTGGACAGCGTCCAGCTCTGAAGGGTGAGACGGCGTCCAAATGAACTGAAAGTTTCTGCTCACTGGGTCCAACTTACATGAGCGGAAATCCCGCTTCCCGACACTTTTAAACGAAACCCTTTTCGCAACATGTTAACATAATTAAAACTAAGAAGTTTCCACAATAAAACTAAGTTTTACAACATCGGGCACACATCAACCGTTTTACGAGTTTCGTTCAAAAATACAAGTTCGACCATAAGAGTTTAAATTCCAAACGACACCTAGAGCATGGTGTTTGGAGTTAAACTACCCACATCTTGGCCAAACTTCAAAAGCTAAACATTCCAAATGTGCCCCCTATCAAAACAAAACGGGAGGCCACTAATCCAACCGAACACCCTTACCCTTGTCTACGCCGGAACCTAAAAAGAGTAAACAACGAGAGGGTAAGTAAAGCTTAGTGAGTGCAATAGTTTTAAATATACATATATAACCTACTTACTTGCAAACACTTATGCCAAATCCGCATACATACTAGCAATATAATTAGGATACCTTCATAAAGTATAACACTAAATCCTCGATAACATAAGCTAGTATAACAATAGCATATAACGCAAATAATACAATATTCTACAACACAATACACAAACATCGATGTTCACAACATCTATTAGTATTCAAATCTCAAGGCTAGCCCTACGAATGGTATCGTCAACATCGAACTTAATCCCCATTCGTCCTAATAAATGTGGTATCGTCAACATCGAACTTAAACCCACATATGAGGTATCGTCAGCATCGACCTTAAACCCTCATCAAACAACCGTCACTACAATAGTGGTATGGCTTCGTCAACATTGAACTTTAGATCCATACATGAGGTATCGTCAATATCGAACTTAAACCCTCATCAAAATGAACAAACAATATACTCTAGGATATGGTATCGTCAACATCAAACTTTAACCCATACCCCACAAGAAAATAAATCATATGCATACATATATAATTATTCCATTCACCTTAACGCCTTTGGTGAGTTAATTGAGCTCACAAACCTTCAACGCGATGTACCTATTACATCATGCACATAATCAATCACACAATCAAGTTGGCCAACCAACTCACTCAACATCCTAGTGTCGTTTTGACCCATGGTGCAATTTCAACCCATTTGCACACTTAACCCTAATATTGGTTCAATTTCGCCAAAACCCTAGCACTAGTCAAATTTTGGTCTTAACACCTATTAAATCACAAGTTTACCGTGTTCACATAATTCATTTACAATTTAGGTCACCAAAAACTCACTTGACCCGTTTCAAAGCTAACACACCCATTTAGGTCACCAACATACCCAATAACACCCACTTATATAATATCTAGGTGTCCTAGCAATTTACTAACCGAATTAAGACTCATAAGCTCAAATTTATCATTTCAAAACCCTAGGTTAGTCATCTTTGAGTTTCGTGACCAAAACTAACCCAAAACCCCCAAATCACAAACAAACAGGTTTTTAAGTTCATCACTAACCCAAACCCTAACCCTTGGACAATTAAAGTAAGGAAATTGAAGTTAAGGCTTACCACTACAATCAAAATGTAGCTAGGGAGTTGATGAACAACTTTAAAACATACACTTAACCCGAAACTAGCTTCTTCCTCTTCGGATTGAGCTTTCTCAAACTAAAACCCTTCTCTCTCTCTAGAATTTAAGTGGATAGAAAGTGGTGGTTGAAAAAGGAGTGATGACACTCAATGAACTGATCTAAAGGCCTTAAACTCGTTCCATAAGTGAAATTACCAAAAAGCCCCTTTAAAATATCTAAAGTAAGACTGCTGGCCCGCCAGTACATCTGGACGGCGTCCAGAATACTGGACGGCGTCCAGTCATTCAACACAGGATGGCGTCCCACACATTGGACGGCGTCCCAACCATCTGGGAAAACAGGATGTTACAACTCTCCCCCACTTGAACTGGATTGCGTCCTCGCGATCCAAGCTGCATGACCAGCAGGAAGATATACCAAAACAAACACTTTATGCTTCCACGTAAACTCGGAATCTTTACTACGACGCCATTGAAATTTAAAAGTCCTCACTTCTTTATTTCACAACGTTTTCACTTTTTCGTCAAGTATAGCCTTCGGCTCCGCAACATACTCTAACTTATTGTTTAGCTCAATCTCGTCTATGGGTACCCATGATGAATCATTCGCAAGATACTTACGGAGATGGGAAACATGAAATGTATTATGGATCCCCGCAAGCTCTTCGGGTAATTCCAAGCGATACGTAACTTCACCAACCCGAGCTAAAATTTTAAATGGCTCAATAAACATAGGAGCTAACTTTCCCTGTTTTCGAAACCGAATAATACCCTACCATGGCGAAACCTTAAGCATCACCATGTCACCCTCTTGGAACTCAATTAATCGTCTACATATGTCGGCATATGACTTTTGTCTATCTTGAGCCGCTTTCAAATGTGTCCGAATCATCTCAATCTTACTATTCATCTCTAAAACTAAATCGGTACTCCCGATTTCTCTTTGACCGACTTCGCCCCAACAAATCGGAGTTCAACACCTACGCCCATAAAACATCTCATAAGGTGGCATCCCGATACTAGCATGATAACTATTATTGTACGAGAATTCCACCAAGGGCAAGTGCTCATCCCAACTACCACCGAAATCGATAATACACGCCCGTAACATATCCTCCAATGTTTGATTCGTACGTTCGATTTGACTGTCCGTTTGAGGATGGTACGTCGTGCTCATTCTCAATTGTGTACCCATATCTTCATGAAACTTATTCCAAAACTGAGATGTGAAACGAGTATCCCGATCCGAAATAATAGATATAGGAACCCCATGTCTCGATATCACCTCTTTGATAAACAACTTTGACAAAGCCTCCGACGATATCGTTTCCCAAATGGGAAGAAACAAAGCACTTTTCGTCAACCGATCAACTATCATCCAAATCGTATCAAATTGGGTTCTCGCCATCTTCGGTAACTTTGTGATGAAGTCCATGGTAATGTGCTCCCATTTCCATTTCGGGACTTCCAACGGTTGTAACTTACCATACGGATTTTGGTGTTCGGCCTTAACTTGCAAACATGTGACACATTGTTCAACATACTTTACAACATCACGTTTCATGCCCGGCCACCAATACTCTTACTTCAAATCAAGATACATTTTCGTCGCGCCCGGATGAATGGAATACTTTGACTTATGTGCTTTGTCAAGTAGCACTTGTCGATAATCTCCTATTCTCGGCACCCACACTCTTCCTTAAAATGACAACAAACCATGCTGGCCTAAGGTAATAAACTCTGTTTGGCCCACAATTCATTCCTCATGCTTATTGTTAACAAAAACTTTAATTTGAATCTAACCGAGCTTTATAAGAAAATCGTTAATAATAATCATGCATAACGATCCTACACGTATCGCCGGATGTTGACTCTTTCGACTTAACGCATCCGCGACCACGTTCGCCTTACCCAGATGCTAAAGTATCTCACAATCATAATCCTTTACCACATCCATCCACCTACGTTGATGATAATTCAAATCTCGTTGGTCAAAAAGATGTTTTAAGCTCTTGTGATCTGAATAAATCGTATACTTGACACCGTACAAGTAATGGCACTAAATTTTCAACGCATGAACCACCGCTGCCAATTCAAGATCTTGAGTCGGGTATCTCGTTTCATGTTCCTTTAATTGTTGAGAGGCATAAGCGATGACTTTACCTCTTTGCATTAGAACACACCCGATCCCATTTAAAGAAGCATCACAATAAACCGTCTCGTCTTCTACACCTTCCGGCAACACTAACACCGGAGCTTGACACAACTTCTCTTCTAACAACTGGAAAGCAATTTCTTGCTCGTTTTCCCAATTAAATCTCGCGTTCTTTCTCGTCAACTTCGTCAATGGAGAAGCGATCTTAGAAAAGTCTTGGATAAACCGACGATAATAACTGGCAAATCCAAGAAAACTTCGGATTTCCGTAAGCGTAGTCGGTCGTCCCCAACTTTTTACCGTCTCAATCTTCCCCGGATCTACTTGAATACCATCTTAGTTCACAATATGGCCAAGGAATTGAACTTCCCTTAGCCAAAATTCACATTTTGAGAATTTTGCATAAAATTTCTCCTTTCGCAACGTCTTCAATACACCACGCAAATGATGTTCATGTTCCTTAATACTCTTCGAATAGACAAGTATGTCATCAATGAACACAATCACCGACTTGTCTAACATAGGTTGGTACACTCAGTTCATAAGATCCATGAATGCCGCCGGTGCATTCGTAAGACCAAAAGGCATAACTACAAACTCAAAATGACCATAACGCGTTTGAAAAGCCGTTTTCTCAATATCTTCCTCACGGACCCGCATTTGATGATAGCCGAACCGCAAGTCAATCTTAGAAAAATACGTTGCACCTTGGAGTTGGTCAAACAAATCGTCAATCTGAGGCAATGGATAACGATTTTGGATCGTCACTTTGTTCTACTCCCGGTAATCGATGCACATCCGCATACTACCATCTTTCTTTTTCACAAATAAAATCGGAGCACCCCATAGCGAAGCACTCGGTCGAATAAAACCCTTTTCAAGCAACTCTTGGGTTTGATTTAACAACTCTTGCATTTCCTTTGGTGCTAAACGATAAGGAGTTTTAGCAACGGGAGTAGCACTCGGAACCAACTCAATGCGAAATTCGACTTGTCTTTCCGCCAGAACACCCGGTAATTCATCCGGAAAAACATCTTCGAATTCACTAACCACCGGAATTTCACGAATGGGTGGTGGCTCTTCACGAGTATCTACTACATGAGCAAGAAAAGCCATGCCACTAACAAGAAAACGACGTGCCCGAGCATAAGTGCATAATGGCACAAGTCTTCTACGTTTCTCGCCATGAATAATTAATTCTCCCCCACTTGGGGTCTTCACACGAATAGACTTTTCATGACATGCAATATCGGCTCTATAACGATCGATCCAATCCATACCAACAACAATATCAAACTCGCCCAAGGTCATCGGGATATGATTGATTTTAAAAGTTTCGGAACCAAACACAACATTAGAATCATTACACGCTTCAACCCCTAGCACCGTCTTACCATCCGCTATTTCAACTTCTACCAGATGATTTAACTTAGCTAGCGGCTTATTAAGCTTAGGCACAAATCTTGGTGACACAAACGACAAATTAGCACCGCTAAAAAATAGTATCCGCGCTGGATTAGAGATAACCATGAAAGTACCTGAGACAACTTCGTTGGATTGCTTGGCTTTGTCATTGGACATTAAATAGTTTCGTCCTCTAGCCGTACCCGCCGCCTTCTGAAATGTCCCGTTCATATTGATTATAAACGTTCCATATTAATTAATTTCGTTGCGAGGTTTTGACCTCTATATGAGACGTTTTTCAAAGACTGCATTCGTTTTTTTTAAACAAACCATAACCTTTATTTTATCGACAATGTTAAAAGGACACCATCTAGATTATCCAGAAATGATAATCTAAAAATATCACACTTACACACTACTAATACATATTGGTTTACAATATTAATATGTTACAACAAAATAAATCTCGAATGCAGTTTTAAACAATATTATACAAGAATGCTGACACCAAATCTTGTCCATATTTTAGCATGCAACAGCGGAAGCTCTTAATAATCACCTGAGAATAAACATGTTTTAAATGTCAACAAAAATGTTGGTGAGTTATAGGTTTAACCTATATATTTATCAAATCGTAATAATAGACCACAAGATTTCATATTTCAATATACATCCCATACATAGAGATAAAAATCATTCATATGGTGAACACCTGGTAACTGACCTTAACAAGATGCATATAGAATATCCCCTATCATTCCGGGACTCCCTTCGGACATGATAAATTCGAAGTACTAAAGCATCCGGTACTTTGGATGGGGTTTGTTGAACCTAATAGATATATCCTTAGGATTCGTGTCAATTAGGGTGTCTGTTCCCTAATTCTTAGATTACTAGACTAAAAAGGGGCATATTCGGTTTAATAATTCAACCATAGAATGTATTTTCACGTACTTGTGTCGATTTTGTAAAACATTTATAAAACTGCATGTATTCTCATCCCAAAAATGTTAGATTTAAAAAGGGGGACTATAACTCACTTTCGCAGATTTTTACTTCGTCGGAAAGTAAGACTTGGCCACTGGTCGATTCACGAACCTATAACAAATATGTACATATATATCAAAGTATGTTCAAAATATATTTACAACATTTTTTATTACGTTATAATGATTTGAGTTTATTAAGTCAGATGTCCTCGTTAGTAAGCTACAACTAGTTGTCCACAGTTAGATGTACAGAAAATAAATTGATATATATTATCTTGAATCAATCCATGACCCAGTGTATACACGTCTCAGGCTAGATCACAACTCAAAGTATATATATTTTTGGAATCAACCTCAACCCTGTATAGCTAACTCAAACATTACTACATATAGAGTGTCTATGGTTGTTCCAAATAATATATATACATGGGTCGATATGATATGTCAAAACATTTGCATACGTGTCTATGGTATCCCAAGATTACATAATATATTAGAATACATGTATAATACAATATGAGTTAGCTAGGATATGATTAATATAGATTTGTTACCAATTTTCACGTAGCTACAACAAGCAAAATTATCCAATCTTGTTTTACCCATAACTTCTTCGTTTTAAATCCGTTTTGAGTGATTCAAGTTGCTATGGTTTCATATTGAACTTAAGTATATGAACTAAAAAGAAAAAGTATAATTTTATAGACAGAAATACAGATTACAAGTTGTTTTTGTAAAGGTAGTCATTTCAGTCGAAATAACGACGTCTAGATGACCATTTTGGAAAACATACTTCCACTTTGAGTTTAACCATGATTTTTGGATATAGTTTCATGTTCATAAGAAAAATTATTTTCCAAGAAGAACAACTTTTAAATCAAAGTTTATCATAGTTTTTAATTAACTAACCCAAAACAGCCCGCGGTGTTACTACGACGGCGTATATCCGGTTTTACTATATTTTTCGTGTTTTCAGGTTTTAAATCATTAAGTTAGCATATCATATAGATATAGAACATATGTTTAGTTGATTTTAAAAGTCAAGTTAGAAGTGTTAACTTTTGTTTGCGAACAAGTTTAGAATTAACTAAACTATGTTCTAGTGATTACAAGTTTAAACCTTCAAATAAGGTAGTTTTATATATATGAATCGAATGATGTTATGAACATCATTACTACCTCAGGTTTTGTGGATAAACCTACTAGAAATTAGAAAAATATATCTAGCTTCAAAGGATCCTTGGATGGCTTGAAAGTTCTTGATGTAGAATCATGACACGAAAACAAGTTCAAGTAAGATTTCTACTCGAAATAAGATTGTTAAAGTTATAGAAATTGAATCAAAGTTTGAATATGAGTATTACCTTGTATTAGAAAGATATCTTACTGTAAATAAGAAAGATCTTTTGAGGTTGGATGATCACTCAAAGTGGATTTGCAAGATTGGAAGTAAGCTAGCAAACTTGGAAGTGTTGTTGGTGTGTTCTTGAGTAGTTATTTTATAACTTGGTTTATGTATGGATTTATGAACTAGATTGAGCTACATTTTGATGAATATGATGAAGAACACTTAGAACAATGGAAGAACACTTGAGAGAGAGTATTTTGATGCATGTAAGTTGCAAAATGAAAGTGTTTGTGTACACCCATCTTCACGTGAATTATGATCCATCATATAGGCTCCATTAGTTTGTTATTTTGTGAGATATTTCATGCTAGATGTTAAATGATGGTTCCCACATGTTTAGGTGACTCACATGGGCTGCTAAGATCTGATCATTAGAGTGTATATACCAATATTAAATACATTTAGAAGCTGTGTATTATACGAGTACAAATACGAGTGCATACGAGTAGAATTGTTGATGAAAATGAATGAGGATGTAATTGTAAGCATTTTTGTTAAGTATAAGTACTTTGATAATTGTCTTGAAGTCTTTCAAAAGTGTATGAATACATATTAAAACACTACATGTATATACATTTTAACTGAGTCGTTAAGTCATCGTTAGTCGTTACATGTAAGTGTTGTTTTGAAACCTTTAGGTTAACGATCTTGTTAAATGTTGCTAACCCATTTTTTATTATATCTAAAGAGATGTTAAATTATTACATTATCATGATATTATGATATATTAGTATATCTTAGTATGATATATACAGTTAAATATTGTTACAACGATAATCGTTACATATATGTCTCGTTTCGAAATCATTAAGTTAGTAGTCTTGTTTTTACATATGTAGTTCATTGTTAATACACTTAATGACATGTTTACTTATCATTTATAATGATTAAACATAGTGTAACAATATCTTAATATGATTCATATGTATTTAGTAAGACGTTGTTATAACGATAATCGTTATATATATCGTTTTCGAGTTTCTTAATTCATATGTATATAACTGGTTATTAAAATACCTAATGAGATACTTACTTATTATAATATCATGTTAACTATATATATAACCATATATATATCATCATATAGTTTTTACAAGTTTTAACGTTCGTGAATCACCGGTCAACTTGGGTGATCAATTGTCTATATAAAACCTATTTCAATTAATCAAGTCTTAACAAGTTTGATTGCTTAACATGTTGGAAACACATAATCATGTAAATATCAATTTCATTTAATATATATAAAAATGGAAAAGTTCGGGTCACTACACTTTCTCTAACCGTTTAACATGGTCGGTGTTTAAATCGGGACACTCTGACTTTCGGTGTCCTTCTTTGTTGAAATTAAAACAAGTGAGTTTTTTTGTCGAAGAAGGCTTCGTACAATCTAGAGCCAAATGACCTCATACCCCACTATTGTAGCAAGTAGGGATAAAGTTCCCGAAAGCTCCCTTCTTCGCGCTATTTACACTTTCGGAACCTTTCTTTTTTATCTTGTTTGAAAAGTTCGATTAACTCGAACCTTCAAATTTTCTCTTAGAAAAGGAGAAATCACTTCTCTTTGGAACCTCCGGTTCGAAACCCTAAGCCAATTCAAATAACTCGTCAAAAGACTTAGCCATTTCCTGACTAATCGTATCACACCTTCAAAAAGGGCCTGGGTGAATGTGACATTAATATCAAATAAACCAACATATTATAATATACAAGAACAATACTAAATGATAAGAATAAACCTTATTGAGTACGCAGCGGAAAATGAAATGTCGTTACAATAATTGAAAGTACAATAAAGTAATTTTTTCAAATGCAAGAATAATAAATGCGATATCTCTTGATCCTAAGTCCAAGTAGCATCACATAAGCAGTAAGTAAATAAGCTTGATCAATCGGCACCTGAGACAAACATGCTATAGTGTCAACCAAAAAGGTTGAGTGAAGTTCATAGGTTTAATAAAAATGTTTGACCGTTGTTTTAGACCACAAGATTTAGTTTTATAAAGTTGATCTCGCAGGGATCAAAAAGTTATGCCAATTCATGATATTTAGACTAAACGTACAAAGTTTGCCCCAACGACAAGTTGTGTCTATACTTGTCGGTTTAATTTCATTATTAAGTAATACAATGACTTGGTTAAATGTATCGGGGACGTTACTCCCGATAGGCCTACCCCCAATAATTAAGAATGCATTTAACGTGCAATTAAAAATATCACTATAGGACCTTAGTCGGTTATAGCCGGGTATAGCATAGTTTAACAGTTGGTACTTGTGTCTAAATTTGTAAATAGTAAAAGAAACATGTGTCTCACCCCTAAAAGTTAAATAAGTTGCATGCAAATAAAGAGTGGGGCTATAAGTTCACGTTAGTAAGTAGAGAGAGATGGTTATTCCTCTGAATAGAAAGTTTGGATGAATGAGCAGAAAGTCAACCTAATGACATTTAAGAGTAGTTAAGTGTTTTGCCCAAGCTTAAGTTAAGTATGAAAGTGTTTTAAGTATAGGTTGTTTTACTAAGTTCCATTCCAAGTAAGTTTCTACTTTTAGCAAGTTTCCACTTTTAGTAGTTTCCACTTGTAGTAAGTTAGTGTCGAACTCTAGTGAGTTGTCCTTAATAAGTCTACCACCTATTAAGTGTGAAGATAACTAGGTGTATAATTTACTATAGTCGGGTTGATATTGTGGACCATACCCAAACATCTATGCCACCACCGAGTCACTAGAATGACAAATTGTTACCGGTTGGCCCAGGATTTCTTGACCAAAATCTAAGTTTGGCATTCATAATCCACAAGCGTCCCATAATGGTACCAAGGATCACCCTAGGCCTTAAGCAGCGTCGATGTTCAAGTAACTTCACGCTATCGTGAATGACTATTCTAACATAAGTATTATAATATAAGTAGCATATTATAAGTGTTAGTAATAGTATAAGTGTATAAGTGTTAAATAGTAGTATAAGTAGTATTAGAGTTTATTAGTTAAGTAGTATTAATAGTTAGGGTTAAGTAGTAAGTAGTAGTATTAATTAGGTTTAATTAATTAAAGTAGTATTAAATGATTAGGGTTTAGGAAAGTAATGATTAGGGTTTTAGGGTTTAGTAAATATTAGGGTTTTAATAAATTAGGGTTTAATAATTAGGGTTTAATAATTAGGGTTAGGTTTAATTAGGGTTTTAGTTATTTAATATATGTATATGTATATATATCGTGTATATATATATATATATATATATATATATATATATATATATATATATATATATATATATATATATATATATATATATAATGTGTATCTACTTTCCAAATATAACTACCCTAACGCAATCTTAGTGAATCCTTAAGGTTTTTGAGATCTAAAAAAAATTCTTTTTTAAATATATATATGTAGCCGTATGTATGTATATGTATATGCATATTTTTTTTTTACATAAACAATATAGATGTTAAGATCATGCATGAATGTAATTATGAAAACATGAATTGAAAGTAAGATTTAAAAGTTTTGGATCTAGGGTTTTACCTTGATGAAGATTGATGAAGATTAACAAAAGAAGAGAAGAAACACTTGAAGATGAAGATAAAAGCGCTCCAATAATCAAGAACACCTTGAAGATCTTTGAAGAACGCGAAGAACGAGCTTGAAGATCACTTGAAAACCCTTGAAGATGATGATGATGAATTCAATGGTGGTGGTGGTGATTTTCGGTTTTTGGCCAAAAATAAGAGAGAGGGAGAGAGTGATTTGAGAGAGATTTGTGAGAATGATTTGGTACAAGAAAATGGTTTAGCTTAGGTCTCTATTTATAGGAGTGGTTAAAGAATTCTAGAATTAGGGTTTAATTAGGAATTACTTTGGGAACAATTTAGGTTAAATGAGGAGGTGATGGGGGTTGCTTGGGCCAAAATTTTGGAGGGCAAAAGGGTAATTTTACCCCCTTTAAAAATCGGCTAGGGTTAGAAGGGTAAGGGTGGAACTTTTTCACTTTAGTCCTTGTACTTTAGATTAGGTTAAATGGTTCCTTAATTATCTAAGTTTAATTATTTAAGTGTACAAGGTTTAAGGTTATTTATTTTGTTCACAAAAGTTTATTAGCTCATTATTTTTATCTTTTATTAACTTGTCGTTTATTACACAAAGTTAATTATTATGTTTTATAATTCTTAACGCTTAACAATTGTCGATTAAAGTTAAATCATTAAGTTTAATTATATTGTTGGGCATTTAATATTGGAAAAATATAGAATGGAAAAATGAGGGTCGTTATAGTACCTCTCCGTTATTAGAAACTTCGTCCCGAAGTTTTAAGTAGATTCCTGATAGTGCTCCAAATGAACATATATTTAGTAGCAATATCCTTCCAATATGTAAAGTTTCAGTTGCAATTGTTCTATTTTCAAGTAATATTCGTTTAAATAAATAAGTGCGAAGACAAAAGGCGAAAACGAAGATTTGAAGACGCAAACATCCAAAAAGTTCAAATGTACATGATACAATCCAAGTGGTTCAATTTATTGATAAGAAACGTCTAAAAATGACAAGAGTACAAGTTGCGAAACGCAAAGTACAAGATATTAAATTATACGAAAGGACGTTCGAAAATCCGGAACCGGGACATGAGCCAACTATCAACGCCCGACGCAACGGACTAAAAATTATGAGTCAACTATGCACAAGAATATAATATAATATTTAAATAATTATATAAATTATTTATATATTATATATATTTAAATAAAACGTCGACAAGCAAATGGCCAAAAATTTGTGAGCTGGATTTCGGACATCCGCACTCGCGGAGCTCTGAAGGCTTAAACCTCCACGATCGCGGAGCACACCAGGATCAAAATTTCCTATAAATTCAACGAGCTTCTGCCGAGTTTTATACCAAAAAAAAATAAAAATACTCCCTCTGTAATAATAATATATATAATATATATATATATATATATATATATATATATATATATATATATATATTTATATATATATATATATATTTATATATATATATATATATATATATATATATATATATATATATATATATATATATATATATATATATATATATATATATAGTATAGGTTAGTTTTATATTAGTTAGTTTGGGTTATGTTAAGGTTATTTTACGGGTTTTTGAAGTCGAAATTCTGTCCGTGTAACACTACGCGATAAATAATCAATGTAAGTTATGTTCTCCTTTTTAAATTAATGTTTCGTACTTAAGTTATTATTATGCTTATTTAAGACGAAGTAATCATGATGTTGGGCTAAAATACTAAAATTGGGTAATTGGGCTTTGTACCATAATTGGGGTTTGGACAAAAGAACGACACTTGTGAAAATTAGACTATGAGCTATTAATGGGATTTATATTTGTTTAACTATATGATAGTTTGTTAATTTTAATATAAAGATTTACAATTGGACATACCTATAAATAACCATATACACTCAATCGGACACGATGGGCGGGATATTTATATGTACGAATAATCGTTCATTTAACCGGACACGGGAATGGATTAATAGTTTATGGAATTATTAAAATAGGAGTGAAATTATGTACAAGGACACTTGGCATAATTGATAACAAAGTATTAAAACCTTGGGTTACACGCAGTCGATATCCTGGTGTAATTATTAAACAAAGTATTAAGACCTTCTACAGTTTAAGTCCCCAATTAGTTGGAATATTTGACTTCGGATATAAGGATAATTTGACGAGGACACTCGCACTTTATATTTATGACTGATGGACTGTTATGGACAAAAACCAGACGGGCATATTAAATAATCCAGGACAAAGGACAATTAACCCATGGGAAAAAACTAAAATCAACACGTCAAACATCATGATTACGGAAGTTTAAATAAGCATAATTCCTTTATTTCATATTTAATTGCACTTTTAATTATCACATTTTTATTTACTATCATTTTATTTATTGCACTTTTAATTATCGCACTTAAATTATCGTCATTTATATTTTTCATTAGGTTTTAATTGCGACTTAAAATATAAAATCGACAAACCGGTCATTAAACGGTAAACCCCCTTTTATATTATTATTATATATAAAAATATATATTTTGTACAAATATAGTTGTTTAAAATATAGTGTAAAATAAGTCGTCTCCCTGTGGAACGAACCGGACTTACTAAAAACTATACTACTCTACGATTAGGTACACTGTCTATAGTGTTGTAGCAAGGTTTAGGTATATCCCATCTGTAAATAATAAATATCTTGTGTAAAATTGTATCGTATTTAACAGTTTTTCCTAGTAAAATATACACTATTTCATATACGCCTCGCACGACATCAAGTATTTTTGGCGCCGCTGCCGGGGATTTCGCCGCGACTCGCGGAGTTTGTTGCCAACTTGGATCCGCACTCACGGAGTTTGGCCTGACACGCCTGATCAACCTAATTCAGCATTAATTACGGTGTATTAATTATTATTAAATTGTAACTTTTTAATCGTTTAATCGTAAAATTTGTATTTTTATCGTTCGTAGCTAGTTTTAAGTTCTAGTATTTTGCCGTAGCTTATTTTTACTTCTAGATTTTTAGGCTTTGCCGTAAAATCCCTTAAGTGCTTTTTCTTTAGACTAAGATTTAGGTGCTTTAGAATTTTGCGACGCCTTTTTAAGTTTTAGTTCCTTTTTAAGTTATTGTCATTTGGGATATAGTATTTCTTTTAAGCTTTAATATTTTTAGACGCAACTTTTAATTTTTAGTTTTTAGTGCCTTTTTAAGTTTAGACGCGCTACTTTCTTATTTTTATTTTTCGACGCCTATTATTTTTCGCCTTTTTATTTTTCGACATTTTTTGACGCGCTCTTTTTCTTTCTTATTTCTCGACGATCTAGTTTTAGGACTTAGAATTTTTTCTATTTCTTCTCTAAAATTTCAAAACGAAAAATTATTTTAAGCGGTTAAATTGATAGACATCCAAATTTTCTGCTTCGTAGTAATAGTTGGATTTGTTAGTGGCTGAGTTGTGAGCTTCCGATTTAAAGGGTTCTGGCTCCCTGCTGCATCTATTGACTATTCAAAACCTGGGCAAAAGCAGAAAAGTCTATTAATTTGATAACTTATATAATTTTTATTTTTATAACTAATAGGATAATTAAGTAAATGCACCACATTGTAGCTAAAATTTGGTAATAAGCGCATTATGGAAAATCTTGAAAATATTTTGGAAACTCTTTATGACATACGAAATCAATACTCTCAAACGGGTGTTGATGACAATTCGTTCGGTCAATCTTGGATCACGAATGACGAAACAATAACTGGTTGTGAAATCTGTGGATATTATCACTCAACATGGGAATGTTATTATTACGTTCCTATGGAAAATTATGCACCCATGGAACCTGAATGGAATGATTATGAGGAATACAATTCTAATTGGGATTATTTCCAAGAATATATCCAAACTCAACAACCAGAAGACGAGGAAAATTATGTGCCTGAAAATTCTTTAGATTATATGAAAATCAAACTCGAAGAACTTGATGCTCAAAATGAACAAATGAGAGAGTTTGTAAATCGGCAAGCTGAAACTCTATTAGATTACACACCTGTTTATCTGAGGAGTATTGTGCAAGAAAATATCATATCATTGAATTTTGATGAATTCGAGAGCTCCGAAATCACCAATTATCCCGATGATACTTTTTATTCAGCTTTACCAATTTCACAACATATCGACACATTAGCCTCTACCGACGAAATCATCAATCCATCAAGGGATGAAGAAGAAGTAAGGGTGACAAATTGGTACTCTTGGGAAAATGATAACATTGAAAATTCTACCCCCGAGACCAAAATGGTGGGACCGATAAGTACCATTAATGAAGAAGAATTTGCTTCGATCCCGAAATTCACCATTCCACAACCTTCCAACTCAATATTCTCAATAGACAAGTCATCTACTAAAGATGAACTACAAGCTGTAATAGATATTGACACCTCAAATTTCACCCAATTGGGTAATAGAGGTGAAAACTTTGATCCAGAGAATAAACGGAAGGAAATGTTAGGAATTGTCCACCCTATAGAAATATGTATGTCGGTGTATAATGATCCATTTGACCAAGAACTAGAAAAGAGACATATCCATTTACTAAAAGCTACACTTAAAAAAGAATTAAGTAGTGACGATCGGGTGGTTCTAAACTTTAAACCCATTGATATATTATACACCACCCGAGATATAAATAACTGGCTCACTATTCTAATTCGTGGAACTTATTCTACCGACTTCACATGTCGTCAGCTAAGTGTGGGGAAGTCTAACCCCACTTAATGTTAAATTAGGGGTTCGGATTAGTGTATAACTCGTTAATAAACATGCATGATGAGTAAGGGTAAAAGACGCATTTTCAAAAATTAGCAAACAGTTCAGAAAAGCAACCATTCTTGAAGAAAAACATGTGTGATAAAACAAGAAGAAATGAACGATGAGGCGCGCCATCTATCATTCGACGAGCTTTGTAATTACAAACTACGTATTTTCAATCAATTTTCTACACTAATCACCCTCATAAATTTATAATTAGAGTCTGATTTCATGCAAATGAGGGCATTGCATGATCTCAAGTGTGGGGAAGGGTTATAAATTCTCTCGGGTTTATACTTGGCTTATTTTCTAAATTTTATGAAAATTTAAAAAAAAAAAATTCAACTAAATGAATTTAAAATCATGTTTATACATATTTATGAAGGATGAAAACTAGGTGTTAATACCGAAATTATCGTTACCGCGGAAAGGACATAAAATTGAGAAACACCCTAAAACGCTTGAATTCATTTAAAATGGAATAAAAGAGAATAAAAAGGCAAAGAAAGAAACTAAGTGTGGGGAGAATGTACCAAGTTATTCAATTAAAAACTATCTATCACATGTTTCTGTAAAGTTATTGCAGGTGCTTTTGTTTTGGACTAAATTAACTGTTTTACCCGATTTATTGTAATACTTTATAAAGAATAGATGGATCTACACGATGAATCAATTCCATCATTAAAAGGAAGTAAAGTCTTCCGAAAAAGACACGTGCTTCTTGATTTAGGTCAAGAAGTTGTCGTCCAGACCAGCTGTAGGTTGACGAAAAATCTAGAAAAGTCATCTCAAAAATCAGCTGGAAATCCACGGACCTCAGCATCAAACAGGGTCACCATGTGGTCAGACTTATCCTAACCATGAGAGGATCTGTCTCGTAAAATGGGAAGGGCACCGTAAAAATTAGCTTGATAAGACTAATGAATCAGACCCCCAGAAAGGATAATCTCCTTAAAGATTAAAAATCAACTTTTAAGCCTGATATTACTCAATCCTTGAGATTGACCTTAAAGATTGAGAATTCAAACTCATGGAACTCAATGATATCTAAACTCGAGCTTGAACGAGAAAATATTTTGAGCAAATTACAAACCGATTTGTTTTCTGAAAACCTATTTTCAATGCGTTCATTACCATTGAACGTAAAATCCTAGGAATTCACCTTGAATTCATTAGGTCACCTGAACCAAATCGGGTGTCAACCGTAAGAACGGTGGTTGCATAGCATGGTCGGAGACAGGACCTTGTGCCAGACCGAAAAATTATAGGATGATCTTTACTATTGCTCCTACAAAGGATAGTAATAGCATTCGACACGTTTTTGGACCATAATCAAATGCATGTCATTAGACATTGCCTTAACAGTTGCTTGTTCATCGCTTTCCTTTACAACCAGACGGTAGTTTGCCAAAAGGTAATATACGGGACAAGTAAACTGGACGTGTTGCTTTCCTAATACAAGGTTAGCAAGTGGGTAACACAAAACCGCAAGTGTTGAGCTAAAATTTTCAAATCTGAAACCCACAAAACCCACAAAAATATTTTACAACACCGGTGAAGGGTTATTCCGGAAAACCTGTCTAGGGTAAAATCTAGCTTTAATTTTCAAAAGATCAAATGTTTTCATAAAGATCCAATTTCTGAAAGGATCTAAATTTTCATAGTCATGTGGGACTGTAAACCACATCGTTACTATCATGTTTATACCGCCATATCAAAATCACTAATGTATAAAGTGTGAGAATAAAAAAGTGATTCGAGTAAAGTTTGTTTTAATTTCAAGTTCTGTATTGCTTGAGGACAAGCAACGTTCAAGTGTGGGGATATTTGATAGTGCTCCAAATGAACATATATTTAGTAGCAATATCCTTCCAATATGTAAAGTTTCAGTTGCAATTGTTCTATTTTCAAGTAATATTCGTTTAAATAAATAAGTGCGAAGACAAAAGGCGAAAACGAAGATTTGAAGACGCAAACATTCAAAAAGCTCAAATGTACAAGATATAATCCAAGTGGTTCGATTTATTGATAAGAAACGTCTAAAAATGACAAGAGTACAAGTTGTGAAACGCAAAGTACAAGATATTAAATTATACGAAAGGACGTTCAAAAATCCGGAACCGGGACATGAGCCAACTATCAACGCCCGACGCAACGGACTAAAAATTATGAGTCAACTATGCACAAGAATATAATATAATATTTAAATAATTATATAAATTATTTATATATTATATATATTTAAATAAAACGTCGACAAGCAAATGGCCAAAAATTTGTGAGCTGGATTTCGGACCTCCGCACTCGCGGAGCTCTGAAGGCTTAAACCTCCACGATCGCGGAACACACCAGGATCAAAATTTCCAATAAATTCAACGAGCTTCTGCCGAGTTTTATGCCAAAAAATAAATAATACTCCCTCTGTAATAATATATATATATATATATATATATATATATATATATATATATATATATATATATATATATATATATATATATATATATATATATATATATAGTATAGGTTAGTTTTATATTAGTTAGTTTGGGTTATGTTAAGGTTATTTTACAGGTTTTTGAAGTCGAAATTCTGTCCGTGTAACACTACGCGATAAATAATCAATGTAAGTTATGTTCTCCTTTTTAAATTAATGTTTCGTACTTAAGTTATTATTATGCTTATTTAAGACGAAGTAATCATGATGTTGGGCTAAAATACTAAAATTGGGTAATTGGGCTTTGTACCATAATTGGGGTTTGGACAAAAGAACGACACTTGTGGAAATTAGACTATGAGCTATTAATGGGCTTTATATTTGTTTAACTAAATGATAGTTTGTTAATTTTAATATAAAGATTTACAATTGGACATACCTATAAATAACCATATACACTCAATCGGACACGATGGGCGGGATATTTATATGTACGAATAATCGTTCATTTAACCGGACACGGGAATGGATTAATAGTCTATAGAATTATTAAAACAGGAGTGAAATTATATACAAGGACACTTGGCATAATTGATAACAAAGTATTAAAACCTTGGGTTACACGCAGTCGATATCCTGGTGTAATTATTAAACAAAGTATTATGACCTTGTTACAGTTTAAGTCCCCAATTAGTTGGAATATTTGACTTCGGATATAAGGATAATTTGACGAGGACACTCGCACTTTATATTTATGACTGATGGACTGTTATGGACAAAAACCAGACGGGCATGTTAAATAATCCAGGATATACGACAATTAACCCATGGGAAAAAACTAAAATCAACACGTCAAACATCATGATTACGGAAGTTTAAATAAGCATAATTCCTTTATTTCATATTTAATTGCACTTTTAATTATCACATTTTTATTTACTATCATTTTATTTATTGCACTTTTAATTATCGCACTTAAATTATCGTCATTTATATTTTTCATTAGGTTTTAATTGTGACTTAAAATATAAAATTGACAAACCGGTCATTAAACGGTAAACCTCCTTTTATATTATTATTATATATAAAAATATATATTTTGTACAAATATAGTTGTTTAAAATATAGTGTAAAATAAGTCGTCTCCCTGTGGAACGAACCGGACTTACTAAAAACTATACTACTCTACGATTAGGTACACTGTCTATAGTGTTGTAGCAAGGTTTAGGTATATCCCATCTGTAAATAATAAATATCTTGTGTAAAATTGTATCGTATTTAATAGTTTTTCCTAGTAAAATATACACTATTTCATATACGCCTCGCACGACATCAAGTATTTTTGGCGCCGCTGCCGGGGATTTTGGCGAAACGCTATAATTTTAATATATATTTGTATAAACATATTTGTATATTATTTTTAGAAAAACAATATAAAAAAAAACGTTTTGCATTCGCCGCGACTCGCGGAGTTTGTTGCCAGCTTAGATCCGCACTCGCGGAGTTTGGCCTGACACGCCTGATCAACCTAATTCAGCATTAATTACGGTATATTAATTATTATTATTTATTATAAACCCTAATTACTTTATTATTATTATAATTTAGTTTAATTTTTTTAATTAATTAGTTATAATTAGTTATAATTAGTTATAATTAGTTTTAATATATATAAAAATAAATACTTTTATTAAATAAATATAAAAATAATATTTTTATAAAAATAAATAAATTTTTCATTTTTAGCTTCTTTTTATAAATTGTAACTTTTTAATCGTTTAATCGTAAAATTTGTATTTTTATCGTTCGTAGCTAGTTTTAAGTTCTAGTATTTTGCCGTAGCTTATTTTTACTTCTAGATTTTTAGGCTTTGCCGTAAAATCCCTTAAATGCTTTTTCTTTAGACTAAGATTTAGGTGCTTTAGAATTTTGCGACGCCTTTTTAAGTTTTAGTTCCTTTTTAAGTTATTGCCATTTGGGATATAGTATTTCTTTTAAGCTTTAATATTTTTAGACGCAACTTTTAATTTTTAGTTTTTAGTGCCTTTTTAAGTTTAGACGCGCTACTTTCTTATTTTTATTTTTCGACGCCTATTATTTTTCGCCTTTTTATTTTTCGACATTTTTCGACGCGTTCTTTTTCTTTCTTATTTCTCGACGATCTAGTTTTTAGGACTTAGAATTTTTTCTATTTCTTCTCTAAAATTTCAAAACGAAAAATTATTTTAAGCGGTTAAATTGATAGACATCCAAATTTTCTGCTTCGTAGTAATAGTTGGATTTGTTAGTGGCTGAGTTGTGAGCTTCCGATTTAAAGGGTTCTGGCTCCCTGCTGCATCTATTGGCTATTCGAAACGTGGGCAAAAGCAGAAAAGTCTATTAATTTGATAACTTATAAAATTTTTATTTTTATAACTAATAGGATAATTAAGTAAATGCACCACATTGTAGCTAAAATTTGGTAATAAGCGCATTATGGAAAATCTCGAAAATATTTTGGAAACTCTTTATGACATACGAAATCAATACTCTCAAACGGGTGTTGATGTCAATTCGTTCGGTCAATCTTGGATCACGAATGACGAAATAATAACTGGTTGTGAAATCTGTGGAGATTATCACTCAACATGGGAATGTTATTATTACGTTCCTATGGAAAATTATGCACCCATGGAACCTGAATGGAATGATTATGAGGAATACAATTCTAATTGGGATTATTTCCAAGAATATATCCAAACTCAACAACCAGAAGACGAGGAAAATTATGTGCCTGAAAATTCTTTAGATTATATGAAAATCAAACTCGAAGAACTTGATGCTCAAAATGAACAAATGAGAGAGTTTGTAAATCAGCAAGCTGAAACTCTATCAGATTACACACCTGTTGATCTGAGGAGTATTGTGCAAGAAAATATCATATCATTGAATTTTGATGAATTCGAGAGCTCCGAAATCACCAATTATCCCGATGATACTTTTTATTCAGCTTTACCAATTTCACAACATATCGACACATTAGCCTCTACCGACGAAATCATCGATCCATCAAGGGATGAAGAAGAAGTAAGGGTGACAAATTAGTACTCTTGGGAAAATGATAACAATGAAAATTCTACCCCCGAGACCAAAATGGTGGGACCGATAAGTACCATTAATGAAGAAGAATTTGCTTCGATCCCGAAATTTACCATTCCACAACCTTCCAACTCAATATTCTCAATAGACAAGTCATCTACTAAAGATGAACTACAAGCTGTAATAGATATTGACACCTCAAATTTCACCCAATTGGGTAATAGAGGTGAAAACTTTGATCCAGAGAATAAACGGAAGGAAATGTTAGGAATTGTCCACCCTATAGAAATATGTATGTCGGTGTATAACGATCCATTTGACCAAGAACTAGAAAAGAGACATATCCATTTACTAAAAGCTACACTTAAAAAAGAATTAAGTAGTGACGATTGGGTGGTTCTAAACTTTAAACCCATTGATATATTATACACCACCCGAGATGTAAATAACTGGCTCACTATTCTAATTCGTGGAACTTATTCTACCGACTTCACATGTCGTCAGCTAAGTGTGGGGAAGTCTAACCCCACTTAACGTTAAATTAGGGGTTCGGTTTAGTGCATAACTCGTTAATAAACATGCATGATGAGTAAGGGTAAAAGACGCATTTTCAAAAATTAGCAAACAGTTCAGAAAAGCAACCATTCTTGAAGAAAAACATGTGTGATAAAACAAGAAGGAATGAACGATGAGGCGCGCCATCTATCATTCGACGAGCTTTGTAATTACAAACTAGGTATTTTCAATCACTTTTATACACTAATCACCCTCATGAATTTATAATTAGAGTCTGATTTCATGCAAATGAGGGCATTGCATGATCTCAAGTGTGGGGAACTGTTATAAATTCTCTCGGGTTTATACTTGGCTTATTTTCTAAATTTTATGAAAATTTTAAAAAAAAATTCAACTAAATGAATTTAAAATCATGTTTATACATATTTATGAACGATGAAAACTAGGTGTTAATACCGAAATTATCGTTACCTCGGAAAGGACATAAAATTGAGAAACACCCTAAAACGCTTGAATTCATTTAAAATGGAATAAAAGAGAATAAAAAGGCAAAGAAAGAAACTAAGTGTGGGGAGAATGTGCCAAGTTATTCAATTAAAAACTATCTATCACATGTTTCTGTAAAGTTATTGCATGTGCTTTTGTTTTGGACTAAATTAACTGTTTTACCCGATTTATTGTAATACTTTATAAAGAATAGATGGATCTACACGATGAATCAATTCCATCATTAAAAGGAAGTAAAGTCTTCCGAAAAAGACACGCGCTTCTTGATTTAGGTCAAGAAGTTGTCGTCCAGACCAGCTGTAGGTTGACGAAAAATCTAGAAAAGTCATCTCAAAAATCAGCTGAAAATCCACGGACCTCAGCATCAAACAGGGTCGCCATGTGGTCAGACTTATCATAACCATGAGAGGATCTATCTCGTAAAATGATAGGGCGCCATGCAAATTAGCTTGATAAGACTAACGAATCAGACCCCCAGAAAGGATAATCTCCTTAAAGATTAAAAATCAGCTTTTAAGCCTGATATTACTCAATCCTTGAGATTGACCTTAAAGATTGAGAATTCAAACTCATGGAACTCAATGATATCTAAACTCGAGCTTGAACGAGAAAATATTTTGATCAAATTACAAACCGATTTGTTTTCTGAAAACCTATTTTCAATGCGTTCATTACCATTGAACGTAAAATCCTAGGAATTCACCTGGAATTCATTAGGTCACCTGAACCAAATCGTGTGTCAACCGTAAGAACGGTGGTTGCATAGCATGGTCAGAGACAGGACCTTGTGCCAGACCGAAAAATTATAAGATGATCTTTACTATTGCTCCTACAAAGGATAGTAATAGCATCCGACATGTTTTTGGACCATAATCAAATGCATGTCATTAGACATTGCCTTAACAGTTGCTTGTTCATCGTTTTCCTTTACAACCGGACGGTAGTTTGCCGAAAGGTAATATACGGGACAAGTAAACTGGACGTGTTGCTTTCCTAATACAAGGTTAGTAAGTGGGTAACACAAAACCGCAAGTGTTGAGCTAAAATTTTCAAATCTGAAACCCACAAAACCCATAAAAATATTTTGCAACACCGGTGAAGGGTTATTCCGAAAAACCTGTCTGGGGTAAAATCTAGCTTTAATTTTCAAAAGATCAAATGTTTTCATAAAGATCCAATTTCTGAAAGGATCTAAATTTTCATAGTCATGTGGGACTGTAAACCACATTGTTACTATCATGTTTATACCACCATATCAAAATCACTGATGTATGAAGTGTGAGAATAAAAAAGTGATTCGAGTAAAGTTTGTTTTAATTTCAAGTTCTGTATTGATTGAGGACAAGCAACGTTCAAGTGTGGGGATATTTGATAGTGCTCTAAATGAACATATATTTAGTAGCAATTTCCTTCCAATATGTAAAGTTTCAGTTGCAATTGTTCTATATATAGTATAGGTTAGTTTTATATTAGTTAGTTTGGGTTATGTTAAGGTTATTTTACGGGTTTTTGAAGTCGAAATTCTGTCCGTGTAACACTACGCGATAAATAATCAATGTAAGTTATGTTCTCCTTTTTAAATTAATGTTTCGTACTTAAGTTATTATTATGCTTATTTAAGACGAAGTAATCATGATGTTGGGCTAAAATACTAAAATTGGGTAATTGGGCTTTGTACCATAATTGGGGTTTGGACAAAAGAACGACACTTGTGGAAATTAGACTATGAGCTATTAATGGGCTTTATATTTGTTTAACTAAATGATAGTTTGTTAATTTTAATATAAAGATTTACAATTCGACATACCTATAAATAACCATATACGCTCAATCGGACACGATGGGCGGGATATTTATATGTACGAATAATCGTTCATTTAACCGAACACGGGAATGGATTAATAGTCTATGGAATTATTAAAACAGGAGTGAAATTATGTACAAGGACACTTGGCATAATTGATAACAAAGTATTAAAACCTTGGGTTACGCGCAGTCGATATCCTGGTGTAATTATTAAACAAAGTATTAAGACCTTGTTACAGTTTAAGTCCCTAATTAGTTGGAATATTTGACTTCGGATATAAGGATAATTTGATGAGGACACTCGCACTTTATATTTATGACTGATGGACTGTTATGGACAAAAACCAGACGGGCATATTAAATAATCCAGGACAAAGGACAATTAACCCATGGGAATAAACTAAAATCAACACGTCAAACATCATGATTACGGAAGTTTAAATAAGCATAATTCCTTTATTTCATATTTAATTGCACTTTTAATTATCACATTTTTATTTACTATCATTTTATTTATTGCACTTTTAATTATCGCACTTAAATTATCGTCATTTATATTTTTCATTAGGTTTTAATTGTGACTTAAAATATAAAATCGACAAACCGGTCATTAAACGGTAAACCTCCTTTTATATTATTATTATATATAAAAATATATATTTTGTACAAATATAGTTGTTTAAAATATAGTGTAAAATAAGTCGTCTCCCTGTGGAACGAACCGGACTTACTAAAAACTATACTACTCTAGGATTAGGTACACTGCCTATAGTGTTGTAGCAAGGTTTAGGTATATCCCATCTGTAAATAATAAATATCTTGTGTAAAATTGTATCGTATTTAATAGTTTTTCCTAGTAACATATACACTATTTCATATACGCCTCGCACGACATCAATTCCTCGTTTGCATCAGCAGTTGGGAAGAGATGGGATATTTCCGTATCATGTGGTCTTTGCGTTCCCAGGTATATTCGGGGCCTCTACACGAATTCCAACGGACTTTATCGATAGGTATGTTGCTTTTACGTGTTTGTTTGACCTCTTGATAATGCTAAAAACGAACATATATTTCATAGCATTATTCCTCAAGAAAGACAAGCTTTTAGTTGAAATTGTTCTATTTACAAGTGATATTCGTTTAAATAATAAAAGGTGAAGACAAAAGACAGATTCGACGAATTGAAGACGCAAACGACCAAAAAGCTCAAAAGTACAAAAGACAATCAAAGAGGTTCCAATTATTGATAAGAAACGTCTCGAAATTACAAGAGTACAAGATTCAAAACGCAAAGTACAAGATATTAAATTGTACGCAAGGACGTTCGAAAATCCGGAACCGGGACATGAGTCAACTCTCAACGCTCGACGCAACGGACTAAAAATTACAAGTCAACTATGCACATAAATATAATATAATATATAAATAATTCTTAAAAATTATATATATATTATATTAATATTTAAAACCGTCGGCAAGAAAGACTCCAAAAGGGACTGAGCTGTAA
This sequence comes from Rutidosis leptorrhynchoides, assembly GCF_046630445.1. Lineage (NCBI taxonomy): Eukaryota > Viridiplantae > Streptophyta > Magnoliopsida > Asterales > Asteraceae > Rutidosis > Rutidosis leptorrhynchoides. Next base: position 196,396,870 of record NC_092338.1, read on the forward strand.
TTTCAATCTCCGCGACTCGCGGAGATTGAAGGCCAAAAATGCCGCGAGTCGCGGAGCCCCAAACTCTGAAAATCCCTATAAAAGCAAACGAATTCTGATCGCAAAAATCATCTTTTTTTCCTTCTTCCCTCAATCTAAATGTATATATTTATATTTATATTATAATTTTAATTTTAATTTTAATTTTAATTCTAATAATAAGGGTATGTTAGCGAATGTTGTAAGGGTGTAAGTCGAAATTCTGTCCGTGTAACGCTACGCTATTTTTAATCATTGTAAGTTATGTTCAACCTTTTTACATTAATGTCTCGTAGCTAAGTTATTATTATGCTTATTTAATCCGAAGTAATCATGATGTTGGGCTAATTACTAAAATTGGGTAATTGGGCTTTGTACCATAATTGGGGTTTGGATAAAAGAACGACACTTGTGGAAATTAGACTATGGGCTATTAATGGGTTTTATATTAACTAAACAATACCTTGTTAATTTAATATACAAACTTATAATTTGACGTATTTATATATAACCACATACGCTTGACTGGGTACGGTGGGCGGGATATCTATAAATACCAATAATTATTCATTTTACCGGATACGGAACTGGATTAATAGTTAATAGACTTGTTGAAACAGGGGTGAATTACATTCAAGGGTAATTGGTGTAATTGTTAACAAAGTAGTAAAACCTTGGTTTACACGCAGTCGATAACCTGGTGTATTCATTAAACAAAGTATTAAAACCTTGTTACAATTCGAATCCCCAATCAATTGGAATATTTAACTTCGGGTATAAGAATAATTTGACGAGGACACTCGCAGTTTATATTTATGACTGATGGACTGTTATGGACAAAAACCAGACGGACATATTAAATAATCCAGGACAAAGGACAATTAACCCATGGGCAATAAAACTAAAATCAACACGTCAAACATCATGATTACGGAAGTTTAAATAAGCATAATTCTTTTATTTCATATTTAATTTCCTTTATTTTATATTTAATTGCACTTCTAATTATCGCATTTTTATTGTTATTGTATTTAATTGCACTTTTAATTATTGTACTTTTTAATTATCGCAAGTTTATTTTATCGCACTTTTATTATTCGCAATTTCATTATCGTTATTTACTTTACGCTTTAATTTAAGTCTTGTATTTATTTTTAACATTTTACATTTGGTTTTAACTGCGACTAAAGTTTTAAAATCGACAAACCGGTCATTAAACGGTAAAAACCCCCCCTTTATAATAATAATATTACTTATATATATATATTTGTATTTTTATAAAAGTAAACTAATATAGCGTTAAGCTTTGTTTAAAAAGATTCCCTGTGGAACGAACCGGACTTACTAAAAACTACACTACTGTACGATTAGGTACACTGCCTATAAGTGTTGTAGCAAGGTTTAAGTATATCCATTCTCTAAATAAATAAATATCTTGTGTAAAAATGTATCGTATTTAATAGTATTTTCTTGTAAAATTTAAGCTATTTTATATACACCTCGCGAAACATCAAGTTATTTTTGGCGCCGCTGCCGGGGAACTCTTAAACGCCGGAAGCGCAACGCTAATAAAAAAAAAGATTTTTAGTTTACTTTTATTAAAATTTGTTTTTATAAAAATACGTTTTAAATATTCAAAAATATTAAAAAGAAAAACAAAAATTTATATATTTTTAAAATTTTGTTAAATATTTAAGTGTTATAAAGTTTCTTTATTTTTATTTTATAAAAATATAAGTTTTATTTAAGTATTTTGTTTTTATTTAAAACATAAAATCAAAAACCGAAAAAAAAAATATATATAAATCTAGTTTTAAGATTTTTATTTATAAAATTATAAAATATTTCTATTTTAGTTTTTAGATATAAGTTTTTATTATATAAATACTTTTATTAAAATAGAAAATATAAAACAATTAAATAAAAATAAAAAAAAAGAAAAAAAACGTCAAATTTAAACTGTTCCAGAGTTGAAAACTGGAACCCCGCGACTCGCGGGGTTTGCAGCTTCGATTACCGCGACTCGCGGAGCCGTCTGACACGGGCACACAGCAACCCTAATTTGGCATTTATTACGAATTTTAATTATTATTAATTAATTATTATTTAGGGTTAATTAATTTATTATTTAGTTTAAAGATTTAATTAATTTGTAATAATTACTTTTAATTAGTTTAATTAATTTGTAAAATTAGTGGTTTTAATAAATAAATAATATAAAAATAATATTTTTATAAAAATTGTAATTTTTACAACTTTTTGTAAATTTTTATATTTTGTCCCTTTTTAATTGTTTTAGCATAATATTTGCATTTTTTAGCCCATATTTAGTTTTAAACTTAGTTTTTTGCCATAGTTATTTATACTTCTAGATTTTTAGTCTTTGCCGTAGAATTCCTTAAGTGCTTTTTCTTTAGACTAAGGTTTAGGTGCTTTAGAATTTTGCGACGCCTTTTTAAGTTTTAGTTTCTTTTTAAGTTATTTCCATTTGGGATTTAGTTTTTCCTGTAAGCTTTAATATTTTTAGACAACTTTTACCTATGTATCAATTATCATTCCAATTAGTAATCTCAATTTGCGATTATAATTTTAAGTTAGTTGTAGTAATAAGGTTATGTTAGTCAAGTATTTTTAAGTTTTATAAGTTTCTTTTATTTTTCCGTCGCCTTTTATCTTTCTTTCTTATTTTTCTTTTTCGATCTTTTTCCGACGAACTCTTTTTCTTTTTCTTACTTCTTATCTAAATTTCTTAAAATTACGAAAATTTATTTTAAGTGGTTAAATTAATAGACATCAAAATTTTCTGGTTCGTAGTAATAGTTGGATTTGTACGTGGACCGGGTTATTGGAGCCAAACAGTCCTCAATTATATTGAGACCAAACGAATCCTGCCCCTCTGCTGCATCTTTTGGCTATTCGAAACGTGGGCAAAATCAGAAAAGTCTATTGATTGGATAACTTATTATAATTTTTCTTTCCTTTTAAAAACTAATAGGATATTCAGTGAATGCACCGAGCAAGACGTTCACCACCTTTTGTACGTTCACCACCTGTAACTAGATCAAGACATTTATCAAATATTACCGCCGTTGATTTTTCTTTAGAATCGTCATCCAGTTGACCAAGTACTTCAGTTCAAATTTCCGATAATCCATTTTTTGAACCCGACCTCACAATTGAGAATCCGGAGAATATTCAGGAACGGTTCGTAGATCCTGAACCACTAAACTTTCCTCCGGAACCACCAATCATTCAAACAGAGATTGTTGAGGAACGAACCATTAAATCAGAATCCTCTAGTGATTCCGATTCAACAAGTTCAATTATGGAAAATCTGGAACCTTTAAGTATGGAAGACCGAATGAGAGCTAAACGCACTGGCCAAGGTCACGCAATTACTCATTCAGACATTAATGCGCCAGATTATGAAATCAAAGGACAAATTCTACACATGGTGACTAATCATTGCCAATTTAGTGGTGCGCCGAAGGAAGATCCAAATGAACATCTACGTACCTTTAATAGGATCTGCACACTATTTAAAATCCGAGAAGTGGAGGATGAACAGATATATCTCATGTTATTTCCCTGGACTTTAAAGGGAGAAGCCAAAGATTGGTTGGAATCGTTACCTGAAGGGGCGATTGATACATGGGACGTTTTAGTTGAAAAATTTCTTAAACAATTCTTTCCGGCATCTAAAGCCGTAAGACTTCAAGCAGAAATTGTTACGTTCACACAGAAACCAAATGAAACTCTATATGAGGCGTGGACAAGATATGGAAAGTTGTTAAGAGGAAGTCCGCAACATGGTTTAGAGACCTGTCAAATAGTACAAATATTCTACCAAGGATGCGACATCACTACAAGGAAAGACATAGATATAGCAGCTGGTGGTTCTATTATGAAGAAAACCGAAACTGATGCTTACAAAATTATTGATAACACTGCTTCCCACTCACATGAGTGGCACCAAGAAAAAGATATCGTTAGATCATCTAAAGCAGCTAGAGCCGATTCTAGCCATGACTTAGATTCCATTTCCGCAAAGATAGATGCTGTGGAGAGACGAATGGAAAAGATGACTAAAGATATTCACTCAATACGAATTAGTTGTGAGCAGTGTGGAGGACCACATTTGACAAAAGATTGTCTCAGTATTGAATTAACAATGGAATAAAGAGAGAATATTTCATACATAAACCAAAGGCCTGGAAATAATTATCAGAATAATTATCAACCGCCAAGACCTATTTACAATCAAAACCAGAACTATAACTGAAATATTCCATACAACAACCAACAAGGTCCTAGCAATCAACAAGTATCCAATAATACTTACAATCAGCAAAGACCTAATTTTCAAAACAAACCACCACAATAAACCGATGATAAAAAGCCGAATTTAGAAGATATGATGACGAAGCTAGTTGAAACTCAAACGCAATTTTTCACATCTCAGAAACAAACCAATGAACAAAATGCTCAAGCATTTAGAAATCAACAAGCTTCTATTCAAAACTTGGAACAAGAAGTAAGTAACCTAGCAAGGTTAATAGGTGAAAGAAAATCGGGAAGTCTACCTAGTGATACAAATGCTAACCCCCGGAATGAAACAGCTAAAGCTATTACCACAAGAAGTGGTACAACACTTAAACCACCTGAAATACCTGTAACTTCTGATGAAGCTATTCCTACTCCACAAGAACCACAACCTGATCAAGATAAGGAAAAAGAACCGGTAGTTGAAAAGGTTTATGAAGATAACACAGTTAAGGCTAAACCTTATGTTAAACCATACCAACCACCACTTCCTTACCCGAGTAAAATGAAGAAAGAGAAACTTGAAGTCGAGCAATCCAAATTCTTGGATATGTTTAAACAGATAAATGTAAATCTTCCTTTCATTGATGTGATTTCAGGAATGCCTAGATTTGCTAAATTCTTGAAAGATCTAATCTCAAATAGAAAGAAAATGGAAGAACTCTCGGCTGTTACCATGAATGCTAACTGTTCAGCAGTGCTGTTGAATAAGATACCAGAAAAACTATCTGATCCAGGAAGTTTCACAATTCCATGTTTTCTGGGTAGTCTTAGTTCAATAGAAGCATTGGCAGACTTAGGTGCTAGTATAAATCTAATGCCGTATTCACTATACGCTAAACTAGACCTTGGAGAATTGAAACCAACCAGAATAAGCATACAACTAGCCGATAGATCAATAAAATATCCTAGAGGGATAATGGAGAACATGCTAGTTAAAGTTGGTACTTTAGTATTTCCAGTAGATTTTGTTGTTTTGGACATGGAAGAAGATTCTCAAGTTCCTCTCATATTAGGAAGACCATTCTTAAACACGGCTAAAGCAATGATAGATGTGTTCGGTAAGAAATTGACCCTAAGTATAGAGGATGAGAGTGTTACCTTTTCAGTTGATAAAGCAATGCAACAACCACAATCTGCAGATGATACATGTTATTATATTCAAACTATAGATGCACATGCAGAATTATTAGAAGAATTTCCAGAATTACAAGGAACAGGAGAATGTTCTTTAGGAGAAGGTAATGAACCAATTGATGAAGCTGAAATGTTAGCTACACTTATAGCTAATGGATATGAACCAACAACAGAAGAAATTCAAATGCTAAAAGAAGAAGACAGATATCGATACAAATCATCGATAGAAGAACCTCCGAAATTAGAGTTAAAGCCACTTCCAAACCATTTGGAATACGCTTATTTACATGGTGAATCTGAATTACCTGTAATAATATCGTCTTCTCTTACTGAAAATGAGAAATCACAACTCATTTCTGTGTTGAAAGCTCATAAACCAGCCATTGCATGGAATATTCATGATATTAAAGGAATAAGTCCTTCGTATTGCACACATAAAATCCTTATGGAAGAAGGTCATAAAACGTATGTGCAATGACAACGAAGACTAAATCCTAATATGCAAGATGTAGTTAAGAAAGAGATTATTAAACTGCTAGACGCAGGTTTAATTTATCCAATTTCTGATAGTCCATGGGTAAGCCCAGTTCAATGCGTTCCTAAGAAGGGTGGCATGACTGTCATTACAAATGAAAAAAAATGAGCTTATTCCTACTAGGACTGTAACAGGATGGCGTGTATGTATTGATTATAGAAAATTAAATGACGCCACCAGAAAAGATCACTTTCCCTTACCTTTCATTGATCAAATGTTGGAAAGATTAGCCGGAAATAGTTACTATTGTTTTCTAGATGGATTTTCTGGATATTTTCAAATTCCAATAGCACCCGAAGACCAAGAGAAAACCACATTCACATGCCCTTATGGTACTTTTGCTTACAAACGCATGCCATTTGGACTTTGCAACGCCCCTGCAACCTTTCAAAGGTGTATGATGGCGATTTTTCATGACATGATAGAAGAATGCATGGAAGTTTTCATGGATGACTTTTCAGTCTTCGGTGATACATTTGAATCATGTCTAGTTAATCTTGAACGAATGCTTATTAGATGCGAACAATCAAATCTAGTACTTAATTGGGAGAAATGCCATTTCATGGTTAAAGAAGGCATCGTTCTTGGACATAAAATTTCAAAAGAAGGAATTGAAGTGGATAGAGCTAAAGTAGATGTAATTGCTAAACTTCCACATCCCACCAATGTTAGAGGAGTTAGGAGTTTTCTAGGGCATGCCGGTTTTTACCGACGTTTCATAAAAGATTTTTCTAAAATTGCCACTCCTATGAATAAACTCCTAGAAAAGGATGCTCCATTCATCTTTTCAGATGAGTGTATCAAATCTTTTAATATTCTTAAAGAGAAACTCACTAATGCGCCGATCATGATAACACCAAATTGGAATCTACCATTTGAACTAATGTGTGATGCAAGTGATTTTGCAATGGGAGCCGTTTTAGGACAAAGGATTGAAAAACAATTTCAACCTATATATTATGCTAGTAAGACATTACAAGGAGCACAAACGAACTATACAACTACTGAAAAAGAACTCCTTGCTATTGTCTTTGCTTTTGACAAATTTCGATCATATCTCGTTCTAGCAAAAACGGTGGTCTATACCGACCATTCTGCTCTTAGATACCTATTTTCAAAACAAGATGCTAAACCAAGATTAATCCGTTGGATCTTACTCTTACAAGAGTTTGATATTGAAATCCGAGATAAAAGAGGAGCAGAAAATCTCGCCGCTGATCATCTTTCTCGTCTTGAAAATCCCGAATTAGAAGTTCTAAATGAATCGACCATACAAGAGAACTTTCCTGATGAATATCTATTGAAGATAGATTATAAAGAAATTCCATGGTTTGCAGACTATGCAAACTACTTAGTTTGTGGATTCCTTGAAAAAGGATTATCGTACCAAAGACGAAAGAAATTCTTCAGTGATATAAAACACTATTTTTGGGAAGATCCACATTTGTTTAAAAGTTGTCCCGATGGAATAATACGCCGATGTGTATTTGGAGATGAAGCTAGTAAAATATTAAACCATTGTCACACAGGACCAACAGGAGGGCATTATGGGCCTCAACTAACAGCAAGAAAAGTTTATGATGCTGGATTCTATTGGCCTACAATTTACAAAGACGCACACCTTCTTTGCAAATCCTGTGATGCTTGTCAAAGGGCCGGAAAAATAAGTCAACGTGATGAAATGCCACAAAATGTCATTCAAGTATGTGAAGTATTTGACATTTGGGGTATTGACTTTATGGGTCCATTTCCAAAATCTCATAATAATCTATATATACTCGTAGCCATTGATTATGTATCTAAATGGGTTGAAGCACAAGCTCTCCCAACTAACGATGCACGAGTTGTAGTCAACTTTTTAAAACGTCTTTTTGCAAGGTTTGGAACACCGAAAGCTTTAATAAGTGATCGGGGTACTCATTTCTGTAATAATCAACTTGAGAAAGTTCTTAAAAGATATGGAGTAACTCATAAAATCTCCACCGCATATCATCCACAAACAAGTGGACAAGTTGAAAATACCAACCGAGCTTTAAAACGTATTCTAGAGAAAACTGCAGGATCAAATCCGAAGGAATGGTCCATTAAATTGGAGGATGCACTCTGGGCTTTTAGAACAGCCTACAAAACTCCAATTGGAACCACACCTTTTAGACTTGTTTATGGAAAAGCATGTCATCTTCCAGTAGAAATTGAACACAAAACATTTTGGGCTTTGAAGACATGTAATCTTGATTTACATGAAGCCGGACGTCTACGATTAAGTCAACTAAACGAATTAGAAGAATTAAGACATGAAGCATACGAAAATTCGTTAATCTATAAAGAAAGAACGAAAGATATGGCATGATAAAAGAATCAGAAGTTCAAAAGAATTTAAAGAAGGAGACAGAGTTCTTCTTTTCAATTCGCGATTCAAGCTATTTCCTGGAAAATTGAAATCAAGATGCTCTAGACCATTCATAGTCAAAAGAGTTTTCCCATACGGAACGATAGAATTAATAAATTCAAATGGGATTGAATTTAAAGTTAATAGTCACAGAGTTAAACACTACATACATAATCCGATGGAAGTCGACAACGAAGTTAATCACAATTTCGACACCACAGCTAACTAAGTGTGGCGAGAATCAAGTCTTTAAAGGATAATATGTATTTCTGTTAGAGTTAGATTGTCTGTTTTCGTGTAGTTCTCGAAAATGGAACCCGAATGGTCTTTCCCTAGCAGACCCTAAAGAACTAGTCTTCTCCCCCCATTCTGAATTTTTATTTTTTTTAGGTTTTTAGGAAATGAAGACTGCCTGTGAACTAAACCATGGTCTAATGCTACACGCTTTGATCACTAAACGTAATAATGACATACTACCAAGTGAAATAGTATCAGTAATCAGAGAAAGAATGGACGGAGTTAGAAAAGAATCCAGATGCGAAGATAATAAGTTACAATTTGGTAAAGGAAAATCAAAATCCGCACCGAAAAGAAGAGCACGACACCTAGAAAGATGTCACAAATGCGGAAAATGGTCACATGGAGGTAAATGTTCAAATAATCAAACCTATTCAAATACCGAATTTGTTACTTTATGCAGAGACGGACCGTTCATATGTTTAGAAGAAAAGACACTGAATGCTCGAGGTTACGCCTATGTAGCCATGGAAAACCAATTAAACCGACTATCTTATGAATGGGATAGATCATATAACTAAGTAATCTATTTCACAGGTAAGTCTGTATAGTTTTTATTTTATTTTTTTCTTATTTTTAACCTTTTGATAATAAACGCTAATTTGTTCGCTATAAAGTATTAAATTGGTATTGAATAAAATTAGGTTTGGCGACCGAAATTATTGATATCATTCAAAAAAATTTATTACATCACTGCGCAATTTAACGTTTATTCTTAAGGTATAAATATCTTTAATCAATCAACCCAAAATATTTCAAAAATTCGTCATGAGTTAAATTAGGTTTTGGAACCGAAATTACTTTACCGAAAAGAGGGGCGCATATTTTTGATAATATTTGATTGATTAAAGTGGGATAAAAAGCCAAAAAGATTTTTAATTTTATTTTTACCATGTTTTTAAAATTAATATTTAAATCTTAAATTAATATTGTAAACTTTGTAAAAACAATATTTTTAAAATTATAAATATTTGAAAAATTAATATAAGTTTGGTGTGAATTTATAATATGAATTTTTAAATTAAGTTTGGTATGAATTTTTAATTTTTAAAATATGAATTTTTAATTTTATGCATTTCAAATTTTAAGTTTGGTGTGAATTTTTAATATTAATTTTGAATTTTATATTTAAATTGTGTGAATTTAAAAACAAAAATTTACTTTATATCATTAAGTTAAAAATATGATTTTTAAAATTTGTCGTAAGTTGAAGACTAGGTCTTTGAACCGAAATTGCTTTACCCGAGGGAGGGACGAGAACTTTTATTATCATTATTTTTAATCTTATTGAATTAAAGTATGCCAAAAACATTAAAAAAAACCAAAAATCTTAGCTTTTAAAACAATCGCTACAAAAAGACAAATTTTAAAATTTTGTCGAAGGACGGACTAGGACATCGATCCGAAACGACCTCGTCCTAAATAACAAGGGAAACAAAATTTTAAAAATTAATTACTTAATTGTTTTATAAGTTAATGATTTTATTAAAAAAAAAAAAAAAAGCAAACTCTGCGAGTCGCGGAGTTTGCAGTTTCAAACACCGCGAGTCGGGGAGGTATCGGATTCCAGAAAAAAAAATATAGCTGAACGAACTGATCAGTTTTAAACCACACACCACAAACTCAAAGAAAACTGCGAAAATAACTGCCGAAAATACACGCAAAAACACCCCCAAAATCACAATTTTTAACCGTTAATCACCAAATCTTTTACTAAAATCATGTTGAGAAGGATGCTATCAAAGAATTACTCAAGAAAAATGGTAAATTTCTACACCTAAACACCATTTAATCCGAAATTAGTGTTCTTGAGCAATTTTTTCCCCAATTTGATTTTGATGCTTTTTAGTGTAATTATGCTTAAATTGTTTATGTATTATGCTTGTATAACCTAGATTGATGCTATTTAACATGATTAGAAGCCTTAAACTTCAAATTTTGAGTAATCTAGGGTTTGTGTTCTTGAGCAAATTTGGGGCTTTTTGATATAAACAGGTTATGGCCGATTTTTGTCATGAATTGTTGCTAAATTAAGTAGTGTAACATGTTTAGGTAGTTAAATGATCCAAACTTTGAGCCTAAACATGATTTTGAGAATTAAAGTGGACTTTTTCAAGTCTAAAATTCATGAACTTGATTTTTGAGAGATAATGCCATTTGAAACTTGTTTAATTGCTAGTAATGATTATTTTGACATGTTATTTGAGTTGAATGCTTATGAACTTGGCGAACATTTTCGTATATGCTTATTTGAAAAAGTGTAGATTTGATAAAAATGTGAAAATGAGCTTAAGTTTGATATAAATTGATCATGTCATTGTAATTATTTTGATTGATGATTTTGCTGACACTAATGCATATTTAAAGCACAAAAATTGTGTTTGATGTGTTTTGCAGACTGAAAGGGGTGAATCTTCATCCCAAGCTCGCAATGCTCCTGCTGAGAATGCGGAACAACAGGAGGTGGATAACTACTACAAGCAGGATATACCTCATCCAGTCATGACCTTTTCTGATATGCACTTGGAAGATTTGCACCCGAACCTGAGATTTGACAGACTTTGGATAGATTATCCAAAATACCAAAGGGGTTTGCATACTCTTCATTCTAAAGTTGTTGAGGTACCTAGGGTCATAGAATGGGGACCCTTAGAAGCTGTAGAATTGGCCGGGCCAATTAGGGAATTACTTGTACAGAGGTATGGTAATTCTACTTTTAATGACTGGGTACGTTTATTCACCATGCGTAGACCTGTATATAAAGTATGGTGTGAAGAATTGTTATGTAGTATAGAATTAAATGATCGGGTAGCTAGTTTAACCGATCGATCTTTTATTAGATTTTTGTTAGGAGGTTCGATGCGCCACATGTCTTTACTAGACATGGCTCAGGCTTTACGTATATATACGCCTGAGGAGTTAGCATCTGCTGATTGTAGAGGGTTGATACTAAACGGTAGAAAAATAGATGAAAATTTTGATACACAAGGTGTGTGGAGTCAAATGACAAGCCATCACCGTTTCAAAGGGGAAATTACTCTTATTTGGATATAGATAGAGCTGAATTAAGAGTGATTCATAGGTTTTTAGCTAATTCGATTACACAAAGAGGTAAGAACAAGGAAAAGGTAAATGAACAGGATTTGTTTTACCATATGTGTATTCGAGACCCACAAAGCACTGTAAGTATACCTTATTGTGTGAGTTATTATTTATCAGCTATGGTTAGGGGGATGCGACCGCATAGCATAATAGGAGGTGGTATTTTTATTACTTTGATTGGTGAATATCTCGGTGTGGATATAAGTCGGGGGGGGGGATTATTAGTAGAAGAACCAGAACCCCGCGATACTATAGGTTTAAATGTATACCATGGTGCGAAAGTTTTGAAGAGGCGAAATAACGCCGCAGTACAATACCATGGTAGACATCCACAGGTCGAGAGAAACCAACAGCAAGGTAATGTAGGAGGGGGAAATGAGATGCAAGAAATGCAAAGGTTTATAGCTTCACATGAATACGAAAATGCTAGACAGAGAGCAATTGAAGATTGGCAAGTTCATCAGAACCAAATCATAGCTCATTGCCAACATATAGGTAGAAACTATATTCCTACACCAAAACCCATCTTCCCTCCCTGGTCTATAGAGATGCAACCACCGTATCTATAGAGATGCTTGGAACCCCTATTGGTACCAGTATCATCCCTAGTCTACTTAGTTTTATTTATTTTATAATTTGTAATATTGATACGTTTAATACTTATGTTAATATTGTAATAGTTTTTATAATTTTCTAACTTTTATTCTTAGATTTTAATAATTTTTGAATGTGGGGTAATATACCAAACTTCAAAAATATGTATATATGTTTGCAGTTTATCTTATGTACACAACAGGGTAAAACAACGCATTTTCAAAGATTGGCATTAAGTTCAGCAAAAGCAACTAATTTTGACGACAAGATGCAAAATATATGTGAAATAACAACAAAGACGGAATGAACAAATGATGTGCACCATTTATCATTCAGAAAACAAACGCCAATATATTTGGAAACTTTGGTAAAAATTTAATCATTTTCACACAAATCACCCTCAATAATTTAAATTGTTACTGATTTCTTGCAAATGAGGGCATTGCAAGATCTTAAGTGTGGGAAGGGGTTAAATTCTTTCGGATTTTAAAATTTTTATCTTAAACAATGGATTACCATTAAAAATACTAGTAAAGCAGTAGTTGTATTAGAATCTAGTGCTCTCTGATAATAAAGAACAGCCCTAGTCTTATATACTGACTACCCAATTCTAGTAAATTTTTTCAAAATTTTCAATTAAATGAACTCAAAATCATGTTTATACATATTTATGAACGATAAAACTAGGTTTTAACACCAAAATTATTGTAACCTCGGAAAGGACATAAATTGAGAAACAAACCAAAATGTTAAAATTCATTTAAAATGGAATAGAGGACGATAAAAAGGAAAATAAAAGCCAAGTGTGGGAAAATTTACCAAGTTATCTTAAACATATGTCACATATTTTTATACAAATAACTGAAAATACTTTTGCTTTGAACTAAACTAAACTGTTTTACCTGATTTACTGTAAGAAAGATGGATCTACACGATGAATCAATTCCATCATTAAAAGGAAGTAAAGTCTTCCGAAAAAGAAACGCGCTTCTTGATTTAGGTCAAGAAGTTGTCGTCCAGACCAGCTGTAGGTTGACGAAAAATCTAGAAAAGTCATCACTAAAATCAGCAGGAAATCCACGGACCTCAGCATTAAACAGGGTCGCCAAGTGGTCAGATTTATCCTAACCATGAGAAGGATTTATCTCGTAAAATGGGGGGGTACCATGCAAATTAGCTGGATAAGACTAATAAATCAGATCCCCAGAAAGGATAATCTCCTTAAAAGATCAAAAATCAGCTTTTAAGCCTGATATTACTCAATCCTAGAGATTGACCTTAAAGATTGAGAATTCAAACTCATGGAATTCAATGATATCTAAACTCGAGCTTGAACGAGAAAATATTTTGATCAAAATTACAAACCGATTTGTTTTCTGAAAACTCTATTTTCAATGCGTTCATTACCATTGAACGTAAAATCCTAGGAATTCACCTGGAATTCATTAGGTCACCTGAACTAAATCGGGTGTCAACCGTAAGAACGGTGGTTGCATAGCATGGTCAAAGACAGGACCTTGTGCCAGACCGAAAAATTATAAGGGTGAGCTTTACTATTGCTCCTACCAAGGATAGTAATTGCGTCCGACACGTTATAGACCATAATTAAAAGCATGTCAGGGTACATTGCCTTAACAGTTGCTTGTTCAACACTTTCCTTTACAACCGGACGGTAGTTTACCGAAAGGTAATATACGGGACAAGTAAACTGGACGTGTTGCTTTCCAAATACAAGGTTAGCAAGTGGGTGACACAAAACCGCAAGTTTTGAGCTAAAATTTTCAAATCTGAAACCCACCAAACCCACAAAAATATTTTGCAAACACCGGTAAAGGGTTATTTCGGAAAACTTATCTAGGGTAAAAACTAGATTTAATTTTCAAAAGATCAAATGTTTTCATAAAGATCCAATTTCCTTAATGGATCTAAATTTTTATAGTCATGTGGGACTGTAAACCATATCGTTAGTACCATTGTTTATACCGCCGTATAGAAATCACTGATGTACAAAGTGTGAAGAATAAAGAAGTGATTCTAGTATTTCAAGATGATATTGCTTGAGGACAAGCAACGCTCAAGTGTGGGAATATTTGATAATGCTAAAAACGAACATATATTTCATAGCATTATTCCTCAAGAAAGACAAGCTTTTAGTTGAAATTGTTCTATTTACAAGTGATATTCGTTTAAATAATAAAAGGTGAAGATAAAAGACAGATTCGACGAATTGAAGACGCAAATGACCAAAAAGCTCAAAAGTACAAAAGACAATCAAAGAAGTTCTAATTATTGATAAGAAACGTCTCGAAATTACAAGAGTACAAGATTCAAAACGCAAAGTACAAGATATTAAATTGTACGCAAGGACGTTCGAAAATCCAGAACCGGGACATGAGTCAACTCTCAACGCTCGACGCAACGGACTAAAAATTACAAGTCAACTATGCACATAAATATAATATAATATATAAATAATTCTTAAAAATTATATATATATTATATTAATATTTAAAACCGTCGGCAAGAAAGACTCCAAAAGGGACTGAGCTGTAATTTCAATCTCCGCGACTCGCGGAGATTGAAGGCCAAAAATGCCGCGAGTCGCGGAGCCCCAAACTCTGAAAATCCCTATAAAAGCAAACGAATTCTGATCGCAAAAATCATCTTTTTTTCCTTCTTCTCTCAATCTAAACGTATATATTTATATTTATATTATAATTTTAATTTTAATTTTAATTTTAATTCTAATAATAAGGGTATGTTAGCGAATGTTGTAAGGGTGTAAGTCGAAATTCTGTCCGTGTAACGCTACGCTATTTTTAATCATTGTAAGTTATGTTCAACCTTTTTACATTAATGTCTCGTAGCTAAGTTATTATTATGCTTATTTAATTCGAAGTAATCATGATTTTGGGCTAATTACTAAAATTGGGTAATTGGGCTTTGTACCATAATTGGGGTTTGGATAAAAGAACGACACTTGTGGAAATTAGACTATGGGCTATTAATGGGTTTTATATTAACTAAACAATACCTTGTTAATTTTATATACAAACTTATAATTCGACGTATTTATATATAACCACATACGCTTGACTGGGTACGCTGGGCGGGATATCTATAAATACCAATAATTATTCATTTTACCGGATACGGAACTGAATTAATAGTTAATAGACTTGTTGAAACAGGGGTGAATTACATTCAAGGGTAATTGGTGTAATTGTTAACAAAGTAGTAAAACCTTGGTTTACACGCAGTCGATAACCTGGTGTATTCATTAAACAAAGTATTAAAACCTTGTTACAATTCGAATCCCCAATCAGTTGGAATATTTAACTTCGGGTATAAGAATAATTTGACGAGGACACTCGCACTTTATATTTATGACTGATGGACTGTTATGGACAAAAACCAGACGGACATATTAAATAATCCAGGACAAAGGACAATTAACCCATGGGCAATAAAACTAAAATCAACACGTCAAACATCATGATTACGGAAGTTTAAATAAGCATAATTCTTTTATTTCATATTTAATTTCCTTTATTTTATATTTAATTGCACTTCTAATTATCGCATTTTTATTGTTATTGTATTTAATTGCACTTTTAATTATTGTACTTTTTAATTATCGCAAGTTTATTTTATCGCACTTTTATTATTCGCAATTTCATTATCGTTACTTTCTTTACGCTTTAATTTAAGTCTTGTATTTATTTTTAACATTTTACATTTGGTTTTAACTGCGACTAAAGTTTTAAAATCGACAAACCGGTCATTAAACGGTAAAAACCCCCCCTTTATAATAATAATATTACTTATATATATATATATATATTTGTATTTTTATAAAAGTAAACTAATATAGCGTTAAGCTTTGTTTAAAAAGATTCCCTGTGGAATGAACCGGACTTACTAAAAACTACACTACTGTACGATTAGGTACACTGCCTATAAGTGTTGTAGCAAGGTTTAAGTATATCCATTCTCTAAATAAATAAATATCTTGTGTAAAAATGTATCGTATTTAATAGTATTTTCTTGTAAAATTTAAGCTATTTTATATACACCTCGCGAAACATCACCTCTCCTTCCATGCTTTCTATAGGTTCTTCAATGAAGTGCATTTGCTCATCAATGCGGATATCATCTAAAGGAATAACAAGTGTGTCATCAGCAAGACACCTTTTAAGATTAGAGACATGGAACACATCATGTACTTGACTGAGTTCAGTTGGTAGTTCTAATCGGTATGCCACGGGACCGACTCTTTGAGTGAGTGTGAAAGGTCCAACATATCGTGGACTGAGTTTGCTTCGTTTACCGAAACGGACGACACCTTTCCAAGGGGATACTTTCAACATCACTTTATCTCCAACTTGGTATTCTATGTCCTTTCACTTTCTATAGGCATAGCTCTTTTGTCGGCTACGGGCAGTTTCTAATCGTTGCTTAATCTGAAAGATCTTTTCGGTAGTTTCATGAATGATTTCAGGACCAGTTAAATGTCTGTCCTCGAGTTCGTCCCAACATAAAGGGGATCTACTTTTTTGGCCATATAAAGCTTCAAAAGGTGCAGCTTTAATGCTAGAGTGATAACTGTTGTTGTAAGAAAATTCAACCAAAGGCAAGTGTCTATCCCAACCTTTGCCGAAATTGATTACACAAGCATGTAGCATATCTTCCAAGGTATGAATAGTTTGTTCACTTTGACCATCAGTTTGCGGATGATAGGCTGTACTCATGTCGAGTTGAGTTCCAAGAGCAGATTGCAAAGTTTTCCAGAATCTAGAAACGAATCGACCGTCGCGATAAAAAATAATCGAGATAGGAACTCCATGACGTGAGACAATTTCTTTAATGTAAAGCTGTGATAATTTCTCCATCTTGTCAGTTTCCTTGATCGGTATGAAATGTGTAGATTTAGTAAGATGATCAACTATGACCCAAATAGTATCGTTACCGTTTGAAGTCTTAGGCAACTTAGTAACGAAGTCCATAGTGATGCATTCCCACTTCCACTGCGGGATATCGGGTTGTGTCAACATACCAGAAGGCTTTTGATGTTCAGCCTTAACTTTCAAACAAGTGAGACACTTACTAACATAAGTAGCAATGTCGGCTTTCATGTTAGGCCACCAGTAGAATTCCTTCACATCGTGATACATCTTACTGGAACCGGGATGAATAGAGTACCTAGTCTTATGTGCTTCATCCAAGACTAGTTCCCGGAGATTACCGAAGTGAGGGACCCAAATTCTATTACCAAAGTACCGTGTACCATTAGCTTTCACTTGGAGTTGGTTCTCGAAACCGATAGGTCCTTCTCCTTCGATAAGTGTTGGTTTAATAGCTTCCAATTGAGCTTCACCGATTCGTGATATAAGATTTGATTTGATTTTTAGATTTAAAGAACGAACACGTTTAACATCGTCTTTTTGACTAAGAGCATCATCAACCACATTCGCCTTACCGGGATGATATTTCAGCTCATAGTGATAATCGTTCAATAACTCGAGCCATCGGCTTTGCCTTATATTCAGCTGTTTCTGATCAAAGATGTGTCGAAGACTTTTATGGTCAGTGTACATCGTAAACTTAGTACCATATAGATAACGTCTCCATATCTTTAATGCAAATACCACAGCACCTAACTCAAGGTCATGTGTGGTATAGTTCTCCTCGTGTTTCTTCAACTGTCTAGATGCGTAGGCAATAACCTTTTCTCGTTGCATTAAAACACAACCAAAGCCTTACTTTGACGCATCACAGTAAACAACAAAATCGTCAGTACCTTCAGGTAAAGATAGAATCGGGGATGTGGTCAATTTATACTTCAGAACCTTGAAAGAAGATTCATGTTCTTTGGACCACTCAAACTTCTTCCCTTTGTGAGTTAACTTCGTAAGGGGTTTAGCAAGAAGAGAAAAATCTTTTATGAATCTTCGATAATAACCGGAAAGTCCCAAAAATTGATGAATATGCTTCGCAGTCTTTGGTATCTTCCAGTTCTGAATAGCGATAATCTTAGCTGGATCGACATGTATTCTGTTACTATCAACAACATGTCCAAGAAATTGTACGGTTTTGAGCCAAAACTCGCACTTTGAAAACTTAGCGTAGAGTTGTTCCTTTCGTAAGAGTTCAAGAAACACGCGCAAATGCTGCTCATGTTCTTTCTAATTCTTGGAGTAGATCAAGATGTCGTCAATGAACACAATGACAAATTTGTCAAGATACGGCTTGCAAACACGATTTATATGATCCATGAATACGGTAGGAGCATTAGTTAAGACAAAAGGCATAACACAAAATTCATAGTGCCCATAATGTGTACGAAAAGCAGTCTTAGTAATATCGGATTCCTTGACTTTGAGTTGGTGATAACCGGACCTTAAATCAATCTTTGAATAAACACTTTACCCTTGAAGTTGGTCGAATAGATCATCAATACGTGGCAACGGATAACGATTCTTGATAGTAAGCTTGTTGAGTTCGCGGTAATCAATACACATCCTCAACGTACCATCCTTCTTTTTAACGAATAGAATAGGAGCTCCCCATGGGGACGAGCTTGGACGAATGAAACCTTTATCCAATAGTTCTTGGAGTTGGTTAGAAAGTTCCTTCATTTCAGAAGGTGCTAAACGGTATGGTGCTTTAGCAATAGGAGCAGCACCGGGAGCTAAATCAATTTGGAATTCAACTTGTCGAGGAGGTGGAAGACCAGGAAGATCTTCGGGAAACACATCGAAAAAGTCTTTAGCTACTGGTACATCTTCAATACACTTCTCTTTCGATTCGATCATCTTAACGTGGGCTAGAATAGCTGGATAACCTTTCATAAGGTATTTACGGGTTTTAATACAGGAGATAATATTGAGATTAGAACCACTCTCGTCGCCATGAATGACTAGAGTCTCTCCATTTCCCAACGGAATGTTAACGATTTTATCAAAACATAAGATTGCAGCATGTAATGGACGTAACCAATCCATTCCAACTACGACATCAAAACTTCCGAGCTCGACCGGCAAAAGGTCTATCTTAAATTCTTTATTGGCTAAGATTAGGTTGCTGTTTTTATAGATTTTATCGACTTTCATGATCTTTCTATTGGCTACTTCTACTAATCATTTAGATTCTAAGGGTTGAGGCTTTTCAGTAAATAGGGTACAAAATTCACTAGACACGTAACTTTTGTCGGCACCCGTATCAAATAAAATAGTTGCGTAATAATTATTGACAAGATACATACCCGTGATGACCTCATATTCATCTCGGGCTTCAGCAGCAGTAAGAACAAATGCACGACCCTTTGCAGCGGTAGTATTGGCTCCAGTAGCGGGATTATCTTTCTTATTAGGACAATTCGGACTAATGTGTCTCTTTTCTCCACAAGTGTAACAAGTAGGAAGAGCTTTGGCAGGAACAATAGCTTTATCCTTTGGAGGAGTCTTACACGTCTTAGCAACGTGTCCCACTTTCTTACACAACGAACAAGTAGCAGTACACCGCCCCGGGTGATGCCTTTCACAATGAACACAAAAAGGATAAGTGCCCTTATAATTCATCCTTGTACTATCCGCCGACTTCTTACTAACATTCTGAGTTGAACCTTGAGATGGCTTAAACTTCCTTTTACGTTCATTGCTCTTAGTGTCAACCTGCTTATTAGCCGACACCCTTCTTCTCTTGGCCAACATCAGATTTTGTGCCATGAGAATCACAGCATCAAGAGTAACCTTCTCGGCAGCAATAACATTCCCCTGAACATCTTCGGGGAGACATTCAATATACCTTTCAATCCTTCTTGCTTCGGTAGGAAACATCTCAGAACAAAAAGTTGAAAGCTCGAGGAAACGATTGGTGTAGCTTTCAATATCAGTACCCTTCATCTTGAGTTCCCAGAACTCGGCTTTAAGTTTTTAAACTTGACTTCTCGGACAGAATTTATTAACCATCATGCTTTTGAGTTCATCCCATGGGATTGAATTAGCATTGGCAATTCCCACGGACTTAGCATGAGCAGTCCACCAAGTCAAAGCATTGCCAGCTAATGAGCTAGTGGCATATTTGTCCCGATCTTTATCCCCGTAGTTGCAAATGCGAAAGATGGACTCTAGCTTCTCGAACCATCGAACTAGTTCGACAGCCTCTTCATTTCCCCTGAAAGCGGGAGGGTGGCACTTTGTAAAGTCCTTGTAAGAACAAGGTTTCGGTTGAGGATTAACATTATTAGCTTGAGCGTTGCCTTGGGCGGCAGCAAGCAACTGTTGGAATTGTTCAGTGGTCAATACGATGTTGTTAACAGTAGGTGTAGCTAGACGAACTATGATGTCACTACATAGAAGTGAACATAAGTTTGGTAAGGTGACAAGTTAGAAGTTTGAGCAATTATAAGTATGAATAAAATAAAGTATTGATATCGCATGATATTAATAGAACACTTTATATTATTAGAACGAGGCATTAAATAAGCCTTTTTAATACACGATTCAGAAATAGAAATAGTTTAAGGCATAGCCTTTACATAGACAAGGAATTGAAAAAATAATCTAGGAAATATTAAGATTGAAGTAATCTTCATATTTATTCTTCTCGTCCTCAACCCTCTTCATAAATTCATCAACTTTCTCGTTCGTTGCCTTTTGCTTCTCATATAGATACTCAAGGTTATCATAGAGGTTAGTAATGCGGGTGTTGACTGCGTTGTTATCGTACCCCTTTAGAGCAAGCTGCTTGTTGACTCGATTTCTTTCCATATCCAACCAGAAATTAACATTCTCCTAGAGATGAGCAAGTGATTGCTTTCCCCAACAGGTGTTACGTTCTTCCTCATACTTCACCAACTTTATCTCTTTCTTTAATTCCACATTCACCTCCAAAAGTTTCTTGATCACTAGGTCCTTTTCATCCATTCGAACCTCGATCCTTGTAACATGGCGAAGCAACCCATCGAAGTTCTTCTCGGTAGTTTTTCGCAGATTCATGATTTCACACATGGCATCATGGTTATTGTAAGAAGGAGATGGGGCTCTTTTCTTAGACGGGCTATCTTCTTTAAAATCAGCACGACGCTTCCCCTTGTCTTCAATTCTCGGGGTTGGGTAGTAGTCAGGAGACTTAGGTAAAGTATTCGAACTATAGTTTGGTAAGGGAGGACCACCAAGACCATAAGGTGGGCTTTGAACTTGTCTTTAGGTGGAAGAGTATTCGGTACCTACTTCGTTGGTAGGTTTAAAGCGAGCCATTTCTTTAGATGATTTGAAGAGAGTCATTTTATTTGGGTGATTAACGCTTGAGCTTGACATCCTAACATTAGGAAAGAAACTTTGATTAGAATCTTTAAGTCAAGTTTATTAAAGCATAAGTGTTAATATTATAAAGCAATCCTAAGGGCTTTAAGTCTAAGGCAGGAAAGGTTATAGTTTCCTATTTTGCTAAGGCACCCTAGCTAGCAAATAAGGCACACATAAAGATGCAATTCTGGTTCTCTATAATAGCCTGGTTATGCTCTGATACCAATCTATCACACCCCCAAAAAGGGCCTGGGTGAATGTGATATTAATATCAAATAAATCAACATATTATAATATACGAGAACAATACTAAATGATAAGAATAAACTTTATTGAGTACGCAGCAGAAAATTAAATGTCGTTACAATAATGGAAAGTACAATAAAGTAATTGTTTCAAATGCAAGAATAATAAATGCGATATCTCTTGATCCTAAGTCCAAGTAGTATCACATAAGAAGTAAGTAAATAAGCTTGATCAATCGGCACCTGAGACAAACATGCTAAAGTGTCAACCAACAAGGTTGAGTGAAGTTCATAGGTTTAACAAAAATGTTTGATCGTTGTTTTAGACCACAAGATTTAGTTTTATAAAGTTGATCTCGCAGGGATCAAAAAGTTATGCCAATTCGTGATATTTAGACTAAACGTACAAAGTTTGCCCCAATGACAAGTTGTGTCTATACTTGTCGGTTTAATTTCCTTATTAAGTAATACAATGACTTGGTCAAATGTATCGGGGACGTTACTCCCGATAGGCCTACCCCCAATAATTAAGAATGCATTTAACGAGCAATTAAAAATATCACTGTAGGGACTTAGTCGGTCATAGCAGGGTATAGCATAGTTTAACAGTTGGTACTTGTGTCTAAATTTGTAAATAGTAAAGGTAGCATGTGTCTCACCCCAAAAAGTTAAATAAGTTGCATGCAAATAAAGAGTGGGACTATGAGTTCACCTTAGTAAGTAGAGAGAGATGGTTATTCCTCGAAATAGAAAATTTGGATGAATGAGCAGAAAGTCAACCTAATGACATTTAAGAGTAGTTAAGTGTTTTGCCCAAGTTTTAGTATAAGTATGAAAGTGTTTTAAGTAAAGTTTGTTTTACTAAGTTCCATTCCTAGTAAGTTTCTACTTTTAGCAAGTTTCCACTTTTAGTAGTTTCCACTTTTAGTAAGTTAGTGTCGAACACTAGTGAGTTGTCCTTAATAAGTCTACCACCTATTAAGTGTGAAGATAACTAGGTGTATAATTTACTATAGTCGGGTTGATATTGTGGACCATACCCAAATATCTATGCCACCACCGAGTCACTAGAATGAACAATTGTTACCGGTTGGCCCAGGATTTCTTGACCAAAATCTAAGTTTGGCATTCGTAATCCATAAGCGTCCCATAGTGGTACCAAGGATCACCCTATGCCATAACCAACGTCGATGTTCAAGTAACTTTACGCTATCGTGAATGACTATTATAACATAAGTATTATAATATAAGTAGTATATTATAAGTGCTAGTAATAGTATAAGTGTATAAGTGTTAAACAGTAGTATAAGTAGTATTAGGGTTTATTAGTTAAGTAGTATTAATAGTTAGGGTTAAGTAGTAAGTAGTAGTATTAATTAATTAGGTTTAAATAATAAAAGTAGTATTAAATGATTAGGGTTTAGGAACGTAATGATTAGATAATGATTAGGGTTTTAGGGTTTAGTAAATATTAGGGTTTTAATAAATTAGGGTTTAATAATTAGGGTTTAATAATTAGGGTTAGGTTTAATTAGGGTTTTAGTTATTTAATATATGTATATGTATATATATCGTGTATATGTATATATATATATATATATATATATAGAATTTTTATTTTTTTATATATATGTAGTCGTGTATATATATGTATATATATATATGTATTTTTATTAGTAAATACATATATATATATATATATATATATATATATATATATATATATATATATATATATATATATATATATATATATATATATATATATATATATGTAATGTGTATCTACTTTCCAAATATAACTACCCTAACGCAATCTTAGTGAATCCTTAAGGTTTTTAAGATCTAAACAAAATTCTTTTTTTTTTGTTTTTACATATATGTAGCTGTAAGTATGTATATGTATATGCATATTTTTTTTATATAAACAATATAGATGTTAAGATCATGCATGAATGTAATTATGAAAACATGAATTGAAAATAAGATTTAAAAGTTTTGGATCTAGGGTTTTACCTTGATGAAGATTAACAAAAGAAGAGAAGAAACACTTGAAGATGAAGGTCAAAGCACTCCAATAATCAAAAACACCTTGAAGATCTTTGAAGAACTCGAAGAACGAGCTTGAAGATCACTTAAAAACCCTTGAAGATGATGATGATGAATTTGATGGTGGTGGTGGTGATTTTTCAGTTTTTGGCCGAAAATAAGAGAGAGGGAGAGAGTGATTTGAGAGAGATTTGTGAGAATGATTTGGTACAAGAAAATGGTTTAGCTTAGGTCTCTATTTATAGGAGTGATTAGAGAATTTTAGAATTAGGGTTTAATTAGGAATTACTTTAGGAACAAGTTAGGTTAAATGAGGAGGTGATGGGGGTTGCTTGGGTCGAAAGTTTGGAGGGCAAAAGGGTAATTTTACCCCCTTTAAAAATCGGCTAGGGTTAGAAGGGTTAGGGTGGAACTTTTTCACTTTAGTCCTTGTACTTTAGATTAGCTTAAATGGTTTCTTAATGATCCAAGTTTAATTATTTAAGTGCACAAGGTTTAAGGTTATTTATTTTGTTCACAAAAGTTTATTAGCTCATTTTTTTTAATCTTTTATTAACTTGTCGTTTATTACACAAAGTTAATTATTATGTTTTATAATTCTTAACGCTTAACAATTATCGATTAAAGTTAAATCATTAAGTTTAATTATATTGTTGGGTATTTAATATTGGAAAAATATAGAATGGAAAAATGAGGATCGTTATAAATCTTACCCTTCAACTCATCGCTCAAGGTACGGTAGAAATCTTGCATCAACTTGTGATCATCACCAACTTACTCCAGACAAAAACGAGTCTTTGCCAAGAAGGTAGACTTGAGAGTAACCAAGTCCATTGAACCTTGTCGCAAATTGTGCAACTCGTCCCGGATTCTATCATGGTCGGAAGGAGTTCGGTATTCTTCGAAAAACTCCTTTTTAAACTCTTCCCACGTCAAGCTCATGCATTGCTCTTCCCCATACAATTGGATTTTATCGTCCTACCGCAACTTGGCCTCTTCAAGCAACATACTAGAACCATACCTCGTCTTCTTCTTGGGAGGACACTCTGTGGTACGGAAAGCCCCCTCGATGTAGGAGATCCAACATGTACTCTTCAACGGATCTCTTACCCCATTAAACATAGGGGGTTGAGCATCCTTGAAATTTTTGTAATGGAAGTCTCGCCTTTCATGTCCACCGTTACCATCACCCCCTTCACCACGAGGATAAATATTTCTAGATTCTAATGCCTCTTCGATCATAGCATTCATTCGTTCATTTATTAACTCGGTTACTTGCCCATCAACCAATTCTTGGAAAACCTTTCGGACATCTCAAGAAATTCCGCTCTTTGCTTTTTAATGATGGCCTCAACCTTGGCCGTGAATTTGGAGTCCTTGCTCGGGCCTCCATTTTCGGTATCATGACCATTTCTCAACTTCATTCTACAAAACGGAATAGGTTAAACAACGATACGAAGGACAAGTCATAAATATACCACACCGCTCCATCTTGCTCAACAATCATCGTACGTAGCTTGCTTGATACGACTTAAACCTGTAACAATGGTAGCTAATCATTGTTACGCGAGCACGTCACATTAACTTGCTAGTACAACTTCTATCTCGCTTGATGATTAAAAAACATAACAAAAAACAATTAGCTCAAAGTTAGTTTACCTAAACCTCGGCACTAACTAAATCCCGGTCCGACCCGTCTCCAACAAGTCCCGCATAAAACGCATACACAATAAAGTCTAAGTCTAGGAACCTATCTCAAGTCGCCTAAATCCATTAGACCATGCTCTGATACCACTTGTAATGACCTAAACCTCATTATAACGCTAAATCCTTAATAATATAAGCTAGTATAACAATAGCATATAACACAAACAATACAATATACTACAACACAATACACAAATATCGATGTTCACAACATCCATTAGTATTCAAATCTCAAGGCTAGCACTACGAATGGTATCGTCAACATCGAACTTAATCCCCATTCGTCCTAATAAATTTGGTATCGTCAACATCGAACTTAAACCCACATATGAGGTATCGTCAACATCGAACTTAAGCCCTCATCAAACAACCGTCACTACAATAGTGGTATGGCTTCGTCAACATCGAACTTTAAATCCATACATGAGGTATTGTCAACATCGAACTTAAACCCTCATCAAAACGAACAAACAATATACTCTAGGATATGGTATCGTCAACATCAAACTTTAACCCATACCCCCACAAGAAAATAAATCATATACATACATATATAATTATTCCATTCACCTTAACGCCTTTGGTGAGTTAATCGAGCTCGCAAACCTTCAACGCGATGTACCTATTACATCATGCACATAATCAATCACACAATAAAGTTGGCCAACCAACTCACTCAACATCGTAGTGTCGTTTTGACCCATGGTGCAATTTCGACCCATTTGCACACTTAACCCTAATATTGGGTTAATTTTGCCAAAACCCTAACACTAGTAAAATTTTGGTCTTAACACCTCTTAAATCACAAGTTTAGTGTGTTCACATAATTCATTTACAATTTAGGTTACCAAAAACTCACTTGACCCATTTCAAAGCTAACACACCCATTTGGGTCACCAACATACCCAATAACACCCACTTACATAATATCTAGGTGTGCTAGAAATTTACTAATCGAATTAAGACTCATACCCTAGGTTAGTCATCTTTGAGTCTTCGTGACCCAAACTCACCCAAAACCCCCAAATCACAAACAAACGAGTTTTTAAGTTCATCACTAACCCAAACCCTAACCCTTGAACAATTAAAGAAAGGAAATCAAAGTTAAGGCTTACCACTACAATAAAAATGTAGCTAGGAAGTAGATGAACAACTTTAAAACACGCACTTGGCCCGAAACTAGCTTCTTCCTCTTCGGATTGAGCTTTCTCACACTAAAACCCTTCTCTCTCTCTCTAGAATTTAAGTGGATAGGAAGTGGTGGTTGAAAAAGGAGTGATGACACTCAATGAACTTATCTAGAGGCCTTAAACTCATTCCATAAGTGAAATTACCAAAAGCCCCTTTAAAATATCCAAAGTAAGACAGCTGGCCCGCCAGTACATCTGGACGGCGTCCAGAATACTGGACGACATCCAGTCCTTCAACACAAGACGGCGTCCCAACCATCTGGGAAAATAAGATGTTACAAAGAACAATCTCTGCAGTTTGAAATGGAACATTAAGATCAGGAGGAGTCATAGTATCTTCTTTGCCATTTGAGAAAATCTCCTTCTCAAAGTGTATCCCAAATTCATTGGTTGGAGATGTCATATTGACAAATTGATGTTCATTAAACTCATTAGAGACACTAGACCCCCTCAAAATATTTTCAATGTTATGAAAATTTCGATTGTCCTCTGGAGCTGACTTATCCTCAGTTTGATCAGCTGAATCCAAAATCATTAACATCCCTAAGTTACCCTCTCTCTGAACTTTTGATTCATTTAGAAAACTTTCACATTGAATCTCCTCAATTTCATCACTTTCAGAATCAGATATTTCAACTACATCGTGATCCCAATGTTGACTAGGCGAACTAGCTTCATAAGTTGATTGTTGAAAACCACTAGACCCATATCCATGTCTATTCTCCCCCTCATGACGATTATCGGGATCGAAATCATCATGGTTAGGCATATGAATTGGTCCAGGTGACTTACATGGAGAGAAAAGATAAACTACTCTTTCTTGCTCAATATAGATCATCATAGCATCGCGAACTTCATCAAGATCAGTTCGTTTAGCAAATTCAGCAAGGTATAGCTCCTCCACTTCATTGTCAGAGAGATATTTGAATCCATATATGCTTGAAATATGAGAAGGTGACCCAGTTGTTGAAACAACAGTGTAACCATGAACATCATCAGCATCAGCAGCAACTATTAAAGGCAATGTCGGTGGAAGTGTTTGATTTGCCGTGAGGGCTGGTAAGGATAAACATGCGGTATTATTCTTATATGTATGGCTGTACATACTACTAGTCAGATTCGTGATATCCCCTTCTAATAGAGGTTGGACAACAACCTGAGTTATCGCCGGCGAAGATTCTTTCGAATCACCCGCCTCCATGACTTTAGTCTCATGGGACTCTGACAGAGTAGCAGAACTACCCGTCGGTTTAGCTCTCACATAGATATTGCTATCTCTGACTCCTGAAGTAATTGATATACCATGAGGTGGCACATCTCTTTCAGTTAAAGACTCATCCTCTAGATCCTGTGATTCAGAATCTGAAAGAGACGTGGTTTGAACCAATGGATCAATTTCTTGAACCAAAGGAACAGTCTACTGGAAGTCTGATAAATATCTTGAAGGATTGTCATGTTGACTCGTTTCCATGGGACGCGGCAGATCTCCCTCATCAAGATAAGCCGGACCTCTAGACCCTATTGTACGTTGAGGCACAAGAGGATTTCCAGCTGATACGCAAGGTGCCTTTTCAATATTTTTCGACTCCCTTTCGGCCGTTCTGGACTTCAATGATTGAGGTTCCTCAATCGATTGAGTCAACGCAGACTTTACTGCAGAGGAAGACTTTACTTCCTTAGATGCTGTTTAGATTGGATGGGCTGATTGGATGGATTTATTATTAAGTCCTTGCTTAGTAGGATTTATTACTGCAAAGGAAGACTTTACTTCCTTAGATGCTCAATCTCTTGCCTACCGAAGCTTGCGCTTCATTTAGTGTAGGGCTTACTGTTATTTTAGATGTGATACGGAGATAGGTGAAGGTGACCTAACAGGCTCTAGGTCTTGGTCCGTATCACTAATGGTTTGAGTAACTGTTCGGTGTACGATAGGAGTCGTAGTCCTAGATCCAGTTACGCGTTGGGGATGAATCGGTGTCACTGCTCTCAGGTGTTGTGGAAAGGGTTGGTTTAATCCTATGTGGACTAGGTTCCCTGATCCTCACGAGTTGAGCTTGTCGTGCTACCCTAGGGCATTTGAGGTTTATCCTAAGTGGAGGATTAGCTAGCCCGGGTGGTTGAACTATAGGCTCCTCTACAACCTCTGGGGCTGGAACCGCGGCTGGTTCAACTTGTTCTTGTTGTACCGGGTTCAGAAGAGGTATTCCTACTACCTCAAAGTAAGAACGCATTCTAGTGTCTTGGGGTTCAGCTAGCCTCACTAGCCAATTTGGAATTGGCGCAATGAATTGATTATCGAAAATCACCGGGGTATTCCTCTTTAACTCCCCAAATCTCTTCATCTGTAACCCATGTGTACCTGGTACAAAAATATTTGCATTTCTGCAAGCATTAATAGCATCATGGATAAAGATACAGAAAAATGTTTCACAAGGAATGTAGGAACCCCTTGGTTTACACTTGTGCTTGAACCGAATCCCACAAGAGTTCTGCATAATCCGGAGTTTCCACTCTTGTGAATGAGTAGAACAGCTTGAGAATTAGCATAGTTAAGCTGTCTGATCCACTCCTTGTCATCAGCAAGCATCTGTTGATGATCGAGAAGATCACATACCACCGAGAGTGCAAGTACTTCTTTTGAAACTTAGCTGGCGGAACATTGGTAGCTCCACTATAACCAAGCTGAAAGATTGAGCTCATCATTTGCTGAGTAGCAGGAAAAGCAGTAGGATTCTGTACAAGAGGAAGCTGAAAAATCCTCCTGAAGTCAGCTTTAGTGATACTCCTGAATCCTTGTACCCCTCTCAGCTCAAATTCAAATTTAGCTGGTTCTCCATGTGGATTGGCAGCTATAAGTTCTGTAGCCTCTACAAACCTGAGTGTTCTATTCAGAAGCTCCAAGTCTGTGACTGGCACACTAATTGTTAAGCTTAGTGCAGGCCATAAAGTATGCCTCTCTAGAATAGCAGTCTAATAATTGCAAGGGATATTGGTTTCAGAATTGATGAAGTGATTGTTCGCCATTTAGCTGTATGAATAAGAAATAGAAGACCACAAGATGTTATCACAAACCTCATATCTCTATTCTTATTTCCTTTGAAAACCTTTGTATTTTTTAGATTTTATAATTTTTATGGTTTTTTAAGTTATAAAAATCATTTATTTTAATTATGTACAAACATTTGAGAAACATGATATTCATATGATATTCAACACTTTATAAAATCATCATGTATAATCAAATATGTAACACAAAGAATCAGAACAACACTTAGTCAATTTTGAACATTTATCAAGCAGATACGGTATTCATGAAATTTTCAGATTCGGTAACTAAAATTGCTTGTGTTTTCATTTTAAAGATTTAGAATAAGCATGCAAGAATTTCAAACAAAGATTCAAATTATTTCAAAGTACCAAATACCAGATTTGGTAATAAGTCAAAATTCAGATTCGGTAACTTCCAAATTCACAGATAGTCACTCAAACATGCATATTCAGTCTCATATCATGCAAAATCATAAACATAATCAATTAACACCTCAATTAATACAGGAAAACATGTTAGTCGATTGAACAGGCTCAGTACTGTAGCAAGAACACATTCGGTATGTTCAGAATCCATCAAACAATCAATTAAGCATGTAATTAGACTCGGTCAATTGATAGATCAATCAGTTTAACTCAGATTAGATAAGATTTCATGTTAATTATCCCAATCAATTGAGTTTAATCTAAGATTAAAGACATTCGACTCAGATTCGGTATAATCAACACTTTTTCAAAAATTGAGTGGCATAATCTTGTTGTTTGTGATCTTTTCTGGTTTATAAACATTCAATTATCTCAGATCTACAAGATATTCATCTTAAACTTTGATTAGAATGAAGAAATACTAAAGATTTAAAGACAAAGAAGGATGAACTCGGTAGATTAGGCAGATTCGGTATGTTTAATTAAACTCGGTATGTAATTTAGAACAGTGAGAGCGAAAGTTTGACTTTGACTCTCCTTTTATAGATATTGAAGATGTTCAATTCACTACAAGAAAAATGAGTTTATAGGACCCTTTTCCTAGGACTCTCGTAAATTAGGGTCCTAACGAGCCATTTATTAGGACAGTTAAATATTTGGGTCGCAATATGAGATACGCTTATAATGAGGTGTCCTAATAAGCTATAAGATGTCCTAAAAATCTACACGCTTATAAAATACGTCCTAAAAATTTGCTTTTTCAATGGTGTCCTAAAGAACTATACGGTTTTACAGTGGTGTCCTAAAAAAACTATTTAACGTGACAGATGAGTTTTTATGGTCATATTATCCCAGGTTTTGATAGGACAGTTAGAAATTAAGCCTCATTATGAGATACACTTACACAGTTGTGTCCTAAGTTCCTATTTGATATGACACATGATTTATAGGGGTCCTATTATACTAATTTTTATAGGACATTTGAAATAACAATAGTGATATGAGTTCTCTCTGGATCCTATATATATATATACATATATATACATATATATATATACATATACATACATACATATATATATATATATATATATATATATATATATATATATATATATATATATATATATATATATATATATTGCAATGGCACATAATATTAATAATATAAAATTATATACTCTAAGTCCGTATGCCAACTAGAACCCAAAATAAAAATTGTATAAAATGGCGGTGAAATTCCCTCTTATTTCTTCTAAAATTTTCAACAATTGCCTCCTTCCCTCTTCCATTCCCTCTGTAATTTCTTAAAAAAAATTCACCTTCCCTACACAATTAGGCTACTTCTCTCTTCCATACCCCTCTTGAAACAATTTTAAATTTCAATTGGTATTATTACACAACAAAAACAATTTCGTCTTCTTCATATATAAAGATTTTACACTTCTTTTTCCACATTCATGGACCAGATACCGAGCACGTTTTGACGATGGGTTCTAAACCCTTCGCTTGAAATCTTCAATTACGCCTCAATTTTTAGGGTTTTCCTCACCCCAATTTCGTTGTTTCATCGATCGAATCGTAACACCTTTGGCTCAAGGCTGTGAGATTTGTTATGGTTGCTTTTTGCCGTCTGGATAGTTGTTAGGCTTGATTCTCGGATGGTTTTTACCTTTAATTTTGGCCGTCGGGTTGTTGGGCTTGATTTAGGTCGTCGGATTGGTTGTAGCCATCGGTTATTGCTACCAGAATTTTACTAGGGTTTCTTCAGTTCATCGTTATATGTTCTTTTTTCAATGGTAATTGTTGGTTCTCATCTTTCTGTGTGTATAATTTATGTGTTTATTTAGTGTCGAAATTTATTTATTAGGCATTAAATTTAATGTATTTTGTACTTTAAGAGCTTACGCTTTGGTTATAAGTACACCAAACATAATTAGGTATCTGATATCAATTTTATTCAGTAAAATATACTGCTTTTTATGAACACTCAAGAATTTATTAATGATAGTTCAAATCTTTTTGAATAGTGCATTAGAAAAGCATATACTGAAAGAAATTTTGATATTGAATTTGATACATTTATTTATGTTGTAAACATTATTTATTGCAGTATTGTGTCTCTAATGAAATGAGCACTATTATTCCTTCCTGTCTATTTATTTGAAGTATTTAATTTATTAACATGATTGTTGTAATGCTCGGTTTGAACTTTATGTTTTCCCTTTTGTTGGTTAGTTTTTAGGATAGTTATAATTTGTTGTGAGTCTATTTATAGCTGCAAGTTATAGTTATATTATTGAATGTTGTCAGTGTGCGGTTGTTTATTGTTAGTCAGAAATTATTTTGATCATTCAGTAAAGGTTATCTATTTATTAATATACGTCAACAGAAGTTACATACCATTTAGTTGTTCTTGAAATTGAATTATTTGGCGAACCAGATCTTTTTGCTCACGTTTCCAGTTTTTGTTTGTGATGAGATTGATGTATGTTAATTTTGAAATAATTATAAATTATTTATCAAAAAAATTACTTCTTGGTAATCCTTCTGCAGAAAGCAATGAAAGGTTTTACAGAGAAATTGTAAATTTTGATGAGAAGTGCAAAAATGTTTGAATTTCAAGGAGGACCTATTAGTCTTTCAGGTATAAGCATTTTTATATCCGCTTTTTTGCTTACTTTAGTGGATCGATTTCATATATTTTAAGTTGAACATGCAATTAAATGATGTTCGGTACAGGTTGAGAAAACGGATTAGTTAGGAAGGCATATGGATATGATGGCCATAACTACATGTGGGCTGCGAATATGGTAATAGCATTGGAGACCGGTGTCACATGGGTTATGTGCAAGGAAGATGATGCTCCTGATCCATTTGTAAGCTCTGACCCATCACATTTAATGCGTTTTAGTCGAAATGATATGTTTTTGATTAATTTTTCAAGCCATTAAGTGAGTCTGTTAGACGACATTGCTACTATCGTCATGTTTGACAAAGAAATTAAATATCATAAGCAAGGCTAAGTATTAAATTCTTCTACCCAACATTAACATGACTCATTACTAATTTATTGATAAAAGTGTTAGATCTTAATAATAATAAATTAGAACAATGACGCTTTAGTTGATAAGGTACATGCTGATGGATATAATACCAAATTAGCAAAGATGCAGCTTTATGTTAATTTTTGATGTTAAATGTGCTATTGTTTCTGCCGCCACTACTGTGTTGAAAATTAATATGTGTGGTTGATTTATATTTCAATAATTGTTACATTGTTAAGTGAAAGAAGCTGCTAAAACACAAGACAGATGGCTACTTTTATAAATAAATTCATATATTTTTTAATTTGTTGATGGATTTTTGTTCTTCATATTTCAGGTGGTGATATTCGAAGTAGTAAACAAGTATTATTTTTTTTGTTAAGTGTTGATTTTTTTGATTGTTATGCTTACACTTAAGGAAATTTTTTTGATGTCGTATTACAATACTTGCAAGGAATGCAATAAGAAAATAACAGGATGGCCGACTACGCTAGACTGTGTTGATCATAGCCAACAACCAGGCCACATATTTAGGTAACTTATGGTTGCTCTTTCAAAATAAATTCTTCCAATACAGTTTCTACTTTAAAGAATTAATTCGGGCAACTTAGTAACATCTTCCTTTATCTTTTAACATAGGCTGGAAACCAAATAGTTTTGACATAATGCCAAGCCTAATGAACGACACAGGATACAATTTTCAGTACCACCATAACCGGCTGTCAAAATGATTACCAGAATTCATCGTTGACCAAATCTTTGATGACGACAACAAGCACCCTCTATGAATACACAACAGTTACCAACTTATTCAGAATCACACAACAAGAAGGTATAAATAAAAAACTATTATGCGACAATTATGTAATCTTATGTAAATAGCTAATATATGCCATCCCCGAACATAATGCGTAACCATCTGAAGTCAACCAC
Organism: Rutidosis leptorrhynchoides; assembly: GCF_046630445.1. NCBI lineage: Eukaryota > Viridiplantae > Streptophyta > Magnoliopsida > Asterales > Asteraceae > Rutidosis > Rutidosis leptorrhynchoides. The sequence continues at coordinate 196,431,218 of NC_092338.1, forward strand.
CTTTCGCCCACAGCGAAGCGCAGTTCACCTCCCTGCTTGTTTATATGAATATGAATGAATACACCTTGATGCCATTAAACATTGGACAATGTTTAGGTTGAAAAATTAGAACGAGAGGTTGCTGAGTTACACCAGGCCCTTGCTTGCAAACAAGAACAAGAAAATGCCATGCTTCAGGTTTCAACTCAATGATTTTTGTAGTATAACATGCCTCTTTCTTTGTTAAATTATAAGTACTGTGTCCAATTATAAGTACTTATGTTGAATTTCCTACTTGTATTTGAATTTCACTTCCCCTGATTTCATTGAATGCATGTCAGTGCTTATTATACTTTCATACTTCATAATTTAATATGGTTAATGTATCTTTTATATTGTTTTTAGCCTGCACCTTGCAGTCTTTTTCTTTGCTATATGCCTGAGCTTGGGGCTTGGAGTTTAAATAAAAACAGCCTTTCAAAAAAAAAGTGTGTGTTATTATGATTGAAGGGTTAACAAATTATATGTTTGTGATATAGATATATATCATTGAATGGAGAAGCTGTTATAAGTGTGTTATTATGCTAAGTATGAGTAAATCCATCATACTAAATATCCTAAAGCCAAGGTGCGTATTCTTATTATGTTAATGTTAATATGTTATGGTATGAATTCTATGTAGTAGTACAAGTGTGAAAACATTGTTGATGTGGGTCAAATAGATGATGATTAAATGGTGTTGCAATAGGTTTATATTGATTCTGATAAACCATGACCCAGATTGACTCATGATAAACCATGACCCATTGTTTTACCATATAGGATTTCTTGCTGTTAATTTATGTTGACTACATATATAATCTGTATGTATGTTATTTATGTTTCAGAATTTTACCAACAGTATTGATTCCGAAGACTAAGATTCGAATGATTGATAAAGATGAATGCCTACCCAAGACGTTAGGTGTTGCTTGTCGTTGATTTTACAATCTTGTTAAATGTTATTCGAAGTCTTTATATGTTGGATTATTTATGAATTTTTTTTTATGTATAACGATGTTATGTTTCGAGATTACTTTATTGAAATATAATTATGTTTTATTTCATATATGACTCAAACATACGTCTTATAATCATATATGACTTTTAGGACCCTTTCATAGAGTTTTAAGTGAAAGGTCCCAAGAAAGCACATTTTAGGACTCTTATGGGTGTCCTAAGATAAAACTTTTCTCGTAGTGAGTGTCCTATAAAGTATTTTTTAAATACCCTTTTGTGTGTCTCAAAATACTATAAGATAATTAAACCATAAATAAAGTGTCCTAATATGTACATCTATAAGGACCCTATCAATGTTGCTAATGAGACTCTTACATAGGTTTCATAATGTGATTTGCGTTTTAGGACCCTTTTCACTTTATACAACCGTCTTATAGGAGACGCCATTTCGGTGCTTCCTTTCAAGTTAAAGGCCCTTAAATAGCACATTTTAGGACACTTATGGGGGTCTTATATAATCATATTTCTTGTAGTGATTAATGGACTTTACCGAATGGGCCTATTATACCGAATGCAGTCCATTTTCAAATTTTAATCAATTTGACTTCAAATTTTGACAAATCTTTTACAAGATTTTCCAAGTTTATCATATGTTTAATGAAAAACATTTCTGAGACACTTTTAAAAGTTTTAGAACTTACTGAATCTGCACTGTTGGTTGTCAGATTCGGTATAATGTTAAAAATAGCATTTATTCAGTGAAAGCAATTCTTTTTGGATTTTATCTTTGCCAAATTTTAAGAGTTTTCTAAAAAACAAGATTTGTACTTTACAAAAGTTTGAAATATGTACAAAGTACAAATCTTCAATGATACCAATTGTTAAAACGAGTTGTATATTGAGATGTATGCAAGCCAAAGTGAATATTTTCAATTTAAAACATGACTTTTTATGAATTCACTTTTGAAAATCAATTTTCTTTTTAATTTTCTCCCTTTCTCCCCCTCAAAATGTGATATACAGTAAAGTTTATCATCATTTTGATCTTCTCGAAGAAAATTTAATAACTCCCCCTTGAAATATGATATCAACTAGTTACCTCCCCCTTTCGTAACCATTGAAAAATAAACCTAGCAAGTTATCAGAAATCTAAAGGCTCCCCCTTGAAAGATAATATCTAAAGCATAAGATATCAGTTGCACCCCCTAGAAAATTATTACTCCCCCTAAATACAAGATCCCAGGTATAAGTCCCAATATAGCTAAGGAAAGTTAAGCACTATACTTTACCATGCCAATTTCTTTTATCAAGAACATTAGCCTAAGTTCATCTAAAGGTTTAGTGAACATGTCAGCTAATTGCACTTTGGTAGGCATAAAGTATAACTCTACATCTCATTTTTCAACATGATCCTTAATGAAATGATAACGAATATCTATGTGTTTAGTCTTAGAATGCTGAACCGGGTTGCTAGTTATGGCAATTGCACTCTGTGAATCACATTATATCGGGGTTTTATTTATCTTAAAGCCATAATCTAGGAGTTGAGTTTGCATCTACAAAACTTGTGAACAACAATGAGCAGCAGTAATATACTCAGACTCAGCAGTTGATAGAGAAAGACAGTTTTGTTTCTTAGATGACCAACTGCTAATGCTAAAAAGGAACATATATTTCATAGCAATTGTAACATCCCGCCTTTTTCCATTTACTTTTCCGTTATACTAATATAAAGTCCGTTATATGTTTATAACATCTCCCGTTGATACGCGTTTTAAATTATCTCGTTTAGGTAATTCCCGCACCCGAACGAAAGTTGAGGGACTAAACTTGACAAGGGATTAAACCCTTGACTAGGTCAAAGGGTCAAACCCCTTTCACCCATTCATTTCCACCTCCATCTCTCTCTCTTTCTCTCTAACAAGAACACACACTCAAAACCAAATTCATTCAATCATCATCTAAATCCGATCTAGGAGGCTTACAACAAAATAAATTACATATTCGTGATCCTCTCTTCATCCTCTTCATTTTGGTACCAACTTCATCTCGTTTGGGTAACATTTCTAAAACTCTAGATTTCTCTAAATTCGTGTTTTTGACTTGAAATGGTGTTAGTTAGTGTCTATGGCTCATTGTGATGTCGTGTATATAATTTGTATGCTCGATCTCGTTGTTTTAGTGTAACTAGCATGAACTTGAATTTTGGTGTGTTTTTCTTGAATTTTGGATGATCATATGTTGTTAGATGTTAAAAGTTCATGTTCTAATTGTGTTCCTAGTATCATTAGTTTCATTTTGATGTATAGATTGATTTAAGAAACTTCATAAACGCGATTATTGATTTTGTGAACTTTTGGTTAGGGTTGACAACTCTTAAAACGAACTTTTGATGCGTTGAATACTTGTTAATGTTATTGATAAGTGTTTAGTTGTGTTACATGTTTCATTACCTTCAAAACGGCATATCATATGTATAAATTGGATTCCCGAAACTTAAATTTCAATTGATAAACTTGAAACTTGAAAATAAACCTTTATTGATCACTTGACGGGATTTCGGTTATAGTATATGATGTTTTTGCTTGATGAAAAGTGCTTAGTTGCGTTCCTTGTCGAAAGAGCTTTCCGATGATATAAAATACATGTTCTAATTGTTTGCGGATCATAAAATGTGATTGTTTGTGTTTTGGTTCGTCCATTTGAGGAATACAGTAAACAGGGCCTGGGAAAAGATCAGGACGCCGTCCAGAAACTTGGGACGCCGTCCCACCTTTTGAACCGGGACGCCGTCTAGCTTCTCGGGACGCCGTCCCAACCTTAAAACCGGGATGCCGTCTAGCCATTTGGGACGCCGTCCCATTTGGCTAAAACTGGCTGTTTGTTTTGGTCATTTGACATGAAAATGTTTGCTATGCTACGGACCTCCGATTAACATGAAACTTGGCCAACATGCTCATATATGATTATATAACTTAGAAAAATTGTCGGATATCCAACCCGACCCCGTTGACTTTTCTGTTGACTTTGACCCGACCAAGTTGACTTTTAATCAAACTTAACCAAATAATTGTGCAATCGTTCTAACATGTTTTTTTATACTTGTACCTTGCATGAAACATGACAATTTGATTCACATGCTATTAGGATCGAGTCTTAACGAGCCATAGGACTAATTGAACATCTTTGACCTATCGTGTTTACCGTTATTGATACAAACCTATTGTTTAGGTCAAGACTAGCATTGTTCTTTGCACACGTTTACTTGTCGAAGTACTTTACTACTCGTGCATTCAAGGTGAGATCATAGTCCCACTTTTACTCTTTTGAACTTATATTGGGATGAGAAAACATAAACGATTCTTTTGAACTAAGTGAACACAAGAACGGGAAAACAAACATTCTACATACGAGTTTAGAACAAAAATCCTCAATTCGATTATCATTAGTTACACTTGCCGGGTGTAAGCGAGAACTTATGTTATATGGCCATATGGGTTGACAACCCTCATCTTTGACGGTTCGCTACCGTCTACGGATGAAATATATTTTCGAGAATCAGTGTTTGTTCTAGCACTAAGTGATGGGGTATACAATGGAAGGAATGTTAAGCTTTGATAATTGGGTGCTCGTGAAACAAACTTTTGGAATGTATTACTATTATTTCATTGATGCAAATCTTGTGGTTCACTTGTACTTACTTGCTTAAACCTATGATTTCACCAACGTTTTCGTTGACAGATTTCTATGTTTTTCTTAGGTCCTTGAACGATACATGATACATGCTTCCGCTCATTATTTTGATACTTGCATGGGATGTCGAGTATATATGCATACATGGAGCGTCTTTTGGATACTTTTAAATTGTGTCGCATAAGTTTCATTTGTACTTAAAACTTTGTATCGTAACTTGTGGTGGAACTATTCTTGTAAAACTTGAACAACCTTTACATTTGAAATGAATGCGACATATCTTTTGGTCAAACGTTGTTTTAAAGACTTACGACCACGTAACGGGACCTAAGTAGACGGCGCCGTCAATGACGATTTGGTCGGGTCGCTACAGATGGTATCAGAGCGTTGGTTGTAGGGATTTAGAGTTCATTGGTGTCAACCTCGAGTCATAGGGTACATTGGTGAGTCTAGACTACAACCGGCATATAGACTTGAAGTAGGAATTACTTGACTACTTGTGCATTTATACTCGAACGCTTCTACTCATATCTATTCTTAGTTCATCTTAATCTCACGTTGTTTAATTTGATTGACACGCCACCTTGACTTTATAGAATAATGTCGAATGCACATATGAATCAGGGTAATATAATTTCCGGGATTATATTACGGTGACTCATATGAACGTTCTGACATTATGGCATAAAGAATTTAAGGCGAGTCGAGGAAAAACTTCTCTTTATCTTTATTCTATATCACGGTTAGTATTATTGAGAATACTAATCAATGATATTCTTGTGTCTTGAAGGAACAATGGCTCCTCGTCGTGTACGCCGCAATGAAACTCCCGAACAAGCTCTCGAACGGATGATAGCTACCGCCGTAGATGCGGCCATGGCCGGTCACTCATCCAACAACAATAATAATAACAACCACAACAACAACAACAACAACAACAACAATGGAGCCGGAAACTCAAACGAGGGATGCTCCTATAAAGCTTTCATGGGGTGCAAACCTCACACTTTTGATGGAACCGGGGGACCGGTCGTGCTCACCCGATGGTTTGAGCAAAAGGAAGCCGTCTTTAGCATAAGCAGTTGTCGGGACCAAGACAAGGTCAAATACTCCACTCACACTTTCTCCGGAATTGCTCTAACATGGTGGAACACCTATGTTCAATCGGTGGGTACCGATGAGGCTCATGCCCTCTCTTGGGCCGATCTAAAGGAAAAGATGATTGTTGAATATTTTCCGCGCGAAGAAACCCGAAAGCTTGAGGAAGAACTAAGAGCTTTGAAAGCGGTCGGAAACGATCTTAAAGCTTATAATCAACGCTTCGCCGAACTATCCTTGATGTGTCCTAATCTTGTTAACCCCGAATCTCAAAGGATTGAGCTCTACATGCTCGGTCTTCCAAAAAGCATCAAACAAGGGGTGATGTCATCCAAACCCACTACTCATCAAGCCGCTATGAACATGGCTCGCCAACTAATTGAAACGGTTGACGAAATCGTAGTTCCGGCACCTAAGGCCGAGGATAAATCGGGCGGCAACAAAAGAAAGTGGGAACCCTCCCAATCAAGCAACAACAACTTTGCTAAGAAGCCTTACACCTCCGACGGCAAGAAAGGTTATGCCGGGAACCTACCTCTTTGCAACAAATGCAACAAACATCACTTTGGCGAATGTAGTAAGTTAATTTGCCACCGGTGCCAAGGAGTTGGTCATAAGGCCAACGATTGTAAAAGTGCCACTCCCGTCGCTCGAAAGTGGCCCAATGCACCAAAAACGGGCACTTGTTACGAATGTGGCCAAACGGGTCATTATAGAAATGCATGCCCAAAGAAGAAAGATAACCCCAATACGCGCGGCCGAGCTTTCAACATAAACACCGAGGAAGCCCGGGATGACACTGAACTAGTCACGGGTATGTTTCTTCTCAACAATTCTTATGTCTCTTGCTTATTCGATTCGGGTGCCGATAAATGCTTTGTATCCAAGACTTTGACTCATTCTTTTAGCACTCCACCTCTTCCATTAGATACCACTTATACCATTGAAGTGGCTAACGGAAAACTATTAAGTGCCGACACATATTACCGGGGGTGTACGTTAAACATTTTGGGTAGGGAATTTGAAATTGACTTGATACCCATGGAACTAGGAAGCTTTGATGTAATAATCGGTATGAATTGGTTAGTCAAAACGAAATCTCACATTCTTTGTGATCTCAACGCAATCCGAATTCCTATCGAGAATGGTGAACCTTTGATTGTTTATGGCGATAAGAGTTGCACCAGACTCAACCTCGTTTCGTGCCTTAAAGTTAGAAAACTGCTCCGTAAGGGTTGTTTTGCGATCCTTGCCCACGTTAAGAAAGTCGAGTCCGATGAGAAGCATATCGATGATGTGCCAATTGTTAGTGACTTTTCCGATGTATTTCCCGACGAATTGCCGGGTCTCCCACCTCATCGACCGGTTGAATTCCAAATCGATCTTATTCCGGGAGCCGCACCCGTAGCACGTGCACCATATAGACTCGCTCCATCTGAAATGCAAGAATTGCAAAGTCAAATCCAAGAACTACTTAATCGTGGTTTTATCCAACCTAGCCATTCACCTTGGGGCGCTCCGATTTTGTTTGTTAAAAAGAAAGACGGATCCCTACGAATGTGCATCGATTATCGTGAACTAAATAAATTGACGGTTAAGAACCGATATCCTCTTCCTCGCATCGATGACCTCTTTGATCAACTACAAGGGTCTTGTGTATATTCGAAAATCGATCTCCGCTCGGGTTATCATCAATTGAGGGTTAAGGGGGAAGATGTCTCCAAAACCGCTTTCCGAACTCGTTATGGTAGTTATGAATTCCTTGTCATGCCATTTGGTCTCACTAACGCACCGGCGGTGTTCATGGATCTTATGAACCGCGTGTGCAAACCGTATCTCGATAAATTCGTTATTGTGTTCATTGATGATATATTGATCTATTCTAAAAATGAAGAAGAGCACGAACAACATCTCCGACTTGTGCTTGAACTCTTGAGACAAGAACGACTTTATGCCAAATTCTCCAAGTGTGAATTTTGGTTGAAGGAAGTTCAATTTCTTGGTCATGTTGTAAGTGATCAAGGTATTAAAGTCGATCCAACGAAAATCGAAGCCATTAGCAAATGGGAGACTCCTACTACTCCTACTCACATTCGTCAATTTTTGGGTCTCGCCGGGTACTATCGTAGATTCATCGAAAATTTCTCTTTGGTTGCACGTCCTCTAACCGCATTGACTCACAAGGGAAAGAAATTCATTTGGGCGACCGAACATGAATCCGCATTCCAAATCTTGAAAACGAAGCTAACCACCGCTCCTATCTTGTCACTTCCCGAAGGCAATGATGACTTTGTTGTATATTGCGATGCCTCAAAACATGGTTTTGGGTGTGTATTGATGCAACGAACGAAAGTCATTGCTTATGCTTCTCGACAACTCAAAATTCATGAACGAAACTATACGACACATGATCTCGAACTCGGAGCCGTTGTCTTTGCACTTAAAATGTGGAGACACTATCTTTATGGAACCAAGAGTACTATCTTCACCGATCACAAAAGCCTTCAACACATTTTCGATCAAAAGCAACTAAACATGAGACAACGAAGGTGGATTGAAACCTTAAACGATTACGATTGCGAGCTTCGTTACCATCCCGGGAAGGCAAATGTAGTAGCCGATGCCTTAAGTCGAAAAGAAAGAGTGGTGCCTCTTCGTGTCCGAGCCTTAAACATCACCATTCACACAAACCTTAATAGCCAAATTCGGGTAGCCCAAGATGAGGCTCTCAAGGATGAAAACATCTCTCTCGAACACTTGAACGTCCTCACCTCTCGATTCGAAGTTAAAGAAACCGGACTCCGATATTTCGCCGGAAGGATTTGGGTGCCTAGTTATGGGGACCTACGAAGCCTTATTTTAGAGGAAGCCCATAAGTCACGATACTCGATTCACCCCGGTGCCAATAAGATGTACCACGACCTTAAACAGCTATATTGGTGGCCGAACATCAAAAGGGACGTAGCTACTTATGTTTCCAAGTGTTTGACATGTTCCAAAGTCAAAGCCGAACACCAAAGACCGTCCGGACTACTTCGACAACCCGAGATTCCGCAATGGAAGTGGGAAAGAATAACGATGGATTTTATCACCAAACTACCAAAAACGACGGGCGGTTATGATACCATTTGGGTTATTGTTGACCGTCTCACCAAATCCGCACACTTCCTGGCCATGAAAGAAACAGACAAAATGGAGAAACTTGCACAACTTTACATTAAGGAGATCGTAGCCCGACACGGTGTACCTTTATCGATTATCTCCGACCGAGATGGCCGTTTCATTTCTAGATTTTTGCGTACATTGCAAGAAGCGTTGGGAACACGTTGAGACATGAGCACCGCATATCATCCTCAAACCGATGGACAAAGCGAACGTACAATTCAAACCTTAGAGGACATGTTACGAGCTTGCGTGATTGATTTCGGAAAAGCTTGGGACAAGCACTTACCTCTCGCCGAGTTCTCTTACAACAATAGTTATCACGCGAGTATTAAAGCCGCACCCTTTGAAGCGCTATATGGCCGCAAATGTCGTTCACCTCTTTGTTGGGCCGAGGTAGGCGACGTGCAAATCACCGGACCCGAACTCATTCACGAAACCACCGAGAAAATCATTCAAATCCGAGATAGGCTTAGGACGGCCCGAAGTCGTCAAAAGAGCTATACCGACAAACGACGCAACGATCTTGAATTTCAAGTCGGTGACCGAGTAATGTTAAAAGTCGCACCTTGGAAGGGTGTAATCCGTTTTGGGAAACGCGGGAAGCTAAATCCGCGGTATATTGGTCCTTTCGAAATCTTGGAGCGTATTGGAACCGTTGCTTATCGTTTAGATCTTCCGCCTCAATTGAGCTCCGTTCATCCTACTTTCCATGTATCCAACTTGAAAAAGTGTCTTGCCGAACCCGATATAGTCATTCCTCTCGAGGAGCTTACCATTGATGACAAACTTCATTTCGTGGAGGAACCGGTTGAAATTGTGGACACCTCCGTCAAGACATTAAAACAAAGCCGAATCTCGATTGTTAAAGTCCGTTGGAACGCCAAAAGGGGACCCGAGTTTACTTGGGAAAGACAAGATCAAATGCAAAGGAAGTATCCTCATCTATTCGTGAATTCGGAAACGCAAGATCTCGAGGAAGAAACAACGACTACTACGCCTACTTAAATTTCGGGACGAAATTTCTTTTAAGGAGTAGGTAATGTAACATCCCGCCTTTTTCCATTTACTTTTCCGTTATACTAATATAAAGTCCGTTATATGTTTATAACATCTCCCGTTGATACGCGTTTTAAATTATCTCGTTTAGGTAATTCCCGCACCCGAACGAAAGTTGAGGGACTAAACTTGACAAGGGATTAAACCCTTGACTAGGTCAAAGGGTCAAACCCCTTTCACCCATTCATTTCCACCTCCATCTCTCTCTCTTTCTCTCTAGCAAGAACACACACTCAAAACCAAATTCATTCAATCATCATCTAAATCCGATCTAGGAGGCTTACAACAAAATAAATTACATATTCGTGATCCTCTCTTCATCCTCTTCATTTTGGTACCAACTTCATCTCGTTTGGGTAACATTTCTAAAACTCTAGATTTCTCTAAATTCGTGTTTTTGACTTGAAATGGTGTTAGTTAGTGTCTATGGCTCATTGTGATGTCGTGTATATAATTTGTATGCTCGATCTCGTTGTTTTAGTGTAACTAGCATGAACTTGAATTTTGGTGTGTTGTTCTTGAATTTTGGATGATCATATGTTGTTAGATGTTAAAAGTTCATGTTCTAATTGTGTTCCTAGTATCATTAGTTTCATTTTGATGTATAGATTGATTTAAGAAACTTCATAAACGCGATTATTGATTTTGTGAACTTTTGGTTAGGGTTGACAACTCTTAAAACGAACTTTTGATGCGTTGAATGCTTGTTAATGTTATTGATAAGTGTTTAGTTATGTTACATGTTTCATTACCTTCAAAACGGCATATCATATGTATAAATTGGATTCCCGAAACTTAAATTTCAATTGATAAACTTGAAACTTGAAAATAAACCTTTATTGATCACTTGACGGGATTTCGGTTATAGTATATGATGTTTTTGCTTGATGAAAAGTGCTTAGTTGCGTTCCTTGTCGAAATAGCTTTCCGATGATATAAAATACATGTTCTAATTGTTTGCGGATCATAAAATGTGATTGTTTGTGTTTTGGTTCGTCCATTTGAGGAATACAGCAAACAGGGCCTGGGAAAAGATCAGGACGCCGTCCAGAAACTTGGGACGCCGTCCCACCTTTTGAACCGGGACGCCGTCTAGCTTCTCGGGACGCCGTCTAGCCATTTGGGACGCCGTCCCATTTGGCTAAAACTGGCTGTTTGTTTTGGTCATTTGACATGAAAATGTTTGCTATGCTACGGACCTCCGATTAACATGAAACTTGGCCAACATGCTCATATATGATTATATAACTTAGAAAAATTGTCGGATATCCAACCCGACCCCGTTGACTTTTCTGTTGACTTTGATCCGACCAAGTTGACTTTTAATCAAACTTAACCAAATAATTGTGCAATCGTTCTAACATGTTTTTTTATACTTGTACCTTGCATGAAACATGACAATTTGATTCACATGCTATTAGGATCGAGTCTTAACGAGCCATAGGACTAATTGAACATCTTTGACCTATCGTGTTTACCGTTATTGATACAAACCTATTGTTTAGGTCAAGACTAGCATTGTTCTTTGCACACGTTTACTTGTCGAAGTACTTTACTACTCGTGCATTCAAGGTGAGATCATAGTCCCACTTTTACTCTTTTGAACTTATATTGGGATGAGAAAACATAAACGATTCTTTTGAACTAAGTGAACACAAGAACGGGAAAACAAACATTCTACATACGAGTTTAGAACAAAAATCCTCAATTCGATTATCATTAGTTACACTTGCCGGGTGTAAGCGAGAACTTATGTTATATGGCCATATGGGTTGACAACCCTCATCTTTGACGGTTCGCTACCGTCTACGGATGAAATATATTTTCGAGAATCAGTGTTTGTTCTAGCACTAAGTGATGGGGTATACAATGGAAGGAATGTTAAGCTTTGATAATTGGGTGCTCGTGAAACAAACTTTTGGAATGTATTACTATTATTTCATTGATGCAAATCTTGTGGTTCACTTGTACTTACTTGCTTAAACCTATGATTTCACCAACGTTTTCGTTGACAGATTTCTATGTTTTTCTCAGGTCCTTGAACGATACATGATACATGCTTCCGCTCATTATTTTGATACTTGCATGGGATGTCGAGTATATATGCATACATGGAGCGTCTTTTGGATACTTTTAAATTGTGTCGCATAAGTTTCATTTGTACTTAAAACTTTGTATCGTAACTTGTGGTGGAACTATTCTTGTAAAACTTGAACAACCTTTACATTTGAAATGAATGCGACATATCTTTTGGTCAAACGTTGTTTTAAAGACTTACGACCACGTAACGGGACCTAAGTAGACGGCGCCGTCAATGACGATTTGGTCGGGTCGCTACAGCAATATCCTTCCAATATGTAAATCTTTTAGTTCCAATTGTTCTATTTTTATGTAATATTCGTTTAAATAAATAAGTGCGAAGACAAAATAAGAAAATGGCGATTTGAAGACGCAAATGACCAAAAAGCTAAAAAGTACAAAGTACAATCTAAGTGGTTCAATTTATTGATGAGAAACGCCTAAAAATGACAAGAGTATAAGCCGCGAAACGCAAAGTACAAGATATCTAAGCGTACGAAAAGGCGTTCGAAAATTAGGAACTGAGACATAAACAGAGCATCAATGTACAACTCAACGAAGCTAAAATTACAAGTCAACTATGCACAAAAATATAATATAATATATATATATATAATTATATAAAATTATATATTATTATCAAGGTTGGAGAACTCGGATCTCGGAGAGATCTCGTTTGGACATTTTTGAGGAGATCTCGGCATCTCGGAAAAATCTCGGGGAGATCTCGGATGTTGACTTGTGTTAACTTTCTAGTTTATTTAATATAAATATGTATAAATATATAAATATATGTATATTTATATGGATTTTTACGAGAAAATTTGAGAAATGAGCGAGAAATTGCGAGAAAATTCTAGAAATTACGAGAAAATCCGAGATCTCACAGAGAAAATCCGAGAAATCGTGACGTTGACCGAGATTTTAACAGTTGACCGAGAAATCTCAACGAGATGGGAAAATATTCTCGGCTGAGTTTTGAAACCGAGATCTCCCTGAGATCTCGCCGAGAAATTCTGAGATCTACAACACTGATTATTATATCTAACGACCCGTCCTAACCTATCTGGATGAATACATTACATTTGGTTACATCGCAAGGTACTTGAACTCTATATGATACATTTTACAAACATTGCATTCGTTTTTAAAAGACAAACTTTCTTTACATCGAAAGTTGACGGCATGCATACCATTTCATAATATATTCAACTATAATTGACTTGATAATAATCTTGATGATCTCAACAACTCAAATGCAACGTCTTTTGAAATATGCTATGAATGACTCCAAGTAATATCTCTAAAATGAGCAAATGCACAGCGGAAGATTTCTTTCATACCTGAGAATAAACATGCTTTAAAGTGTCAACCAAAAGGTTGGTGAGTTCATTAGTTTATCATAATCAATCATTTCCATAATTTTAATAGACCACAAGAATCTCATTTTTCATAAATATCATTACACTCGCAAGTGTATAAAATCCATTCGTATGATGAACACCTGGTAACCGACATTAACATAATGCATATAGAATATCCCCCGCATACTTGCAAGTATGCCATAATATTGGCAATCACAATCACCATTTAAATCGAAGTACTAAAGCATTCTAAATTCCAGAATGGGGTTTGTTAGGCCCATAGATCTATCTTTAGGATTCGCGTCAATTAGGGGCCATTTCCCTAATTCTTAGGCTACCAGACTTGAAGGGGCGATATTCGGTATAGTAATCCAACCATACAATGTAGTTTCAAGTACTTGGGTCTATTTCGTAAAACATTTATAAAAGCAGCGCATGTATTCTCAGTCCCAAAAATATATATTGCAAAAGCATTTAAAAAGGAAGCAAATGAAACTCACCTAATGTATTTTGTAGTAAAAATACATATTACTAAATTGAACAATGTAGGGTTGGCCTCGGATTCACGAACCTATATCATTCATATATATATATATATATATATATATATATATATATATATATATATATATATATATATATATATATATATATATATATATATATTAAAATATATATATTAAAATATATAATCTAAATTGAACAAATTTGTATATTAATATATTTCCTTATATTAGTAATTTATTAACTATTTATTTATATATTTTAAATACTTCAAATTTACATAGCTATATGTATATATATATATATATATATAACAGATTTTGAGTAATAGATATTATATTGATATATTTGATGTTTAGAAAATATCATATTAGGTATTAGAAATTTTATATTGATATATTTGAAATATTTATTTTAAATAATAATAATAACTGTGATAGTAATAATAATGATAATAATAGTAATGATAATAATAATAAAATATTAGTAGTTATATTCTTTATATTAATAATATATATGTTTCTTATATTCATTTTGTGATAAAAATATTAATCTTGTTATATTATATGTATTAAATATATTTATTTATGTATTTCATTTGTTTATCAAAAAGTAGTTCTAATTATACTATGTTAATATTAGTGAAAATAGTTATAATAACATTAATAATACACTTATGTTAATAATAACTTTATTAACAATGATATTAAAAATAATACTTGTAAAAATATTAAATTTTACTGTTAATGATAGTTATGGTATTGATTTAATTACATAATAAAAATACTCGTGATAATACAAATAATAATACTTATGTTAATATTAACAATTTTATTATTTATAAAAAGATACTACTACTAATATTTACGAAAATAATAATAATTGTTTTATTTTTATGATGATAATAATAATAAACCTTTTCATCATAATGATAATAATGATAACACCTAATGTTACTAATAAAAATATTGAATATAATAATTTTGTTAATAATAATATTGATGATAGTTTTTGATTATGAATCTCATAATGTTAGTATTAGTAGTTTTTGATAAAATGAATAATTTAGTAATAACGGTAGTGAAAATAATAATTTTTTTGATATTAGTACATAATACTTAATAATAATAATAACTATAACAATTTTGTTACTAATGGTAATCCTAATAATAATATTTTTACTAATAATAATAATAACTCCTAAATGTTTCTAATACTAATATTAATGATAGTAATTCTAAAACTAGTAAGAATTACAGTAATAATAATACAAACTATAATAATAATATTAGTAATAATAATATTAATAAGTTTCGAATTGTAATATAGCAGTTATGATAATAATGATAATAATAATAATACAATAATGAAATGTGTAATAATATCAATAACAATAATAGTTTTAACAGTAATAATCATACTCATAATAATGACATTAATAATTAATAATAATAATCATAACAACAATAATAATGATAATAATTATAATAATAATAGATAAAAAAATGGTTATACCCTTTGAAATCATTCCTAAAAAGAATAGCCGCAGACCGAGCTCGAACCCGAGACCTCTCGGTTACACAAAACAACTCTCACCACTCCTCCATTTAAGCTTTTCTGAATTAATACGCGTTTTAAATATACATAACCCATTCCAACAGTCTGTTCTTCATCTTCATCAATAGGCCAATCACTCCCAGGAACGAATCCAATCAATAAATCAATTACAAAGCCAATTTTTAGGTTCTTCAACTAATTAGAAATCATCCAAAATAAATGTTTCCAATAAATAAATAAAATAAAAAAAAAAAATAAAAAATATAAAAATGTATACTGCTGTCGCAGCTATTTTATAAAAAAAAATTAGTGAAATTGATTTATAATTAACTAAAGTGAGATACTTTTGTTAAACCAAAAAAAAATATAAACAAAACAACCTTGTACCTGTTCGTGACACAAGAAAGAAAAAAAAATTAATTGAACCATAAATATAACAGATAACTTTAATTCGATCGAAGAAAACTGTTTGACTTTTTATAGCAACAACTTTGACCTCAAAATTAGAGTTTGATATTAAGAATTGGAATATGAAACTTTGCAGATAGTTTCAATATATGATTCCTAACAAAATGGCATTTATGGATTTTAAAATTAAACACGAATTTGTGATTTTAATTTAAGGAAGCAAGAACAGGGGACGTACGGTTTAAATGGTAAAAAGATTTAATAAAGTAAATTGGTTTAACAAAATTGGTTGTTGTAATTGATACTGATGATGGATAACGTTCAGATTATATCAATAATAAAAATTGATCAAGTGTTTATATGGAAGAGGACGATCGTCAGGCTATCGAGTAGGGGAAGAAGAAAATAAAATAAAAAACAGGATAGCGATGTAAAACAGATAAAGGGAAACATTATAATATGCTCTGTGATTCCTAATTATTATATTCGGTATTATAAATATAAATATGATAATGATAGACAACAGTTAATTTTATTAATAATACAAATACTATTAATAATCATAGAAATAATAATATCATTTATTTATCATTTATAATAATAATATCAAGTAATAATAATAATAATATTAATAATAATATTAATATTATTAATAATAATAATAATGATAATAATAACATTATTAAATTTAATAATAATGAAATGTATTATTTTCTACTAATAATAATGAATCAATTTTGGAATTAGAAATATATAGATAAAATACTAATAATAACAATTTTAAGGTTTCAAATTTCATATCTATATAATAATTATAATACAATTAGTAATGATATTAATATAAGTCTTTATCATAGTGAAAGTACTATAAATATAGCAATTATATTTTTTATCTTTTAGTAATTTAATATGTTGATATTACATATTATTAAGTATATAATAACATCTAATATACATACTAGCACATTTTTATTATTTAGTACTTATATATATTTTATAATTTCAAACTATTATATACTTACATTTTTATGTATATATATATATACATATTTTATATCCAATCAATTGTTCGTGAATCGTCGGATGTCGTCAAAGGTTAAATGTTTACAGTTCAAAGATTTTTAGACTCAATTAAAGTGATTTTGCTTATCGTGTCGAAACCATATACAGTTTAAGTTTAAATTTGGTCGGAAATTTCTGGGTCATCACAGTACCTACCCGTTAAAGAAATTTCGTCTCGAAATTTGAGTGAGATGGTCATGGCTAACAATAAAAATGTTTTCATGACAATTATGAGTTGATAAATAAAGTTTTATCATCATTGAGTAATATGGATAAAACAATTCGATTATTCGAAGTGTATGAGTGAAGTTATCACAAACGAGTGAAATGAGTAATTGCAGATTCGTCTTAACCGGTGACGTAGTCACGTTTGAATTTAGAAAATAAGATGCGTCTTAACTTTTGACGTTGTCCTGGTTGAATTCTGGAATTCAAGAGATTTAAAGAAAATCTTCGAGATCTAAAAGATTTGATTCTTCAGCGAATCAGGAAATTAGGATCTATCTAATTAATTGCGGAGATCTGCCTTGATTTTTCTATCAAATATTTCACTATAAATTAACTTCTTCCGTTCCGTTACTTTTACCATTCCTATACTCAATTTCCAAATTCAAAAGATTGTGAAAATGCTTAATCCAGTTCTGATCCTTGTCCTTATCCTTACTATCGCAACAATTATTCTCCTTTTCTAACTTCTGCCAGAGGAATCTGCTTACTTCTACTTTGCCCTTGGGGTTATAGTGCTTTTAATTCTCCCGTGTCTTTAAATTACGATAAACATTGATATTCACGGTTTGTAATTTTCGTGTTGCTATTGGGCTTTATATTTTTCTCTTATATTTAGGAGCTCATTGCCTTTTTTATTATGCTCCCGACCTCTAGTAAAGCGAGTAACGGTCCAGAATTCGTAAGTATGAAATTTCAGATAAACATCATGTTCTAAATAAGAAAGAAGGTTTTAGCACGATTTGATTTGTCAAATTACCAGAATCATTGAAAATAGAACTATCAAGAATATACTTTCCTGATAGGTTCAGAAGTTAAGCAGAATGAAAGAGTTATGTAACATGGCACATGATGACGTTATGATCTGTGAATCATCACGTTCCATTAGAAACTCAACATGACCTACTGTAATATAATCACGTTGATCAAGTGTCATTATAATATACTAATTCATGCATCAATTTCCAACACTACTTCAAAAAAATTCATATTTTTAATTCGAAATTTTTTATTCTTCAGAATTTAGAAACTAAAATAGTTTCCTTTATGATGAAACGCAGATATCGCGGAGCGATAAATAATTTCAGATAAGAATAGTTATGAATTTATCTTCAGAAATATCGAGGATATTTATAATGAAATATATGATGATATCTTAGAATTGTAAAATATCTAAGATCAAAGGATGATGAAGAATATTGTCCGCAATGGTTTAAAGTAAGGAGTAAGGTATTCGCTATAGATTTAATCAGAAACAGAATCATCCGGATTCTTTATGTACAAGTTTAGTCCTTGTGATTTGTTCAGAGTCTCCTTCATGGTTTGCTCAATTCGTTTTTCAGTATTAAAACTTTCTTTTGAACTTCTCCAACATATCCTTCTTTATCATCAAACTTTTGACTGTTAAAGTCATCTATAGATTTTGCTGCTTTATCAGTTCTTTTGATACTCAGAATTGATTCGCAGGCTTAGTATTTTTTTAGAATTTTAGAATTGGAGATCATAATTTCAAGAGGTAAAGGTTATATGTATACATATAACTGTTGATGTAGAAACGTTACGAGATTCAAAATACTGATTATTAATTCTCGATAATTGGTATGGTAAATTTTCGTTATAAGATGTGGATGAGTATATGATAAATTTTAATTAACAAATGTAATGATTCTTCAGAGAGACTTAAGCCAATGAGTAATGAAGTTGCTTGTAAGTTTCTGCTAATGTGGTGAGATATAAACGGTTCCCCGGTAATGATGATGAAGGGGTAATTGTTTTAATAAGGTTTATTCGAATGAAAAATTGAAGTTGATTTGTTGGAGCTGTGACAAAATTGGCTAATTTGAAAAAGAATTGCAATGTTATTTTCGGTAATAACAATGCCAAAGGAGCTATCACAGATACGTGTTAAACTTCTACTTGGGTTCCGGAAGTTCTCCCAGGTGCATGACTGTGGATAACATGTGGTTGGATCATCATCTCGATTGAGGTGTTTTCAAGAATCATGAAAGGTTTGAACGCAGATCGTAATCGTCAAGATACAAATGAAGTTTAGGATGGAATCAAATGGCAAACTTGAAGAATTTTTTAGTTTCATATGTTATAATCAATATTTTAATTCATTTTAATTGTCCAATGTTGGTAGTCCTCAGTTGATAGTCCACAGTTAGCAATATATAATATTTGAAATAATTAATACATGTCGTGACCTGTGTACATGTATCAGACTCGATCACAACTCAAAGTATATATATTATTTAAGAATCAACCTCAACCCTGTATAGCTAACTCGATCATTACTGCATATAGAGTGTCTATGATTATTCCAAATAATATATATAGATGCATCGATATGATATGTTGATGTTAAAGCTAAGGGGTATAAAATACTATTAAATTTTACAAGGAAATACTATTAAATACGATACAATTTTACACAAGATATTTATTTATTTATAGAATGGATATACTTAAACCTTGCTACAACACTTATAGGCAGTGTACCTAATCGTACAGTAGTGTAGTTTTTAGTAAGTCCGGTTCTTTCCACAGGGAATCTTTTAAACAAAGCTTAACGCTATATTAGTTTAATTTATAAAAATACAAATATATATAAGTAATATTATTATTATAAAAGGGGGTTTTTACCGTTTAATGACCGGTTTGTCAATTTTAAAAATTTTAGTCGCAGTTAAAACCTAATGTAAAGTATTAAATAAATAAAAGACTTAATTTAAAGCGTAAAATAAATAACGATGCTGAAATTGCAATAAATAAAAGTGCGATAAAATAAAATTGCAATAATTTAAAAGTACGATAATTAAAAGTGCAATTAAATACAATAACAATAAATAAAAGTGCGATAATTAGAAGTGCAATTAAATATAAAATAAAGGAAATTAAATATGAAATAAAAGAATTATGCTTATTAAAACTTCCGTAATCATGATGTTTGACGTGTTGATTTTAGTTTTATGCCCATTGGTTAATTGTCCTTTGTCCTGGATTATTTAATATGTCCGTCTGGTTTTTGTCCATAACAGTCCATCAGTCATAAATATAAAGTGCGAGTGTCCTCGTCAAATTATCCTTATACCCGAAGTCAAATATTCCAACTAATTGGGGACTTAAACTGTAACAAGGTTTTAATACTTTGTTTAATAATTACACCAGGTTATCGACTGCGTGTAACCCAAGGTTTTAATACTTTGTTATCAATTATGCCAAGTGTCCTTGTACATAATTTCACCCCTGTTTTAATAATTCCATAGACTATTAATCCATTCCCGTGTCCGGATAAATGAACGATTATTCGTACATATAAATACCCCGCCCATCGTGTCCGATCGAGTGTATATGGTTATTTATAGGGACGTCCAATTGTAAATCTTTATATTAAAATTAACAAACTATCATTTAGTTAAACAAATATAAAGCCCATTAATAGCCCATAGTCTAATTTCCACAAGTGTCGTTCTTTTGTCCAAACCCCAATTATGGTACAAAGCCCAATTACCCAATTTTAATATTTTTAGCCCAACATCATGATTACTTCGGATTAAATAAGCATAATAATAACTTAGCTACGAGACATTAAATTAAAAAGGTTGAACATAACTTACAATGATTAAAAATAGCGTAGCGTTACACGGACAGAATTTCGACTTACACTCTTACAACATTCGCTAACATACCCTTATTATTAGGATTTAAAATTAAAATTAAAATTAAAATATAAATATATATATATATTTACGTATATAGAGAGAGATTGATATATGTTGAATGATGCACCAAACACTCGATTTTATAGGCCTTGTGAGCTGGAAAAGATGCTCATACGATCGCATGGAGTTTCTTCCTCCAGGCCATGCGATCGCATGGCCTCTATTTACAGCTCACATGAGCTTGTTTTCTTATGCCGACGGTTTTTAAATATAATATAATATATATATTAATTTTAAGAATTAATTATATATTATATTATATTCATGTACATAGTTGACTTGTAATTTTTAGTCCGTTGCGTCGAGCGTTCAGAGTTGACTCTGGTCCCGGTTCCGGATTTTCGAACATCCTTGCGTACAATTTAATATCTTGTACTTTGCGTTTTGAATCTTGTACTCTTGTAATTTCGAGACGTTTCTTATCAATAATTGGAACCTCTTTGATTGTATTTTGTACTTTTGAACTTTTTGGTCGTTTGCGTCTTCAATTCGTCGAATCTGTCTTTTATCTTCACCTTTTATTATTTAAACGAATATCACTTGTAAATAGAACAATTGCAACTAAAAGCTTGTCTTTCTTGAGGAATAATGCTATGAAATATATGTTCGTTTTTAGCATTATCAAATATTCCCACACTTGAGCGTTGCTTGTCCTCAAGCAATATAGTCTTGAAATACTAGAATCACTTCTTTATTCTTCACACTTTGTACATCAGTGATTTCTTTACGGCGGTATTAACAATGGTAGTAACGATATGGTTTACAGTCCCACATGACTATAAAATTTAGATCCATTAAGGAAATTGGATCTTTATGAAAACATTTGATCTTTTTGAAAATTAAATTTATCTTTTACCCTAGATAAGTTTTCCGGATTAATCCTTCACCGGTGTTTGCAAAATATTTTTGTGGCTTTGGTGGGTTTCAGATTTGAAAATTTTAGCTCAAAACTTGCGGTTTTGTGTCACCCACTTGCTAACCTTGTATTAGGAAAACAACACATCCAGTATACTTGCTCCGAATATTACCTTTCGATAAACTACCGTCCGGTTGTAAAGGAAAGCTTTAAACAAGCAACTGTTAAGGCAATGTCCCCTGACATGCTTTTAATTATGGTCTTATAACGTGTCGGACGCAATTACTATCATTGGTAGGAGCAATAGTAAAGCTCACCCTTATAATTTTTCGGTCTGGCACAAGGTCCTATCTTTGACCATGCTATACAACCACCGTTCTTACAGTTGACACCCGATTTGGTTCAGGTGACCTAATGAATTCCAGTTGAATTCCTAGAATTTTACGTTCAATGGTAATGAACGCATTGAAAATGGGTTTTCAGAAAACAAATCGGTTTATAATTTGATCAAAATATTTTCTCGTTCAAGCTCGAGTTTAGATATCATTGAATTCCATGAGTTTAAATTCTCGATCTTTAAGGTCAATCTCTAGGATTGAGTAATATCAGTCTTAAAAGCTGATTTTTGATCTTTAAGGATATTATCCTTTCTGGGGATTTGATTCATTAGTCTTTTCCAGCTAATTTGCATGGCGTCCTCCCCATTTTACGAGACAGATCCTCTCATGGTTAGGATAAGTCTGACCACTTGGCGACCCTGTTTGATGCCGAGGTCCGTGGATTTCCTGCTGATTTTAGAGATGACTTTTCTAGGTTTTTCGTCAACCTACAGCTGGTCTGGACGACAACTTTATGACCTAAATCAAGAAGCGCCTTTTTTTTGGAAGACTTTACTTCCTTTTAATGATGGAATTGATTCATCGTGTAGATGCATCTTTCTTACAGTAAATCGGGTAAAACTGTTTAGTTTAGTCCAAAGCAAAAGTATTTTCAGTTATTTGTTACAGAAATATGTGACATATGTTTAAAATAACTTGGTAAATTTTCCCATACTTGGCTTTTATTTTCTTTTATTTGCCTTTTTGTTCTCCTCTATTCCATTCTTAAATGAATTCTAACATTTTGGTTTGTTTCTCAATTTATGTCCTTTCCGAGGTAACAATAATTTCGGTGTTAACACCTAGTTTTATCGTTCATAAATATGTATAAACATGATTTTGAGTTCATTGAAAATTTTAAAAATTTTTACTAGAAGTGGGTAGTCAGTATATAAGACTAGGGCTGTTCTTTGTTATCAGAGAGCACTAGATTCTAATACAACTACTGCTTTACTAGTATTTCTAATGGTAACCAAGTGTATAAATCAAATATTTTTAAAATTCGAAAGAATTTAACCCCTTCCCACACTTAAGATCTTGCAATGCCCTCATTTGCAAGAAATCAGTAACAATTTAAATTATTGAGGGTGATTAGCGTAGAAAAATGATTAAATTTTACCAAAGTTTCCAAACATATTGGCGTTTGTTTGCTGAATGATAAATGGTGCACATCATTTGTTCATTCCGTCTTGTTGTTACATCACATTTGTTTTTCGTTTTGTCGTCAAAACTAGCTTTTGCTGAACTTAATGCCAGTCTTTGAAAATGCGCTGTTTTAACCTGTTTTGTACAATCGACAATATACATACATACAAATACAAACATGCATGGCAATTTGAAATGGGATTTATATCCCACTTTTAAATCCTAAATGTAAAATATTAGTACACAATAATAATAAAAATGATAAAAATTACACAAATATATCCAATAACATAAGTTTAAACATGAAAAAGTCAAAAGATAAAAAACATAACAATCATAAAAATAACCAAATGAAACCAAATCAGTCTGGATAGGGGTTCCAGTTCATCTCGTCAGGTGGGTTCCATTGTTGGTTATAGGTGTCCTGATAGGCTAGGTTATAGTCATATCGGTTAAAGGGTGGTCGGATATCGGGGCTGTGTGGCGGAAAATGAGCAGGTCGAGTAGGCACGTAATTATTTGGTACCTGATATGATAGTTGGCTCATGATTTGGTGCTGATGAACTAACCAGCTATCATGTTGGCGTCACCTATAATCCTCGTATACTCGCTCAGAGTTCCATTGCTCGTACATACTATGTCTGGCCGCGCTCATCATTGATTCTTCATCTATACGAACGTCCACGTCAAGAATAGCATCTCGAATGACATCCTTGATGTCTTCCGCTTCCTCCATTTCTTCGTCTGAACCCCTTTCTTCCTGTGGATGATTACCTTCATAGGGTACTGCCTGGTTGCGTCTACTTTTCAATACCTTAGCACCCACATAAACTTTCAATCCTAAAGGCTCAACCTGTTCTCTACAAACCTGTAATGGACCCCCTTGGTTCCTATCAACACCTAAATACTCTCCAATGAGAGTAACAATAATACCTCCTCCTATTATACTCCCTTCCTGCATTCCTTCTACCATTTTAGATAAATAAAAACCAACACAGTAAGGAATATTAACAAAGCTTCTTGGGTCCCGAATACACTTTAGGTAGAATAAATCACGTAAGGTCAGTTTTTCCTTATTGTGACCTCTTTGTGTAATCGAGTAGCCAAAAATCTATGAATCACACGAAGCTCAGCTTTGTTAATATGTAAGTAGGAGTGTTTTCCTCCTAGTGTAAAAACATTTTAGTTTGACATACGCCTCCAAACGGCGTCAGCGTCAAAGTTCCTATCTACCCTTTCCCCATGATAAATCAAGCTCATACAATCGGGTAGTAACAATTCACTAGGAGTGTAAATCTGTAATGCCCTGGCCATGTCCATCATGGACATCCTGTACATCCTACCGCCAAGGATAAATCTAAGAAAACTTCTATCATCTAACCTATCTACATCTACATTTAACTCTATAGTACTCATTAACTCAACACACCATTCCTTATATACAGGTCGACGAATAGTGAAAAGACGTTCCCAATCTGTAAAAGAAGAACTACCATACCTTTGTACCAAATGCTGTCTAACACGGTCAGCTAGATGGACCGTTTCCAAAGGATTCCAATTAATTACCCTTGGCACCTCTACCTCTTTTGTTACTAATTTGAACTTATTACTTTGATATGCCGGGTAATCTCTCCATCGTCTGTCGAATCTCAAATTAGGATGCAATGTGTGTTCCGGAATTATTGGGTATTCGACAGGTGGATGTGGGGGAAATACTGTGAATTCATTAGGTAACTGTAGCGGATCATAATAGGGTACGTGCTGTTCAGGCTGATGTTGTGGTTCCTGTTGTGGTTGTTGTTCAGGTTCATATTGCATTTCTGGTTCTGGTTCTGGAGCTGGAGCAGGCTGTCTAGATGATGATGCTCCTGAACCTCCCGTATCGGCTTTCTGCAAAACACATTAAACACAAAATTTGTGCATCCAAGTATGCATTAGTGTTAGCAAAATAACAACTTAAAACAATCACAAAAACATGTTAAATCAAACTTAAACTTATACACATTTTCACAATTTTTCACAATTCTACACTTTTTCAAATGAGCACATATGAAAATGTATACAAAGTTCATAAGCATTTATCTCAAATAACATGTTAAAATAGTCATTACTAATAATTAAACAAGTCTCAAATGGCAATTACATCAAATTAATCAAGTTCATGAATTTTGGACTTAAAAAGTCCACTTTAATCTCCAAAAATCATTTTTTGGGATCAATGTTTGGATCATTTAACTACCTAAACATGTTACACTACTCAATTTAACAATAATTCATGACAAAAATCGGTCATAACCTGTTTATATCAAAAAGCCCCAAATTGCTCAAGAACACAAACCCTAGATTTCTAAAATTTTTGAAGTTTTTAGCTTCAAATCATGTTAAATAGCATCAATCTAGATTATACATGCATAAAATACTAACAATTAAACACTAATTACACTAGAAATCAACAAAATTGCATTAGGTAAAATATTGGTAATTATCACAAAAACTAGGAATTTATAGAGTTTAGGGGTGTAATTTTTACCTTTTTGCTGAAGAATGCGAATCTAGGCATGATTAGAGCAAGAAAAATGACGAATTACGGTGGAAAAATGATGAAAATTGGTGAGATTTTGAGAGATTTTTGGGTATGTGTGTTGTGTTGTGTGGAGAAGAACAGTTCAACTGGCATTTTGAGTCTGGCCCAAAATTTGCCTCCATGCGATCGCATGGAGGTGTAGGGAGAATCCCATGCGATCGCATGGGTGCCCGGCTACAGTGTTTTTCAGGTTTTTTTTTTTTTTTTTTTTTTTTTAACTTACACTTTATAAAACATAAAATTAATATAATTTTAACAATTTGCTTCTTTTTAAGAGCGAGGGTGTTTCGGATCGTTGTCCTAGTTCGTCCCTCGACAAAATTTTAAAATTTGTCAATTTAAAGCGTGGTTTTTAAAAGTAAAGATTTTTGGGGTTTTTTTTTTTGGCATACTTTAATTCAATAAAATTAAAAATAATGATAATAAAAGTTCTCGTCCCTCCCTTGGGTAAAGCAATTTCGGTTCAAAGACCTAGTCTTCAACTTACGACGAATTTTAAAAATCATATTTTTAACTTAGCGAAATAAAGTAAATTTTTGTTTTTAAATTCACACCAAACTTAAATTTAAAATTCATAAAATTAAAAATTTATATTTTAAAAAGTAAAAATTCACACCAAACTTATATTATATTTTTGATTTTAAACATACAAACTTATATTAAAATTTTCAAATATTTATAATTTTAAAGAAGTTTACAATATTAATTTAATATTAATTTTAATAACATGGTAAAAATAAAATTAAAAATCTTTTTTGGCTTTTATCCCACTTTAATCAATCAAATATTATCAAAAATATACGCCCCTCTTTTTGGTAAAGTAATTTCGGTTCCATGACCTAATTTAACTCATGACGAATTTTTGAAATATTTTGAGTTAATTGATTAAAGATATTTATACCTTAAGAATAAACGTTAAATTTCGCAGTGATGTAATAAATTTTTGTATGATATCAACATTTTCGATCGCAGGACCTAATTTCATCGAATACCAATTTAATACTTTATAGCGAACAAATTAGCGTTTATTATCAAAAGGTTAAAAATAAAAATAAAAATAAAAACTGTACAAACTTACCTGTGAAATAGATTTCTTAGTGATATACTCTAGCTTACTCATAAGATAGTCGGACTAATTGGTTTTCCATGGCTACATAGGCGTAACCTCAAGCATTTAATGTTTTTTCTTCTAAACATATGAACGGTCCATCTCTGTATAGAGTAACAAATTCGGTATTTGAATAGGTTTGATTATTTGAACATTTACCTTCGTGTGACCATTTTCCGCATTTGTGACATTTTTCAAGGTGTCGTGCTCTTCTTTTCGCTGCGGATTTTGATTTTCCTTTACGAAATTGTAACTTATTATCTTCGCATCTGGATTCTTTTCTTACTCCGTCCAATTTACCTCTGATTAATGATACTATTTCACTCGAAAGTGTGTCATTATTACGTTTAGTGATCAAAGCGTGTAGCATTAGACCATGGTTTAGTTCACAGGAAGTCTTCATTTCGTAAAAACCTAAAAAAATAAAAATTCAGAATGGGGGGAGAAGACTAGTTCTTTAGGGTCTACTAGGGAAAGACCATTCAGGTTCCATTTTCGAGAACTACACGAAAACAGAAAATCTAACTCTAACAGAAATACATATTATCCTTAAAAGACTTGATTCTCCCCACACTTAGTTAGCTGTGGTATCGAAATTGTGATTAACTTCGTTGTCAACTTCCATCGGACTATCTATGTAATGTTTAACTCTGTGACCATTAACTTTAAATTCAATCCCATTTGAATTTATTAATTCTATCGTTCCGTATGGGAAAACTCTTTTGACTATAAATAGTCCAGACCATCTTGATTTCAATTTTTCAGGAAATAGCTTGAATCGTGAATTGAAAAGAAGAACTCTATCTCCTTCTTTAAATTCTTTTGAACTTCTGATTCTTTTATCATGCCATTTCTTCGTTCTTTCCTTATAGATTAACGAATTTTCGTATGCTTCTTGTCTTAATTCTTCTAATTCGTTTAATGGACTTAATCGTAGACGTCCAACTTCATGTAAATCAAGATTACATGTCTTCAAAGCCCAAAATGCTTTGTGTTCAATTTCTACTGGAAGATGACATGCTTTTCCGTAAACGAGTCTAAAAGGTGTGGTTCCAATTGGAGTTTTGTAGGCTGTTCTAAAAGCCCAGAGTGCATCCTCCAATTTTATGGACCATTCCTTCGGATTTGATCCTACGGTTTTTTCTAGAATATGTTTTAAAGCTCGGTCGGTATTTTCAACTTGTCCACTTGTTTGTGGATGATATGCAGTGGAGATTTTATGAGTTACTCCATATCTTTTAAGAACTTTCTCAAGTTGAATATGACAGAAATGAGTTCCCCGATCACTTATTAAAGCTTTCGGTGTTCAAAACCTTGCAAAAAGACATTTTAAAAAGTTGACTACAACTCGTGCATCGTTAGTTGGGAGAGCTTGTGCTTCCGCCCATTTAGATACATAATCAATGGCAACGAGAATGTAGAGATTATTATGAGATTTTGGAAATGGACCCATAAAGTCAATACCCCAAATGTCAAATACTTCACATACTTGAATGACATTTTGTGGCATTTCATCACGTTGACTTATTTTTCCTGCCCTTTGACAAGCATCACAGAATTTGCAAAGAAGGTTTGCGTCTTTGTAAATTGTAGGCCAATAGAATCCAGCATCATAAACTTTTCTTGATGTTAGTTGAGGCCCATAATGCCCTCCTGTTGGTCCTGTGTGACAATGGTTTAAAATTTTACTAGCTTCATCTCCGAATACACATCGGCGTATTATTCCATCTGGACAACTTTTAAACAAATGTGGATCTTCCCAGAAATAGTGTTTTATATCACTAAAGAATTTCTTTCGTTTTTGGTACGATAATCCTTTTTCAAGGAATCCACATACTAAGTAGTTTGCATAGTCTGCAAACCATGGAATTTCATTATAATCTATCTTCAATGGAAATTCATCAGGAAAGTTGTCTTGTATGGCCGATTCATTTAGAACTTCTAATTCGGGATTTTCAAGACGAGAAAGATGATCAGCTGCGAGATTTTCTGCTCCTCTTTTATCTCGGATTTCAATATCGAACTCTTGTAAGAGTAAATTCCAACGGATTAATCGTGGTTTGGCATCTTCTTTCGAAAATAGGTATCTAAGAGCAGAATGGTCAGTATAGACTACCGTTTTAGCTAGAACGAGATATGATCGAAATTTGTCAAAAGCAAAGACAATAGCAAGGAGTTCTTTTTCAGTAGTTGTATAGTTCGTTTGTTCTCCTTGTAACGTCTTACTAGCATAATATATAGGTTGAAATCGTTTTTCAATCCTTTGTCCTAAAACGGCTCCCATTGCAAAATCACTTGCATCGCACATAAGTTCAAAAGGTAGATTCCAATTTGGAGTTATCATGATCGGCGCATTAGTGAGTTTCTCTTTAAGAATATTAAAAGATTTGATACACTCATCTGGAAAGATGAATGGAGCATCCTTTTCTAGGAGTTTATTCATAGGAGTGGCAATTTTAGAAAAATATTTTATGAAACGTCGGTAAAAACTGGCATGCCCTAGAAAACTCCTAACTCCTCTAACATTGGTGGGATGTGGAAGTTTAGCAATTACATCTACTTTAGCTCTATCCACTTCAATTCCTTCCTTTGAAATTTTATGACCAAGAACTGAAATGTCCCGTTCTTATTGATTAAAAACGTTCCATATTAATTGATTTCGTTGCGAGGTTTTGACCTCTATATGAGACATTTTTCAAAGACTGCATTCATTTTTAAAACAAACCATAACCTTTATTTCATAGATAAAGGTTTTAAAAAGCTTTACGTAGATTATCAAATAATGATAATCTAAAATATCCGGTTTACACACGACCATTACATAATGGTTTACAATACAATTATGTTACAACAAAATAAGTTTCTTGAATGCAGTTTTTACACAATATCATACAAGCATGGACTCCAAATCTCGTCCTTATTTAAGTATGCGACAGCGGAAGCTCTTAATAATCACCTGAGAATAAACATGCTTAAAACGTCAACAAAAATGTTGGTGAGTTATAGGTTTAACCTGTATATATCAAATCATAATAATAGACCACAAGATTTCATATTTCAATACACATCCCATACATAGAGATAAAAATCATTCATATGGTGAACACCTGGTAACCGACATTAACAAGATGCATATATAAGAATATCCCCATCATTCCGGGACACCCTTCGGATATGATATAAATTTCGAAGTACTAAAGCATCCGGTACTTTGGATGGGGTTTGTTAGGCCCAATAGATCTATCTTTAGGATTCGCGTCAATTAGGGTGTCTGTTCCCTAATTCTTAGATTACCAGACTTAATAAAAAGGGCATATTCGATTTCGATAATTCAACCATAGAATGTAGTTTCACGTACTTGTGTCTATTTTGTAAATCATTTATAAAACCTGCATGTATTCTCATCCCAAAAATATTAGATTTTAAAAGTGGGACTATAACTCACTTTCACAGATTTTTACTTCGTCGGGAAGTAAGACTTGGCCACTGGTTGATTCACAAACCTATAACAATATATACATATATATCAAAGTATGTTCAAAATATATTTACAACACTTTTAATATATTTTGATGTTTTAAGTTTATTAAGTCAGCTGTCCTCGTTAGTAACCTACAACTAGTTGTCCACAGTTAGATGTACAGAAATAAATCGATAAATATTATCTTGAATCAATCCACGACCCAGTGTATACGTATCTTAGTATTGATCACAACTCAAACTATATATATTTTGGAATCAACCTCAACCCTGTATAGCTAACTCCAACATTCACATATAGAGTGTCTATGGTTGTTCCGAAATATATATAGATGTGTCGACATGATAGGTCGAAACATTGTATACGTGTCTATGGTATCTCAAGATTACATAATATACAATACAAGTTGATTAAGTTATGGTTGGAATAGATTTGTTACCAATTTTCACGTAGCTAAAATGAGAAAAATTATCCAATCTTGTTTTACCCATAACTTCTTCATTTTAAATCCGTTTTGAGTGAATCAAATTGCTATGGTTTCATATTGAACTCTATTTTATGAATCTAAACAGAAAAATTATAGGTTTATAGTCGGAAAAATAAGTTACAAGTCGTTTTTGTAAAGGTAGTCATTTCAGTCGAAAAAACGACGTCTAGATGACCATTTTAGAAAACATACTTCCACTTTGAGTTTAACCATAATTTTTGGATATAGTTTCATGTTCATAATAAAAATCATTTTATCAGAATAACAACTTTTAAATCAAAGTTTATCATAGTTTTTAATTAACTAACCCAAAACAGCCCGCGGTGTTACTACGACGGCGTAAATCCGGTTTTACGGTGTTTTTCGTGTTTCCAGGTTTTAAATCATTAAGTTAGCATATCATATAGATATAGAACATGTGTTTAGTTGATTTTAAAAGTCAAGTTAGAAGGATTAACTTTTGTTTGCGAACAAGTTTAGAATTAACTAAACTATGTTCTAGTGATTACAAGTTTAAACCTTCGAATAAGATAGCTTTATATGTATGAATCGAATGATGTTATGAACATCATTACTACCTTAAGTTCCTTGGATAAACCTACTGTAAAAGAGAAAAATGGATCTAGCTTCAATGGATCCTTGGATGGCTCGAAGTTCTTGAAGCAAAATCATGACACGAAAACAAGTTCAAGTAAGATCATCACTTGAAATAAGATTGTTATAGTTATAGAAATTGAACCAAAGTTTGAATATGATTATTACCTTGTATTAGAATGATAACCTACTGTAAGAAACAAAGATTTCTTGAGGTTGGATGATCACCTTACAAGATTGGAAGTGAGCTAGCAAACTTGAAAGTATTCTTGATTTTATGAAACTAGAACTTTTGGAATTTATGAAGAACACTTAGAACTTGAAGATAGAACTTGAGAGAGATCAATTAGATGAAGAAAATTGAAGAATGAAAGTGTTTGTAGGTGTTTTTGGTCGTTGGTGTATGGATTAGATATAAAGGATATGTAATTTTGTTTTCATGTAAATAAGTCATGAATGATTACTCATATTTTTGTAATTTTATGAGATATTTCATGCTAGTTGCCAAATGATGGTTCCCACATGTGTTAGGTGACTCACATGGGATGCTAAGAGCTGATCATTGGAGTGTATATACCAATAGTACATACATCTAAAAGCTGTGTATTGTACGAGTACGAATACGGGTGCATACGAGTAGAATTGTTGATGAAACTGAACGAGGATGTAATTGTAAGCATTTTTGTTAAGTAGAAGTATTTTGAATAGTGTCTTGAAGTCTTTCAAAAGTGTATGAATACATATTAAAACACTACATGTATATACATTTTAACTGAGTCGTTAAGTCATCGTTAGTCGTTACATGTAAATGTTGTTTTGAAACCTTTAGGTTAACGATCTTGTTAAATGTTGTTAACCCAATGTTTATAATATCAAAAGAGATTTTAAATTATTATATTATCATGATATTATGATGTACGAATATCTCTTAATATGATATATATACATTAAATGTCGTTACAACGATAATCGTTACATATATGTCTCGTTTCAAAATCATTAAGTTAGTAGTCTTGTTTTTACATATGTAGTTCATTGTTAATATACTTAATGATATGTTTACTTATCATAATATCATGTTAACTATATATATAACCATATATATGTCATCATATAGTTTTTACAAGTTTTAACGTTCGTGAATCACCGGTCAACTTGGGTGGTCAATTGTCTACATGAAACCTATTTCAATTAATTAAGTCTTAACAAGTTTGATTGCTTAACATGTTGGAAACATTTAATCATGTAAATATCAATCTCAATTAATATATATAAACATGGAAAAGTTCGGGTCACTACAGTACCTACCCGTTAAATAAATTTCGTCCCGAAATTTTAAGCTGTTGAAGGTGTTGACGAATCTTCTGGAAATAGATGCGGGTATTTCTTCTTCATCTGATCTTCACGCTCCCAGGTGAACTCAGGTCCTCTACGAGCATTCCATCGAACCTTAACAATTGGTATCTTGTTTTGCTTAAGTCTTTTAACCTCACGATCCATTATTTCGACGGGTTCTTCGATGAATTGAAGTTTTTCGTTGATTTGGATTTCATCTAACGGAATAGTGACATCTTCTTTAGCAAAACATTTCTTCAAATTCGAGACGTGGAAAGTGTTATGTACAGCCGCGAGTTGTTGAGGTAACTCAAGTCGGTAAGCTACTAGTCCGACACGATCAATAATCTTGAATGGTCCAATATACCTTGGATTTAATTTCCATCGTTTACCAAATCGAACAACGCCTTTCCAAGGTGCAACTTTAAGCATGACCATCTCTCCAATTTCAAATTCTATATCTTTTCTTTTAATGTCAGCGTAGCTCTTTTGTCGACTTTGGGCGGTTTTCAACCGTTGTTGAATTTGGATGATCTTCTCGGTAGTTTCTTGTATAATCTCCGGACCCGTAATCTGTCTATCCCCCACTTCACTCCAACAAATCGGAGACCTGCACTTTCTACCATAAAATGCTTCAAACGGCGCCATCTCAATGCTTGAATGGTAGCTGTTGTTGTAGGAAAATTCTGCTAACGGTATATGTCCATCCCAACTGTTTCCGAAATCAATAACACATGCTCGTAGCATGTCTTCAAGCGTTTGTATCGTCCTTTTGCTCTGCCCATCAGTTTGTGGATGATAGGCAGTACTCATGTCTAGACGAGTTCCTAATGCTTGCTGTAATGTCTGCCAGAATCTTGAAATAAATCTGCCATCCCTATCAGAGATAATAGAGATCGGTATTCCATGTCTGGAGACGACTTCCTTCAAATACAGTCGTGCTAACTTCTCCATCTTGTCATCTTCTCTTATTGGCAGGAAGTGTGCTGATTTGGTGAGACGATCAACTATTACCCAAATAGTATCAAAACCACTTGCAGTCCATGGCAATTTAGTGATGAAATCCATGGTAATGTTTTCCCATTTCCATTCCGGGATTTCGGGTTGTTGAAGTAGACCTGATGGTTTCTGATGCTCAGCTTTGACCTTAGAACACGTCAAACATTCTCCTACGTATTTAGCAACATCGGCTTTCATACCCGGCCACCAAAAATATTTCCTGAGATCCTTGTACATCTTCCCCGTTCCAGGATGTATTGAGTATCTAGTTTTATGAGCTTCTCTAAGTACCATTTCTCTCATATCTCCAAATTTTGGTACCCAAATCCTTTCAGCCCTATACCGGGTTCCGTCTTCCCGAATATTAAGATACTTCTCCGATCCTTTGGGTATTTCATCCTTTAAATTTCCCTCTTTTAAAACTCCTTGTTGCGCCTCCTTTATTTGAGTAGTAAGGTTATTATGAATCATTATATTCATAGATTTTACTCGAATGGGTTCTCTGTCCTTCCTGCTCAAGGCATCGGCTACCACATTTGCCTTCCCCGGGTGGTAACGAATCTCAAAGTCGTAATCATTCAACAATTCAATCCACCTACGCTGCCTCATATTCAGTTGTTTCTGATTAAATATGTGTTGAAGACTTTTGTGGTCGGTATATATAATACTTTTGACCCCATATAAGTAGTGCCTCCAAGTCTTTAATGCAAAAACAACCGCGCCTAATTCCAAATCATGCGTCGTATAATTTTGTTCGTGAATCTTCAATTGTCTAGACGCATAAGCAATCACCTTCGTTCGTTGCATTAATACACAACCGAGACCTTGCTTTGATGCGTCACAATAAATCACAAAATCATCATTCCCTTCAGGCAATGACAATATAGGTGCTGTAGTTAGCTTTTTCTTCAATAACTGAAACGCTTTCTCTTGTTCATCATTCCATTCAAATTTCTTCCCTTTATGCGTTAATGCAGTCAAGGGTTTTGCTATTCTGGAAAAGTCTTGGATGAACCTTCTGTAGTAACCAGCTAGTCCTAAAAACTGGCGTATGTGTTTCGGAGTTTTCGGGGTTTCCCACTTTTCAACAGTTTCTATCTTTGCCGGATCCACCTTAATACCTTCTTTGTTCACTATGTGACCGAGGAATTGAACTTCTTCCAACCAAAATGCACACTTTGAAAACTTAGCGTACAATTCTTCCTTCCTCAATACTTCTAACACCTTTCTCAAATGTTCACCGTGTTCTTGGTCATTCTTTGAGTAAATAAGTATGTCATCAATGAAAAGAATGACAAACTTGTCAAGGTATGGTCCACACACTCGGTTCGTAAGGTCCATGAACACAGCTGGTGCATTAGTTAAACCAAACGGCATGACCATAAACTCGTAATGACCGTAACGTGTTCTGAAAGCAGTCTTTGGAATATCATCTTCTTTCACCCGCATTTGATGATACCCGGAACGTAAGTCAATCTTTGAATAAACAGACGAGCCTTGTAGTTGATCAAATAAGTCGTCGATTCTCGGTAGTGGGTAGCGGTTCTTGATGGTAAGTTTGTTCAACTCTCAGTAGTCAATACACAACCTGAATGTACCATCTTTCTTCTTGACAAACAAAACAGGAGCTCCCCACGGTGATGTGCTTGGTCGAATGAAACCACGCTCTAAAAGTTCTTGTAATTGGCTTTGCAGTTCTTTCATCTCGCTGGGTGCGAGTCTGTAAGGAGCACGAGCTATTGGTGCAGCTCCTGGTACAAGATCTATTTGAAATTCAACGGATCGATGTGGGGGTAATCCCAGTAATTCTTTCGGAAATACATCGGGAAATTCTTTTGCAATGGGAACATCATTGATGCTCTTTTCTTCAGTTTGTACTTTCTCGACGTGTGCTAGAACAGCATAGCAACCTTTTCTTATTAGTTTTTGTGCCTTCAAATTACTAATAAGATGTAGCTTCGTGTTGCCCTTTTCTCCGTACACCATTAAGGGTTTTCCTTTGTCTCGTATAATGCGAATTGCATTTTTGTAACAGACGATCTCTGCTTTCACTTCTTTCAACCAGTCCATACCGATTATCACATCAAAACTCCCTAACTCTACTGGTATCAAATCAATCTTAAATGTTTCGCTAACCAGTTTAATTTCTCGATTCCGACATATATTATCTGCTGAAATTAATTTACCATTTGCTAATTCGAGTAAAAATTTACTATCCAAAGGCGTCAATGGGCAACTTAATTTAGCACAAAAATCTCTACTCATATAGCTTCTATCCGCACCCGAATCAAATAAAACGTAAGCAGATTTATTGTCAATAAGAAACGTACCCGTAACAAGCTCCGGGTCTTCCTGTGCCTCTGCCGCATTAATATTGAAAACTCTTTCGCGGCCTTGTCCATTCGTGTTCTCCTGGTTCGGGCAATTTCTAATAATGTGGCCCGGTTTTCCACATTTATAACAAACTACATTGGCATAGCTTGCTCCGACACTACTTGCTCCGCCATTACTCGTTCCGACACCATTTGTTCCTTTCGTTCTATTAACCCCTGGTCCGTAGACCTCACACTTCGCCGCGCTATGACCATTTCTTTTACACTTGTTGCAAAATTTGGTGCAGAACCCCGAGTGATACTTTTCACACCTTTGGCATAGCTGCTTCTGATTGTTGTTGTTGTTGTTGCGGTTATTATTGTTGTTGGAATGATTGTTGTAGTTGCTGTTGTTGTTGTTGTTGTTGTTGTTGTTGGGCCGTTTGTTGTAGTTGCGATTGATGTTGCGATTGTTGGGATAATTGTTGCGATTGCTGTTGTTGTTGTATTGGTGATTCTTATCACCATTTTCCTCCCACTTTCTTTTAACTTGCTTCACATTGGCCTCTTCAGCAGTCTGTTCTTTAACTCTTTCTTCAATCTGGTTCACTAGTTTGTGAGCCATTATACATGCCTGTTGTATGGAGGCGGGCTCGTGAGAACTTATATCTTCTTGGATTCTTTCCGGTAATCCTTTCACAAACGCGTCGATCTTCTCTTCCTCATCTTCGAATGCTCCCGGACACAATAGGCACAATTCTGTGAATCGTCTTTCGTACGTGGTAATATCAAATCCTTGGGTTCGTAACCCTCTAAGTTCTGTCTTGAGCTTATTGACCTCGGTTCTGGGACGGTACTTCTCGTTCATCAAGTGCTTGAATGCTGACCACTGTAGTGCGTACGCATCGTCTTGTCCCACTTGCTCTAGATAGGTATTCCACCATGTTAACGCAGAACCTGTGAAGGTATGCATAGCGTACTTCACTTTGTCCTCTTCAGTACACTTACTTATGGCAAACACCGATTCGACCTTCTCGGTCCACCGTTTCAATCCGATCGGTCCTTCGGTTCCATCAAATTCCAAAGGTTTGCAGGCAGTGAATTCTTTGTAGGTGCATCCTACACGATTTCCTGTACTGCTAGATCCAAGGTTATTATTGGTATGTAGCGCAGCCTGTACTGCGGCTATGTTTGAAGCAAGAAAGGCACGAAATTCCTCTTGGCTCATATTCAAGGTGTGTCGAGTAGTCGGTGCCATTTCCTTCAAAATAGTCAAATGAACAAGTTAATCATACAGAATATTAAGAGTAGTCAATAGTATTTCGTAGCATAATATGAACTCATTTATAAAAGCTTTTTCTTCATATTAGCGTTTTATAAGTTTAAATTCGGGTAGTACCTACCCGTTAAGTTCATACTTAGTAGCTAATATACAATTCAACTACTACAATTCTATATGAAAAACTGATTATAATAATATTTCGCGTTCAAACTTTTACACAATATTTTACAACTTACAATACCGCTTATTTTACATATAGCATGAAATATAGCACACAATAAATTTGATACAAGATGGTTGTGAAGATAATTCTAGCTAGTACACAAGTCGTTCAGCAAAGGCA
Source organism: Rutidosis leptorrhynchoides (assembly GCF_046630445.1). Classification (NCBI taxonomy): domain Eukaryota; kingdom Viridiplantae; phylum Streptophyta; class Magnoliopsida; order Asterales; family Asteraceae; genus Rutidosis; species Rutidosis leptorrhynchoides. The sequence goes on from NC_092338.1 coordinate 196,469,036, forward strand.
ATAAAGACACGTAATTCATACGTCCAGAAACAAGTCATGCATTCTGGTTTTACTAGGATTACTTCCCATCCTTGGTATTGTGGAACATAACCGTTATGGCCGTTGATAAGACAGCGTGTTGTAACGTCGTCAAAGGGACGAGGGTTACGTAATGTCCAACAGTCCCGTAACAATCTAAAAACCTCATTTCTTACCCCAATTACCGACTCCGTCACTTTTGGAAACGTTTTGTTTAATAGTTATAGCCCGATGTTCTTGTTCTCACTTTGGTGAGAAGCGAACATTACTAATCCGTAAGCATAACATGCTTCTTTATGTTGCATGTTAGCCGCTTTTTCTAAATCACGAAGTCCAATATTCGGATATATTGAGTCAAAATAATTTCTTAACCCGTTGCGTAAAATAGCATTTGGGTTCCCCGCAATATATGCGTCAAAGTAAACACATCGTAACTTATGGGTTTCCCAATGTGATATCCCCCATCTTTCAAACGAAAGTCTCTTATAAACCAAGACATTCTTGGAACGTTCTTCGAATGTCTTACAAACTGATCTCGCCTTAAATAGTTGTGCCGAGGAATTCTTGCCGACTCTAGACAAGATTTCATCAATTATGTCTCCGGGTAGGTCTCTTAAAATATTGGGTTGTTTATCCATTTTGTGTTTTTAAACTGTAAAATAGACAAGAGTTAGATTCATAAAAAAAATACTTATTAATACAAGCAATTTTTACATATATCATAAAGCATAAGAACACTATATTACATATATTACACCACACGAATACAACTATCTTATTCCGACTCGATCGTTTCTTCTTCTTCGGTTTTGGTTCGTTTTGCCAAGTTTCTAGGGATATATGATGTTCCCCTATGAGCCGTCGTTGTCCACATTGGTTTAGAAAAACCTGGTGGTTTAGAGGTTCCCGGGTCATTGTTACAACTTAAGGACTTCGGGGGTTGACGATACATATAAAGTTCATCGGGGTTAGAATTAGGTTTCTCTATTTTTATGCCCTTTCCCTTATTATTTTCTTTTGCCTTTTTAAATTCAGTTGGGGTAATTTCTATAACATCATTGGAATTCTCGTCGGAATCCGATTCATCGGAGAATTGGTAATCCTCCCAATATTTTGCTTCCTTGGCGGAAACACCATTGACCATAATTAACCTTGGTCGGTTGGTTGAGGATTCTCTTTTACTTAACCGTTTTATTATTTCCCCCACCGGTTCCGATTCTTCTTCCGGTTCCGATTCTTCTTCCGGTTCCGACTCTTCTTCCGGTTCCTCTTCGGGAACTTGTGAATCAGTCCACGAATCATTCCAATTTACATTTGACTCTTCATTATTATTAGGTGAGTCAATGGGACTTGTTCTAGAGGTAGACATCTATCACATAATATCAAACACATTAAGAGATTAATATATCACATAATATTCATATGTTAAAAATATATAGTTTCCAACAAAAATGTTAAGCAATCATTTTTAAAGAAAACACGGTCGAAGTCCAGAATCACTAATGCATCCTAACAAACTCGATAAGACACACTAATGCAAATTTTCTGGTTCTCTAAGACCAACGCTCGGATACCAACTGAAATGTCCCGTTCTTATTGATTAAAAACGTTCCATATTAATTGATTTCGTTGCGAGGTTTTGACCTCTATATGAGACATTTTTCAAAGACTGCATTCATTTTTAAAACAAACCATAACCTTTATTTCATAGATAAAGGTTTTAAAAAGCTTTACGTAGATTATCAAATAATGATAATCTAAAATATCCTGTTTACACACGACCATTACATAATGGTTTACAATACAATTATGTTACAACAAAATAAGTTTCTTGAATGCAGTTTTTACACAATATCATACAAGCATGGACTCCAAATCTCGTCCTTATTTAAGTATGCGACAGCGGAAGCTCTTAATAATCACCTGAGAATAAACATGCTTAAAACGTCAACAAAAATGTTGGTGAGTTATAGGTTTAACCTATATATATCAAATCATAATAATAGACCACAAGATTTCATATTTCAATACACATCCCATACATAGAGATAAAAATCATTCATATGGTGAACACCTGGTAACCGACATTAACAAGATGCATATATAAGAATATCCCCATCATTCCGGGACACCCTTCGGATATGATATAAATTTCGAAGTACTAAAGCATCCGGTACTTTGGATGGGGTTTGTTAGGCCCAATAGATCTATCTTTAGGATTCGCGTCAATTAGGGTGTCTGTTCCCTAATTCTTAGATTACCAGACTTAATAAAAAGGGCATATTCGATTTCGATAATTCAACCATAGAATGTAGTTTCACGTACTTGTGTCTATTTTGTAAATCATTTATAAAACCTGCATGTATTCTCATCCCAAAAATATTAGATTTTAAAAGTGGGACTATAACTCACTTTCACAGATTTTTACTTTGTCGGGAAGTAAGACTTGGCCACTGGTTGATTCACGAACCTATAACAATATATACATATATATCAAAGTATGTTCAAAATATATTTACAACACTTTTAATATATTTTGATGTTTTAAGTTTATTAAGTCAGCTGTCCTCGTTAGTAACCTACAACTAGTTGTCCACAGTTAGATGTACAGAAATAAATCGATAAATATTATCTTGAATCAATCCACGACCCAGTGTATACGTATCTCAGTATTGATCACAAATCAAACTATATATATTTTGGAATCAACCTCAACCCTGTATAGCTAACTCCAACATTCACATATAGAGTGTCTATGGTTGTTCCGAAATATATATAGATGTGTCGACATGATAGGTCGAAATATTGTATACGTGTCTATGGTATCTCAAGATTACATAATATACAATACAAGTTGATTAAGTTATGGTTGGAATAGATTTGTTACCAATTTTCACGTAGCTAAAATGAGAAAAATTATCCAATCTTGTTTTACCCATAACTTCTTCATTTTAAATCCGTTTTGAGTGAATCAAATTGTTATGGTTTCATATTAAACTCTATTTTATGAATCTAAACAGAAAAAGTATAGGTTTATAGTCGGAAAAATAAGTTACAAGTCATTTTTGTAAAGGTAGTCATTTCAGTCGAAAGAACGACGTCTAGATGACCATTTTAGAAAACATACTTCCACTTTGAGTTTAACCATAATTTTTGGATATAGTTTCATGTTCATAATAAAAATCATTTTATCAGAATAACAACTTTTAAATCAAAGTTTATCATAGTTTTTAATTAACTAACCCAAAACAGCCCGCGGTGTTACTACGACGGCGTAAATCCGGTTTTACGGTGTTTTTCGTGTTTCCAGGTTTTAAATCATTAAGTTAGCATATCATATAGATATAGAACATGTGTTTAGTTGATTTTAAAAGTCAAGTTAGAAGGATTAACTTTTGTTTGCGAACAAGTTTAGAATTAACTAAACTATGTTCTAGTGATTACAAGTTTAAACCTTCGAATAAGATAGCTTTATATGTATGAATCGAATGATGTTATGAACATCATTACTACCTTAAGTTCCTTGGATAAACCTACTGTAAAAGAGAAAAATGGATCTAGCTTCAATGGATCCTTGGATGGCTCGAAGTTCTTGAAGCAAAATCATGACACGAAAACAAGTTCAAGTAAGATCATCACTTGAAATAAGATTGTTATAGTTATAGAAATTGAACCAAAGTTTGAATATGATTATTACCTTGTATTAGAATGATAACCTACTGTAATAAACAAAGATTTCTTGAGGTTGGATGATCACCTTACAAGATTGGAAGTGAGCTAGCAAACTTGAAAGTATTCTTGATTTTATGAAACTAGAACTTTTGGAATTTATGAAGAACACTTAGAACTTGAAGATAGAACTTGAGAGAGATCAATTAGATGAAGAAAATTGAAGAATGAAAGTGTTTGTAGGTGTTTTTGGTCGTTGGTGTATGGATTAGATATAAAGGATATGTAATTTTGTTTTCATGTAAATAAGTCATGAATGATTACTCATATTTTTGTAATTTTATGAGATATTTCATGCTAGTTGCCAAATGATGGTTCCCACATGTGTTAGGTGACTCACATGGGATGCTAAGAGCTGATCATTGGAGTGTATATACCAATAGTACATACATCTAAAAGCTGTGTATTGTACGAGTACGAATACGGGTGCATACGAGTAGAATTGTTGATGAAACTGAACGAGGATGTAATTGTAAGCATTTTTGTTAAGTAGAAGTATTTTGAATAGTGTCTTGAAGTCTTTCAAAAGTGTATGAATACATATTAAAACACTACATGTATATACATTTTAACTGAGTCGTTAAGTCATCGTTAGTCGTTACATGTAAATGTTGTTTTGAAACCTTTAGGTTAACGATCTTGTTAAATGTTGTTAACCCAATGTTTATAATATCAAAAGAGATTTTAAATTATTATATTATCATGATATTATGATGTACGAATATCTCTTAATATGATATATATACATTAAATGTCGTTACAACGATAATCGTTACATATATGTCTCGTTTCAAAATCATTAAGTTAGTAGTCTTGTTTTTACATATGTAGTTCATTGTTAATATACTTAATGATATGTTTACTTATCATAATATCATGTTAACTATATATATAACCATATATATGTCATCATATAGTTTTTACAAGTTTTAACGTTCGTGAATCACCGGTCAACTTGGGTGGTCAATTGTCTACATGAAACCTATTTCAATTAATTAAGTCTTAACAAGTTTGATTGCTTAACATGTTGGAAACATTTAATCATGTAAATATCAATCTCAATTAATATATATAAACATGGAAAAGTTCGGGTCACTACAGTACCTACCCGTTAAATAAATTTCGTCCCGAAATTTTAAGCTGTTGAAGGTGTTGACGAATCTTCTGGAAATAGATGCGGGTATTTCTTCTTCATCTGATCTTCACGCTCCCAGGTGAACTCAGGTCCTCTACGAGCATTCCATCGAACCTTAACAATTGGTATCTTGTTTTGCTTAAGTCTTTTAACCTCACGATCCATTATTTCGACGGGTTCTTCGATGAATTGAAGTTTTTCGTTGATTTGGATTTCATCTAACGGAATAGTGACATCTTCTTTAGCAAAACATTTCTTCAAATTCGAGACGTGGAAAGTGTTATGTACAGCCGCGAGTTGTTGAGGTAACTCAAGTCGGTAAGCTACTAGTCCGACACGATCAATAATCTTGAATGGTCCAATATACCTTGGATTTAATTTCCCTCGTTTACCAAATCGAACAACGCCTTTCCAAGGTGCAACTTTAAGCATGACCATCTCTCCAATTTCAAATTCTATATCTTTTCTTTTAATGTCAGCGTAGCTCTTTTGTCGACTTTGGGCGGTTTTCAACCGTTGTTGAATTTGGATGATCTTCTCGGTAGTTTCTTGTATAATCTCCGGACCCGTAATCTGTCTATCCCCCACTTCACTAAAACAAATCGGAGACCTGCACTTTCTACCATAAAATGCTTCAAACTGCGCCATCTCAATGCTTGAATGGTAGCTGTTGTTGTAGGAAAATTCTGCTAACGGTAGATGTCCATCCCAACTGTTTCCGAAATCAATAACACATGCTCGTAGCATGTCTTCAAGCGTTTGTATCGTCCTTTCGCTCTGCCCATCAGTTTGTGGATGATAGGCAGTACTCATGTCTAGACGAGTTCCTAATGCTTGCTGTAATGTCTGCCAGAATCTTGAAATAAATCTGCCATCCCTATCAGAGATAATAGAGATCGGTATTCCATGTCTGGAGACGACTTCCTTCAAATACAGTCGTGCTAACTTCTCCATCTTGTCATCTTCTCTTATTGGCAGGAAGTGTGCTGATTTGGTGAGACGATCAACTATTACCCAAATAGTATCAAAACCACTTGCAGTCCATGGCAATTTAGTGATGAAATCCATGGTAATGTTTTCCCATTTCCATTCCGGGATTTCGGGTTGTTGAAGTAGACCTGATGGTTTCTGATGCTCAGCTTTGACCTTAGAACACGTCAAACATTCTCCTACGTATTTAGCAACATCGGCTTTCATACCCGGCCACCAAAAATATTTCCTGAGATCCTTGTACATCTTCCCCGTTCCAGGATGTATTGAGTATCTAGTTTTATGAGCTTCTCTAAGTACCATTTCTCTCATATCTCCAAATTTTGGTACCCAAATCCTTTCAGCCCTATACCGGGTTCCGTCTTCCCGAATATTAAGATACTTCTCCGATCCTTTGGGTATTTCATCCTTTAAATTTCCCTCTTTTAAAACTCCTTGTTGCGCCTCCTTTATTTGAGTAGTAAGGTTATTATGAATCATTATATTCATAGATTTTACTCGAATGGGTTCTCTGTCCTTCCTGCTCAAGGCATCGGCTACCACATTTGCCTTCCCCGGGTGGTAACGAATCTCAAAGTCGTAATCATTCAACAATTCAATCCACCTACGCTGCCTCATATTCAGTTGTTTCTGATTAAATATGTGTTGAAGACTTTTGTGGTCGGTATATATAATACTTTTGACCCCATATAAGTAGTGCCTCCAAGTCTTTAATGCAAAAACAACCGCGCCTAATTCCAAATCATGCGTCGTATAATTTTGTTCGTGAATCTTCAATTGTCTAGACGCATAAGCAATCACCTTCGTTCGTTGCATTAATACACAACCGAGACCTTGCTTTGATGCGTCACAATAAATCACAAAATCATCATTCCCTTCAGGCAATGACAATATAGGTGCTGTAGTTAGCTTTTTCTTCAATAACTGAAACGCTTTCTCTTGTTCATCATTCCATTCAAATTTCTTCCCTTTATGCGTTAATGCAGTCAAGGGTTTTGCTATTCTGGAAAAGTCTTGGATGAACCTTCTGTAGTAACCAGCTAGTCCTAAAAACTGGCGTATGTGTTTCGGAGTTTTCGGGGTTTCCCACTTTTCAACAGTTTCTATCTTTGCCGGATCCACCTTAATACCTTCTTTGTTCACTATGTGACCGAGGAATTGAACTTCTTCCAACCAAAATGCACACTTTGAAAACTTAGCGTACAATTCTTCCTTCCTCAATACTTCTAACACCTTTCTCAAATGTTCATCGTGTTCTTGGTCATTCTTTGAGTAAATAAGTATGTCATCAATGAAAAGAATGACAAACTTGTCAAGGTATGGTCCACACACTCGGTTCATAAGGTCCATGAACACAGCTGGTGCATTAGTTAAACCAAACGGCATGACCATAAACTCGTAATGACCGTAACGTGTTCTGAAAGCAGTCTTTGGAATATCATCTTCTTTCACCCGCATTTGATGATACCCGGAACGTAAGTCAATCTTTGAATAAACAGACGAGCCTTGTAGTTGATCAAATAAGTCGTCGATTCTCGGTAGTGGGTAGCGGTTCTTGATGGTAAGTTTGTTCAACTCTCAGTAGTCGATACACAACCTGAATGTACCATCTTTCTTCTTGACAAACAAAACAGGAGCTCCCCACGGTGATGTGCTTGGTCGAATGAAACCACGCTCTAAAAGTTCTTGTAATTGGCTTTGCAGTTCTTTCATCTCGCTGGGTGCGAGTCTGTAAGGAGCACGAGCTATTGGTGCAGCTCCTGGTACAAGATCTATTTGAAATTCAACGGATCGATGTGGGGGTAATCCCGGTAATTCTTTCGGAAATACATCGGGAAATTCTTTTGCAATGGGAACATCATTGATGCTCTTTTCTTCAGTTTGTACTTTCTCGACGTGTGCTAGAACAGCATAGCAACCTTTTCTTATTAGTTTTTGTGCCTTCAAATTACTAATAAGATGTAGCTTCGTGTTGCCCTTTTCTCCGTACACCATTAAGGGTTTTCCTTTGACTCGTATAATGCGAATTGCATTTTTGTAACAGACGATCTCTGCTTTCACTTCTTTCAACCAGTCCATACCGATTATCACATCAAAACTCCCTAACTCTACTGGTATCAAATCAATCTTAAATGTTTCGCTAACCAGTTTAATTTCTCGATTCCGACATATATTATCTGCTGAAATTAATTTACCATTTGCTAATTCGAGTAAAAATTTACTATCCAAAGGCGTCAATGGGCAACTTAATTTAGCACAAAAATCTCTACTCATATAGCTTCTATCCGCACCCGAATCAAATAAAACGTAAGCAGATTTATTGTCAATAAGAAACGTACCCGTAACAAGCTCCGGGTCTTCCTGTGCCTCTGCCGCATTAATATTGAAAACTCTTTCGCGGCCTTGTCCATTCGTGTTCTCCTGGTTCGGGCAATTTCTAATAATGTGGCCCGGTTTTCCACATTTATAACAAACTACATTGGCATAGCTTGCTCCGACACTACTTGCTCCGCCATTACTCGTTCCGACACCATTTGTTCCTTTCGTTCTATTAACCCCTGGTCCGTAGACCTCACACTTCGCCGCGCTATGACCATTTCTTTTACACTTGTTGCAAAATTTGGTGCAGAACCCCGAGTGATACTTTTCACACCTTTGGCATAGCTGCTTCTGATTGTTGTTGTTGTTGTTGCGGTTATTATTGTTGTTGGAATGATTGTTGTAGTTGCTGTTGTTGTTGTTGTTGTTGTTGTTGTTGTTGTTGTTGGGCCGTTTGTTGTAGTTGCGATTGATGTTGCGATTGTTGGGATAATTGTTGCGATTGCTGTTGTTGTTGTATTGGTGATTCTTATCACCATTTTCCTCCCACTTTCTTTTGACTTGCTTCACATTGGCCTCTTCAGCAGTTTGTTCTTTAACTCTTTCTTCAATCTGGTTCACTAGTTTGTGAGCCATTATACATGCCTGTTGTATGGAGGCGGGCTCGTGAGAACTTATATCTTCTTGGATTCTTTCCGGTAATCCTTTCACAAACGCGTCGATCTTCTCTTCCTCATCTTCGAATGCTCCCGGACACAATAGGCACAATTCTGTGAATCGTCTTTCGTACGTGGTAATATCAAATCCTTGGGTTCGTAACCCTCTAAGTTCTGTCTTGAGCTTATTGACCTCGGTTCTGGGACGGTACTTCTCGTTCATCAAGTGCTTGAATGCTGACCACGGTAGTGCGTACGCATCGTCTTGTCCCACTTGCTCTAGATAGGTATTCCACCATGTTAACGCAGAACCTGTGAAGGTATGCGTAGCGTACTTCACTTTGTCCTCTTCAGTACACTTACTTATGGCAAACACCGATTCGACCTTCTCGGTCCACCGTTTCAATCCGATCGGTCCTTCGGTTCCATCAAATTCCAAAGGTTTGCAGGCAGTGAATTCTTTGTAGGTGCATCCTACACGATTTCCTGTACTGCTAGATCCAAGGTTATTATTGGTATGTAGCGCAGCCTGTACTGCGGCTATGTTTGAAGCAAGAAAGGCACGAAATTCCTCTTGGCTCATATTCAAGGTGTATCGAGTAGTCGGTGCCATTTCCTTCAAAATAGTCAAATGAACAAGTTAATCATACAGAATATTAAGAGTAGTCAATAGTATTTCGTAGCATAATATGAACTCATTTATAAAAGCTTTTTCTGCATATTAGCGTTTTATAAGTTTAAATTCGGGTAGTACCTACCCGTTAAGTTCATACTTAGTAGCTAATATACAATTCAACTACTACAATTCTATATGAAAAACTGATTATAATAATATTTCGCGTTCAAACTTTTACACAATATTTTACAACTTACAATACCGCTTATTTTACATATAGCATGAAATATAGCACACAATAAATTTGATACAAGATGGTTGTGAAGATAATTCTAGCTAGTACACAAGTCGTTCAGCAAAGGCAATAAAGACACGTAATTCATACGTCCAGAAACAAGTCATGCATTCTGGTTTTACTAGGATTACTTCCCATCCTTGGTATTGTGGAACATAACCGTTATGGCCGTTGATAAGACAGCGTGTTGTAACGTCGTCAAAGGGATGAGGGTTACGTAATGTCCAACAGTCCCGTAACAATCTAAAAACCTCATTTCTTACCCCAATTACCGACTCCGTCACTTTTGGAAACGTTTTGTTTAATAGTTGTAGCCCGATGTTCTTGTTCTCACTTTGGTGAGAAGCGAACATTACTAATCCGTAAGCATAACATGCTTCTTTATGTTGCATGTTAGCCGCTTTTTCTAAATCACGAAGTCCAATATTCGGATATATTGAGTCAAAATAATTTCTTAACCCGTTGCGTAAAATAGCATTTGGGTTCCCCGCAATATATGCGTCAAAGTAAACACATCGTAACTTATGGGTTTCCCAATGTGATATCCCCCATCTTTCAAACGAAAGTCTCTTATAAACCAAGACATTCTTGGAACGTTCTTCGAATGTCTTACAAACTGATCTCGCCTTAAATAGTTGTGCCGAGGAATTCTTGCCGACTCTAGACAAGATTTCATCAATCATGTCTCCGGGTAGGTCTCTTAAAATATTGGGTTGTCTATCCATTTTGTATTTTTAAACTGTAAAATAGACAAGAGTTAGATTCATAAAAAAATACTTATTAATACAAGCAATTTTTACATATATCATAAAGCATAAGAACACTATATTACATATATTACACCACACGAATACAACTATCTTATTCCGACTCGATCGTTTCTTCTTCTTCGGTTTTGGTTCGTTTTGCCAAGTTTCTAGGGATATATGATGTTCCCCTATGAGCCGTCGTTGTCCACATTGGTTTAGAAAAACCTGGTGGTTTAGAGGTTCCCGGGTCATTGTTACAACTTAAGGACTTCGGGGGTTGACGATACATATAAAGTTCATCGGGGTTAGAATTAGGTTTCTCTATTTTTATGCCTTTTCCCTTATTATTTTCTTTTGCCTTTTTAAATTCAGTTGGGGTAATTTCTATAACATCATTGGAATTCTCGTCGGAATCCGATTCATCGGAGAATTGGTAATCCTCCCAATATTTTGCTTCCTTGGCGGAAACACCATTGACCATAATTAACCTTGGTCGGTTGGTTGAGGATTCTCTTTTACTTAACCGTTTTATTATTTCCCCCACCGGTTCCGATTCTTCTTCCGGTTCCGATTCTTCTTCCGGTTCCGACTCTTCTTCCGGTTCCTCTTCGGGAACTTGTGAATCAGTCCACGAATCATTCCAATTTACATTTGACTCTTCATTATTATTAGGTGAGTCAATGGGACTTGTTCTAGAGGTAGACATCTATCACATAATATCAAACACATTAAGAGATTAATATATCACATAATATTCATATGTTAAAAATATATAGTTTCCAACAAAAATGTTAAGCAATCATTTTTAAAGAAAACACGGTCGAAGTCCAGAATCACTAATGCATCCTAACAAACTCGATAAGACACACTAATGCAAATTTTCTGGTTCTCTAAGACCAACGCTCGGATACCAACTGAAATGTCCCGTTCTTATTGATTAAAAACGTTCCATATTAATTGATTTCGTTGCGAGGTTTTGACCTCTATATGAGACATTTTTCAAAGACTGCATTCATTTTTAAAACAAACCATAACCTTTATTTCATAGATAAAGGTTTTAAAAAGCTTTACGTAGATTATCAAATAATGATAATCTAAAATATCCTGTTTACACACGACCATTACATAATGGTTTACAATACAATTATGTTACAACAAAATAAGTTTCTTGAATGCAGTTTTTACACAATATCATACAAGCATGGACTCCAAATCTCGTCCTTATTTAAGTATGCGACAGCGGAAGCTCTTAATAATCACCTGAGAATAAACATGCTTAAAACGTCAATAAAAATGTTGGTGAGTTATAGGTTTAACCTATATATATCAAATCATAATAATAGACCACAAGATTTAATATTTCAATACACATCCCATACATAGAGATAAAAATCATTCATATGGTGAACACCTGGTAACCGACATTAACAAGATGCATATATAAGAATATCCCCATCATTCCGGGACACCCTTCGGATATGATATAAATTTCGAAGTACTAAAGCATCCGGTACTTTGGATGGGGTTTGTTAGGCCCAATAGATCTATCTTTAGGATTCGCGTCAATTAGGGTGTCTGTTCCCTAATTCTTAGATTACCAGACTTAATAAAAAGGGCATATTCGATTTCGATAATTCAACCATAGAATGTAGTTTCACGTACTTGTGTCTATTTTGTAAATCATTTATAAAACCTGCATGTATTCTCATCCCAAAAATATTAGATTTTAAAAGTGGGACTATAACTCACTTTCACAGATTTTTACTTCGTCGGGAAGTAAGACTTGGCCACTGGTTGATTCATTAACCTATAACAATATATACATATATATCAAAGTATGTTCAAAATATATTTACAACACTTTTAATATATTTTGATGTTTTAAGTTTATTAAGTCAGCTGTCCTCGTTAGTAACCTACAACTAGTTGTCCACAGTTAGATGTACAGAAATAAATCGATAAATATTATCTTGAATCAATCCACGACCCAGTGTATACGTATCTCAGTATTGATCACAACTCAAACTATATATATTTTGGAATCAACCTCAACCCTGTATAGCTAACTCCAACATTCACATATAGAGTGTCTATGGTTGTTCCGAAATATATATAGATGTGTCGACATGATAGGTCGAAACATTGTATACGTGTCTATGGTATCTCAAGATTACATAATATACAATACAAGTTGATTAAGTTATGGTTGGAATAGATTTGTTACCAATTTTCACGTAGCTAAAATGAGAAAAATTATCCAATCTTGTTTTACCCATAACTTCTTCATTTTAAATCCGTTTTGAGTGAATCAAATTGCTATGGTTTCATATTGAACTCTATTTTATGAATCTAAACAGAAAAAGTATAGGTTTATAGTCGGAAAAATAAGTTACAAGTCGTTTTTGTAAAGGTAGTCATTTCAGTCGAAAGAACGACGTCTAGATGACCATTTTAGAAAACATACTTCCACTTTGAGTTTAACCATAATTTTTGGATATAGTTTCATGTTCATAATAAAAATCATTTTCTCAGAATAACAACTTTTAAATCAAAGTTTATCATAGTTTTTAATTAACTAACCCAAAACAGCCCGCGGTGTTACTACGACGGCGTAAATCCGGTTTTACGGTGTTTTTCGTGTTTCCAGGTTTTAAATCATTAAGTTAGCATATCATATAGATATAGAACATGTGTTTATTTGATTTTAAAAGCCAAGTTAGAAGGATTAACTTTTGTTTGCGAACAAGTTTAGAATTAACTAAACTATGTTCTAGTGATTACAAGTTTAAACCTTCGAATAAGATAGCTTTATATGTATGAATCGAATGATGTTATGAACATCATTACTACCTTAAGTTCCTTGGATAAACCTACTGGAAAAGAGAAAAATGGATCTAGCTTCAATGGATCCTTGGATGGCTCGAAGTTCTTGAAGCAAAATCATGACACGAAAACAAGTTCAAGTAAGATCATCACTTGAAATAAGATTGTTATAGTTATAGAAATTGAACCAAAGTTTGAATATGATTATTACCTTGTATTAGAATGATAACCTACTGTAAGAAACAAAGATTTCTTGAGGTTGGATGATCACCTTACAAGATTGGAAGTGAGCTAGCAAACTTGAAAGTATTCTTGATTTTATGAAACTAGAACTTTTGGAATTTATGAAGAACACTTAGAACTTGAAGATAGAACTTGAGAGAGATCAATTAGATGAAGAAAATTGAAGAATGAAAGTGTTTGTAGGTGTTTTTGGTCGTTGGTGTATGGATTAGATATAAAGGATATGTAATTTTGTTTTCATGTAAATAAGTCATGAATGATTACTCATATTTTTGTAATTTTATGAGATATTTCATGCTAGTTGCCAAATGATGGTTCCCACATGTGTTAGGTGACTCACATGGGCTGCTAAGAGCTGATCATTGGAGTGTATATACCAATAGTACATACATCTAAAAGCTGTGTATTGTACGAGTACGAATACGGGTGCATACGAGTAGAATTGTTGATGAAACTGAACGAGGATGTAATTGTAAGCATTTTTGTTAAGTAGAAGTATTTTGAATAGTGTCTTGAATTCTTTCAAAAGTGTATGAATACATATTAAAACACTACATGTATATACATTTTAACTGAGTCGTTAAGTCATCGTTAGTCGTTACATGTAAATGTTGTTTTGAAACCTTTAGGTTAACGATCTTGTTAAATGTTGTTAACCCAATGTTTATAATATCAAAAGAGATTTTAAATTATTATATTATCATGATATTATGATGTACGAATATCTCTTAATATGATATATATACATTAAATGTCGTTACAACGATAATCGTTACATATATGTCTCGTTTCAAAATCATTAAGTTAGTAGTCTTGTTTTTACATATGTAGTTCATTGTTAATATACTTAATGATATGTTTACTTATCATAATATCATGTTAACTATATATATAACCATATATATGTCATCATATAGTTTTTACAAGTTTTAACGTTCGTGAATCACCGGTCAACTTGGGTGGTCAATTGTCTACATGAAACCTATTTCAATTAATTAAGTCTTAACAAGTTTGATTGCTTAACATGTTGGAAACATTTAATCATGTAAATATCAATCTCAATTAATATATATAAACATGGAAAAGTTCGGGTCACTACAAGAACGATGCCTTCTTTAACCATGAAATGGCATTTCTCCCAATTAAGTACTAGATTTGATTGTTCGCATCTAATAAGCATTCGTTCAAGATTAATTAAACATGTTTCAAAAGTATCACAAGACTGAAAAGTTCATCCATGAAAACTTCCATGCATTCTTCTATCATGTCATGAAAAATTGCCATCATGCACCTTTGAAAGGTTGCAGGGGCGTTGCAAAGTCCAAATGACATGCGTTTGTAAGCAAAAGTACCATAAGGGCACGTGAATGTGGTTTTTTCTTGATCCTCAGGTGCTATTGGAATTTGAAAATATCCTGAAAAACCATCTAGAAAACAATAGTAACTGTTTCCGGCTAATCTTTCTAACATTTGATCAATGAAAGGCAAGGGAAAGTGATCTTTTCTGGTGGCGTCATTTAATTTTCTATAATCAATACATACACGCCATCCTGTTACAGTCCTAGTAGGAATAAGCTCATTTTTTCATTTGTAATGACAGTCATGCCACCCTTCTTAGGCACGCATTGAACTGGGCTTACCCATGGACTATCAGAAATTGGATAAATTAAACCTGCATCTAGCATTTTAATAATTTCTTTTTTAACTACATCTTACATATTAGGATTTAGTCTTCGTTGGCGTTGCACATACGTTTAATGACCTTCTTCCATAAGGATTTTATGTGTGCAATACGAAGGACTTATTCCTTTAATATCATGAATCTTCCAAGCAATGGCTGGTTTATGAGCTTTCAACACAGAAATGAGTTGTGATTTCTCATTTTCAGTAAGAGAAGACGATATTATTACAGGTAATTCAGATTCACCATGTAAATAAGTGTATTCCAAATGATTTGGAAGTGGCTTTAACTCTAATGTCGGAGGTTCTTCTATCGACGATTTGTATCGATATCTGTCTTCTTCTTTTAGCATTTGAATTTCTTCTGTTGTTGGTTCATATCCATTAGCTATTAGTGTAGCTAACATTTCAGTTTCATCAATTGGTTCAGTCCCTTCTCCTAAAGAACATTCTCCTGTTCCTTGTAATTCTGGAAATTCTTCTAACAATTCTGCATGTGAATCTATAGTTTAAATATAATAGCATGTATCATCTGCAAATTGCGGTTGTTGCATTGCTCTATCAACTAAAAAGGTAACACTCTCATCCTCTATACTTAGGGTCAATTTCTTACCAAACACGTCTATCATTGCTTTAGCCGTGTTTAAGAATGGTCTTCCTAATATGAGAGGAACTTGAGAATCTTCTTCCATGTCCAGAACAACAAAATCTACTGGAAATACTAAAGTACCAACTTTAACTAGCATGTTCTCCATTATCCCTCTAGGATATTTTATTGATCTATCGGCTAGTTGTATACTTATTCTTGTTGGTTTCAATTCTCCAAGGTCTAGTTTAGCGTATAGTGAATACGACATTAAATTTATACTAGCACCTAAGTCTGCCAATGCTTCTATTGAATTAAGACTACCCAGAAAACATGTAATTATGAAACTTCCTGGATCAGATAATTTTTCTAGTATCTTATTTAACAGCACTGCTGAACAATTAGCATTCATAGTAACAGCCGAGAGTTCTTCCATTTTCTTTCTATTTGTGATTAGATCTTTCAAGAATTTATCATATCTAGGCATTCCTGAAATCACATCAATGAAAGGAAGATTGACATTTATTTGTTTAAACATATCCAAGAATTTGGATTGCTCGGCTTCAAGTCTCTCTTTTTTCATTTTACTCGGGTAAGGAAGTGGTGGTTGGTATGGTTTAACATAAGGTTTAGCCTTAACTGTGTTATCTTCATTAACCTTTTCAACGACCGATTCTTTTTCCTTATCTTGTTCAGGTTGTGGTTCTTGTGGAGTAGGAATAGCTTCATCAGAAATTATAGGTATTTCAGGTGGTTTAAGTGTAATACCACTTCTTGTGGTAATGGCTTTAGCTGTTTCATTCCGGAGGTTAGCATTTGTATCACTAGGTAGACTTCCCGGTTTTCTTTCACCTATCAATCTTGCTAGGTTACTTACTTCTTGTTCCAAATTTTGAATAGAAGCTTGTTGATTTCTAAATGCTTGAGCATTTTGTTCATTAGTTTGTTTCTGAGATGTGAAAAACTGCGTTTGAGTTTCAACTATCTTCGTCATCATATCTTCTAAATTCGGCTTTTTATCATCGGTTTGTGGTTGTTTGTTTTGAAAATTAGGTCTTTGCTGGTTGTAAGTATTATTGGATACTTGTTGATTACTAGGACCTTGTTGGTTGTTGTATGGAACATTTCGGTTATAATTCTGGTTTTGATTGTAAATCGATCTTGGCGGTTGATAATTATTCTGATAATTATTTCCAGGCCTTTGGTTTATGTATGAAATATTCTCTCTTTGTTCCATTGTTAGATCAATACTGAGACAATCTTTTGTCAAATGTGGTCCTCCACACTGCTCACAACTAATTCGTATTGAGTGTATATCTTTAGTCATCTTTTCCATTCATCTCTCGACAACATCTATCTTTGCGGAAATGGAATCTAAGTCATGGCTAGAATCGGCTCTAGCTGCTTTAGATGATCTAACGATATCTTTTTCTTGGTGCCACTCATGTGAGTGGGAAGCAGTGTTATCAATAATTTTGTAAGCATCAGTTTCGGTTTTCTTCATAATAGAAACACCAGCTGCTATATCTATGTCTTTTCTTGTAGTGATGTCGCATCCCTGGTAGAATATTTGTACTATTTGACAGGTGTCTAAACCATGTTGCGGACATCCTCTTAATAACTATACAAATCTTGTCCATGCCTCATATAGAGTTTCATTTGGTTTCTGTGTGAACGTAACAATTTCTCCTTGAAGTCTTACGGCTTTAGATGCCGGAAAGAATTGTTTAAGAAATTTTTCAACTAAAACGTCCCATGTATCAATCGCCCCTTCAGGTAACGATTCCAACCAATCTTTGGCTTCTCCCTTTAAAGTCCAGGGAAATAACATGAGATATATCTGTTCATCCTCAACTTCTCTTATTTTAAATAGTGTGCAGATCCTATTAAAGGTACGAAGATGTTCATTTGGATCTTCCTTCGGCGCACCACTAAATTGGCATTGATTAGTCACCATATGTAGAATTTGTCCTTTGATTTCATAATCTGGCTCATTAATACCTGGATAAGTAATTGCGTGCCCTTAGCCAGTGCGTTTAGCTCTCATTCAGTCTTCCATACTTAAAGGTTCCAGATTTTCCATAATTGAATTTATTGAATCTGAATCAATAGAGGATTCTGATTTAATGGTTCGTTCCTCAACAATCTCTGTTTGAATGATTGGTGGTTCCGGAGGAAAAATTAATGGTTCAGGATCTATGAATTGTCCCTGAATATTCTCCGGATTCTCAATTGTGAGGTCGGGTTTAAAAAATGGATTATCAGAAATTTGAATTGGAGTACTTGGTCGACTGGATGACGATTCTAAAGAAAAATCAACGGCGACAATATTTGCTAGATGTCTTGATCGAGTTACAGGTGGTGAACGTACAAAAGGTGGTGAACGTCTTGCTCGGTGCATTCACTGAATATCCTATTAGTTTTTAAAAGGAAAGAAAAATTATATAAGTTATCCAATTAATAGACTTTTCTGATTTTGCCCACGTTTCGAATAGCCAAAAGATGCACCAGAGGGGCATGATTCGTTTGGTCTCAATATAATTGAGTACTGTTTGGCTCCAATAACCCGGTCCACGTACAAATCCAACTATTACTACGAACCAGAAAATTTTGATGTCTATCAATTTAACCACTTAAAATAAATTTTCGTAATTTTAAGAAATTTAGATAAGAAGAAGAATAAAAATCTATGTCCTAAAACTAGAATGTCGAGAAATAAGAAAGAAAAAGAGCGCGTCGAAAAAGGTCGAAAAAGGGTTGAAAAATAAAAGGCGTCGAAAAATAAGAAAGAAAAAGAGTGACTTATAAAACTTTAAAACACTCGACTAACCCAACCTTATTACTATCTCTAACTTAAAATTAAAATTGCAAATTGAGATTACTAATTGGAGTGATAATTGATACATAGGTAAAAGGCGTCGAAAAATAAAAATAAGAAAGTAGCGCGTTGATACTTAAAAAGGAACTAAAAACTAAAAAATTAAAAGTTGCGTCTAAAAATATTTAAGCTTACAAGTAAAACTATATCCCAAATGGCAATATCTTAAAAAGGAACTAAAACTTAAAAAGGTGTCGCAAAATTCTAAAGCACTTAAATCTTAGTCTAAAGAAAAAGCACTTAAGGGATTTTACGGCAAATCCTAAAATTCTAGAAATAAAAAAAAGCTACGGAAAAAACTATGGATTAAAACTAAATATGAGCAAAAAAAACACAAATATTACGCTAAAACAATTAAAAAGGTACAAAATATAAAAATATACTAAAAGTTGTAAAAAATACAATTTTTATAAAAATATTATTTTTATATTATTTATTTAATAAATCTATTAATTTTATAACTTATTTAAAACTAATTAAACTAAATATACAAATTAAATAAATAAACTAAACTAAAATATATAATATATAACCCTAATTAGGGTTTAAATATAATAATAATAATTATAATCCGTAATTAATGCAGGTTGCAGTCAACTGTGGCGTGTCAGCAGAGCTCATGCGATCGCATGAGTTCTAAGTTACCAAGCCATGCGATCGCATGGGCTAGGGTTTTGGGCCAGACACTGGGCTGCTACAGGACTGGACTCGAGTAATTTTTTTTTTCTTGTTTTGCTGTATTATATTTCTGTTTTATATATTTATGTAATATATTAATATAAATTAAATAAAACTTATATTTTTATAAAATAAAGATAAAGAAACTTTTATATAACTTATATATTTAACAAACTCTTAAAAATATTTATATTTTTGTTTTTCTTTTTTATATTTTCGAATATTTAAAACGTATTTTTACAAAAGCGTATTTTTTATAAAATTAAACTTAAAAATAAAAATCTTTTTTTTTATATTAGCATTGTGCTTCCGGCGTTTAAGTAAGAAATTGATCTCCGGCAGCGGCGCCAAAAATACTTGATGTTAAAGCTAAGGGGTATAAAATACTATTAAATTTTACAAGGAAATACTATTAAATACGATACAATTTTACACAAGATATTTATTTATTTATAGAATGGATATACTTAAACCTTGCTACAACACTTATAGGCAGTGTACCTAATCGTACAGTAGTGTAGTTTTTAGCAAGTCCGGTTCGTTTCACATGGAATCTTTTAAACAAAGCTTAACACTATATTAGTTTAATTTATAAAAATACAAATATATATATAAGTAATATTATTATTATAAAAAGGGGGTTTTACCGTTTAATGACCGGTTTGTCGATTTTAAAAATTTTAGTCGCAGTTAAAACCTAATGAAAAATATTAAATAAATAAAAGACTTAATTTAAATCGTAAAATAAATAACGATAATGAAATTGCAATAAATAAAAGTGCGATAAAATAAAATTGCAATAATTAAAAAGTACGATAATTAAAAGTGCAATTAAATACAATAACAATAAATAAAAGTGCGATAATTAGAAGTGCAATTAAATATAAAATAAAGGAAATTAAATATGAAATAAAAGAATTATGCTTATTTAAACTTCCGTAATCATGATGTTTGACGTGTTGATTTTAGTTTTATGCCCATGGGTTAATTGTCCTTTGTCCTGGATTATTTAATATGTCCGTCTGGTTTTTGTCCATAACAGTCCATCAGTCATAAATATAAAGTGCGAGTGTCCTCGTCAAATTATCCTTATACCCGAAGTCAAATATTCCAACTAATTGGGGACTTAAACTGTAACAAGGTTTTAATACTTTGTTTAATAATTATACCAGGTTATCGACTGCGTGTAACCCAAGGTTTTAATACTTTGTTATCAATTATGCCAAGTGACCTTGTACATAATTTCACCCCTGTTTTAATAATTCCATAGACTATTAATCCATTCCCGTGTCCGGTTAAATGAACGATTATTCGTACATATAAATACCCCGCCCATCGTGTCCGATCGAGTGTATATGGTTATTTATAGGGATTAATAGCCCATAGTCTAATTTCCACAAACTATCATTTAGTTAAACAAATATAAAGCCCATTAATAGCCCATAGTCTAATTTCCACAAGTGTCGTTCTTTTGTCCAAACCCCAATTATGGTACAAAGCCCAACTACCCAATTTTAATATTTTTAGCCCAACATCATGATTACTTCGGATTAAATAAGCATAATAATAACTTAGCTACGAGACATTAAATTAAAAAGGTTGAACATAACTTACAATGATTAAAAATAGCGTAGCGTTACACGGACAGAATTTCGACTTACACTCTTACAACATTCGCTAACATACCCTTATTATTAGGATTTAAAATTAAAATTAAAATTAAAATATAAATATATATATATATATATATTTACGTATATAGAGAGAGATTGATATATGTTGAATGATGCACCAAACACTCGATTTTATAGGCCTTGTGAGCTGGAAAAGATGCTCATGCGATCACATGGAGTTTCTTTCTCCAGGCCATGCGATCGCATGGCCTCTATTTACAGCTCACATGAGCTTGTTTTCTTATGCGGACGGTTTTTAAATATAATATAATATATATATTAATTTTAAGAATTAATTATATATTATATTATATTCATGTGCATAGTTGACTTTAATTTTTAGTCCGTTGCTTCGAGCGTTGAGAGTTGACTCTGGTCCCGGTTCCGGATTTTCGAACGTCCTTGCGTACAATTTAATATCTGGTACTTTGCGTTTTGAATCTTGTACTCTTATAATTTCGAGACGTTTCTTATCAATAATTGGAACCTCTTTGATTGTATTTTGTACTTTTGAGCTTTTTGGTCTTCAATTCGTCGAATCTGTCTTTTGTCTTCACCTTTTATTATTTAAACGAATATCACTTGTAAATAGAACAATTGCAACTAAAATCTTTTCTTTCTTTTGGGAATAATGCTATGAAATATATGTTCGTTTTTAGCATTATCAAATGTCAAAACCTTGTATACGTGTCCCGATATTTAAAGTGCGTAAAATAAATAACAGAAATTAAATGACGATAAATAAAATTGCGAGAATATAAATTGCGATAAATAAATTGCGATAAATAAAATGTAATCAGTTAGCTAGGAACAGTTAGCTAGGAACAGTTAGCGTGGATTCTTAACAAAATTTCTCATAGTTAATTTGTTTATTTCAAACAAATTTTATTTTTGTCCAATGTTTTCTTCATTATGCCACTTGTTGGATTCTGATAAGTCAAAATCCAAATATGAAATTGAATGAAATGGGTTATTCTGTGGTGAACGGATACGTATATCAGTGGATGTAAGTAGGGTAGTAAATGGCTGTTGAATCAGATTGGAAGAATGTACGGTGTAACTTATTAATGTGAAATCTAAATATTCCTCGGGTATTACCTACCCGTTAAAATATTTTCACCATTAACAGTTTGTACAAAAGAATTTTTAATTACAATTTTATGAAAACATATATACATATATATTTTCTTCAGATGTAATCATGGGTTTAATGAGTCAATATGATATTAATCTCATTTGATTTATCGCTAGATCTAGAATACATAATCTCTAAAATATTAGAGATTACATAATCTCCATGAAGAACGAAGGTAGTTGATGTAGAACGATACGTAGAACGATGATTATACTCGAGGTATAGATTAAGATGTTGAGGCATAGTTTGTTGAAACTTGGGTTGTTGGTGGTACTGGTATTGATGTTGGTGCCGGTGATGTTGCTGATGCTGGTACGTTTTGCACTATATTTTCCAAGGCCACAACTCGAACGCGAAGCTCGTTGACTTCTTCTATTACACCGGAATGATTGTCGGTTCGGACGAGCGGATGAATAAGGTCCAGAATTTGAGATAGTATATAATCATGATGAGATACTCTGGAAATGAGAGAGAAAATGGTATTACGGACAGGTTCGCCAGTAAGTGCTTCAGGTTCATCGTCAAGATGTGAATTTAGTTGATGGAAAGGATCACCTTCTTTTTGTCTCCAATGATTAAGTAGGCTACGAACCCATCATATGAATTGGTTGGTTCATACTGCTTTCGGAGCTTAGGTGAAACCCCATATCGGAATAGCTGTCGGAATCCGAGGAATTCGAACTGGTTGAGGGATTCATCTCGTACGATCAGATGAAGGATTTTCGATAGGAAATAGATTATAGGATGTATATTAGTACCCAGAAATACATAATTTACATGTGCATATATAATACTAAAATCTCATAAGTTACGGAGGAATCTACGGAAGCTGTTAGGCAAAGGTAACAATAACAGATACGCTAAGATATGAATTAGCAGATACGCTAAGATATGAATATTATCTATACACTATTCATGCAATTAATACAGTAAGATGTGTCTAGACCAAGAATAATAAGCAGGTAATTTCCTAAGGATGATAAGTAGGTAATTTTCGACAAGAAATGATAAGCAAAACTTTTGACATGCAGACACGGTCGAAGTCCAGACTCACTAACTCATCTAAGCAACTATCAGTTAGACACACTAATACAAGACCTGGTTCGCTAAGACCACTGCTCTGATACCAACTCTAACAATCCGTCCTAATCCATCTGGACGAATACATTACATTTGGTTACATCGCGAGGTACTTGACCTCTATATGATACATTTTACAAACATTGCATTCCTTTTTAAAAGACAAACTTTCTTTACATCGAAAGTTGACGGCATGCATACCATTTCATAATATATTCAACTATAATTGACTTAATAATAATCTTGATGATCTCAACGACTCGAATGCAACGTCTTTTGAAATATGCTATGAATGACTCCAAGTAATATCTCTAAAATGAGCAAATGCACAGCGAAAGATTTCTTTCATACCTGAGAATAAACATGCTTTAAAGTGTCAACCAAAAGGTTGGTGAGTTCATTAGTTTATCATAATCAATCATTTCCATAATTTTAATAGACCACAATATTCTCATTTTTTATAAATATCATTACACTCGCAAGTGTATAAAATCCATTCGTATGATGAACACCTGGTAACCAACATTAACATAATGCACATAGAATATCCCCCACATACTCGCAAGTATGCCATAATATTGGCAATCGCAATCACCATTTAAATTGAAGTACAAAAGCATTCCAAATTCCAGAATGAGGTTTTTTAGGCCCATAGATCTATCTTTAGGATTCGCGTCAATTAGGGGCAATTTCCCTAATTCTTAGGATACCAGACTTGAAGGGGTGATATTCGGTATAGTAATCCAATCATACAATATAGTTTCAAGTACTTGTGTCTATTTCATAAAACATTTATAAAAGCAGCGCATGTATTCTCAGTCCCAAAAATATATATTGCAAAAGCATTTAAAAAGGGAGTAAATGAAACTTACCTAATGTATTTTGTAGTAAAAATACATATGACTAAATTGAACAATGTAGGGTTGGCCTCGGATTCACGAACCTATATCATTCATATATATATTAAAACACATAATCTAAATTGAACAAATTTGTATATTAATATATTTCCTTATATTAGTAATTTATTAACTATTTATTTATATATTTTAAATACTTCAAATTTACATAGCTATATGTATATATATAACAGATTTTGAGTAATAGATATGTCATGTATTATAATTATCCTATATTGATGTTTAGAAAATATCATATTAGGTATTAGAAATTTTATATTGATATATTTGAAATATTTATTTGAAATAATAATAATAATTGTGATAGTAATAATAATGATAATAATAGTAATGATAATAATAATAAAATATTAGTAGTTATATTCTTTTATATTAATAATATATATGTTTCTTATATTCATTTTTTGATAAAAATATTAATCTTGTCATATTATATGTATTAAATATATTTATTTATGTATTTCATTTGGTTATCAAAATGTAGTTCTAATTATACTATGTTAATATTAGTGAAAATAGTGATAATAACATTAATAATACACTTATGTTAATAATAACTTTGTTAACAATGATATTAAAAATAATACTTGCAAAAATATTAAATTTTACTGTTAATGATAGTTATGGTATTGATTTAATTACATAATAATAATACTCGTGATAATACAAATAATAATACTTATGTTAATATTAACAATTTTATTATTTATAAAAAGATACTACTACTAATATTTATGAAAATAATAATAATTGTATTATTTTTATGATGATAATAATAATAAACCTTTTCATCATAATGATAATAATGATAACACATAATGTTACTAATAAAAATATTGAAGTTAATAATTTTATTAATAATAATATTGATGATAGTTTTTTATTATGAATCTCATAATGTTAGTATTAGTAGTTTTTGATAAAATGAATAATTTAGTAATAACGGTAGTGAAAATAATAATTTTTTTGATATTAGTACATAATACTTAATAATAATAATAACTATAACAATTTTATTACTAATGGTAATCCTAATAATAATATTTTTACTAATAATAATAATAACTCCTAAATGTTTCTAATACTAATATTAATGATAGTAATTATAAAAATAGTAATAATAACAGTAATAATAATACTAACTATAATAATAATACTAACTATAATAATAATATTAATAAGTTTCGAATTGTAATATAGCACTTATTCTAATAATGATAATAATAATAATCCAATAATGATATGTGTAATAATATCAATAACAATAATAATAATAGTTTTAACAGTAATAATCATACTCATAATAATGACATTAATAATTAATAATAATAATCATAACAACAATAATAATGATAATAATTATAATAATAGATAAAAAAAATGGTTATACCCTTTGAAATCATTCCTAAAAAGAATAGCCGCGGACCGGGCTCGAACCCGAGACCTCTCGGTTACACAAAACACCTCTCACCACTCCTCTATTTAAGCTTTTCTGAATTAATACGCGTTTTAAATATACATAACCCATTCCAACAGTTTGTTCTTCATCTTCATCAATAGACCAATCACTCCCAGGAACGAATCCAATCAATAAATCAATTACAAAGCCAATTTTTAGGTTCTTCAACTAATTAGAAATCATCCAAAATAATTGTTTGCAATAAATAAATAAAAAAAATAAAATAAAAAAAATAAAATAAAAATAAAAAAATGTATACTGCTGTCGCAGCTATTTTATATAAAAAAATTAGTGAAATTGATTTATAATTAACTAAAGTGAGATACTTTTGTTAAACCAAAAAAAAAAATATAAACAAAACAACCTGGTACCTGTTCGTGACACAAGAAAGAAAAAAAATTATATATATGCTGAACAGAAGTGCTGCTCGTCGTAGGCCTTTAAAAAAAATTATTGATTTTGGAATTTAACGCATTTTAGACAAAGTTTACAACACGAATTAAGTTTCAATTTACTCATAAAAACTTTACAAATCCTTAATTGAACCATAAATATAACAGATAACTTTAATTCGATAAGAAAACTGTTTGACTTTTTATAGCAACAACTTTGACCTCAAAATTAGAGTTTGATATTAAGAATTGGAATATGAAACTTTGCAGATAGTTTCAATATATGATTCCTAACAAAATGGCATTTATGGATTTTGAAATTAAACACGAATTTGAGATTTTGATTTAAGGAAGCAAGAACAGGGGATGTACGGTTTAAATGGTAAAAAGATTTAATAAAGTAAATTGGTTTAACAAAATTGGTTGCTGTAATTGATACTGATGATGGATAACGTTCAGATTATATCAATAATAAAAATTGATCAAGTTTTTATATGGAAGAAGACGATCGTCAGGCTATCGAGTAGGGGAAGAAAAGAATAAAAAAACAAAACAGGATAGCGATGTAAAACAGATAAAGGGAAACATTATAATCTGCTCCGTGATACCCAATTATTATATTCGGTATTATAAATATAAATATGATAATGATAGACAAAAGTTAATTTTATTAATAATACAAATACTATTAATAATCATAGAAATAATAATATCATTTATTTATCATTTATAATAATAATATCAAGTAATAATAATAATAATAATATTAATAATAATATTAATATTAATAATATTAATATTAATAATGATAATAATAACATTGTTAATGTTAATAGTAATGAAATGTATTACTTTCTACTAATAATAATGAATCAATTTTGTAATTAGAAATATATAGATAAAATACTAATAATAACAATTTTAAGGTTTCAAATTTCATATCTATATAATAATTTTAATAATACAATTAGTAATGATATTAATATAAGTCTTTATCATAGTGAAAGTACTATAAATATAGAAATTATAGTTTTTTTATCTTTTCGTAATTTAATATGTTGATATTACATATTATTAAGTATATAATAACATCTAATATACATACTAGCACATTTTTATTATTTAGTATTTATATATATTTTATAATTTCAAACTATTATACACTTACATTTTTATGTATATATATATATATATATATATATATATATATATATATATATATATATATATATATATATATATATATATACATATTTTATTTCCAAGCAATTGTTCGTGAATCGTCGGATGTCATCAAAGGTTAAATGTTTACAGTTCAAAGATTTTTAGACTTAATTAAAGTGATTTTGCTTATCGTGTCGAAACCATATACAGTTTAAGTTTAAATTTGGTCGGAAATTTCTGGGTCATCACATTATATTATATATTATAATATTCAGCAGCCCACGTTTAACTCAATTTGGTGAGCTGGAATCCGAAGCTCCGTACTCGCGGAGCTGTGAGGCACAAAACCTCCGCACTCGCGGAGCAGCCAAATTCAAAATCTGCCTATAAAAGGCACAAGCATCTGCCGAATCCATCACCCCTGATCTATCTATCTCTCTCAATTTATATTTATATTTATATTTTATAATTTTAATTTTAATTTAATATTAATAATAATTTGGGTTATTGTAAGAAATGTTTTACGGGTTTTAAAGTTGGAACTCTGTCCATGTAACGCTGGAACTCTGTCCATGTAACGCTACGCGATTAATAATCAATGTAAGCTATGTTCTTCCTTTTTAAATTAATTTCTCGTCACTAAGTTATTATTATGCTTATTTGAGCTGAAGTAATCGTGATGTTGGACTAAATATTAAAGACGGGGTTATTGGATTTTGTACCATAATTAATGTTTGAACAAAAGACCGACACTTGTGGGCATTTGACTATGGACTATTAATAGATGAGAGGTATTGTTTAATTGAGTGACAACTCATTGGAGTCTGTCGAACCTATCTTCAAATTAATTAACTTAATAATTAATAATGATTATGGTTGTCCAATTTAGTGACATTCATACGGAATCTATTATAATCATTTAATTAATTATTCGGGTTGGGAATTGATTATTCAAATTGATCAAGTGGGTAAATTAATATTCATATCTAATCAAAACAGGGGTGGATTACATACAATATAATTGGTGAAATTGTTGACAGAAGTGATAACTGCGTCACAGTTTAAATCTTTAATTAGTTGGAATATTTGACTTCGGGTATAAGGGTAATTTGACGAGGACACTCGCACTTTATATTTATGACCGATGGACTATTATGGACAAAAACCAGATATGTATCAAATAAACTAGGACAAAGGACAATTAACCCGGGTAATAATTAATTAAAATCAAAACGTCAAACATCATGATTACGGAAGTTTAAATTAGCGTAATACTTTTATTTCATATTTCATCGTACCTTTATTTACTGTCATTTTAATTACTGCAATTTACTTTATCGCAATTTAAATTCTGTCATTTATATTATCATCATTTATCTTTACGCTTTATTTAAAATCGACAAACCGGTCATTAAACGGTAAAACCCCCTTTATATAATATTATTATATATAATTATATATATTTTATAAAAATATAGTTTTTAAAAATATAGTACGTAATCACTAGCTCCCTGTGGAACGAACCGGACTTACTAAAAACTACACTACTCTACGATTAGGTACACTGCCTATAAGTGTTGTAGCAAGGTTTAGGTATATCCATTCTATAAATAAATAAATAACTTGTGTAAAATTGTATCGTATTTAATATTATTTCATAATAAACTATAATAGTATTTCGTACTACACCTCGCACACATCACCAACGAACTAACCTAAGTGTGGAGAGATTCAAATGTTCTAAGAAATAATGTTGTCTAAAGTTAGTTGTTCTGTTCTCGTGTAATCCGAGAATGGAATCCGATTGATCCTTTCCACTAGCAGACACTAAAGAACTAGTTTTCTCCCTCCATCTGAATTTTTGTTTTATAGGTTTTGTATGAAATTACTATGCTTTTTAAATTTAAGTTTTGTGTGAATTTAAAAACAAAATTTACTTTATTTATTAAGTTTAAAATTGATTTCTAAAATTTGTCGTGAGTTAAAGACTAGATCATAGAATCGAAATTGCTTTACCCAAAGAAGGGGCGAAAAATTTTGTTATCATTATTTTTAATATTACTGATCTAAAGTATGCAAAAACAAATAATAATAAAAAATTAAAAAACCCGAAAACCTTTGTTTTTAAAACACTCGCTTTAAAACGACAAATTTTAATAATTCATTTAAATTTTTTTAATAAGTAAAGGTTTTATAAAAAAAATATATATTATATATATGTTTGTAGTTTATCTTATGTACAAAACAGGGTAAAACAGCGCACTTTCAAAGACTGACAGTAAGTTCAGCAAAAGCTACTAATTTTAACGACAAGATGTAAAATATCAAATGTGATATAAAATAATATGTTTGCAAACTCGGTATTTTTAATCATTTTTCTACACTAATCACCCTCATGAATTTAAATTTTTACTGATTTCTTGCAAATGAGGGCATTGCAAGATCTCAAGTGTGAGGAAGGGTTATAAATTCTCTCGGGTTTACACTTAGTTTAATTGCTAAATTTTGTGAAAATTTGAAAAATTTTCAACTAAATGAATTCAAAATCATGTTTATACATATTTATGAACGATAAAACTATGTGTTAATGCCGAAATTATTATTACCTCGGAGAGAACATAAATGGAGAAACAACCCAAAATGCTTGAATTCATTTAAAATGGAATAAAGGAGAATAACAAGGCAAAGAAAAACAAAAGCTAAGTGTCAGAAGAATTTACCAAGTTCTTTAAAACACATATCACAGATTTGGTACAGATTATTGCTGGTACTTTTGCTTTGGACTAAACTAATCAGTTTTACCCGATTTATTGTAATACCTTTGAAAGAATAGATGGATCGACACGATGAATCAATTCCATCATTAAAAGGAAGTAAAGTCTTCGGAAAAAGACACGCTTCTTGATTTAAGTCAGGAAGTTGTCGTCCAGACCAGTTGCAGAGTTTACGAAAAACCTTGAAAAGTTTTCTCGAAAATCAGCTGGAAATACACGAACCTCAGCATCAAACAAGGTCGCCAAGTGGTCAGATTTATCCTAACCATGAGAAGGATTTATCTCGTAAAATGGGGAGGGCGCCGTGCAAATTAGCTTGATAAGACTAATGAATCAGACCCCCAGAAAGGATAATCTCCTAAAAGATCAAAAATCAGCATTTACGCCTGATATTACTCAATCCTTGAGATTGACTTTAAAGATTGAGAATTACAAACTCATGGAATTCAATGATATCTAAACTCGAGCTTGAACGAGAAAATATTTTGATCAAAATTAAAACCGATTTGTTTTCTGAAAACCTATTTTCATTGCGTTCATTACCATTGAACGTAAAATCCTAAGATTTCATCGGAATTCATTAGGTCACCTGAACCAAATCGGGTGTCAATCGTAAGAACGGTGGTTGTATAGCATGGTCGAAGATAGGACCTTGTGCCAGACCGAAAAATTATAGGGTGATCTTTACTATTGCTCCTACAAAGGATAGTAATTGCATCCAACACGTTTTTGACCATGATCATCTGCATGTCATTAGACATTGCCTTAACAGTTGCTTGTTCATCGCTTTCCTTTACAACCGGACGGTGGTTTACCGAAAGGTAATATACAGAGCAAGTATACTGGTCGTGTGCTTTCCTAATACAAGGTTAGCAAGTGGGTGACACAAAACTACAAGTTTTGAGCTAAAATTTTAAAAATCTGAAACCCACAAAACCCACAAAAACATTTTGGAAACACCGGTGAAGGGTTATTCCGAAAAACTTATCTAGGGTAAAAGCTAGAATGAATTTTCAAAAGATCAAATGTTTTCATAAAGATCCAATTTCCTTAAAGGATATAAATTTTCATAGTCATGTGGGACTGTAAACCACATTGCTACTATCATTGTTTATACCGCCGTGTCAAAATCACTGATGTATAAAGTGTGAGAATAAAAAAATGATTCGAGTGAAGTGTGATTTTAATTTCAATTTCTGTATTGCTTGAGGACAAGCAACGCTCAAGTGTGGGGATATTTGATAATGCTAAAAAGGAACATATATTTCATAGCAATATCCTTCCAATATGTAAAGCTTTTAGTTACAATTGTTCTATTTTTATGTAATATTCGTTTAAATAAATAAGTGCGAAGACAAAAGAAGAAAATGGCGATTTGAAGACGCAAATGACCAAAAAGCTAAAAAGTATAAAGTACAATCCAAGTGGTTCAATTTATTGATGAGAAACGCCTAAAAATGACAAGAGTACAAGCCGTGAAACGCAAAGTACAAGATAACTAATCGTACGAAAAGGCGTTAGAAAATTCGAAACTGAGACATAAACCGAGCATCAACGTACAACTCAACGGAGCTAAAATTACAAGTCAACTATGCACAAGAATATAATATAATATATATATAATTATATAAAATTATATATTATTATATTATATATTATAATATTCAGCAGCCCACGTTTAACTCAATTTGGTGAGCTGGAATCCGAAGCTCCACACTCGAGGAGCTGTGAGGCACAAAACCTCCGCACTCGCGGAGCAGCCAAATTCAAAATCTACCTATAAAAGGCACAAGCTTCTGCCGAATCCAACACCCCTGATCTATCTATCTCTCTTAATTTATATTTATATTTATATTTTATAATTTTAATTTTAATTTAATATTAATAATAATAATTTGGGTTATTGTAAGAAATGTTTTACGAGTTTTAAAGTCGGAACTCTGTTCGTGTAACGCTACGCGATTAATAATCACTGTAAGCTATGTTCTTCCTTTTAAAATTAATGTCTCGTAACTAAGTTATTATGCTTATTTGAGCTGAAGTAATCGTGATGTTGGACTAAATATTAAAGACGGGGTTATTGGATTTTGTACCATAATTAATGTTTGAAAAAAAGACCAACACTTGTGGGCATTTGACTATGGACTATTAATAGATGGGAGGTATTGTCTAATTGAGTGACAACTCATTAGAGTCTGTCAAACCTATCTTCAAATTAATTAACTTAATAATTAATAATGATTATGGTTGTCCTATTTAGTGACATTCATACAGAATCTATTATAATCATTTAATTAATTATTCGGGTTGGGTAATTGATTATTCAAACTGATCAAGTGGGTAAATTAATATTCATATCTAATCAAAACAGGGGTGGATTACATACAGTGATAACTGGTGTAATTGTTGACATAAGTGATAACTGCGTCACAGTTTAATTCTTTAATTAGTTGGAATATTTGACTTCGGGTATATGGGTAATTTGATGAGGACACTCGCACTTTATATTTATGACCGATGGACTATTATGGACAAAAACCAGATAGGTATCAAATAAACCAGGTCAAAGGACAATTAACCCGGGTAACAATTAATTAAAATCAGAACGTCAAACATCATGATTACGAAAGTTTAAATAAGCATAATACTTTTATTTCATATTTCATCGTACCTTTATTTACTGTCATTTTAATTACTGCAATTTACTTTATCGCAATTTAAATTCTGTCATTTATATTATCGTCATTTATCTTTACGCTTTATTTAAAATCGACAAACCGGTCATTAAACGGTAAAACCCCCCTTTTATATAATATTATTATATATAATTTTATATATTTTATATAAATATATTTTTTAAAAATATAGTACGTAATCACTAGCTCCCTGTGGAATGAACCGGACTTACTAAAAACTACACTACTCTACGATTAGGTACACTGCCTATAAGTGTTGTAGCAAGGTTTAGGTATATCCATTCTATAAATAAATAAATAACTTGTGTAAAATTGTATCGTATTTAATATTATTTCATAATAAACTATAATAGTATTTCGTACTACACCTCGCACACATCACCAACCAACTAACCTATTCCCCAACATCTGAATTGATCCAGATGTGCTTTTTCTATCAACATGGCAACTGCCATGATCCGCATCAGTATAAGCAGTGAGATTGAAATCAGATCCATGTGGATACCAGATTCCAAGATTAGGAGTACCTTTTAGGTACGGGAAAATCCTAACCACTGCTTTGGAGTGTGATTCCTTAGGGTTTGACTAAAAGCGAGCACAAACAGTTACAGTAAGTGTAATGTCTGGTCTAGTTGCAGTCAGATACATTAAAGAGCCAACCATGCTTCGATAAAACGTAATGTCAAAGGGTTCCCCATTAGCATCAGCATCCAGTAATGTCCTCATTGGGGTTATCATTGGTTTTAAAGCACTCATTTTAAAACATTGTAGCATATCATTGATATACTTTGTTTACCTGATAAAAATTCCGTTTGGTAATTGTTTTACTTGTAACCCCGGAAGAAATTAAGCTGGTCAAGCATGCTCATTTTCAATTTGCTGGCCATAAGGTCACCAAATTCTTTGCGTAGGGCCGGGGATGTGGAACCAAAAATAATATCATCAACATAAATTTGAACCAAGAGAATGTGGGCGTTGTATCAATCGTTCCACGAGAGAAACCATTATACAACAAGTACTTTGTTAAGGTCTCGTACCATGCACACGGTGCTTGCTTCAGACCGTACAAAGCTTTCTCCAAGTAGTATACGTTGTTTGGATGGATAGGATCGACAAAGCCTTCTGGCTGATCAACATAAACTTCCTCTTGAAGATGACCATTTAGAAAAGCAGTTTTGACATCCATTTGAAACACCCTGAACTTCATGTGAAAAGAAAATGCAAGGAAAAGACGAATAGCCTCAATCCTAGCAACCGGAGAAAACATTTCGTCATAATCAATAACCTCTTGTTGTCGATATCCCTTGGCCACAAGACGTGCCTTATTTCTAACCACAATTCCATTAGAATCCTTCTTGTTCTTGAAAATTCACTTAATTCCTATTGGTCGTTGACCCGCTGGTATTGGAACAAATTGCCATACTTTCAAACGATCAAATTGATTGATCTCCTCTTGCATTGCTACCACCCAGTTTGGATCTAGTAAAGCTTGAGCAACCGTTGTTGGTTCAATCTTACTAAGAAAGGCAGTATATAGACACATATTTCGAGTAGCCCTTCGAGTTGAAACTGGTGCAGATGCATCACCAATGATAAGATTAATTGGATGACTTTTAGTCCATCGGTTGTGATGTGGAAGAGGTTGTACATCAGTGGTATCCATTGAAATAGCAACTGTTGTTGACGTTGAGCCATGATCCTCTAGTTCTGATGTAGCATTATCTAATGGATTTATTTGAGTATCTGGAGGAACAACTGAAATTGTATCAACGGATGTATCTTGAATTGATTCAAGATGATCATCAGGAGGTGGGAGGGAGGATGAAGAAGAAACAGGTGAATTAGTTAGTGTTGTATCTTCATCATAGAGACTTGGTTGAGTCTCTACCGTAGTTGACTGTAATGGCGTAATCGGTACGGCTTGAACATTTGAATTCCGTTGAGGAGCATAAAGACTATCAAATAAGATATCCAGTTCCTCTGTTGTAACCGTCAGAACACCGTTCTTCAAGAAAATTGAATTGTGCGCGGAAGAAGTAGTAGCCAGGTTAGGATCGGGTTTTGAACCGAGTTGTTCAAAAGCCATTCCCGAAAATTCATCGAATTTGACATTGATTCTTTCCTTGATCGTCTTTGTCCGTTTGTGATAGACACGATAAGCAACTTTGTTCGAAGAATAACCGAGAAATATGGCCTGATCGCCATAAGGATCAAACTTTCTGAGGCTGTTAAAATCGTTAAGCACATAGCATATACAACCAAAGACACGGAAATATTTGACATTTGGGCGTCTACCATATAGTAACTCATAAGGAGTTTTGTCAAAACGTTTATTAATGATACAATGATTTTGGGTATAACATGCATTTGAAATGGCCTCCCCCACATTTTTGGAGGTAGTTTGGAGTAGGCAAGCATCGTTCGAGCTGCCTCGCACAACGTATGATTACGTCGTTCGACTACTCTATTCTGTTGAGGGGTTCGTGCAGTAGAGAACTGATGTTCAATGCCTTGGTCTTTCAAATAACTATCAAGCAGGTCATTCTTAAATTATGTCCCATTATCAGTTCGGATGCTCTTAACATGCTTGTTAAATGAGCGTTGAGTCTTTTTTATGAACTCCATGATAATGGCGGGGGTTTCAGATTTGGTCCTTAAAAGAAAAATGCATGTAAATCATGTATAGTCATCTACAATGACAAACACATGTTTTCGGCCACCAAGGCTAGAAACCCTCATGGGTCCACATAAGTCCATATGCAATAATTGCAAAGACGATGAAGTACTGGGGTTTTGCTTAAGAGGATGATTAGTCCGTGTCAGTTTACCTATCGCACATGATGGACACACATGATGCTTATCATACTGAAAGCTAGGAATACCATCAACTAGGTCTTTAGAGACTAGTTGATTGATACCCTTGTAATTCAGGTGTGACATTCGGTGATGCGATAACCATGAATTTTATTTTGTTGAACGGGTAGCCAAACACATGTTTCCATGTGATGGTGCATCATTGAGGTCAATAGTATATAGTGAAGCACAACGTTTACCAACAAAGAGATCATTTCCATCGGTGGATTGCACCGAGCATTGACGATGTTCAAATAGAACTTTGAGATCTCCATCGCAGAATTGGCTGAAACTAAACAAACTGCACCTCAAACCCTCAACATGTTAGACCCATTTGATCGTTATGCCATTTTTCACATAATCTCCATATCCCGTTATCGCTGCACTCTCATCATTTCCGAATATAACCGTTCCTAGGAATTTTTCAACGAAATTGACAAGCAAGGATTTATCGCCCGTCATGTGTCGAGAGCAACCAGAATCGATGTACCATATACAGATGTCGAAACCCTGTAAACGTTAATTTCCTAGAGTTTAGGTACCCAAAGTTTCTTGGGTCCTCTATGGTTAGTACCATCAACAAACTTTGGATCAACAATGAGATAATCACGTACAACATCATGCAATTTAGACAATAAACCATCATTTAAAACCACATTACATGAAGCATCATACGCAATATCAAGTTTACATCAATATCCGAAGTCTTTACACACAACTTATTCCATATAGATGTTTTGTTCACAGAAGAAAATTGAAATACATGTGATGACTTCCTAGGTCGACTAGCAGATTTCTTTGGTTTGTTTGCAACTTTCTTAGTCATTGACTTAGGAACCCATACAGACTTGTAAGTCAAGTTTGAATTATGAGATGTGATACGGAAAGCACCTCTGTTAGTTAGACGTCTAAACTTTACAGTTGACACCTGAGATGATTGATTTTGACAAAATTTCCAATTTGATTTTACGTTCCTTTGCATCATACTCACTCAAATCAGGTTTTGAACTTGTGTGTTGTTTAGACTTAACTGATTTCTTTAAAAGACTCTCCTTTGATTTATTTGTCATTGGAATCATAGGAATCTTTTTGATTGACACAGAACCATCGTGAGAATGAACCTTTTTGACAACAAATTGTGTTGAAGGTACAACTTTTGAAACACGGTTACCAAATTGAGAACATAGAGGATTTTTAAGAATAGTAATGGGTTTAGCATCCTTAGATGTTGTTGTCCCCTTCTCTTTCTTAATAATCCCACAAACACACTCAGACACATTGGTCTCATCATTAGAGGATTGCTTAAGCGTGTTAGCCTGTTTTAATTGAATTATCTTTTGTTTTAAGCTTTAAATCTCAAGACATAATTCTCAGCAGAAACTATCACTTCTCCTTCCTTAAAAGCATAAGTACATTCTTTCTTAGGAAGTGGAGACAATTTATCACACAAAGCAAGCATTTGTTCTAATGATTTACACTTAAGTTGCAATTCAACATTCTCCTTTTCAAGTATATCTACTATACGACTCAAATTACGTACAGCTGGTATGTTTGCATAAATATCATTCAAAGGATCAATTGTTGCATTAAAATCTATCAAAGTTTAAACTGTTGCATTAAAGTCTATCAAAGGTTCAACAATTGGTTCATCTCGAGGTTCTATCTTTACATCTAAAGAATTTTGACCTAGGGAGTCTGTCTCAAAGAAGACAGTTAGTTCATGTGCTAGGTCTTCACAGAAAACATCATCAGAAACAGAACATGCAGGTAATGCCGGTAGAATTGGTTTCACATCAAAAGTTGGTTCATCAAACACTTCATCTATGGTAATAATGCTAGAACTAGGTTTGTTAAACACTTCATTCTCAAGCATTAAAATGTATTTCTCTAGCATGAGTGTAGGAATATAAACCAGTCGACGCTTAGGCACATAACTATCATGTTGCAAATTCTTTTCAGTTTTAACAAGTTCCTTTAAGAAATCAGGATTTGATTTACCCATTTTAGCATTGACTTTTTCATACATTAAGCTAATTTGGTATATATTTTTTTAGATTTGCGAATAACAATAACATCATCAAAATCAGCATCAGATGCATGCACAAAGTGAGAAGGTAAACCAGCTTGAAAGTAATCAGAATGATATAATCCTGGAATCTTTTTAGAAGCATCATCTAAAATCTTAGGATCTTCATAACCCAACCTCCACTTATTACCATGAATCGTTTTTGGTCTATTCATGAAAATTGTTTGTTTTGAAAGTTCCATATCAATGATAGCTTTAGATTGCTCTGTTCGATAGAGTTTTTCCTCAATGATAGCTTTCATTTGAAGAGTTTTATCATAAAAATGTTTTCATGGCAAATATGAGTTGATAAATAGAGTTTTATCATCATTGAGTAATGTGGATAAAACAATTCGATTATTCGAAGAGTACGAATGAAGCTATCACAAAAGAGTGAAATAAAGAAATAAAGATTCGTCTTATCTTTTGACGTAGTCACTGTTGAATTTAGAAAAATAAGGTGCGTCTTAACTTTTGACGTTGTCTTGGTTGAATTCTGGAATTCAAGGACTTTTAAAGAAATCTTCGAAATCTAAAAGATTTGATTCTTCGGCGAATAAGGAAATTAGAATCTCTGTAATTAAATACAGTGATCTACCTCGATTTCTCTGTCTGATCTTTCCATTATAAATTAAACTCTTCCGTTCCATTATTCTCACCATTCCTATACTTTCTTTCTTAGTCCATACATCCAAAAGATTGTGAAAATGCTTAATCCAGTTCTGATCCTTATCCTTATCCTTACTATTGCAACAATCATTCTCCTTTTCCAACTTCCAACGGAGGAATCTGTTTTCTTCTACTTCCCCCTTGGGGTGATACTATTCTTAATTATACCGTGTCTTTATATTACTATTCGTATTAATATTCACGGTTTGTAACCTCCGTGTTGTTATTGTGCTTTATATTTTCTCTTATATTTTGGAGCTCTTTTCCTTTTTATTATCTTCTCAACCTATAGTAAAGTGAGTAATGGTCCAGAATTCATAAGTACGGAGTTTCAAATGAACTTAATGTTCTAAACAAGAAAGAACGTAATAGCACGATTTGATTTGTCAAATTACCTGGATCACTGAGAATAGAACTATCAAGAATATACTTTCTTGATATGTTCAGAAGTTAAGCAAAATGAAAGAGTTATGTAACATGGCACATGATGACGCTATGATCTGTGAATCATCACGTCCCATTAGAAACTCAGCATGACTTACTTTAATATAATCACGTTGATCAAGTGTTATTATATTATACTAACTCATGCTTCAGTTCCTAACACTACTTCAAAACATTCATATTTTAAATTCGAATCTTTCAAAATTTAGAAACTAAAACAGTTTCCTTCCTGATGTAACACTGATATCGCAAAGAGATGAATGATTTCAGATAAGAATAGCTATGAAAATATCTTCAGAAATATCGAGGATATTTATAATGAAAGATACGATGATATCTTAGAATTTCTAACATCGGTGGATGATGATGAAGATTTGTCCGTAAAGGTTTAGAGTTAGGAGTAAGGTATTTGTTAATGACTTCAGCAGATACTGAATCATTTGAATTATTTGAAGGCAGGTTTAGTCTTTGTGATTTTGTTCACAACCTCCTTCATAGTTTCGCATAATACGCTTTTCGGTACTAAATTTTCTATTGAGCGTTTCCAACACTCCATTCTTTATCATCATACTTTTGACTGCTAAAGTCATTAACAGTTTTCGCTGCTTTATCAGCTTTCTCAAAATTCAAAGAAATGATTCGTAGACTAGATTGCTTTTCAGATTTTCAGAATGGGAGATCATAATTCTAAGAGATAAATGTTATATGTATACATATAACTGTTGATGTAGAAATGCTACGCTATTTCAAAATACTGATTGCTAATTCTCGGTAATTGGTATGGCTTTTCTCGTTACAAGTTGCGAATGAGTATATGATAGGGTTTTAAATGAACAAATATAATGGTTCTTCAGAGAGACTTAAGCCGATGAGTAATGTAGTAGCTGGTAAGTTTATTGCTAATGTGGTGGAATATAAACGGTTCTTCGGTAACAATGATGAAATGACAACGTATATATCGAGGTTATAATAAGGCTATTTCGAAGGAAAAGTCGAAGTTGACTTGCTGAAGCTTTGACAAAATTTGCTACTTTGAAAAGGGATTGCAAAGTTATTTTCGGTAATAACAACGCCAAAGGAGCTAGTACAGATACGTGTTAAACGTTTACTCAGGGTCCGAGTGTTTTCAGGTGCATAACTATATGCCTCAATCTTTTCTTCCGTAGATGAAGTGCGGTTGGTTCATCCTCTCGATTGAGGTGTTTTCAAGAATCATGAAAGATTTGGACGCAGATTGTAATCGTCAAAATACAAATGAGGTTTAAGATGAAATCAAGTGGCAAACTTGAAGAATTGTTTAGTTTCATATGTTATAATCAATATTTTAATTCATTTTAATTGTCCAATGTTGGTAGTCCACCGTTAGTAGTCCACAGTTAGCAATTCAATAATTCATATATAGTTTAATATATAATATTCGAATTAATTAATACGTATCGTGACCCATTGTATACATGTCTCAGACTCGATCACAACTCAAAGTATATATATTATTTTAGAATCAACCTCAACCCTGTAAAGCTAACTCGATCATTACCGCGTATAGAGTGTCTATGGTTATTCCAAATAATATATATAGATGCGTCGATATGATATGTCAAAACTTTGTATACGTGTCCCGATATTTAAAATGCGTAAATAACAGTATTTAAATGACGATAAATAAAGTGCCTAAAATAAATAACAGAAATTAAATGACGATAAATAAAATTGCGAAAATTAAAATTGCGATAACTAAAATGTAATCAGTTAGCTAGGAACAATTAGCTAGGGACAGTTAGCGTGGATTCTTAACAAAATTTTTCTCGTAGTTAATTTGTTTGTTTCTAACAAATTTTATTTTTGTCCAGTGTTTTCTTCATTATGCCACTTGTTGGATTCTGATAAGTCAAAATCCAGTATGAAATTGAATGGAAATGGTTATTCTGCGGTGAACGGATACGTATATCTGTGGATGTAAGTAGGATAGTAAATGACTGTTGAATTAGATTCGAAGAATGTACAGTGTAACTTATTAATGTGAAATCTAAATGTTCCTCGAGTATTATCTACCCATTAAAATATTTTCATCATTAACAGTTTGTACGAAAGAATTTTCAATTACAATCTTTATGAAAATATATATACATATATATTTTCTTCAGAGGTAATTATGGATTTAATGAGTCAATATGATATTAAACTCATTTGATTTTTGGTTTGAGCTAGAATAAATAATCTCTAAAACTTTTAGAAACCACATATTCTTTCGGAGAATATTTCTTCAATGAAGTTATGAATTAATACTTCATCGTTCATTGTTGTTGGTACTCCTTGGTATCTATGGTGCGTATGACGTTGATGTTCGTGTGACAGATTGTGAAGTTGAGGTTTGCGATGCGGTTGTTGTTGGTGGTGGTAATGGTACTGTTGGCGTTGATGATGGTGGTACTGGTTATGCTGCTGGTGCTGCTGCTGGTGTTTGTAACCTTTGCACCATATTCTCCAAAGCCACTACCCGAGCGCGAAGCTCGTTGACTTCTTCTATTACATCGGGGTGATTGTCGGTTCGGACGAGTGGATAAATATGATCTAGAATTTGGTATAGTATATAATCGCGATGAGATACTCTGGAAATGAGAGAGAAAATGGTGTTTCAGACAGGTTCGCCGGTAAGTGCTTCAGGTTCTTTGCCAAGAGGGCAATGTGGCGGATGAAAAAGATCACCTTATTCTTGTCTCCAATGATTGAGGAGGCTACGAACCCAGCCCCAATTCATCTAGAATAGATGATGGCTAATCAGTTGATCCATTCCGGTTACACTGCTTTCGGAGCTCGAGTGAAAATCCATATCGGAATAGTTATCGGAATCCGACGAACTTGAACTGGTTGCGGAATTCATCTTGCACGGTTAGGTAAAGGATTTTATGAAATGATTTTCGGATATCGGATGATATTCTAATTACATAGAATATCTATGTATAGTACATAAGATCCCGTAGATTACGGAGGAAATTAAGGAAACGTGTCAGACAAAGTCTACAGTAACAGATACGCTAAGATCTGAATTTTGTCTCTACACTATTCATGCAATTAATGCAATAAAAAGTGTCTAGACTAAGAATGATAAGCATGTAATTTCCTAAGGATGATAAGTAGATGATTTTTGACACGAAATGATAAGCAAAACTTTTGACATGCAGACACGGTCGAAGTCCAGACCCACTAATGCATCTAAATAACTATCAGTTAGACACACTAATGCAAGACCTGGTTCGCTAAGACCACCGCTCTGATACCAACTTTAATGACCCATCCTAATACATCTGGACGAATACATTACATTTGGTTACATCGCGAGGTACTTGACCTCTATATGATACATTTTACAAACATTGCATTCGTTTTTAAAAAGACAAACTTTCATTTCATCGAAAGTTGACGGCATGCATACCATTTCATAATATATCTAACTATAATTGACTTAATAATAATCTTGATGAACTCAACGACTCGAATGCAATGTCTTTTGAAATATATCATGAATGACTCCAAGAAATATCTCTAAAATGAGCAAATGCACAGCAGAAGATTTCTTTAATACCTGAGAATAAACATGTTTTCAAGTGTCAACTAAAAGGTTGGTGAGTTCATTAGTTTATCATAAAGATTCATTTCCATCATTTTAATAGACCACAAGATTTCATTTTTCATAAATAACATTACACTCGCAAGTGTATAAAAATCCATTCGTATGATGAACACCTGGTAACCGACATTAACATAATGCATATAGAATATCTCCGCATACTCGCAAGTATGCCAAAAATATTGGCAATCGCAATCACCATTTAAATCGAAGTACTAAAGCATTCCAAATTCCATAATGGGGTTTGTTAGGCCCATAGATCTATCTTTAGGATTCACGTCAATTAGGGGCCATTTCCCTAATTCTTAGGTTACCAGACTTGAAGGGCGATATTCAGTATAGTAATCCAACCATACAATGTAGTTTCAAGTACTTGTGTCTATTTCGTAAAACATTTATAAAAGCAGCGCATGTATTCTCAGTCCCAAAAATATATATTGCAAAAGCATTTAAAAAGGGAGCAAATGAAACTCACAATAGTGTATTTTGTAGTAAAAATACATGTGACAATATTGAACAACAGAACAATGAAGGGTTGGACTTGGATTCACGAACCTATATTATTCATATATATATATTAAAACACATACTCGTAATCGAACAATTTCATATATTATAACTTTATATATTATATATTTAATTTGTATATATACTTAAAAATGATTATCATTTGTATAGTTATATACATACATATATTTTAACAATACCTAATTGGTTATATATATGAATATTTATATAAAAATTGTTAATATAATTAATTCATATGTAATATTACTTATAAGTATATTTTTGTATACATAATAATATAATATTAATAATAGTAAATAAAAGTTGTATTTAATTATAATGATAATATTATTAATAACATTACTTATAATAATAGTAATTATAGTAAGAATCATAATAATATTAATGATATTTGTAGTAAAAATGATAATAATAATAATAAATATTATATAGTTGTAATGATATCAAAATAACAATTTTTGGCAAAAATGATAATAATTTGTAATATTAACAGTACTAATGATGGTAATCATATTAATAATACTTTTGTTGTTATTAACAGTAATAATACTAGAAATGATACAATGCGAATATTTATGAAAATAATATTAATTTTTAGTATGATAGTAATAATAATACTTAACTTAATAATAATAATAATAATAGTAGTCATAATTGTAATTTTAATTATTAATATTAAATGATAACTATTATTACTAGTAATAATAATACTAATAACTATAATATCAATCATAATAATAATTTCTAATAATAACATAACAATAATAATAATGATAATCATAATATTAATAGTAATAATAATAATAACAATAATAATGTTAATAATAAGTTTTAAAAATAAAAGCTACCTTTAAAAGAGTTTCTAAAAAGAAAAGCCCCAAACCGGGCTCGAACCCCCGACCTCTCGAATAATCCACACCCTCTCGAACCATTTCTCCATTTTTGTATTTCTGATTTAATTCATATTCCAGTATATATAATCCGAAATATTTCTGTCTTCATTTTTCATCTCTTTCTTCACCATTCTAAACGACCCAGGATTAAACTCAATTAACAAAATGGTTCTTAATTAATTTATGGATTTACAATTGATACATAAATGATTAGGAGTTGGTTTAATTAATTAAAACAAAAGGAAATAAAATAAAAAAAAATATAAAATGAAACTGTATCAATTGCGTTGAACCCGTATGAACTCAAATTCCAATTCGAATTTTTAGATCATTTTAGACTATGATTCATGAATGAAATAAGTTCTAAATCCTTTATGGAAACTTTCTCATTCCTCAATTTTACTTAAAACATAACAACGAATTCAAATTTTGTGATAAACGAAAC
Organism: Rutidosis leptorrhynchoides; assembly: GCF_046630445.1. Taxonomy (NCBI): domain Eukaryota; kingdom Viridiplantae; phylum Streptophyta; class Magnoliopsida; order Asterales; family Asteraceae; genus Rutidosis; species Rutidosis leptorrhynchoides. Next base: position 196,513,249 of record NC_092338.1, read on the forward strand.
GTTTGACTTTTGAATTATAATCTTTGACTCAAAAATTCTCAATCGTTAAAATGAATTGGAACCTAAAATTTTGCAGTAATATCGTTTAGAGTATTACTAACAAAACTTCCTTAATACATTTTACAATTAAATTCGACTTAGAGTCTTTCAAAATTTAACACGCGAACAGAGTATTACCTGATGGTTCTTCATTCTTTGTATGTAAATTCCCAATTGCAGTGTTATAATTTATATTGTAAGACTTGTTATTGATTTCTAAATATATTCTGGTAATAACTCTGAGTAATCCTTTGCCTTATAGTCGATAAACGTATCAATCAGTTATTTAAGAGTAGAAAAAATAAAATAAAAAATAATAAAAAGTAGATAGGAATTGCTAACTGAATTTGTTGTTTTTCTGTGATTCCTTTCGATTTGTAATCTAGTTGAGAGACAGAAACAAGAATTAACTACAGGGTTGATCGAGATGTGCAACTGAATTCGTACACTTTTTTTTAATATTAATAATTAATAGATATAATAATAATAATAATAATAATAATACTGATTAATAATAATTATATTAATAATAACCAAAAATGAAAATTTTAATAAGTTTAATAATAGTTAATGTCAAATGATAATAGTGATTTTATTAATGATACTACTAATAATTTTTATTATTTTCTAATAAATATTAATAATAATAATAATAATTATATTAATAATTATAATTATAATAATAAATAATAATAATGATATTAATTATAAAAATGGTAATAACAATATTATTCATACTAATAATAATACTAATTATAATAATTATATAAATAATAATAATAATCTTAATAACAATGATAATAATTATAAATATCAATATTAAAAACAATTTTAATAATGTTGATAATAATATTGATAAAAATAATAATAATAATATGGTAATATTATTAATAACAAAAATGATAATTTTGATAAGTTTGATAATATTGATAATAAAAATGATAATAATATTATTTAATGATACTAATATTCATGATAACTTTTAATAAGTTTAATAATAATAATTTTTACAACACATTAATTATATTAAATTTCCTATCTAGATATTAATAACATTAATTTTAATATTAACATTGATATTAATATTTAATATTACTAATAATAATGAAGTAATAATAATACAACTATATTTTAATTATAATTACATTTAATATATTAGTATTACAAATCCTTAATTATGTAATACTTAATAGTTTACATAACATGTTTGATCATTTAATATTTTTATATTTCCTATAATATAAGTTTGTATAGGAATCCTATATATATATATATATATATATATATATATATATATATATATATATATATATATATATATATATATATATATATATATATATATATATATATATATATATATATATATATATATATATATATATATATATATTAGAATCATAATAATATCATTTATATAAATTCTTTTTAATACTCACTTAATTATTCTATTTATTGTTATATATTTAATTCCAATTAATTAATGGGGACTTTATTAATTCAAAATATTATATATACACTTATATTTATATATATATATATATATATATATATATATATATATATATATATATATATATATATATATACATATTTATTTACACACAACTGTTCGTGAATCCTCGGGAGTAGGTCAAGGGTACTTGAATATATGAACGTAGTTCCAAAATTTTCAAGACTCAACATTATAGACTTTGCTTATCGTGTCGAATACATATAAAGTTTAAGTTTAAATTTGTCGGAAATTCCCGGGTCGTCACAATCGAGTATTGATCGAATCTTTAAAACTTGAAGAATTGATGAAATTGAACCGTCAAAAACTTGATTAATCACCTCACGAACACAACTGAATCCACAACCTTTCACTAAAATACAGAATCAAGCTGTAAATGATCAATACCGAGAGTTTTAGCCACGAACTCTTAAAATCAACTTGATTCTTCATAGTTGTTGTTAAAAAGCTGTAATGATGATCGAAACTCTTTCTAATCAATCTAATAAATCTTCGCTGAACTTATCAGATGAATTTGAACGTCAGATTATCAAATTCGAGTATACCGAATCTGATTCAATCTAATCAAGAGCATACATATTCTGTAATCTTCAATCTCTGGATCGATATAGTGATGTAGAATCACTCCCTGGAAGCTCTTATACCAATTGTAGGATCCTAGATCTTATGAATACCATGAATGTAAACAATTAACCACATGAATGTAGAGAGCATTAGTCAAACTAGTCAACTATATTCCACGGCTCTCTTGAATACATTATAAATCGGTGGCTAATGTTAACTAATCTAGGGAGCCTTGGATCCTTTATATAACCCTCGTATAAAAGATCCTCCTTAAGGCTAGGGAAACACGTTTTACTCCTTCTTGGGTACCTAACAATCTCCTCCCAGGAGTGAGACGGGTTTCCAAAAACTAACTCCCCAGTAAAACATACAACATTACAAGGAAAGAATCAACTATTACTAACTAACTCCCCCGCGAATGATGTACGACCTGAAGGTATTTCGTATGCCCGAGCGACATATTAAATTAATGTGGCTAATATGTTATGATCCAAGTCAGGTCATACCCAATAACAAACTTATCGACACCTTAAACGTATTTAATCTTGATGATTCGCTCGTTAAATAAATACGCGACACTTGAACTTTAGAAAATCGGTTTTCTAAAATATTATCACTTGAAATAAATTATTTGGATAATTTATATTTAATTATTTATAGGTTTAAATAATTATGTTGTGTTATATTTTATAAGCTGGTTTATAAAATATATATAAGTAACAAAAGCATGGTTTTATATATTAACAAGTTTTATAAAATGCAAGTTTTATAAAAATTTAAACCTCACCCATGGTGTACTGCATTTGAAAGGACCAAGGAGGGACACACATGTAAGAATCTTGCTACTTTTGATAACATAACTTCACATGAGCATGGGGAATAGGAACCAAGACTTATGGGAGACTTAAGGCTCATGCAAAACATGATTTTTTAAGTGAAAAACACACTCCATTATGCTGCTACACATTCTGTCCGAATTTTGGGAGAACAAAAGGGGTGTTCTTGAGTTTATTGGAAGCTCATTTTAAGTGTCAAACAAATCCTAACCAAAAGCTAGGGTGTTGGTGTCAAGTTTGGGGTATAATCACTTGAGGTCTCATCCTTTTGAGGCTTTCATTCATCATCATCTTCTTCTTCAAGCTGCTGGCTGATTTCTTGGGTACAAAAAGAGCGGGTTTCAAGCTTGGTTAACTAGCTCATTAAGGTTATAAGGTTTAACCAAGTCAAGGGTGTGTTGGTGCATTATTTCATCATCTTCATCATCATCCTTCTTGAACCAAAACAGCCCTCAATTGCTAATTGAGGAGGTATAAACACTCTTCCTCTCTTGTTATTTTGTAAGCATATATTCACGGCTTGATAATTCATTATGGAGTTCAATCTAAAATGGTTTAACATATACACTTGTTTTTAAATAACATAATGCTTCCGCTTGTCTTAATATTCATAAAATTGGTTTTGTGATTATATAAACATATGAACTTGTTGTTATGTTGAATTCCATCAATGGTATCTAGAGCCGAAGTCTTGAAATATGCTTCGAGATGGTTTTTGAACTCACCATAACTTTGCATTTTATGTACATGCATGAAAATAGAATGCAAAAATTATTGGTTTTGGGTGGGTTAAGGTTTAGGCCGAATTGTTGGGGGCTCCAAAATAGGTTTTGGTTTGCCATTTGGTTCATATTTTGTTCATATGTTGTTGTTCACAATCATAGCCAAGATCTTGTGATTGAATGAATGTTTGTTTGGTTGATTTGTTAATTTCAATATGGTTGTAATTATTCATTCAATTGGTTTGTAATAATATTCATTTAGTTATGTAATTTATTTTATATTTGGCATGTAAAATAGATTAGGTTGTATTTTCATTTTCTAGACAAAATGTATTAGGATATATTTTGTAACAAGATGAAGATGAATGAAGATCACAAGGAAGAACACAAGAAGCATGTGGATGCAAGGTTAAGTGGGAGGTTAAAACCTCTTACTTTGTGTTTTACCCATTGAACGGTGACATTTTATTTTCGGCTAAACAAAATGTCTACCAAAAGGCTTGATTGTGAACATTTGTTTTGCATGCGTGGTTGTTTTAATTTCTTGTATAATTATGGATTGTGTATGTTACTACAACAAGTTATCACACAAGTTAACAACAAGCAAAACTACAATTTAATTAGTTAAATTATTAACTATATGCAATGAACAAAACTACAATTTAATTGGTTAAATTGAAATGGCAACAGACGTTAATTCATGGTTATTAAGAACTAGAAACGGATTGCACATATAAAATGGTTTATATCAAAGTAATAAAATTGGCATTATTACATGACATGAAAATGGATTTTCATAAGTACCATACACTAAATGCATGTTGGTGTATGGCATAAAAGTTTTCTCAAACTAGAAATAACGAAAACTTAAAATCCCTTTAACAACAATGTAAACAAGTTTAACGCCATCCTATTGTGTGACACTTAGGCGTATTAGGGAACTCATGATGGGATAAAGGTCACCTAACCGTTATGAGCAAACTAATATGATTAAGGTAAACATCGCATGCTTGTGGGATAAAGGTCACCTAACCACTTGTATGTTAAGTTTGCACGTTTACACAAGTAGGACGACTTGATTTGGAAATCATGAACTTAGTGTTACCAAAGCATGAGGAACAAATAGGCGTTGATGGGATAAATATGCCATACAAATGGATTGTATGATCCCATACTCTAGAAGTTGCAAAGGGATTGCAATTGTCATTTTATGACTACCTAGCTAAATCAAATGACGGGATAAAGGTCACCTAACCGAAATTTGGTTTACCGTTGGATTCTAGAATTTAATAAATCAATTGGATCATAAAAGGGTATTGATTATTGAATTAGAAATCATTACTTAAACAAACTTTGTTAAATTTTGTAGATGGCCGCCAATAACAGCAACAACGTTCCAAATGCACCGATAAACTTTAACAACCTATCGTTGAGGTCAATCCTCGAAAAGGAGAAACTCAACCATAATAACTTTATGGATTGGTACCGCAATCTTAGGATTTTCCTCAAACTTGAGGATAAAGCGTATGTGTTGGAAGACCCCATTCCCAACCAACCCGAGGAGGACGATACCGAGGGAATGGCTTATTGGGATAAGTATTGCACCGATTCGGTGCAAGTTTCATGCCTCATGCTTGGAACTATGATCCCGGAGCTCCAAAAGGACTTCGAGCATCATAGTGCCTACCACATGATCACTCAATTGAAGGAGATGTTTCTTCAACAAGCTCGTGTCGAGTGCTTCGAAACGGTTCGAGCGCTTCATGCATGTCGGATGGACGACTCCCAATCGGTTTCATCTTATGTCCTTAAGATGAAGAGCCTTATTGATCGAGCGAATCATCTTAACTGTAACATGTCTAAGGAATTAGCCACGAACCTTATCCTCAACTCATTGTCAAAGAGATTTGACACATTCGTGTTGAATTACAATATGAATAGTTGGGATAAAAGCATTGTTGAATTACATGCAATGCTTAAGACAGTGGAATTGAGCATGGGTAAAAGGGCTTCACCCGTGCTCATGATGAATGAAGGTGGGTCCAAGAACAATTCCACCTCTAAGACAAAAGGGGCTAAGAGGAAAGGACCCGCCTACCAAGGCAAGGGAAAGGGGAAGATGGTTATCCCAACTAACAACAAGAAGCAAAAGGTTACTGCTTGGGCAAACCCCAAGGAAGATCCGTGCTTCGGTTGCGGTGAGATGGGTCACTGGAAACGCAACTGCCCGGTCTACCTTAAGGAGTTGAAGGAAAAGAGGGATGCAGGGCAAACCTCAGGTAATGTATATATGGTATACATTGAGCTTAGTATTACTTCTTCTAATACATGAGTATTAGACACAGGATGTGGAACTTACATTTGCAATTCTTTGCAGGGGTTCAAAAGAAGTAAGCAACAAGCGGGAACAACAAGTCTCTTTATGGGAAATGGTGCAAAGGTGCACGTGGAAGCTCATGGAGATTTTGTTTTAAAGCTACAAACTGGATTGCAGCTTATTTTGAATAATGTTTTGTATCCACCTGATTTAACACGAAACATTATTTTTGTATCCCGCTTAAGACAATGTGGTTTCAATCTTAATTTTATTTATGATGATATCCATGTTTCTTTAAATAATGTGTTCTATTTTAAGGCTTCGCCTTTGAATGGTATTTATGAATTGGTTCATGATAACACATCATACGGTAGCTCAATATACCATACAAACACCAAGAAACTCAAAATGGATTTGAGTGATTCCTACTTATGGCATTGTCGCCTTGGTCACATAAACAAGAACCGAATACATACACTTCAAAAGAATGGACTTTTGAAATCAAGTGAGCTGGGCTAGTTTGATGTATGTGAATCTTGTTTACAAGGCAAAATGACTAAAACACATTTCAAAGGGACCTATGAAAGGGCTAAAGACTTATTGGGACTAATACATTCGGATGTATGTGGACCATTTAAGCCCATAACCAGGAATGGTGAAAGGTACTTCGTTACTTTCATTGATGACTTCAGTCGTTTCGGACATGTCTACTTATTAAGACACAAGGACGAAACTTTTGAAGCATTCAAGGAATATCAAAACGAGGTACAAAATCAACTCAACAAAACAATAAAGGTACTTCGTACCAATAGAGGAGGTGAATACCTAAGCGATGCTTTTCAGGATCATCTTAGGAGTTGTGAGATTATCTCACAACTTACTCCACCCGAAACACCCCAGCTTAATGGAGTATCCGAGAGGAAGAACCAAACCCTAATGGATATGGTTCAATCTATGATGGCTAGAAGCTCGTTACCTCTATCATTTTGGGGTTATTGCTTAAGCTCCGCGGCTCGTATTTTAAATATGGCCCCAACCAAGAAAGTGGAACAAACACCTCATGAGATGTGGTTTGGAAAACCTCTGTCTCTATCATACTTAAAGGTATGGGGATGTGTAGCTTATCCTAAGCGTTACGTCCCTAATAAGTTGAATGCTCAATCCACGAAGTGTATCTTCATAGGATATCCCAAGGATGATATGGGATATTACTTCTATGATCCATCCGAGCAAAATGTATTTGTTGCTCGGAAGGCGGAATTCCTTGAAACTAAGTTCCTATTGGAAGGAAATAGTGAAAGGAAGATAGATCTTGAAGAGGTTCAAGATCAGGTAGATGATGCACAATTGGTTGACACTAGCACTCAGCATGAAAATGTTGAGAATGATCAAATGGATGATCAAAGTATACAAAACGTTCGAAGATCTGATAGGATTAGTAATCCTCCTGAGAGATATGGGTTTCTCATAGATGATTGCTATGTGGTTGATTTGGATGAACCAACTAACTATCAAGATGCTTTATCAAGGGATGATAAAGATAAATGGCAGAAAGCCATGAACCCTGAGATGCAATCCATGTATGATAACCAAGTTTGGGAACTTGTTTTACAACCTACTAACTCCAAGTTAGTTGATTGTAAATGGATTTTCAAGGTGAAAACCGACATGCATGGAAACTTGAATACATATAAAGCTAGACTTGTGGCGAAAGGTTTCACTCAAACTCAAGGGATTGACTATGATGAAACCTTTTCACCCGTGGCAATGCTAAAGTCTATCAGGATACTATTTGCCATTGCTGCTCATTATGATTACGAAATATGGCAAATGGACGTCAAGATCGCTTTCCTAAATAGATATCTTGAGAAAGATGTCTATATGGTTCAACCGGAAGGTTTTGTCGATCCGAAATATCCTAACAAAGTATACAAGTTAAAGAAGTCAATCTACGGATTGAAACAAGCATCTAGAATGTGGAATCATCGTTTTAATGAGGAAGCTGAGAAATTTGGCTTCATTAAAAATGGTGATGAAGCTTGTGTATACAAGAAGGCTAGTGGGAGCACTATCATGTTCCTTGTATTATATGTGGATGATATATTACTATTTAGAAATGATATTCCGACAATGCAAGGTGTTAAAACCTGGCTAAAAAGCTGTTTCTCCATTAAGGATCTTAAAGAAGCACAATACATTTTGGGGATCAGGATCTACAGGGATAGATCCAAGAAATTGATAGGTTTGAATCAAAGTGCATACATTGAAAAGATCTTGAAAAGGTTCAAGATGGAGAACTCTAAGAAAGGTTTGGTACCTATTCAAAGAGGAACGCTTCTCAGTTCATCTCAGTGCCCCACCACGAAAGATGAACAGGAGAGAATGAAGAATGTCCCATACGCATCTGCTATTGGGTCAATCATGTATGCAATGATATGCACTAGACCGGATGTATCATGCGCTCTAAGCTTGACAAGTAGATACCAGAATAACCCATGAAACAGTCATTGGACTGCGTTTAAAAGTATATTGAAATACCTTAAGAGGACTAAGGATATGTTTCTAATATACGGGACTAGTGAGGAGGAACTCGCTGTAAAGGGTTACGTGGACGCGAGTTTCCAAACTGATCGAGACGATTCTCGATCACAATCCGGTTATGTCTTCATGTTAAATGGAGGTGCGGTCTCTTGGAAGAGTTCAAAGCAGGATGTTGTTGCACTATCCACTACAGAGTCAGAGTACATTGCCACCTCATTGATAGCTCAGGAAGCTGCAAGGATGAAGAAATTCATCGAAGACTTAGGAGTGGTCCCTTCCATTCAGGACCCTCTTGAGATCTTTTGTGACAACGAGGGTGCGATTGCTCAAATCAAGGAACCTCGTGCTCACCAAAAGACCCGTCACATTGAGCGGAGATTCAACTACATAAGGGATGAAGTTGAAAAGGGAAAGATATGTATTCACAAAGTTCACACAGATCTTAATATAGCGGATCCACTAGCGAAGCTCTTACATGGAGCAAAACATTAGGGACATGTTTGTGCATTAGGGCTTCGATATTCTAGTGATTGGTTATGATCTATTTTATGTAATGTAATGGAACGAAGTGGTTCAAACTCATTAATATAATTATGGTGAGTCATGTTCCTATTTTGCATATTTTATCCATGAATAAGCTATTATTCTAAATTGTGTAGTCGATCACATTTGTGGGAACAAGTGTGAGGTCTAGACTATTATGAACTTGGATTGGTATACATTCATAGGTTGAATATGGGGCAAGGTTGCTGCCAAGGTTCATAGATATTTGTGGGATACAAATATTGGAAGACCCGCTCTCAAGATTTACTATATGGAGCCTTGTGGTTGATCACGTGTAATCTTGAGTAAAGGCAAATATCATTGTATCCTATGACCTGAGATACATATTGGGTTTGGATATTCACCAAGTATTATGCCTTGATTCTTTCCTTCGCTATTCTGAAATATGGTAGTTCATAAGGAAGAGCTCAGGTATAATGCAAAGTATATATCTAGGACGTATGTAGTCAAGATGGAATTTATCCCTCTTATTCGTTGAGAGTCTGATCTCTAAGGCCTGATAAAGTTGAATCTAGAGGAGAGTGATCACTCTGTGTCTCTTGGATTTGACATGACATCTAGGATGAAAGGATAAATGAATGATTCACCTATTCATATTCGAGATGGGAACTCGAAAGGGATGATGTTATTGAATGGAACAAAGTCATAACATATTGGGGGTGATGGACGGTCGTTAGGTGGTATCCATCACTTGCATTAATTTCTTATGTTTCTCATGCAAGTGGGAGATTGAAGGTATTTCGTATGCCCGAGCGACATATTAAATTAATGTGGCTAATATGTTATGATCCAAGTCGGGTCATACCCAATAATAAACTTACCGACACCTTAAACGTATTTAATCTTGACGATTGGCTCGTTAAATAAATACGCGACACTTGAACTTTAGAAAATCGGTTTTCTAAAATATTATCACTTAAAATAAATTATTTGGATAATTTATATTTAATTATTTATAGGTTTAAATAATTATGTTGTGTTATATTTTATAAGTTGGTTTATAAAATATATATAAGTAACAAAAGCATGGTTTTATATATTAATAAGTTTTATAAAATGCAAGTTTTATAAAAATTAAAACCCCACCCATGGTGGACTGCATTTGAAGGGACCAAGGAGGGACACACATGTAAGAATCTTGTTACTTTTGATAACACAACTTCACATGATCATGGGGCAAAGGAACCAAGACTTATGGGAGACTTAAGGCTCATGCAAAACATGATTTTTTAAGTGAAAAACACACTCCATTCTGCTGCTACACATTCTCTCCGAATTTTGGGAGAGCAAAAGGGGTGTTCTTGAGTTTATTGGAAGCTCATTTTAAGTGTCAAACAAATCCTAACCAAAAGCTAGGGTGTTGGTGTCAAGTTTGGGGTATAATCACTTGAGGTCTCATCCTTTTGAGGCTTGCATTCATCATCATCTTCTTCAAGCTGCTGGCTAATTTCTTGGGTACAAAAAGAGCGGGTTTCAAGCTTGGTTAACTAGCTCATTAAGGTTATAAGGTCTAACCAAGTCAAGGGTGTGTTGGTGCATTATTTCATCATCTTCATCATCATCCTTCTTGAACCAAAACAGCCCTCAATTGCTAATTGAGGAGGTATAAACACTCTTCCTCTCTTGTTATTTTGTAAGCATATATTCAAGGCTTGATAATTCATAATGGAGTTCAATCTAAAATGGTTTAACATATACACTTGTTTATAAATAACATAATGCTTCTGTTTGTCTTAATATTCATAAAATTGGTTTTGTGATTATATAAACATATGAACTTATTGTTATGTTGAATTCCATCACGACCGTTGATGAAGATCTTGAAATCTTCAAAACTTGATGTCATCGTTCTTTCAACGGTCTTTGAGTTTGCACAGTGGATTGCGCATTGAAGAACACATCAAAAACGAAATATGTTACCATCAATCCCTCCCTTGACTTAGTTGTGATATATCTTTAGAATTTGCTTGCATTGAGAAGTCGTTTCAAAACTTTAGAAGCTCCCCCTCAAAGTATATGGGCTCTCATTAAAGTGTCATGACATATATACCGTTGGTTTCAATACCGAGACACGCCTCTTGAACTTTCATCGTTCCGAAGAGTACTTTCGATACTAGTCATATAATGATACGCATATCCGCAAGACTGTGCGGATTGCGCATCCAAATCCCTAAACCGCACATAAACTGCCATGTAAGGCATATGGCATGGGTATAGCCGCACCTTGTGCGCCTATACCATCTGATGCGTCCGGTACATTCTAGAAGAATGTACGATATAATCAATTCGGATTCTTTTCCTTAAATAATGAAAGTTAGTTGGGATAAGATTACATTTAATTAGGGAAGAGATTCTACCGAAACCCTAATTCGTGTGCCTATAAATACATAGATCATGAGCCCTAATAGAAATATTCATTCGTTTACTCATACGTAAACCACAGCATACAAATCTCCATCATACGAATAAAGCCTCTTACGATCTTAAAGACTTTTAGGTATGTCTCGAACTATAAAACCTTCATGTATTTGGGCTACTCAACCTCATATGCTAGGTTGTTAGTGGACTCTCAAATCGGCCACCCTGTCGGAATCGAAACGATACCGATATGGGTTATCCACGACTAAGTGTCGGAGGTTCGAATATTGTTAGTCCTTAAACCCCTTTATGCACTCAAGCGTAGGTTCACCTTGACCCCATGAAAATATGCTTGATCATTTAGCGCCATCCGTGGGACTGGTTACATGATCAAATAAGAAAGAAATTCATAATGAATCTAATTCGTTTTTATGTTTTCAATAAATATTTTTTGTTCATACTAATCGGTCAATTTTAGGTAATTCACCTAATTCAGATCAATGGCGGGAACAAAGGTTCGAAGCCGACTTTTCAGACATTTACAGGTCAACGAACACCTGAACAAACATCAAAACAGGCATCTATGGTAGAAGGGAAAAAGGTGTCAAAACCTCCTTCGACAGAAGCTATCCTAACGGGGCCGATTGGCACCGTGACCGAAAAAACGGTTCCTCCAATCACGGCAAGGACAGAAAGTGAACGGCTGCAGAGTGATGGGGAAGATACGCCCCCAGTAGTAGAAACTAGATATATACGTTTCAAAGAAACAGAAACGGGGCGCATGAAGTCTCCGAAAAAAATAAGTTTCGGATCTCCGGCAAGCACTGACTATATACGTTTTAAAGAAACAGAGGATGGGTATGAATCTCCGCCAAGTGGTGTCAAGCTAATAGCAAAAACTACGTATGTAGGAACAATCTCAATTATCACAACGGTGGAACCAGAAACTCAAACTTTGAGGGTTACCCCAGCAAGCGTGCAGGAAGAAATTAGAAGATTGGGTTGGAGAAACCTAGATGGTTCGTATATTGCAGTTGCGCCACTACAAGCAAAGATGACCTATGCACCATCCCAACCAAATGTAGGTAGGTTAATGCAAACTCAACATCAGTACGACTAGGGGAATGCGCCTTATAATCCACTGGAGCCAACCAGCTCGAATAATTTTATTTCACAATTGCAGCAAGTTGCACCTCCATACCTAGCACAAGCACTCAATGAGCCAGCCTGATTTCAGGAGTTTATGTAAAACTGGTTTGCAGTAATGCAAGGGCACAAAGAAAGGCAGTCTCTAGAGGTGGCTCCAACTACAGAAAAGTTCGCCGCACACATAGCGAATCATCCGTTTCTGGAAGCACCTGTAATACCATTAACATTAGGAAGCTATGACGGGTTGTCTGATTCTGATGACTTCCTACAAAGGTTTGAGGGAACGGCAAGAACCCACAATTGGGGAGACACGGTAGCATGTCACATGCTACCAATTGTGCTGCAAGGAGTGGCTCGGGAGTGGTTCAACAATTTAACTCCAAGAAGCATAACAGGTTATGCAGATTTAAGATCTCGGTTTCTACTTATTAGTGTGCGTGCACGAAGAAGAACGCACGTGGAATGCCATGACATAAAGTAAAAGCCCAAAGAATCTTTGTTTGAGATTATTGATAGGTACACAAAGGAAGTGGCTAAAATACCAGATCTACTAGAAAGCCAAAAGGTGTCAGGATTTATACACTGCCTTGATACAGAAAAGCACCTGTCTTTGTGGTAGAGGTTGCGAAGGAAAGTTCCACAAACATTTGTGGAAGCAATAAAGGAAGCACATGATTACATGCGGGCGCAAGAAGATATAACGCAAAATTGTGAAAAAAGCTATCTGGGCAGGAATAATGATGATGATCATCATCGCGATCAGGGCAAGAGCTCTGGGACTGCAAAGAGATATAATAATAATAGCCTCTCAAAGGCGGAAATTACAACAATAACAATAAGTACCGACGGTACAACAACAGTAGGGAAGGTAGCAATTACAGAAGCAAGAGTGTCCACGACCATAATTATGAAATCATAAAAGACCTCAGCAAAACACCAAAGGAGATATTGGCAAATGAGTCACTGTGTAAAACATTTGAAGCTCTAGCACCACTACCCGATTATGCAAAAAAGGACAAAACTAAATTTTGTGACTTTCATGACGATTTTGGTCACGAAACTAATAAGTGCAGGCAGTTAATCGAGAAGGTGGTTGCAGAACTGAAAAGGGGAAAGTTGCAGCATTAAAAGAAATCGGCTAAAACAGAAGGCAATAGGAAAAAGAATACCCGTGGCAAAAGAAAAGCGAATCAAAAGCAGGAGAAGTAGAAAAAACCATAAATATGGTAACAAGTGAGAGCGTAAGGACAGAAAAGAAAGAAGTCAAAGAGTGGAAAAAGGTAAAAATCTCATTCGAAGCAAGCGAAAGGGAGTGGTTCAAGAAACCTGTGATAGTTAAAGGATACATCAAAAGTTGCAACCAGGAACTTAAGGGGTTGTGGGTAGACACTGACTGTGACATAGATATCATGTATGAACATTGCTACATGTCGCTACCTAGATCAGTTAAGTCGCAGTTAAAAACAGCAGTTACTTTGTTTGGTTTTACTGGTGAAATGGTCCCATCATGAGGAACGATTAAAGTTGGGTTAGAACTACGAGACGACACCAATGATAAAAAGAGAAGGGATGTTGAGATTGAATTCGCTGTAGTCAAATCGAGAGCTGAGCACAACACACTATTAAGTAGGGACACCTTGCAGAAGCTAGGTGCCATACCATCCACAATACATGGCTTCTTAAAATTCCCAACAAAATGGGGAGTCGCAACTATAAAATCAGAAGTGGATAGGAAAGAAAAAGCGATAGAAAAAGGCATAAGGCGAAGATGCAGATTCAAGCAAACAGTGAATGGATCAGATAATCAAAGAAACGCTATGCTCACAGGTACGCAAATATTTTAATTCGATATTTGATGTTGCAAGTTTTTAGGAAGAAAAAAAAAGCGCCAATTTGCTTTTCAATAAAGGTTACTTATTTTAAAAGTGTAAACAATTAAGATAGGCGCTTAATTACGTAATGTGGGGGGATAAAACTACGTTGTAATTACCTATCTTAAAGATATTATATACTATTATAAGATGCAGGGTTTGGAAAATCTTAGAAAAAGTGTTAAAATGAACAAGGAAATCAAAAGGAAATGTGGAAAAAAGATCCGCACCCGCATCATGGGTTTAGCAAAGAACCGCAATCCAAGGAACAAGAAATAAACAGCACATGCAAGGGTAGAAATATTACCTAATGCCAAAGAAGGACAGCTTGTGATGCACAAGCAAAATGCAGGGGTGCGCGCACATATAAAGCCAAAAAATAGCTTGCACACAGCGTCAAAAAATAGTACAGGTGTAAAGAACGATGCGCCCAAAGGGCTTGCTATAAAGCAAAGCGTGCGCACCCGAAGATCTACTGACATCATTCAAACATGGTTGTCAGGAAGAGGTAAATTGCGTACATAAAATAACAGCAAAGTTAAATATTTTACTCTAGGCCAAATTGAAATTTATTTTCAGACATTATATCGACAGGAGGTTCATGACCTTTAAAACAACGACATTCAAATGATTGGTGGGATAAACACCTTACCAACGAAAAACCTCTGAAGATTGTTCTTGAAAAGATTGAGGCAAGTGAAAGAGATTCTAAAGGAAAAATTCCACGAAAGCAACATTGGGTTAAAATACAAAGAAACGATGGCACTGCCAGGTTAATAGCGGTAAAGAAAAAGAATAATAAAAATCCAAGATATGATTGCGTGGTGAATGACCCAGATAATATGGTTTCTGGGAAATGCAACAAAAAGGAGCATAAGGGCTTGAAAGTAAACTGACAGGATGCGCATTGCATGCGTAAAAATAAACGGCGCAAAAAAGCAAAAGATAGCAACAGTAGGATTGATCACCCAGACATCTGTTGAAATTTTGTTATGTTTCTATTTCTGTCATTTGAATTATTTTTCATAATAAATTGAATCATGCAATTTAAGCCCATAATTCGTGCACTTTTACATTTTCCTTAAGCTGCACAGGGACACACTCCGAGTCTCAAGTGGCATAGTTTAGTTTGGTTACTAATACTATTTTTAATGGTAACAGTAGTAAAATATTGGTTTGTTTCAAACGCTTGTATACCGCGCAAGACGGAGACTTGCAAAGTCATGAATATAAAATACAAGTTTGGTTACTTGTTAAGACCACGAACATTGGTTTGTCCGGAAGACTCTTGAAATAAGCATTGGGTTGCTTATATAGACGGATTTGATATTGGTTTATCAATGCGTACAAATAATTTTAATCTCAAGAGTATAATATGTATAAGCATTGGTTTGCTTTGGCAAGATGCAAGAATAAAAAGATCATGCATATATAGAAGGGTCGCTCCCGTCATATGCGAATGACATTTATTCATATGCTATAATGCGCATACAAGTGCAAATATTTAAAGAAAAACCGCTTATAAATTTGCAAACAAATATAAAAGCATATAGCAAAATATATTAAAATATTCATACGAAAAATACAACGAGGAGTAGAATAATGCTTATGTTAAAATGCCTTTAGCAAATAGAAAATCTCTTATACCAAAACATCGTATAAGAAAAGGCAGGATAAAATTCTACTCTTACGCACGTCGTATAATATAATTATCTCCTACTAATATACTAGGGGTGGCTTAATTGGAACGGTTCCCTACACTAAGGAGAATATACAATCCTTGCCCGCAGCGATCAGACGTATATCCAGCTTTTAAAACAAAAATAAATAAATATAGATATAGGGATGCGAAACCCTTAAACTGCTGGGCCCATCCCTCGTTGGCGAAAAACAACAAGCACTGCCCCTCCAACCCACTGCCTGCCAACCTATGCAAGCATATCGTCAACCACTTGACGGGATGAAAAGTTCCGATTTTCAGCCAATTCCTCCAGACGAGGAATCCTTAAACTTGCTAAAGCCGCACAGTCTTCCGTACACTTTCCGTCAGCATGCTCTACAAGCTCATCTGAAATGGGTATCGAAATAATATCTGGCACAGTAGGGTTTAACTTCACAACATCCAAAAGAGCGATCACTCAAGAGCACGAGCAGCAACTATAGCCTTAACAAACGGAATGCGAATACTCGGATAAGCCATAATATGCTTCGCAATCTCAGGAAGACTGGACATTAGGGTCAAGTATTCAGATTTAAGGCTCGAGTATTCAGGTTTGAGGCTTGAGCATTCAGGTTGGAGGCTTGAGCACTTGGTCTTCAGATCATCGCGCTCGTTAACAACTATTTGGTGCTCCTCATTCAACTCCTCAAGCTGTTTTTTAAAATGGCAGTTTTCCGATGATGAAGTACCAAGTAGTAGGGACAGATGATTCACTTGTGACTTAAGATCAGCACGAACAGTTTCAGAATGCTTGATTTCATTCAATAAATGCTGGAACTCACCCTCAAGATGAGTATTCCTACCTTCCACTTTTAAACGGGCAGCAACCTCCTGATGAAGGTGTTCAGAAATCTGTTGTTTCTTAGCATCAAGCTTGGCAAACTCTCTTTGCTCACACGATAGATGTTTATGACCAAGAATTATGGAATTAGCCTTTTGTTTCAGACGGCTATTATCTTTGGCAAGGTTAAACATCGTGGCTTGCGTATCAACAAAAATATCTTGCTCAGGAGAAAGATGCTCAAACTTTGCAGCAAGATTGGAAGGAGCGCATGCACCTAGATGCGAGAATTGTTGGGAAAAAGTGGGGACATATATCTTAAAAAAACTCCTCAAAATAATCCAGATTCATGTCAGGGGATAAAGAAAAGCTGGTCGGAATATTGAGTCGAGCACGCTTGTTGCAGCTAGTATCAAGTGAAGAGGCGTCCGAATACAAGTTGGTGCGCCTTTGGAATGGTGGAAGCTCGCAGGAAACATTTGGATCTACAGTTGATTGATGGAGAACGGGAGAATTTAGACAAGTTTGGGATACTTGGGCTTCTGAAGCAGGGGCACGGTTGTCAGATTGCACCTCTTGGTCGATTTCAATCGGATTGCTAATATCTGAAACATAAGGAATTACGATAAGAATATATGAATAAATAAATAATAGAAATTTTCTCAAATGGAGCATAAGGGGCGTTTACCTATGATTGGCCTTTTTCCGGCCGCTTTCAAAGTTTTAACAACAGGGGATCGCTGAATTTCAACAAAGGAAGACACGTCGGTTTCTCTCTCTTGACGTAGACTGGTTGTCCTGCGCTTCGAAGTAGCAGGAGCAGCTGGATTTGTTGAAGCCTTGATAATTTCTGGGTGCACATCAGAGTCAGTATCATGCAGATCTTTCTGTCCATAAGCAACGCCATCAGACGTCTTCAACAGCATGAACTCGTTCAAGTCCATCTCTACAAATACATGAATACACACAAATATGAGAAGAAGGGAATTAAACATACACCCTATGTAATGCAATTAAAAAAGGGATATACCCTTCTTGTTCTTAATTATAACAGGACGCTTATCAGAACGCGCCCAGTGGGTTGAAATGCAGCCAATAACTAAGGGGACATTGGGATAGACGCGAGATGGAAGCTAAAGGTTAACGCAAGACTTGTAAAATTTGTCTTCCTCAGCAGGAATCGGCAGAGGTTTATTTTTCTCCCCCTTCTTACCAGAATACCAGACGAGAATGTTATTAAACTCTTCAGAAATACAAGTAGCTTTAGCAAAGAAAAATGATTTTTTTCCACGCCCCCTTCACACCCTGTTTTGGAGTAACACAAAGTTTGGCAACATTATCAAAAGAATACCAACTCTCATCACTCATCGAGGCATGAAACAGGTTGGTAAAAATGGACAAAGAAGGTTTGCGACCATTGGCACGACACCACATTTCAAAAATAGAAATACGATTGGCATCATAAGGGTGCAATTGACTAATACCAATTGAGTAATGACGGAGAATCTCCATGAAAAAAGGGGTAGGTGGAATCGGGTGTTTTCGAGCTCCAACACTTTGTCATAAACAGCAATCATATGCTCCGGCGGCTAGTTCGCCCGTTGGTCGCTGGCAGGGGCAATCGGAGAATATTTTTCAATTGGGGTGTATTGTTCGATGATACGGTAAATTTTTGCTTCGGTAATAGAAGATTCTATATCCTTCACATTCTTATCAGAAGACATGATGAATGGATGCAATATTTAAAGCGTAAAAAAGGAAAATGGAGAAAAGAAAGCACGGACCTTTGGTTAAATACGAACGGAAAAACAAACGGCTGCCGGAAAAAAGAGCAAAATTTGAAATAAGAGAGGAGCATGCAAAACCCAAAAAGGGTGAATTATCTATTTATAGGCAAAGAAAATTTGAAAATAGCACGGTCAAATTCTGAGCATATACGTGTATCAATCTGCAATAAAGATGATGGACAAAATCGGCGTACGATAGCAACTCCAGGCGGTTACATATGTTTTCATCATTATGTCTAGGATGAATAGTGACAGCTGTCACCTTGGGTACATGAATTACAGTCAAAAGGATGATTTTTCAACTATACGAATATTTAGCATTTAATACAAACGGCGGTTGATTACATATACACGCATATAATGTCCTATGTGTATCGCCATTACGTTTAAATACACAGTCCTATGATCTGAGGTAATCTTTGGGCATTATTGGGTGCTTTTATTTTATTTTAAATTAGTTCGACGCTATACACTTATTGGCATTGTATATAACATCGAACTGGGGGGACTTAATGATACGCATATCTGCAAGACTGTGCGGATTGCGGATCCAAATCCCTAAACCGCACATAAACTGCCATGTAAGGCATATGGCACATGTATCGCCACACCTTGTGTGCCTATACCATCTGATGCGAGTTTCGTATACTTGCATAAGGGTCCGGTAAATTCTAGAAGAATGTACGGTATAATCAATTCGAATTCTTTTCCTTAAATAATGAAAGTTAGTTGGGATAAGATTGCATTTAATTTGGGAAGAGATTCTACCGAAACCCTAATTCGTGAGCCTATAAATGCATAGCTCATGAACCCTAATAGAAATATTCATTCGTTTACTCATACGTAAACCACAACATACAAATCTCCATCGTACGAATAAAGTTTCTTACGATCTTAAAGACTTTCAGGTATGTCTCGAACTATAAAACCTTCATGTCTTTGGGCCACTCAACCTTGTATGCTAGGTTGTTGGTGGACTCTCAAATCAGCCACCCTGTCGGAATCGAAACGATACCGATATGGGTTATCCACGACTAAGTGTCGGAGATTCGAATATTGTTAGTCCTTAAACCCCTTTATGCACTCAAGCGTAGGTTCACCTTAACCCCGTGAAAATATGCTTGATCATCATAAGAAAACTCCCCATATGATGTAGGATCTTCTTCGAGTCTCTAGCTCCCCCCTAAACAAATAATTCTTTCTTTGAAGTCCGAGTCCTATACCGTACATGTATAGAAGTCATACGCACATCAACCATATACATATCTCCCCCACAATGATGCTTGCATGAAGAAAAAGCTTCATTGTTTAAAATGGTTGACGTGCTCGACAAATCCCTAAAATATTGTAAATAACGCCTATGAGAAAAGCCATGTGAATCCGAGTCTTAAAAGTAGTTGAAAAATAAGCTTTGGAGGTTCAGATTCGGTAAAGGACTAGGTCTAAAAATTATGATGAGCTTCAGGGGCTAAAATTGACAAAAATTGAGCCAGATTCGGTAAGGGACTGATCTTGCAAAAGTTTTAAAACCTGCAGGGACTAAATTTGTCAAATATGCACCAGATTCCAGTTGTTGGGCTTTGTAGATTCGGTAAGGCCAACAAATGAAGCAATAGTCCAATAAGATCCAAGTTGCATACTAGGATTATAATGATTCGGTAGGCTCAAGTGAATATTTCAGATTCGGTTGTTGGGCCTTAAGGAAATTCAGTAGCCCACTTATCAAACAAAAAACCATACCGAATCAGCAATGATATAAAATCATATACCGAATCACATGTAACTTTTTGAATCATCATCAACTACCGAATATTCAACTCAATATCATCATCCATCTCATTCGGTCGATACCGAATCATAATCATGAGCAATAATGAAATCAGAAGTATAACACCATAGCGAACATGAAGGAGAAATCAAATGTTGAATATCTTCATATCTTCATGATGAAGATGATGACGATTTGAAGGTTTTAGTTGAAGATGTATGTGTTTGGGTTTGAAGGTTTGAAGGTGGAAGGAAAACATTCATTAGTATTCATAAGGATCTCCTTCATGTGATGATGGCTTTTGAACAACTCGGTTCAAAACCCGATCCTAACCTGGCTACTACTTCTTTCGCGCACAATTCAATTTTCTTGAAGAAGGGTGTTCTGACGGTTACAACAGAGGAACTGGATATCTTGTTTGATAGTCTTTATGCTCCTCAACGGAATTCAAATGTTCAAGTCGTACCGATTATGCCATCACAGTCAACTACTGTGGAGACTCAACCAAGTCTCTATGATGAAGATACAACACCAACTGATTCACCTGTTGCTTCTTCATCCTCCCTCCCACCTCCTGATGATCATCTTGAATCAATTCAAGATACACCCGTTGATACAATTCTAGTTGTTTCTCCAGATACTCAAATAAATCCATTAAATAATGCTACATCAGCACTAGAGGATCATGGCTCAACATCAACAACAGTTGCTGTTTCAATGGATACCACTGATGTACAACCTCTTCCACATCACAACCGATGGACTAAAAATCATCCAATTGATCTTATCATTGGTGATGCATCTGCTCCAGTTTCAACTCGAAGGGCTACCCAGACTATGTGTCTATATACTGCCTTTCTTAGTAAAATTGAACCAACAACGGTTGCTCAAGTTTTACAAGATCCGAACTGGGTGGTAGCAATGCAACAGGTGATCAATCAATTTTATCATTTGAAAATGTGGCGATTAGTTCCAAGACCAGCGGGTCAACGACCAATAGGGGTTAAGTGGATTTTCAAGAACAAGAAGGATTCTGATGGAATTGTGGTTAGAAACAAGGCACGTCTTGTGGCCAAGGGATATCGACAACAAGAGGGTATTGATTATGATGAAACGTTTGCTCCGGTTGCTAGGATTGAGGCTATTCATCTTTTCCTTGCGTTTACTTCTCATATGAAGTTCACGGTGTTTCAAATAGATGTCAAAAATGCTTTTCTGAATGGTCATCTTCAAGAGGAAGTTTATGTTGATCAGCCAGATGGCTTTGTCGATCCTATCCATCCAAACCACGTATACTACTTGGAGAAAGCTTTGTACGGTCTGAAGCAAGCACCGCGTGCATGGTACGAGACCTTAACATAGTACTTGCTGGATAATGGTTTCTCTCGTTGAACGATTGATACAACGCTCTTCATCCGTAAAAAACACGGTCACATTCTCTTGGTTCAAATTTACGTTAATGATATTATTTTTGGTTCCACATCCCCGGCCCTATAAAAAGAATTTGGTGACCTTATGGCCAACAAATTCGAAATGAGCATGTTTGACCAGCTTAATTTCTTCTTAGGGTTACAAGTAAAACAATTACCAAATAGAATTTTTATCAGTCAAACAAAGTATATCAATGATATGCTAAAACATTTTAAAATGACTGCTTTAAAACCAATGACAACTCCAATGAGGACATTACTGGATGCTAATACTAATGGGGAACCCTTTGACATTCGCTTTATCGAAGCATGGTTGGCTCTTTAATGTATCTGACTGCAAGTAGACCAGACATTACACTTGTTGTAACTGTCTGTGCTCGCTTTCAGTCAAACCCTAAGAAATCATACTCCAAAGCGGTGGTTAGGATTTTCCAGTACCTAAAAGGTACTCCTAATCTTGGAATCTGGTATCCACATGGATCTGATTTCAATCTCACTGCTTATACTAATGCGGATCATGGCGGTTGCCATGTTGATAGAAAAACCATATCTGGATCAATTCAGATGTTAGGGAATAGGTTAGTTGGTTGGTCATCTAAGAAACAAAACTGTGTTTCTCTATCAACTGTTGAGTCTGAGTATATTGATGCGGCTCATTGTTGTTCACAAGTTTTGTGGATGCAAACTCAACTCCTAGATTATGGCTTTAAGATAACTAAGACCCCAATATACTATGATTCATAGAGTGCAATTTCCATAACTAGTAACCCAGTTCAGCATTCTAAGACTAAACACATAGATATTCGTTATCATTTCATTAAGGACCATGTTGAAAAAGGAGATGTAGAGTTATACTTTGTGCCTACCAAAGTGCAATTAGCTGACATGTTCACTAAACCCTTAGATGAACTTAGGTTAAAGTTCTTGATAAAAGAAATTGGCATGGTAGAGTATAGTGCTTAACTTTCCTTAGCTATATTGGGACTTATACCCGGGATCTTGTGTTTTGGGGGAGTAATACTTTTTTAGGGGGAGCAACTGATATCTTATGCTTTAGATATTATCTTTCAACGGGGAGCCTTTAGATTTCTGATAACTTCCTGGGTTTTTTTTAATGGTTACGAAAGGGGGAGGTAACTGGTTGATATCATATTTCAAGGGGGAGTTATTAAATTTTCTTCAAGAAAATCAAAATGATGATAAACTTTACTGTATATCACATTTTGAGGGGGAGAAAGGGAGAAAATTAAAAAGAAAATTGATTTTCAAAAGTGAATTCATAAAAAGTCATGTTTTAAATTGAAAATATTCACCTTGGCTTGTATACATCTCAGTATGCAACCCGTTTTAACAATTGGTATCATTGAAAATTTATACTTTGTACATATTTCAAACTTTTCTAAAGTACAAATCTTGTTTTTTAGAAAACTCTTAAAAATTAGAAAAGATAAAATCCAAAAAGAATTGTTTTAACTGAATAAATGCTATTTTTAGCATTATACCGAATCTGACAACCAACAGTGCAGATTCGGTAAGTTCTAAAAGTTTCAAAAGTGTCTCAGAAATGTTTTTCATTAAATTTATGATAAACTTGGAAAAATCTTGTTAAAGATTTGTCAAAATTTGAAGTCAAATTGTTTAAATTTGAAAATGGACTGCATTCGGTATAATAGGCTCATTCGGTAAAGCCCATTAATTGAACATCTTCGGTATCTATAAAAGGAGAGTCAGAGTCAAACTTTCTCTCTCACTGTTCTAAATTACATACTGATTCTGATTATATATACCGAATCTGCCTAATCTACCGAGTCCGTCCTTCTCTATCTTCAAATCTTTGGTATTTCTTCATTTTAATCAAAATTTAAGATGAATATCTTGTAGATCTGAGATAACTAAATGTTTATAAACCAGAAAAGATCACAAACAACAAGATTATGACACTCAATTTTTTAAAAAGTGTTGATTATACCGAATCTGAGTCGAATGTCTTTAATCTTATATTAAACTCAATTAATTAGGATAATTAACATGAAATCTTGTCTAATCTGAGTTAAACTTATTGATATATCAATTGACCGAGTCTGATTACATGTTTAATTGATTGTTTGATGGATTCTGTACATACCGAATGTGTTCTTGCTACAGTACGGAGTCTGTTCAATCGACTAACATGTTTTCATGTATTAATTGTGGAGTTAATTGATTATGTTTATGATTTTGCATGATATGAGACTGAATATGCATATTTGAGTGACTATCTGTGAATTTTGAAGTTACCGAATCTGAATTTTAACTTGTTACTGAGTCTGGTATTTGGTAATTTGAAATAATTTGAATCTTTGTTTGAAATTCTTGCATGCTTATTCTAAATCTTTAAAATGCAACACAAGCAAATTTAGTTACCGAATCTGAAAATTTCATGAATACCGAATCTGCTTGATAAATGTTCAACATTGACTAAGTGTTGTTGCTTTTACCGAATCATTATCATAAACCAAATCAGATGAATCTATACCGAATGTGATCAATCATTAATACCGAATGTGTTCTTGAATATGTTCTTCGTCTTCATAAACACTTGAAATTTAATATTTGAGATTGAGATGAATTAAGACCGAAATACAACTGAAATGAGTCCTAAATCCAGCGACTAAATCTTTTTGAGAAGCAATTTCGATCAAATCAACATCAAGTTGAAGAATCAATGATGAAAATTCGTTAAGTTCTTATGAACACCATATTTGATTTGACGATTTAATTGATTTCAGCTCATGATTCCTTCACAAAACACATTCCAAATCCATCAACAAAGACTCGTTATCATTCACAGAACCTGAATCATCATATATCTATCAAATTTGATCGATGAACACACTGTTGACTTTTAATCCGAAAGTTTGACCACGAAATTCAAACTAGACTCTTTGAATTAAGATCTGAGAATTTGAACACACGTTCACGAGATGAATTGCAAGAGATCTGCAATTTTACTTTTCTTCAATTCGTTCTGAAATGATCCAGAGGCTAAAATGTTCAATGACGAATACGAACGAAGAACTCGATTTGATTCTCTAATAATTTGTTGTTGTTTATTGAATCTAATGATGCATGAACGTTCGGTTATGATTATAGATCATGAATTTATCTTCAATTTGATATGAAAATTATCACATAATGAAGTTGTGATTTGATTTGATATAGATATTGATGAACAGTAGCAGTGACAAATGAATCTGAATTATCTTTTGATGAGAGAGAATATGGATTCGGTATTATTCAGCGATGATGAAAGATGAATCTGATGAAGATTAATTGAAGATAGGAGATGAAATCAGATTCCATAAAATATATCGATGTATATGTGAATGTGTCGATGTACAGTAATGTTAGGGGAGAGAGATGAGTGATATCTGATGATGTGTACTGTAGATGTCAGATTATTGAGATTCGGTAAACAAAATTTTAATTTTATTTTTGTAATATGAAAATGAATTTAATTGAGATTCGATTTCGAATAATACTTTGGATAAAGTTGAGGTTCGGTAAATTTTTGATATGAAGATATGAAGATTCGATTGAATATTCGATGAAGATATGAAGATGTGTATCAAGGTGGTTTGAAGATTGGTTGAAGATTCAATGAAGATACACATGATATTCTCGGATCGATGCTAAAAGCTTTTGCTTTGATACCAAATGTTGGGGTGTATTATGATGAATATCATATGAATGTGTGTAAACTAGGAAGATTGTAGAGAGAATTGCTAATTCATTCCACAACTTCCTTGAACTCTTTACATATCTTTGGCTAGGGTGTTAGTGAGATATGGGAGGATGGCATCCTATATATAGCCCTCATCTATAGGATCCTCCCATACAATACTTGACATATAATTGGCTCATTATCTGACCTAACAAAACTCATATGTATATTCAGTTTTTGTACTCGTGTGTAATGCGTAAAACAGTTTAAAATCAGCATGTTATCGCTTCCAAAAAGTAAAAGTGTTTGGGACTGTAGACTCACCTTGAGTGCACTAAACAATTCACAAGTAAAGAGTAGTCGGATTACTACGACCGAGTAACGTAACCTAAATATACCAATATATAGTTATATAGGTCTATTTCAATAGAGTGACTCATAGTACAGTTGTCCTATTGCTCAGACCGACGCACTTGTAAAGTAAAAGTCAACAAAAGTCAACTAGTTCATGCAAGTCAAACTTGGTCAAGTTGGTCAAACTAAGTCAACTACATTAGTAGGTCATGTCAATGATATCACAAAGTCAAACCAAGGTCAACTCATAAGTTTCACATATTCGTTTAGCCAATTAACATTTACTAGTTTAGTTACCGTATGTGTTCATAAATTTCATGAAATCGGACAAGCATTGTTCACAAATGACACATCAAGAAATTATGATAAAATCCAGATCACAAGTACATGTCATAAGCTTTCCAGAAGACCAAGAACGCTATCATACAATTCCTATAATTCACGTAGCGTGCAAAACTTTCTAGTTCAGTTTCTGTTCACGCATCTGTTTCATAAAAATTCTCATTTAATCTAGAAACTAGTAAATCACAAAAGGCCAAATGGAGATGGTCACTAACATCCCAAATTATCAGTGGTAAAAAGGGCTAAGCTGAAATGTGTAACATCCAAGATTTTGTGTACCAGCATCGAGCTGCGCCGCGGGCATTTTAGCCGTGCCGCGGGCTATAACGTGGCCTGATGGTGATTTCTTTCAAAAGTCTCGACCTCGAAATTCAGCTTTAAGTCGCGCCGCGGGCTTCCCAGTCGCGCCGCGGCCTATAATGGGAGAAAATGCTGGACAGCCTTTTTTAAAAAGGAATAAATGAGGGCATTTTGGTCATTTCGCGTATTGGGCAGATCTTATCCCCAAATGTGGTCCACTTATTCATTATTTCCATTTTCATTTCCATTTTTCTTCCTCCTTTTCTCTCAAAACATAAATTCTTTAATTCATTCAAGTGGAATTTTGGAAAGGAAGATTCGGGTTTTGATCAAAGGCGTAAAAGGCAACGTTGTTCTCCTCGTTCTTAGCTACAAGGTGATACTAGTGGTAAGCTCTAACTCCGAATTTCGTTTTTGTGTTCATCATTCAAATTTGGGGCTTTTGATTGTATGATTCATAGATGGAACCCATTTAGTTGTTAATTGAAGATTAACACCAAGATTCGGGTTTATAAGTGATGAAGGCGGGTTTTGGGTTGGTTAATGATTTAACCATGTTTAAGACTTGTAAATGGTGTATAATCACTAGTATTAGTGATTATGGAAGTATTGGAAACCATTTGAGGTGTTTTGGTTGACTAATTTTGAAATGGGTCAAAATTAGGGTTTAAGTGTCATTTTGGGCATGATAGGTGTTTAACACCTATGATTGGGTTGAATTGGCTTATTAGGACCATTCTCACTTGCGTTAGTGATTATTGGTTATTTTGGGCGCGATTTGTGCTTGGAAGTGCAATTGGGTTGAAATTGCACTAGTTGTCAATTTGGGTTGATTTGTAAATCCACCCTAATTGTGTTACTTGTTATGTGATCAATGGAATAGGTACATTCAATCAGCAATTTTGGATTATTCGGTGGCATTCTTCAAGGCGACAAGGTGAGTGTTAATATCCTATGTGCATATGTATGTGTAGGATGGGTGCGGGCCGGGTGAAGTGATTCTCGGCTATAGAGCTCACTTCACATATAGGTGGATTTGATGGACTTGTGTATAGATCTAATTAGCACGGTTGTGCATTTTGGTTGACCACCTTTGGCGAGGTGCACATTTTATGTGTACGTGATCACACGTATTGTGATGTGGATTAATCAACCCCAATGGCGAAGAGTTTTGATACTGTTGTGAAGTGAGTCACGTGTGGATGCGGAATCACGATGACACGTGTAGTTCGGTCATCTTATTGAGGTAGTGATCTTGTGTGGTTGCGGATTCACTAAGGCACGTGTAGTTCCGCCAACCTTGATGTTGTGTTATTTAAGATAGTAGTCTCATGTGGGTGCGGATTTACTAAGGCTCGTATAGTTCGGCCAATCTTCGTGTTGGTAATTGGTAGTTGGTTTCGGTATTGGGTTAAGGGGTTAACCTTGGACGTTTATATATTGTTATATATATTGTCGTATCATTGTGATGTAGCTATCCCTCCGGGTGTAGCTTGATGGTGTTGTTCACATCTTCGTTGGTGAACTTACTTTATTGTTGATTTATTAACTTGTTGCTTAGTAATCGTACGGTATGCTTAGATTAGCTTGCCTTTGTGCTTGGATGCTCTGGTATGTGTTATTTGATTATTCATGTGGCGTGTCTATTTTATGCATATATATGTATGTAGTATATTCTCACTCACTAAGCGTTAGCTTACCCTCTCGCTGTTGATATTTTTATAGGTTCGCGTAATGGCGGCTCGGGTAACTGTGGGGATTAGAGATCTTGGCTATGTTGCTTTAGAAGATCTTGCTTTTGTACTCAATTTAGGATTGGGTAGCGTAGTCCCAATCACCATGCTCGGTTTATGATTTAACTAACGTATCATTGTATTAAAAAGTTTAAATTTTTGTTGTACTTTTTTTTTAAGTTCGTTGAACTCACTTTGATGAAAATATGTTTTGGAAATTGTGTAATGGGACCTAAAGTATTAGTTAACGTATATTAAAAAAATAAAAAAAATTTATGGGTCGGTTTAATACGGGTTGGGTTGTTACAAAACGTCCCGTTCATAATAATTATAAACGTTTCATATTAATTGATTTCGTTGCGAGGTTTTGACCTCTATATGAGACGTTTTTCAAAGACTACATTCGATTTTTGAAACAAACCATAACCTTTATATTTGTGATACAGGTTTAAAATATTACGAAGATTATCAAATAATGATAATAAAAATGTAGCGTTTTCACACGACCATTACATAATAGTTTACAATAATATTACACAACAACTTAAGCCTTCGAATGCAGTTTTTAAACAATATTGTACAAGCATGCAGACTCCAATCCTGTCTTTATTTAACATGCAACAGCGGAAGCTCTTAATAATCACCTAAGAATAAACATGCTTTAAACGTCAAAAAAGAATGTTGGTGAGTTATAGGTTTAACCTATATATCAAATTATATTAATAGACCACACGATTTCATTTTTCATAATTAACTGAAGGAACACTCATCTGCAAAAAAATAAAATACAGGAACACTCATCTGTATAAAAATCATTCATATGAAGAACACCTGGTAACCGAGATTAACAAATGCATATAGAATATCCCCAAATATAGAGGTACACTCATCTGTATATAAAAATTGAAGTACTAAAGCATCCATAACCTTGATGGGGTTTGTTAGGCCCATAGATCTATCTTCAGGATTCGCGTCAATTAGTGGCGTTCACTAATTCTTAGGTTACCAAGCAAAAGGGTGATATTCAATAAGATAATTCAATCATAGAATGTGATTTTCAAGTACTTGTGTCTATTTTTTAAATCATTTATAAAACTGCATGTATTCTCATCCTAAAAATATTCGATAGTAAAAATGGGACTATAACTCACTTTCACAGATTATCCTTTCGTCGGAAAATAACACTTGGCCACTGGTCGATTCACGAACCTATAAAAAATATATACATATATATCAAAGTATGATCGAAATATATTTACAATATGTTTTATTATGTTTTAACGATTTAAGTTTGTTAAGTTAACAGTCCAACATTCGTAGTCCATAATTAGTTGTCCACAGTTAGTAGTACAGAAATAAATCAATATATATATATATATATATATATATATATATATATATATATATATATATATATTATCGAATCATTCCATGACCCAGTGTATACAAGTCTCAGACTCGATCACAACTCAAAGTATATATATTATTTTGGAATCAGCCTCAACCCTGTATAGCTAACTCGAACATTACCGCATATAGAGTGTCTATGGGTGTTCCAAATAATATATATAGATGACGTTGATATGATATGTCAAAACATAGTATACGTGTCTATGGTCAATCAAGATTACATAATATATGTTAGAATACATGTATAATACAATATAAGTTAGTTAGGATATGGTTAGTATAGATTTTTGTCAATTCATCCCGTAGTCAAATTAACCATTTTTAACCAATTTTTTTTACCCATAACTTCTTCGTTTTAAATCTGTTATGAGTGAATCAAATTGCTATGGTTTCATATTGAACTAAAATTTATGAATCTAAACAGAAAAATTATAAGTTTATAGTCAGAAATATAAGTTACAAGTCATTTTTGTAAGAGGTAGTCATTTCAGTTGAAAGAACGACGTCTTGATGACCATTTTGAAAAACATACTTCCACTTTGAGTTTAACCATGATTTTTGGTTCTAGTTTCATATTCATAAGAAAAATAATTTTCCCAGAAGAACAACTTTTAAATCAAAGTTTATCATAGTTTTTAATTATCTAACCCAAAACAGCCCCCGGTTTCACTACGACGGCGTATGTCCGGTTTTACGGTGTTCTTCATGTTTCCAGGTTTTAAATCATTAAGTTAGCATATCATATAGATATAGAACATGTGATTAGTTGATTTTAGAAGTTAAGTTAGAAGGATTAACTTTGTTTGCGAACAAGTTTAGAATTAACTAAACTATATTCAAGTGATTACAAGTTTAAATCTTCGAATAAGATAGTTATATATATATGAATCGAATGATGTTATGAACATTATTACTGCCTCAAATTTAGTAGGTAAACCTACTAGAAGTGACAATAAATGATCTAGCTTCAAAGAATCTCAGATGGCTTGAAATTTCTCGAAGTAGAATCATGACACAAAAACAAGTTCAAGTAAGATTTTCTACTCGAATTAAGATAGTTATAGTTATAGAAATTGAATCAAAGTTTGAATATGAGTGTTACATTGTATTAGAATGATAACCTACTATAAGTAATAAGGGTTCCTTGAACTTAGATTATTACTTGGAATGGATTAGAAAGCTTGGAAGTAAACTTGCAAACTTGGAAGTGTTCTTGATTTTATGAAACTAGAACTTATAGAATTTATGAAGAACACTTAGAACTTGAAGATAGAACTTGAGAGAGATCAATTAGATGAATAAAATTGAAGAATGAAAGTGTTTGTATGTGTTTTTGGTCCTGACTCATGGATTAGATATAAAGGATGTGTAAGTTTGTTTTCTTGTAAATAATTCATGAATGATTTATAATATTTTATGTAATTTTGTGAGATATTTCATGCTAGTTGCCAAATGATGGTTCCTACATGTTTTATGAATCATTAAGGGCTTCTAAGAGCTAATAATTGAAGTGTATATACCAATAGTATGTACATTTAGGAGCTAGGTATTGTACGAGTACGAACACGGTTGCATACGAGTAGAATTGTCAGTGAAAATGAATGAGAATGTAATTGTAAGCATTTTTGTTAAGTAGAAGTGCTTTTATATGTGTCATGAATTCTTTCAAAAGTATATTAATACACCTTAATACACTATATGTATATGCATTTTAACTGAGTCGTTAAGTCATCGTTAGTTGTTACATGTAAGTGTTGTTTCGAAACCTTTAAGTTAACGATTTTGTTAAATGTAATTAATCCCATTGTTATTGTATTTAATGAGATGTTAAATTGTTACATTTTCATGATAACATTATGTACTAATATATCTTAATATGATATATAAATATTAAGACGTTATTACAACGATAATCGTTACGTATAGATATCGTTTTGAATTTCTTAAGTTAGTAGTCTTGTTTTATGTATAAGGTTCATTGTTAATATACAAAATGAGATACTTTAATTATCATTTCATCATGTTATACATATATATATGTTCATATATAATATCATGTCATATATAAGTTATAACGTTCGTGAATCATCAGACAAACTGGGTGGTCACACGTTAACACAAAAACCGTTTCAATTAATCAAGTCTTAACAAGTTTGATTGATTAACATGTTGGAAACATTTATTCATGTAAATATTAATCTCATATAATATATAATCATGGAAAAGTTCGGGTCACTACAGTACCTACCCGTTAAATAAATTTCGTCCCGAAATTTTAAGCAGTTGGAGGTGTTGACGTATCATCTGAAAATAAGTGTGGGTATTTCTTATTCATCTGATCTTCACGTTCCCAGGTGAACTCGGGTCCTCTACGAGCATTCCATCGAACCCTAACGATTGGTATTTTATTTTGCTTAAGTCTTTTAACCTCACGATCCATTATTTCAACGGGTTCTTCAATGAATTGAAGTTTTTGTTGATTTAGATTTTGGTCTAAAGGAATAGTGAGATCTTCTTTGGCTAAGCATTTCTTCATATTAGATACGTGAAAAGTATCATGTACGTCGGCGAGTTGTTGAGGTAATTCAAGTCAGTAAGCTACTGGTCCGACACGATCTATAATTTTAAATGGTCCAATGAACCTTGGATTCAGTTTCCCCCGTTTACCAAATTGAACAACGCCTTTCCAAGGTGAAACCATAAGCATGACCATCTCTCCAATTTCAAATTCTATATCTTTTCTTTTACTGTTGATAGTGCTCCAAATGAACATATATTTAGGCTCAATATCCTTCCAATATGTAAAGCTTTTAGTTGCAATTGTTCTATTTTCAAGTAATAATCGTTTAAATAAATAAGTGCGAAGACAAAAGAAAAAAACGAAGATTTAAAGACGCAAATGACTAAAAAGCTCAAATGTACAATATATAATTCAAGTGGTTCAATTTATTGATGAGAAACGTCCAAAAATGACAAAAGTACAAGCTGCGAAAAGTAAAGTACAAGATATTAAATCATACGAAAAGGCGTTCGAAAATCTGGAACCTAGACATGAACCAACAATCAACGTACAACTCAACGGAGCTAAAATTACAAGTCAACTATGCACAAAAATATAATATAATATATAATTAATTATATATATAATATATATAATATATATATATTATATATTATATTATACAAAGCTGCCCACGTTTAAATCAATTGGTGAGCTGGAGTGCGAAACTCCGCGATCGCGTAGCTCCAAGGCACAAAAGTACCACGATCGCGGAGTTGCCTGGGACAGAATTGCCTATAAAAGACAACGCATTCGGACGATCAAATGCACTCCTTTTTCTTTCATTCTCTCTATGTAATATATATTTATAATTATAATTTTAATTTTAATTTAAGTTTAATAATAATTGGGTTAATGTAAGAAATGTTTTACGGGTTTTAAAGTCAGAGTTCTGTCCGTGTAACCCTACGCTATTAATCACCACTGTAAGCTATGTTCTTCCTTTTTAAATTAATGTCTCGTAACTAAGTTATTATTATGCTTATTTGAGCCGAAGTAATCGTGATGTTGGGCTAAATATTAAGATGGGGTTATTGGATTTTGTACCATAATTTGAGTTTGGACAAAAGACCGACACTTGTGGACATTGGACAATGGACTATTAATAGATGGGGGGTATTGTCTAATCGAATGATAACTCATTGGAATCTGTCGAACATATCTTCAAATTAGTTAATCAAATAATTATTAAATGATTATGCATGTCCTATTTAGTGACGTTTATACGACATTTTTTACAATCATTTAATTAATTATTCGGGTTGGGTAATTGATTATTCAAACTGATCAAGTGGGTAAATTAATGTTCATATCTTATTAAAACAAGGGTGGATTACATACAATGGTAATTGGTGTAAATGTTAACAAAGTATTAAAACCTTGGATTACACACAGTCGATAACCTAGTGTAATTATTAATAAAGTATTAAAACCTTGTTACAGTTTGAATCCCTAATTAGTTGGAATATTTGACTTCGGGAATAAGGTTAATTTGACGAGCATTTTATAATTATGACCGATGGACTATTATGGACAAAAACCAAATAGGTATCAAATAATCCAGGACAAAGGACAAATAACCCAAGGTAATAAATTAAAACCAAAACGTCAAACATCATGATTACGGAAGTTTAAATAAGCATAATTCTTTTATTGTATTTTTCATCGTACTTTTATTTCCTGTCATTTTATTATTGGCAATTTTATATATCGCCATTTAAATATTGTTATTTATTCTACGCACTTTAATTATTGTCATTTATCTTTACGCTTAATATTTAAAATCGACAAATCGGTCATTAAACGGTAAAACCCCCTTTTATAATATTACTACCTATATATAATTATATATATTTGTATAAATATAGTTGTTAAAAATATAGTACGTTATCACTATCTCCATGTGGAACGAACCGGACTTACTAAAAACTACACTACTCTACGATTAGGTACACTGCCTATAGTGTTGTAACAAAGTTTAGGTATATCCCATAAATAAATAAATAAAACTTGTGTAATTTCATCGTATTTCGTAATAAACAATAATAGTATTTCGTACACCTCTGCTCGTACATCAAGTTTTTGGCGCCGCTGCCGGGGACTCGGTAAAAAACGCTATATTTATTATTACTATATTTTTGTAAAAATATATTATTTCGTAAAAATATTTTGTATTTATAATAAGTAAAAAAAATTAAGTTTGTAATCTATTTTTGTAAAAAAATATAATTTTATATAAGTTTTAAATTTAAATATAAAAATAAAAAAAATTATATATTTTTAAGATTTTGTTTATAAAATTAAAAAGTATTTTTATTTAGATTTTTAAAATATAAGTTTATTTTTATAGAAATTATATATCTATTATTTATAAAACTAAAAAAATTAAATAAATATAAAAAACGAACTGGGCCGACCTGTTTTTAGCCCAGTACCAGATCCAACACTGTTCAGCTCCACGATTGCAGAGCATAACAGACATAAAGCTACGCGATCGCTTAGCAGTGTCTAACAGCTGATACCTATGATCATTAATTACATAATTAGGGTTTAATTTTTAATTATTATTATTTAAAACCTAATTAGGGTTTATATTTAATATTTAGTTTTAGTTTTTAATTAATTTGTATTTTAAGTTTTAGTTATTATTATTTATATTAATACTTTTATAAATAATAATATAAAAATAATATTTTTTTATAAAAATTGTATTTTTATCACTTTAATTTCTTTTTGTATTTTTTTATCAGTTATTCGTAATTTGTATATTTATCGTTCGTAATTAGTTTTAAACTTAGTTTTTTGCCGTAGTTATTTTATATTTCTAGTTTTTAGGTTTTGCCGTAAAATCCCTTAAATGTTTTTTCTTTAGATTAAGATTTAGGCGCTTTAGAATTTTGCGACGCCGTTTATATATTTTAGTGCCTTTTAAGTTATTGTCGTTTTGGGTATAGAATTCCTTTTAAGTTTTAATACCTTTAGGCGCAACTTTTTAGATTTAGTTTTTATACTTTTAAGTTGTAACATTTTTCTTTCTTTTTATTATTTTTCGAATTTTTATTTTTCGACGTTTGTTTTTCGACCTCTTATTTTTCGACGCGCTTTTTCTTTCTCATTTCTACACTCTAGTTTTTAGGACATAGATTTTTATCTTCTTTAAATTTCGACGAAAAATTATTTTAAGAGGGTTAAATTGATAGACATCCAAAATTTTCTAGTTCGTAGTAATAGTTAGATTTGTTAGTGGCGAGTTGTGGGCTTCCGATTTAAAGGGTCCTGCCTACCTGCTGCATCTATTGGCTATTAGAAACATGGGAAAAATCAGAAAAGTCTATTAATTTGATAACTTATATAATTTTTATTTTTATAACTAATAGGATATTCAGTGAATGCACCGAGCAAAACGTTCACCACCTTTCATACGTTCACCACCTGTAACCCGATCAAGACATCTAGCAAATATAATCGCCGTTGATTTTTCTTTAGAATCATCATCTAGTCGAACAAGTTTTCCAATTCAAAATTCCAATAATCCATTTTTTGAACCCGACTTCACAATTGAGAACCCGAAGGATATTCAAGGACAATTTCAAGATCCTGAACCACTAATCATTCCTCCTGAACCACAAATCATTAAATCAGAATCCTCTAGTGATTCGTATTCAACAAATTCAATTATGGAAGTAACGGAACCTCTAAGTATGGAAGACCGTATGAGAGCCATACGCACGGGCCAAGGTCACGCCATTATTAAGCCAGATGTTAATGCGCCAGATTATGAAATCAAATGACAAATCCTACACATGGTAACTTATCAATGCCAATATAGTGGTACGCTAAAAGAAGATCCAAACGAACATCTTCGAACCTTTAATAGGATTTGTACTCTATTCAAAATCAGAGAAGTTGAGGATGAACAGATCTATGTCATGTTGTTTCCCTGGACTTTAAAGGGAGAAGCCAAAGATTGGTTAGAATCGTTACCAGAAGGAGCAATTGACACATGGGATGTCTTAGTTGAAAATTTTCTTAAAAGATTCTTTCTGGCATCTAAAGCCGTAAGACTTCAAGCAGAAATTGTTACGTTTGCGCAGAAGCCAAATGAAACATTATATGAGGCGTGGACAAGATTCGGAAAGTTGTTGAGAGGATGTCCTCAGCACGGTTTAGACACTTATCAAATAGTACAAATATTCTACCAAGGTGTCGACGTTGCTACACGAAAAGACATCGACACAGCAGCTGGTGGTTCCATTATGAAGAAAACTGCAACCGAAGCTCACAAAATTATTGATAACACAGCCTCTCACTCGCATGAGTGGCACCAGGAAAAAGATATTTTTCATTCATCTAAAGTGGCTAGAGCCGATTCTAGCCATGACTTTGATTCCATTTCCGTAAAAATAGATTCTTTCGAGAGACGAATGGAAAAGATGACTAAATATATTCACGCAATACGAATCAGTTGTGAGCAATGCGGTGGACCACACTTAACGAAAGATTGTCACATTGAGCAAACAATGGAGCAACGTGAGAATGTTTCCTACATGAACCAAAGGCCGATAAATAATTATCAAAATAATTATCAACCGCCAAGGTCAAACTTTAATCGAAATCAAAACATTCTTTACAATCCAAATAGACCCAACAATAACTCGTATAACCAACAAGGTCCAAATAACCAACCAACTCAAAAAAAACACTTTCAATCAACAAAGACCTGGCTTGTATAAACTACCACAACAAATCGAAGAGAAAAAGTCAAATCTGGAAGAAATGGTAGAAAAGCTAGTTGAATTTCAAACACAATTTATTGCAACTCAAACCTAAACGAATGAGAGGTTTAATCAGTCATTTAGAACTCAACAAGCTTCCATTTTGAACCTAGAAAAACACGTAGGTACTCTTGCTAGCATGATGAGTGAGAGGGAACAAGGAAAGCTACCGAGTAATACTGAAGTAAATCCTTGGAATGAGAATATTAATATGGTGTCAACAAATTCTAATAAACCATCATCAGAAGATGGGAAGGTTTTCGATGTGAGTAACAATGAAGAAGTTACAACACCACCACCACCACCCGAGTATGTAAAGCCAGTGGTGGCACCCTACAGACCACCCATCCCATTTCCAAGAAAAGGAGTTGAGTATGAGCAAGTGATAGGTAATAAATTTTTTGATACCTCTGGAAAGAAGAAGAAGAAGAAGAATAAGAAAGTGCAAGAAACAAAAACCGTAAAAATAAACTCGGAGAAGACAGTTCCACCAAAACCTCCACCCAGGTTAGGTGATTCAAGTGAATTTATTATTCCTTGTCTACTTAGTGATTGTGTCATGTATGATGCACTAGCAGATTTAGGTACGAGTATAAGTGTTATGCCTCTTTCATTATATAAGAGATTAGGAGTAGGTGAGTTAAGTCCAACGGAAATGAGTGTTCGACTCTTTGTTCAAACTATTAAACACCCAATTGGAATTGCTGACAACCTACCCGTTCAAGTGGGTAATTTAACCTTTTTATTCGAATTTATTGTCATTGACATAGAAGAGGACTCAAACATTCCTCTAATTTTAGGTCGACCATTCTTAGCGTCCACCGGGGCGTTATTTGATGTAAGAGAGGGTAGAATGACACTTAGTAATGATGAAAAATCGATCATCTTTGTAAGTCGAAAGTCTAAATCTCCACCAACCAAAACCGTTGAACCAATAAAAACGATTGGTAAGAACCATATTGTTTTACCAACTCCAACGGTAGTGCTTAACAATAATAAAATGCCTAAGTGTGGGGAAGATGAAGTAACACCTAATGATGACCTGATAACAAAGAACCCCGTTGTTGATACGAAATTAAATGACTCCGTTATTAACAGTTCAATGAAGAAACTTATTAAACGGATTCGCGATGCTAGAACCACGGGGAACTTTAAGTTATGTAACCGGTTAGTATCCAATCTATCGCCTAAAGAAAAGGCAAAACTAGTTGAATTTGTGGAAATTACACAGGAATCCGACCAATGGCTTAAAGCAAAAGTCACAGATATGAAAATTGATTATGGTCCAAAAGAAATTGACAATGAAGTTAATCACAAATTCGATACCACAGCTGCCTAAGTGTGTGGAGATTCAAATGTTTTAAAAAAAAAATGATGTCTAGAGTTAGATGTTCTGTTCTCGTTTAGTTCCGAGAATGGAATCCGATTTGTCTTTCCCATTCTGAATTTTTTTGTTTTGTAGGTTTTGTATGAAATTAATATTCTTTTTAAATTTAAGTTTTGTGTGAATTTAAAAACAAAATTTGCTTTATTTCATTAAGTTTAAAAATATGATTTCTAAAATTCGTCGTAAGTTAAAGACTAGGTCATGGAACCGAAATTGCTTTACCCGAGGGCAGGGCGAAAACATTTTATTATCATTATTTTAATATTATTGATCTAAAGTTTGCCAAAAAAATTAAAAAACCCAAAAATCTTTGCTTTTAAAACACTCGCTTTAAAACGACAAATTTTAATTATTCATTTAAATTGTTTAAATAAATAAAGGTTTTATAAAAAATATATATATATATTATATATATGTTTGTAGTTTATCTTATGTACAAAACAGGGTAAAACAGTGCACTTTCAAAAACTAACATTAAGTTCAGAAAAAGCTATTAATTTTGACGACAAGACGTAAAATATCAAATGTGATATAAAACAATATGTTTGCAAACTCGGTATTTTTAATCGCTTTTTTACACTAATCACCCTCATGAATTTATAATTATAGTCTGATTTCATGCAAATGAGGGCATTGCATGATCTCAAGTGTGGGAAAGGGTTATAAATTCTCTCGGGTTTGCAGTTAGTTTAATTGCCAAATTTTGTGAAAATTTGAAAAAAATTTCAACTAAATGAACTCAAAATCATGTTTATACATATTTATGAACGATAAAACTAGGCGATAATACCGAAATTATTGTTACCTCAGAAAGGACATAAATTGAGAAACAACTCAAAACGCTTGAATTCATTTAAAATGGAATAAAAGAGAATAAAAAGGTAAAGAAAAGAATAAATAAAAGC
Organism: Rutidosis leptorrhynchoides; assembly: GCF_046630445.1. Taxonomy (NCBI): domain Eukaryota; kingdom Viridiplantae; phylum Streptophyta; class Magnoliopsida; order Asterales; family Asteraceae; genus Rutidosis; species Rutidosis leptorrhynchoides. The sequence continues at coordinate 196,552,678 of NC_092338.1, forward strand.
TAAGTGTGGGAAGAATTTACCAAGTTATTTAAAACACATATCACATATTTTGTTCAAGATTATTGCAGGTACTTTTGCTTTGGACTAAACTAATCAGTTTTATCTGATTTACTGTAATATATTTGAAAGAAAGATGGATCTACACGATGAATCAATTCCATCATTAAAAGGAAGTAAAGTCTTCCGAAAAAGACACGCGCTTCTTGATTTAGGTCATGAAGTTTTCGTCCAGACCAGCTGTAGGTTGACGAAAAATCTAGAAAAGTCATCTCTAAAATCAGTAGGAAATCCACGAACCTCAGCATCAAACAGGGTCGCCATGTGGTCAGACTTATCCTAACCACGAGAGGATCTATCTCGTAAAATGGGGAGGGCGCTGTGCAAATTAGCTTGATAAGACTAATGAATCAGACCCCCAGAAATGATAATCTCCTTAAAGATTAAAAATCAGCATTTAAGCCTGATATTTCTCAATCCTTGAGATTGACTTTAAATATTGAGAATTACAAACACATGGAATTCAATGATATATAAACTCGAGCTTGAACGAGAAAATATTTTGATCAAAATTAAAACCGATTTTTTTTCTGAAAACCTAATTTAATGCGTTCATTACCATTGAACGTAAAATCCTAAGAATTCACATGGAATTCATTAGGTCACCTGAACCAAATCGGGTATCAACCGTAAGAACGGTGGTTGCATAGCATTGTCGAAGACAGGACCTTGTGCCAGACCGAAAAATTATAGGGTGATCTTTACTATTGCTCCTACAAAGTATAGTAATTGCATCCGACACGTTTTTGACCATGATCATCTGCATGTCATTAGACATTGCCTTAACAGTTGCTTATTCATCGCTTTCCTTTACAACCGGACGGTAGTTTACCGAAAGGTAATATACGGGACAAGTATACTGGACGTGTTGCTTTCCTAATACAAGGTTAGCAAGTGGATGACACAAAACCACAAGTTTTGAGCTAAAATTTTAAAAATCTGAAACCCACAAAACCCACAAAAATATTTTGTAAAACACCGGTGAAGGGTTATTCCGGAAAACTTGTCTAGGGTAAAATCTAGCTCAAATTTTCAAAAGATCAAATGTTTTCATAAAGATCCAATTTCCTTAAAGGATCTAAATTTTCATAGTCATGTGGGACTGTAAACCATATCGTTACTATCATTGTTTATACCGCCGTATCAAAATCACTGATGTATAAAGTGTGAAAATAAAAAAGTGATTCGAGTGAAGTGTGATTTAATTGCTTGAGGACAAACAACGCTCAAGTTTGGGGATATTTGATAGTGCTCCAAATGAACATATATGTAGGCTCAATATCCTTCCAATATGTAAAATTTTTAGTTGCAATTGTTCTATTTTCAAGTAATAATCGTTTAAATAAATAAGTGCGAAGACAAAAGAAGAAAATGACGATTTGAAGACGCAAATGACCAAAAAGCTCAAATGTACAAGATATAATTCAAGTGGTTCAATTTATTGATGAGAAACGTCCAAAAATGACAAAAGTACAAGCCGCGAAACGTAAAGTACAATATATTAAATCAAACGAAAAGGCGTTCGAAAATCCGGAACCTAGACATGAACCAACTATCAACGTACGACTCAACAGAGCTAAAATTACAAGTCAACTATGCACAAGAATATAATATAATATATAATTAATTATATATATTATATATTATAATATATATATTATATATTATATTATACAAAGCCGCCCACGTTTAAATCAATTGGTGAGCTGGAGTGCGAAACTCCGCGATCGCGGAGCTCCAAGGCATAAAAGTACCATGATCGCGGAGCTGCCTGGGACAGAATTGCCTATAAAAGCCAACGCATTCGGACGGTCAAACGCACTCCTTTTTCTTTCTTTCTCTCTATGTAATATATATTTATAATTTTAATTTTAATTTTAATTTAAGTTTAATAATAATTGGGTTACTGTAAGAAATGTTTTACGGGTTTTAAAGTCAGAGTTCTGTCCGTGTAACGCTACGCTATTAATTACCACTGTAAGCTATGTTCTTCCTTTTTAAATTAATGTCTCGTAACTAATTTATTATTATGCTTATTTGAGCCGAAGTAATCGTGATGTTGGGCTAAATATTAAGACGGGGTTATTGGATTTTGTACCATAATTTGGGTTTGGACAAAAGACCGACACTTGTGGACATTGGACTATGGACTATTAATAGATGGGGGTATTGTCTAATCGAATGATAACTCATTGGAATCTATCGAACCTATCTTCAAATTAGTTAATCAAATAATTATTAAATGATTATGCATGTCCTATTTAGTGACGTTTATACGACATCTTTTACGATCATTTAATTAATTATTTGGGTTGGGTAATTGATCATTCAAACTGATCAAGTGGGTAAATTAATGTTCATATCTTATTAAAACAGGGGTGGATTACATACAAGGGTAATTGGTGTAATTGTTAACAAAGTATTAAAACCTTGGATTACACGCAGTCGATAACCTGGTGTAATTATTTACAAAGTATTAAAACTTTGTTACAGTTTAAATCCCTAATTAGTTGGAATATTTGACTTCGGGAATAAGGTTAATTTGACGAGCATTTTATAATTATGACCGATGGACTATTATGGACAAAAACCAAATAGGTATCAAATAATCCAGGATAAAGGACAATTAACCCAGAGTAATAAATTAAAATCAAAACGTCAAACATCTTGATTACGGAAGTTTAAATAAGCATAATTCTTTTATTGTATTTCTCATCGTACTTTTATTTCCTGTCATTTTATTATTCGCAAATTTATATATCGTCTTTAGATATTGTTATTTATTATACGCAATTTAATTATTGTCATTTATCTTTACGCTTAATATTTAAAATCGACAAACTGGTCATTAAATGGTAAAACCTCCTTTTATAATATTACTACCTATATATAATTATATATATTTGTATAAATATAGTTGTTAAAAATATAGTACGTTATCCCTAGCTCTTTGTGGAACGAACCGGACTTATTAAAAACTACACTACTCTATGATTAGGAACACTGCCTATAGTGTTGTAGCAAGGTTTAGGTATATTCCATAAATAAATAAATAAAACTTGTGTAATTTCGTCGTATTTCGTAATAAACAATAATAGTATTTTGTACACCTCCGCTCGCACATCAACTGTCTGCGTAGCTCTTTTGTCGACTCTAGGCGGTTTTCAACCGTTGTTGAATTTGAATAATTTTCTCGGTCGTTTCTTGGATTATCTCCGGACCCGTAATTTGTCTATCCCCCACCTCGTTCCAACAAATCGGAGACCTGCACTTTCTGCCATAGAGTGCCTCAAACGGTGCCATCTCAATACTCCAGTGGTAACTGTTGTTGTAGGAAAATTCTGCTAATGGTAGATGTCAATCCCAACTGTTTCCAAAATCAATAACACATTCTCGTAACATATCTTCAAGAGTCTGTATCGTCCTTTCACTCTGCCCATCGGTTTATGGATGATAGGCAATACTCATATCTAGACGAGTTCCTAATGCTTGTTGTAACATTTGCCAAAACCTTGAAACAAATCTACCGTCCCTATCAGAGATAATAGAGATTGGTATTTCGTGTCTGGAGATGACTTCCTTCAAGTATAGTCGTGCTAACTTTTCCATTTTATCATCTTCTCGCATTGGTAGAAAGTGTGTTGATTTGGTGAGACGATCGACTATTACCCAAATAGTATCATAACCACTTGCAGTCCTTAGCAATTTAGTAATGAAATCCATGGTAATGTTTTCCCATTTCCACTCCAGGATTTCAGGTTGTTGAAGTAGACCTGATGGTTTCTAATGTTCAGCTTTTACCTTAGATCACGTCAAACATTCTTCTACGTATTTAGCAATATCGGCTTTCATACCCGGCCACCAAAAATGTTTCTTTAGATCTTTGTACATCTTTCCCACTCCGGGATGTATTGAATATCTGGTTTTATGTGCTTCACTAAGTACCATTTCTCACACATCTCCAAACATTGGTACCCAAATTCTTTCATCCCAATATCGGGTCCCGTCTTCCCGAATATCAAGATGTTTCGTCGATCCTTTGGGTATTTCATTCTTCAAATTTTCCTCTTTTATAACTCCCCGTTGTGCCTCCTTTATTTGAGTAGTAAGGTTAGTATGAATAATTATATTCATTGCTTTTACTCGAATAGGTTCCTTGTCCTTTCTGCTCAGGGCATCTGCTACTACATTCGCCTTCCCCGGGTGGTAACGAATCTCAAAGTCGTAATCATTCAACAACTCAATCCACCTACGCTGCCTCATGTTCAGTTGTTTCTGATCAAATATATGTTGGAGACTCTTGTGGTCGGTATATATAATACTTTTGATCCCATATAAGTAGTGCCTCCAAGTCTTTAATGTAAAAACAACAGCACCCAATTCCAAATCATGAGTCGTATAATTTTTCTCGTGAATCTTTAATTGTCTGGACGCATAGGCAATCACCTTCATTCGTTGCATCAATACACAACCGAGGCCTTACTTTGAGGCGTCACAATATATCACAAAATCATCATTTCCTTCAGGCAATGACAATATAGGTGACGTAGTTAACTTTTTCTTCAACAACTGAAATGCTTTCTCTTGTTCATCCTTCCATTCAAATTTCTTCCCTTTATGCGTTAATGCAGTCAAGGGTTTTGCTATTTTGGAAAAATTTTGGATGAATCTTCTGTAGTAACTAGCCAATCCTAAAAATTGGCGTATCTGCGTAGGAGTTTTTGTTGTTTCCCACTTCTCAACGGTTTCAATCTTTACCGGATCAACTTGAATACCTTCTTTGCTTACTATATGACCGAGGAATTGAACTTCTTTCAACCAAAATACACACTTTGAAAATTTAGCGTACAATTTTTCCTTCCACAATAATTCTAGCACTTTTCTCAAATGTTCTTCGTGTTCTTGATCATTCTTTGAGTAAATAAGTATGTCATCAATGAAAACAATGACAAACTTGTCAAGATATGGTCCACACACTCGGTTCATGAGATCCATGAACACAGCTGGTGCGTTAGTCAATCCAAATGGCATAACCATAAACTCATAATGACCGTAACAAGTTCTAAAAGCAGTCTTCAGAATATCATCCTCCTTCACCCGCATTTGATGATACCCGAAAAGTAAATCAATCTTCGAATAAACCGACGAACCTTGTAGTTGATCAAATAAGTCGTCGATTCTCGGTAGTGGATAACGGTTCTTGATGGTAAGTTTTTTCAGCTCTCGGTAGTCGATACATAACCTGAATGTACCATCCTTCTTTTTGACAAACAACACCGGAACTCCCCATGGTGATGTACTTGGTCGAATAAAACCACGCTCTAAAAGTTCTTGTAATTGACTTTGTAATTCCTTCATTTCGCTAGGTGCGAGTCTGTAAGGAGCATGGGCTATTGGTGCTGCTCCTGGTACAAGATCTATTAGGAATTCAACAGATCGGTGTGGAGGTAGTCCTGGTAATTCTTTCAAAAATACATCGGGAAATTCTTTTGCGACGGGAACATCATTGATGTTCTTTTCTTCGGGTTTGACTTCTTTAATGTGTGCTAAAATGGCATAGCAACCTTTTCTTATTAGCTTTTGCGCCTTCAAATTACTAATAAGATTTAGCTTCGCGTTGCTCTTTTCTCCGTACACCATTAAGGGTTTTCTCTTTTCGCGCATAATGAGAATCGCATTTTTGTAACAAACGATTTCTGCTTTCACCTCTTTCAACCAGTCCATGCCAATTATCATATCAAAACTCCCTAAATCTACTGGTATCAAATCAATCTTAAACGTTTCGCTAACCAGTTTAATTTCTCTATTCCGACATATTTTATCTGATGTAATTAATTTACCGTTTACTAATTTGAGTAAAAATATATTATCCAAAGGCGTCAATGGACAATTTAATTTAGCACAAAAATCTCTACTCATATAGCTTCTATCCGCACCCAAATCAAATAAAACATAAGCAGGTTTTTCATCAATAAGGAACGTACCCGTAACAAGCTCCGGGTCTTCCTGTGGTTCAACCGCATTTATGTTGAAGACTCTTCCTCGGCCTTGACCGTTATTATTCCCCGGGTTTAGACACGTATTTTTGTAATGACCCTTCTTCTCGCATCCGAAACATGTAATGTTGGCAATACTTGTTCCGGAGTTATACGTTCCTTTATTTCTATTACCCACTGGTTAGTAGACTTCACACTTTGTAGCACTGTAACCCGTTCTGTTGCATTTGGTGCATAACTCCCAACAAAAGTCATCCGAATGATATTTCTCACACATTAGGCATCGATTTTTCTGCCTCTTGTTGTTGTTATTGTTGGGGTTATTGTTGCGGTTAAAATTGTTGTTGGGACGGTTGTTGTAGTGGTTATTGTTATTATTGGGGCATTTGTTGTTGCGATAAATGGTTCGATTGAATTTGTGATTATTATTGAGGTGATTGTTACTGTTGTTGTGTTGGTGACTTTTGTCACCGTTTTCTTCCCACTTTCTCTTGACTTGTTTCGTATTGGCTTCTTCGGCCTCCTGTTCTTTAATCTTTCCCTCAATCTGATTTATGAGTTTGTGAGCCATTCGACTTGCCTTTTGTTTAGAGGCGAGCTCGTGTGAACTCACATCTTCTTGAATCCTTTCTGGTAACCCTTTTACAAATGCGTCGATCTTTTCTTCTTCATCTTCGAACGCTCTTGGACACAATAGGTACAACTCTGTGAATCATTGTTCATACGTGGTAATGTTTAAACCTTGCATTCGTAATCCTCTATGCTCTACTTTGAGCTTATTGACCTCGTTTCTGGGACGGTACTGTTCGTTCATCAAGTGCTTGAATGCTGATCACGGTAGTGTGTAAGCAGCATCTTGTCCCACCTGCTCGAGATAGGTGTTCCACCATGTTAACGCAGTACCTGTGAAGGTATGCATAGCGTACTTTACTTTGTCTTCTTCAGTGCACTTACTTATGGCAAACACCGATTAGACCTTCTCTGTCCACCATTTTAATCCGATTGGACCCTCGTGTGACGACCCGGAAATTTCCGACCAAATTTAAACTTAATCTTTATATGATTTCAACACGATAAGTAAAGCCTGTTAAGTTGAGTCTCAAAACTTTGAACTGTTTTATATATTTAAATGACCTTTGACTGTTATCGACGATTCACGAACCATTATTTATAAATGAATACATACACACACACATATATATATATATATATATATATATATATATATATATATATATATATGTGAGTATTGATAATAATTGGAATTAATAAAAATATCATCCTTGGAATTTAAAATGTAAAATAATAACTAAGTTACTATTTATATATATAAGTATAAACTCTATACATGACTAATATTGTATGTAAATTATAACATATATAAAATGTATAAATATAAAACATGCAGGATATATTATTAAAAAGAATGACATATGTAAAATTTAAAAAATATTAAATACGATTACAAACTGTAATATAGTTCTTATATTAATATTAATGAATAATACTTTCATTATTAATATTGATACCAGTATTATTAATATTATTAATATAATACAGAATATAAAAACATGAGATTTGATAAACATAATTTATTGTATCAACATTATTAGTATTACCCTCATTACAAGTATTAATCTCAGTATTAATATTTGTATATTTATTAAGTACTACCAATAAAAATCATAACTTTCATTATTATCATTAATAATATGATCATTATCATTTTTATAGTTATTATTATAATTATCATTATTTATTATCATTAATATTATTAGTGATATTATTATCATTATTATTTTTCCTATTATTAATATTAGTATTATTTTGATTAGTAATATTATTATTATTTTCTATTATCAGTAATTTTTATTTTATTTCAATGAAATTAATAATATTATTATTGTTAATATATTTAATTACATTTACAAATTCTAAATATTATTATGTAATATAAATAAAATTATATAGGATTCCTTTTATGTTGAAGTCTCAATCGAGACTGTAGTTGATTGATTCTCCAATACCCAAATTAGTACGAACCAGGATCAGACACCAATTAAATCCAAATTCTGTTTCAAGTCTTACCTGCTTTCTATTTTTTTATTTTATTTTTTTTATTTTTTTTTTCTTTTCTCTGTGATTGAACCCGTTGATCAAAGTTTCACTATAAAGCAATCGGTTGATTCATTGTACTGAGGAATTCATTCGATATTTCACGAGTAATATTAATTACAACTCCCTTTAATTGTTAAAATCTCATAATGAAATTAATTTTGTTTTGTTACAAGCTCGTAACATCTGTATCAATTTTTTTGTTTCAAAACTTCGAATTAAAATCATTCTTCAAAATCTAACAATGTAGAAGTGTCCTAAATTGCGTTGTAAATGTTTCTGTAAGTTTTCAAATCCAAATTTCTTATAATGAATTTCAATTTTTGAGTCAAAGTTTAATCCTAAAAAGTCAACAGTTTTGTTCATAATCAAATTCGAGTTCAATTCAATGTTTTAGATCAAATTGAGGTTTCAGAAAGTTTTTATGAAGGATTTGGAACGTATTTCATTCAGGAATTGTGAGCTAAAACGCAATCAATTTCAAAATCAATGTTTGACTTGTGTATCGATGTAAGTTCTGTGCAGACATTTTTATTTTATTTTTTATTTTTGTTTAAAATAATTCAAACACAGCTTAAATCTTTTCTGTTATATATATATAAATCCTAAAACACGTTTAGTAAATATGGTTAAGATTAAAGGAGTTCTGAATCGATTTTAATGGTGATAAGGAAGAAGAAATAAAAGGGGAGAAATAATATACAGGTTAAATTAAATCGGGTTATAGATTTATCAGAAAATCAGAACTGGTTCCATGGTCTTGAATGTTAGCGGGTTTACGAAGGGTCTTGGGTTCGATTCTCGCAGCAGCCATTATTTTTTTAGAAAGGGGTTTACGAGGTAGTTTTCAATATTATTATTATTATTATAATTATTATTATTATTATTATTATTATTATTATTATTATTATTATTATTATTATTATTATTTTTTCTATTATTATTATTATTATTATTATTATTATTATTATTATTATTATTATTATTATTATTATTATTATTATGAACATAAATATTATTATTATTAAAAATTATTATCATTATTATTATTATCATTGTTTTTATTACTAGTATTATCATTAATATTATTTTTATAATAAATAAATATTATGCATATAAAATTTTACTTATAATAATTTTATATATAATAAACATATTTTTTTTATATAAACATTCATATATAACAAATGATGTATTTTTAATATAATATTAATCATATATAAATATTAGTCATTTTTAAAGATATATACAAATTAAATATATATAAAATATAAATTAAGATATAATAAATTTGTTCGATTACAAATATATGTGTTAATATATATAAATGATATAGGTTCGTGAATTCGAGGCCAACCCTGCATTGTTCAATATAGTCATATGTATTTTTACTACAAAATACAGTACGGTGAGTTTCATTTGCTCCCTTTTTAAATGCTTTTTGCAATATATATTTTTGGGACTGAGAATACATGCGGTGCTTTTATAAATGTTTTACGAGATAGACACAAGTACGTGAAACTACATTCAATGGTTGAATTATTAAACCGAATATGCCCATTTTTAGTCTGGTAATATAAGAATTAGGGAACAGACACCCTAATTGACGCGAATTCTAAAGATAGATCTATCGGGCCCAACAAGCCCCATCTAAAGTACCGGATGCTTTAGTACTTTGAAATTAATATCATGTCAGAAGGAGGATCCCGGAATGATGGGGATATTCTTATATGCATATTGTGAATGTCGGTTACCAGGTGTTCAATACATATGAATGATATTTTTGTCTCTATGCATGGGACGTATGTTTATGAGAAATGGAAATATGAAATCTTGTGGTATATTAAAATTATGAAATGATTATTTATGTTAAACTAATGAACTCACCAACCTTTTGGTTGACCCTTTAAAGCATGTTTATTCTCAGGTACGAAAGAAATCTTCTGCTGTACATTTGCTCATCTTAGAGATATTACTTGGAGTCATTCATGGCATATTTCAAAAGACGTTGCATTCGAGTCGTTGAGTTCATCAAGATTATTATTAAGTCAATTATAGTAATATATATTACGAAATGGTATGCATGTTGTCAACTTTCGATGTAATGAAAGATTGTCTTTTCAAAAACGAATGCAAAGTTTGTAAAATGTATCATATAGAGGTCAAGTACCTCGCGATGTAATCAACTGTCGTGAATCGTTTATAATCGATATGGACTTCGTCTGGATGGATTAGGACGGGTCGTTACAGTTGGTATCAGAGCGGTGGTCTTAGCGAACCAGGTCTGCATTAGTGTGTCTAACTGATAAGTCGATAGGATGCATTAGTGAGTCTGGACTTCGACCGTGTCTGCATGTCAAAAATTTTGCTTATCATTTCTAGTCGGAAATCATCTGCTTATCTTCCTTAGAAAATTACCTGCTTATCATTATTAGTCTAGACACGTCTTACTGCCTCTATTGCATAGACAGTGTATAGATAAATTCATATCTTAGCGTATTTGTTATTGTTACCTTTGCCTGACAGCTTCCGTATATTCTTCCGTAACTTATGGGATTTTAGTATTATATATGCATATGTAAATCGTGTATTGCAGGGTACTAATCTACATCCTATAATCTATTTCATATTGAAAATCTTTCATCAGATCGCACGAGATGAATCCCTCAATCAGTTCGAATTCCTCGGATTCTGAAAACTATTCCGATATGGAGTTTCACCTAAGCTCCGAAAGAAGTGTCACCAGAATGAATCAACCAATCATCCATCCCCAATTCATCTGATGAGTTCGTAGTCGACTTAATCAATGGAGACGAGAAAACGGCGATCCTTTCCACCAACCGAATTGCCCTGTTGGCGAAGAACCTGAAGTACTTACCGGAGAACCTGTTCGTAACACCATTTCTTTCTCATTTCTAGAGTATCTCATCACGATTATATTCTATCAAAAATTCTAAACCTTATTCATCCGCTTGTTCCGACAGACAATCATCCTGGAGTAATGGAAAAAGTCAACGAGATTCGTGATCGAGTAATCAATTTGGAGATTATGGTGTAAAATTTACCAGCTTCAACAACATTACCGACACCAACAGTATCACCAATATCAACACCAGTACCATCAACAATCCATGCCTCAACATCTCATTCTGTACCTCAAGCATAATCATCATTCTACATGATGTTCTACATCATTTATCCCCGTTCGACATGGCGATTAAGTAATCTCTAAAGTTTTGGAGATTATTCATTCTAATTCTAACGGTAAATCAAATGAGATTAATATCATATTAACTCATTAAATCCATGATGACATCTGAAGAAAATATATATGTAAGTATATTTTCATAAAGATTGTAATTAAAAATTCTTTTGTACAAACTGTCAATGGTGAAAATATTTTAACGGGTAGGTAATACCCGAGGAATATTCAGATTTCACATTAATAAGTTACACTGTACATTCTTCGAAGCTGATTCAACAGTCGTTTACTATCCTACTTACATCCACAGATATACGAATCAGTTCACCACAGAATAACCATTTTCATTCAAATTTCATTTTTGAATTTTGACCTATCAGAATCCAACAAGTGGCATAATGAAGAAAACTGTTGACAAAATAAAATTTGTTAGAAACAAACAAATTAACTATGAGAAATTCTATTAAGAAACCACGCTAACAAAATCCTAGCTAATTGTTCCTAGCTAACTGATTACATTTTATTTATCGCAATTTAATTATCTCAATTTACATTCTCGCAATTTTATTTATCGTCATTTAATTTCTGTTATTTACTTTAAGCACTTTATTTATCGTTATTTAATTTCTGTTATTTATTTTACGCACTTTAAATATCGGGACACGTATACAAGGTTTTGACATATCATATCGACGCATTTATATATATTATTTGGAATAACCATAGACACTCTATATGCAGTAATGATCGAGTTCTCTATACAAGGTTGAGGTTGATTCTACAATAATATATATAGTTTGAGTTGTGATCGAGTCTGAGACGAATACGGGTCACGATACGTATTAATTAATTCGAATATTATATTAAACCATATATGAATTATTGAATTGCTAACTGTGGACTATCAACTGTGGACTACCAACATTGAACAATTAAAATGAATTAAAATATTGACTATAACATATGAAACTAAACAATTCTTCAAGTTTGCCACTTGATTTCCTCTTAAACCTCATTTGTATCTTAACGAATACAATATACGTTCAAACTTTTTCATGATTCTTGAAAACACCTCAATCGAGAAGATGAACCAACCGCACTTCATTTACAGAAGGAAAGTTTGATGCATATAGTTATGCACCTGGAAAACTCTCAGAAACTGAGTAAATGTTTAACACGTATCTGTGCTAGCTCCTTTGTCGTTGTTATTACTGAAAATAACTTTGCAATTCCTTTTCAAATTAGCCAATTTTGTCACAGCTCCAACAAGTCAACTTCGACTTTTCAGTAGGATTAGCCTTATTATAACCTTGTTATATAGGTTACCTTTCATCATCGTTAACAGAGAACCGTTTATATCCCAATACATTAGCAGTAAACTTACCAACAACTTCATTGATCTTTGACTTTCCGAAGAACCATTATCTTTGTTCATTAAAACTTTATCATATACTCATACGCATCTTTTAACGAGAATTACTATACCAACTACTGAGAATTAGCAATCAGTATTTTGAAATCTCACAACATGTCTACACCAACAGTTATAAGTATACATATAATCCTTATCTCTTAGAATTATGATCTTCCATTCTGAAAATCTGAAAAGCACCCAGTTTACAAATCAATACTCCAAATTCTGAAAAAGCTGAATACAGCAGCAAAAACTGTACATGACCTTACCCGTCGAAGGTATAAAGATAAAGAATAGTATGTTTTATGTGTTTTCTTTAAAGCGTTAAATGCGGGAAACTCGGATGCAATTTTACGCTATGGGTTAAGAACTTATTTTGATTCAACATATCCCTACATAGGACTTCGTAAGTTAGAAAGAGCTACTGACATGCAACAAAAAGAAGCAGGTTATGTGTAGTGACCCGAACTTTTCCATGTTTATATATATTAATTGAGATTGATATTTACATGATTAAATGTTTCCAACATGTTAAGCAATCAAACTTGTTAAGACTTGATTAATTGAAATATGTTTCATATAGACAATTGACCACCCAAGTTGACCGGCGATTCACGAACGTTAAAACTTGTAAAAACGACATGACAATATATATATGGATATACATATGGTTAACATGAGATTATGATAAGTAAGTATCTCCATAAGTATATTAACAATGAGTTATATACATATAAACAAGACTACTAACTTAAGGATTTTGAAACGAGACATATATGTAACGATTATCGTTGTAACGACATTTAAATGTATATATATATCATATTAAGATATATTAATATATCATAATATCATGATAATATAATAATGTAACATCTCATTAGATATAATAAACAATGGGTTAACAACATTAATTGAGATCGCTAACTTAAAGGTTTCAAAACAACACTTACATGTAACGACTAACGATGACTTAACGACTCAGTTAAAATGTATATACATGTAGTGTATTTAGATGTATTAAAATACTTTTAGAAGACTTCAAGACATATATCAAAACACTCATACTTAATGAAAATGGTTACAGTTACTTTCCCATTCTTTTCTTTCATCAAGAATTCTAGTCGTATTCTTACCCGTATTATACACAGCTTCAAAACGTACTTACTATGGGTATATACCAATAGGAACTAGCATGGGATTCCACTCTTGATTATGTCATTTATGACTAATCAATTTTAACTTCTACCATGAGCTAGTCAACTAACTAGAACTCCTTTTAACCCCACTCACCACTCACCAATTACCACTCATCATTCACTCCATTTCACTTCCAATTCTCTTTCTAATTCTCTCTCAACACACACACACTATTATGAACGTATTTTTCCAGTAGTTAATCATCATCTTCATCAAAAATCACTTCAAGAATCAAGCTATAATCATCATAGGAAGAACACTTCAAGAACACTTCAAAAATCCCTTCAAGTTTACTAATTTACTTCCAAGCTTTCTAATCCATTCCAAGTAATCATCTAAGATCAAGAAACCTTTATTATATACAGTAGGTTATCTTTATTATTCAAGGTAATATTTATATTCAAACTTTGATTCAATTTCTATAACTATAAACTATCTTAATTCGAGTAAAAATCTTACTTGAACTTGTTTTTGTGTCATGATCCTACTTCAAGAACTTTCAAGCCATCCAAGATCCTTTGAAGCTAGATCATTCCTTGTCACTTCCAGTAGGTTTACCTACTAAACTTGAGGTAGTAATGATGTTCATAACATCATTCGATTCATATATATAAAACTATCTTATTCGAAGGTTTAAACTCGTAATCACTAGAACATAGTTTAGTTAATTCTAAACTTGTTCGCAAACAAAAGTTAATCCTTCTAACTTGACTTTTAAAATTAACTAAACACATGTTCTATATCTATATGATATTCTAACTTAATGATTTAAAACCTGGAAACACGAAAAAACACCGTAAAACCGGATTTACGCCGTCGTAGTAACACCGCGGGCTGTTTTGGGTTAGTTAATTAAAAACTATGATAAACTTTGATTTAAAAGTTGTTATTCTGAGAAAATGATTTTTATTATGAACATGAAACTATATCCAAAAATTATGGTTAAACTCAAAGTGGAAGTATGTTTTCTAAAATGGTCATCTAGACGTCGTTCTTTCGACTGAAATGACTACCTTTACAAAAATGACTTGTAACTTATTTTTCTGACTATAAACCTATACTTTTTCTATTTAGATTCATAAAATAGAGTTCAATATGAAACCATAGCAATTTGATTCACTCAAAACGGATTTAAAATGAAGAAGTTATGGGTAAAACAAGATTGGATAATTTTTCTCATTTTAGCTACGTGAAAATTGGTAACAAATCTATTCCAACCATAACTTAATCAACTTGTATTGTATATTATGTAATCTTGAGATACCATAGACACGTATACAATGTTTCGACCTATCATGTCGACACATCTATATATATTTCGGAACAACCATAGACACTCTATATGTGAATGATGGAGTTAGCTATACAGGGTTGAGGTTGATTCAAGATAATATTTATCAATTTATTTCTGTACATCAATATTGAGATACGTATACACTGGGTCGTGGATTGATTCAAGATAATATTTATCGATTTATTTCTGTACATCTAATTGTGGACAACTAGTTGTAGGTTACTAATGAGGACAGCTGACTTAATAAACTTAAAACATCAAAATGTATTAAAAGTGTTGTAAATATATTTTGAATATACTTTGATATATATGTACATATTTGTTATAGGTTCGTGAATCGACCAGTGGCCAAGTCTTACTTCCCGACGAAGTAAAAATCTGTGAAAGTGAGTTATAGTCCCACTTTTAAAATCTAATATTTTTGGGATGAGAATACATGCAAGTTTTATAAATGATTTACAAAATAGACACAAGTACGTGAAACTACATTCTATGGTTGAATTATCGAAATCGAATATGCCCCTTTTATTAAGTCTGGTAATCTAAGAATTAGAGAACAGACACCCTAATTGACGCGAATCCTAATGATAGATCTATTGGGCCTAACAAACCCCATCCAAAGTACCAGATGCTTTAGTACTTCGAAATTTATATCATATCCGAAGGGTGTCCCGGAATGATGGGGATATTCTTATATATGCATCTTGTTAATGTCGGTTACCAGATGTTCACCATATAAATGATTTTTATCTCTATGTATGGGATGTGTATTGAAATATGAAATCTTGTGGTCTATTGTTACGATTTGATATATATAGGTTAAACCTATAACTCACCAACATTTTTGTTGACGTTTAAAGCATGTTTATTCTCAGGTGAATATTAAGAGCTTCCGCTGTTGCATACTAAAATAAGGACAAGATTTGGAGTCCATGTTTGTATGATATTGTGTAAAAACTGCATTCAAGAAACTGATTTCGATGTAACATATTTGTATTGTAAACCATTATGTAATGGTCGTGTGTAAACAGGATATTTTAGATTATCATTATTTGATAATCTACGTAAAGCTTTTTAAACCTTTATTTATGAAATAAAGGTTATGGTTTGTTTTAAAAATGAATGCAGTCTTTGAAAAACGTCTCATATAGAGGTCAAAACCTCGCAACGAAATCAATTAATATGGAACGTTTTTAATCAATAAGAACGGGACATTTAAGTTGGTATCCGAGCGTTGGTCTTAGAGAACTAGAATTTTGCATTAGTGTGTCTTATCGAGTTTGTTAGGATGTATTAGTGAGTCTGGACTTCGACCGTGTTTACTTGAAAAATGATTGCTTAACAAATTTTGTTGGAAACTATATATTTTTAACATGTGAATATTATGTGATATATTAATCTCTTAACGCGTTTGATATTATGTGATAGATGTCTACCTCTAGAACAAGTCCCATTGACTCACCTAATAATAATGAAGAGTCAAATGTAAATTGGAATGATTCATGGACTGATTCACAAGTTCCCGAAGGGGAACCGGAAGAAGAGTCGGAACCAGAAGAAGAATCGGAACCGGAAGAAGAATCGGAACCGGATGAAGAAATAGAACCGGTGGGGAAAATAATAAAACGGTTAAGTAAAAGAAAATCCTCAACCAACCGACCAAGGTTAATTATGGTCAATGGTGTTTCCGCTAAGGAAGCAAAATCTTGGGAGGATTACCAATTCTCCGATGAATCGGATTCTGACGAGAATTCCGATGATGTTATAGAAATTACCCCAACTGAATTTAAAAAGGCAAAAGAAAATAATAAGGGAAAGGGCATAAAAATAGAGAAATCTAATTCCAACCCCGATGAACTTTATATGTGTCGTCAACCCCCGAAGTCCTTAAGTTGTAACAATGACCCGGGAACCTCTAAACCACCAGGTTTTTCTAAACCAATGTGGAAAATGACGGCTCGTATTAGGGGAACATCATATATCCCTAGAAACTTGGCAAAACGAACCAAAACCGAAGAAGAAGAAGAAACAAGCGAGTCGGAATAAGATAGTTGTATTCGTGTGGTGTAATATATGTAATATAATGTGCTTATGCTTTATGATATATGTAAAAATTGCTTGTATTAATAAGTATTTTTTTTATGAATCTAACTCTTGTCTATTTTACAGTATAAAAACACAAAATGGATAGACAACCCAATATTTTAAGAGACCTACCCGAAGACATGATTGATGAAATCTTGTCTAGAGTCGGTCAGAATTCTTCGGCACAACTATTTAAGGCGAGATCAGTTTGTAAGACATTCGAAGAACGTTCCAAGAATGCCTTGGTTTATAAAAGGCTTTCGTTCGAAAGATGGGGGATATCACATTGGGAAATCCATAAGTTACGATGTGTTTACTTTGATGCATATATTTCGGGGAACCCAAATGTTATTTTACGCAATGGGTTAAGAAATTATTTTGACTTAATATATCCGAATATTGGACTTCGTGATTTAGAAAAAGCGGCTAACATAAAACATAAAGAAGCATGTTATGCTTACGGATTAGTAATGTTCGCTTCTCACCAAAGTGAGAACAAGAACATCGGCCTACAACTATTAAACAAAACGTTCCCACAAGTGACGGAGTCGGTAATTGGGGTAAGAAATGAGGTTTTTATATTGTTACGGGACTGTTGGACATTACGTAACCCTCGTCCCTTTGACGACGTTACAACACGCTGTCTTATCAATGGCCATAATGGTTATGTTCCACAAGACCAAGGATGGGAAGTAGTCCTAGTAAAACCAGAATGCATGACTTGTTTCTGGACGTATGAATTACGTGTCTTTATTGCCTTTGCTGAACGACTTGTGTACTAGCTAGAATTATCTTCACAACTATCTTGTATCAAAGTTATTGTGTGCTATATTTCATGCTTTATGTAAAATAAGCGGTATTGTAAGTTTGTAAAATATTGTATAAAAGTTTGAACGCGAAATATTATTATAATCAGTTTTTCATATAGAATTGTAGTAGTTGAATTGTATATTAGCTACTAAGTATGAACTTAACGGGTAGGTACTACCCGAATTTAAACTTATAAAACGCTAATATGAAGAAAAAGCTTTTATAAATGAGTTCATATTATGCTACGAAATACTATTAACTACTCTTAATATTCTGTATGATTAACTTGTTCCATTTGACTATTTTGAAGGAAATGGCACCGACTACTCGACACACTGTGAATATGAATGAAGAGGAATTCCGTACTTTTCTAGCTTCAAACATAGCCGCAGTACAGGCTGCGCTATATACCAACAATAACCTTGGATCTAGCAGTACAGGAAATCGTGTAGGATGCACCTACAAAGAATTCACTGCCTGCAAACCTTTGGAATTTGATGGAACCGAAGGACCGATCGGATTGAAACGGTGGACCGAGAAGGTCGAATGGTGTTTACCATAAGTAAGTGTACTGAAGAGGACAAAGTAAAGTACGCTACGCATACCTTCACAGGTTCTGCGTTAACATGGTGGAATACCTATCTAGAGCAAGTGGGACAAGACGATGCGTACGCACTACCGTGGTCAGCATTCAAGCACTTGATGAACGA
This sequence comes from Rutidosis leptorrhynchoides, assembly GCF_046630445.1. Taxonomy (NCBI): domain Eukaryota; kingdom Viridiplantae; phylum Streptophyta; class Magnoliopsida; order Asterales; family Asteraceae; genus Rutidosis; species Rutidosis leptorrhynchoides. The sequence continues at coordinate 196,571,561 of NC_092338.1, forward strand.
GAAGTACCGTCCCAGAACCGAGGTCAATAAGCTCAAGACAGAACTTAGAGGGTTACGAACCCAAGGATTTGATATTACCACGTACGAAAGACGATTCACAGAATTGTGCCTATTGTGTCCGGGAGCATTCGAAGATGAGGAAGAGAAGATCGACGCGTTTGTGAAAGGATTACCGGAAAGAATCCAAGAAGATATAAGTTCACACGAGCCCGCCTCCATATAACAAGCATGTAGAATGGCTCACAAACTAGTGAACCAGATTGAAGAAAGAATTAAAGAACAGACTGCTGAAGAGGCCAATGTGAAGCAAGTCAAAAGAAAGTGGGAGGAAAACGGTGATAAGAATCACCAATACAACAACAACAGCAATTACAACAATAATCACAACAATTATCCCAACAATCGCAACATCAATCGCAACTACAACAAACGGCCCAACAACAACAACAACAACAACAACAACAGCAACTACAACAATCATCCCAACAACAATAATAACCGCAACAACAACAACAATCAGAAGCAGCTATGCCAAAGGTGTGAAAAGTATCACTCGGGGTTCTGCACCAAATTTTGCAACAAGTGTAAAAGAAATGGTCATAGCGCGGCGAAGTGTGAGGTCTACGGACCAGGGGTTAATAGAACGAAAGGAACAAATGGTGTCGGAACGAGTAATGGCGGAGCAAGTAGTGTCGGAGCAAGTTATGCCAATGTAGTTTGTTATAAATGTGGAAAACCGGGCCACATTATTAGAAATTTCCTGAACCAGGAGAACACGAATGGACAAGGCCGCGGAAGAGTTTTCAATATTAATGCGGCAGAGGCACAGGAAGACCCGGAGCTTGTTACGGGTACGTTTCTTATTGACAATAAATCTGCTTACGTTTTATTTGATTCGGGTGCGGATAGAAGCTATATGAGTAGAGATTTTTATGCTAAATTAAGTTGTCCATTGACGCCTTTGGATAGTAATTTTTTACTCGAATTAGCAAATGGTAAATTAATTTCAGCAGATAATAGATGTCGGAATCGAGAAATTAAACTGGTTAGCGAAACATTTAAGATTGACTTGATACCAGTAGAGTTAGGGAGTTTTGATGTGATAATCGGTATGGACTGGTTGAAAGAAGTGAAAGCAGAGATCGTTTGTTACAAAAATGCAATTCGCAATATACGAGAAAAAGGAAAACCCTTAATGGTGTACGGAGAAAAGGGCAACACGAAGCTACATCTTATTAGTAATTTGAAGGCACAAAAACTAATAAGAAAAGGTTGCTATGCTGTTCTAGCACACGTCGAGAAAGTACAAACTGAAAAAAAGAGCATCAATGATGATCCCGTCACAAAAGAATTTCCCGATGTATTTCCGAAAGAATTACCGGGATTACCCCCACATCGATCCGTTGAATTTCAAATAGATCTTGTACCAGGAGCTGCACCAATAGCTCGTGCTCCTTACAGACTCGTACCCAGCGAGATGAAAGAACTGCAAAGCCAATTACAAGAACTTTTAGAGCATGGTTTCATTCGACCAAGCACATCACCATGGGGAGCTCCTGTTTTGTTTGTCAAGAAGAAGGATGATACATTTAGGTTGTGTATTGACTACAGAGAGTTTAACAAACTTACCATCAAAAACCGTTATCCACTGCCGAGAATTGACGACTTATTTGATCAACTACAAGGCTCGTCGGTTTATTCGAAGATCGATTTACGTTCTGGATATCATCAAATGCGAGTGATATTCCAAAAACTGCTTTTAGGACGCGTTATGGTCATTATGAGTTTATGGTTATGCCGTTTGGATTGACTAACGCACCAGCTGTGTTCATAGACCTTATGAACCGAGTGTGTGGGCCATATCTTGACAAGTTTGTCATTGTTTTCATCGATGACATACTTATTTACTCAAAGAATGATCAAGAGCACGAAGAACATTTGAGAAAAGTGTTAGAAGTATTGAGGAAAGAAAAACTGTACGCTAAGTTTTCAAAGTGTGCATTTTGGTTGGAAGAAGTTCAATTCCTCGGTCACATAGTGAACAAAAAAGGTATTAAGGTGGATCCAGCAAAGATAGAAACTGTTGAAAAGTGGGAAACCCCGAAAACTCCGAAACACATACGCCAATTTTTAGGACTAGCTGGTTACTACAGAAGGTTCATCCAAGACTTTTCCAGAATAGCAAAACCCTTGACTGCATTAACGCATAAAGGGAAGAAATTTGAATGGAAGGATGAACAAGAGAAAGCGTTTCAGTTATTGAAGAAAAAGCTAACTACGGCACCTATATTGTCATTGCCTGAAGGGAATGATGATTTTGTAATTTATTGTGACGCATCAAAGCAAGGTCTCGGTTGTGTATTAATGCAACGAACGAAGGTGATTGCTTATGCGTCTAGACAATTGAAGATTCATGAGCAAAATTATACGACGCATGATTTGGAATTAGGCGCGGTTGTTTTTGCATTAAAGACTTGGAGGCACTACTTATATGGGGTCAAAAGTATTATATATACCGACCAAAAAAGTCTTCAACACATATTTAATCAGAAACAACTGAATATGAGGCAGCGTAGGTGGATTGAATTATTGAATGATTACGACTTTGAGATTCGTTACCACCCGGGGAAGGTAAATGTGGTAGCCGATGCCTTGAGCAGGAAGGACAGAGAACCCATTCGAGTAAAATCGATGAATATAATGATTCATAATAACCTTACTACTCAAATAAAGGAGGCGCAACAAGGAGTTTTAAAAGAGGGAAATTTAAAGGATGAAATACCCAAAGGATCGGAGAAGCATCTTAATATTCGGGAAGACGGAACCTGGTATAGGGCTGAAAGGATTTGGGTACCAAAATTTGGAGATATGAGAGAAATGGTACTTAGAGAAGCTCATAAAACCAGATATTCAATACATCCTGGAACGGGGAAGATGTACAAGGATCTCAAGAAACATTTTTGGTGGCCGGGTATGAAAGCCGATGTTGCTAAATACGTAGGAGAATATTTGACGTGTTCTAAGGTCAAAGATGAGCATCAGAAACCATCAGGTCTACTTCAACAACCCGAAATCCCGGAATGGAAATGGGAAAACATTACCATGGATTTCATCACTAAATTGCCAAGGACTGCAAGTGGTTTTGATACTATTTGGGTAATAGTTGATCGTCTCACCAAATCAGCACATTTCCTGCCAATAAGAGAAGATGACAAGATGGAGAAGTTAGCACGACTGTATTTGAAGGAAGTCATCTCCAGACATGGAATACCAATCTCTATTATCTCTGATAGGGATGGCAGATTTATTTCAAGATTCTGGCAGACATTACAGCAAGCATTAGGAACTCGTCTAGACATGAGTACTGCCTATCATCCACAAACTGATGGGCAGAGTGAAAGGACGATACAAACGCTTGAAGACATGCTACGAGCATGTGTTATTGATTTCGGAAACAGTTGGGATCGACATCTACCGTTAGCAGAATTTTCCTACAACAACAGCTACCATTCAAGCATTGAGATGGCGCCGTTTGAAGCACTTTATGGTAGAAAGTGCAGGTCTCTGATTTGTTGGAGTGAAGTGTGGGATAGACAGATTACGGGTCCGGAGATTATACAAGAAACTACCGAGAAGATCATCCAAATTCAACAACGGTTGAAAACCGCCCAAAGTCGACAAAAGAGCTACGCTGACATTAAAAGAAAAGATATAGAATTTGAAATTAGAGAGATGGTCATGCTTAAAGTTGCACCTTGGAAAGGCGTTGTTCGATTTGGTAAACGAGGGAAATTAAATCCAAGGTATATTGGACCATTCAAGATTATTGATCGTGTCGGACCAGTAGCTTACCGAATTGAGTTACCTCAACAACTCGCGGCTGTACATAACACTTTCCACGTCTCGAATTTGAAGAAATGTTTTGCTAAAGAAGATCTCACTATACCGTTAGATGAAATCCAAATCAACGAAAAACTCCAATTCATCGAAGAACTCGTCGAAATAATGGATCGTGAGGTTAAAAGACTTAAGCAAAACAAGATACCAATTGTTAAGGTTTGATGGAATGCTCGTAGAGGACCCGAGTTCACCTGGGAGCGTGAAGATCAGATGAAGAAGAAATACCCGCATCTATTTCCAGAAGATTCGTCAACACCTTTAACAGCTTAAAATTTCGGGACGAAATTTATTTAACGGGTAGGTACTGTAGTGACCCGAACTTTTCCATGTTTATATATATTAATTGAGATTGATATTTACATGGTTAAATGTTTCCAACATGTTAAGCAATCAAACTTGTTAAGACTTGATTAATTGAAATATGTTTCATATAGACAATTGACCACCCAAGTTGACCGGCGATTCACGAACGTTAAAACTTGTAAAAATGACATGACGATATATATATCTGGATATACATATGGTTAACATGATATTATGATAAGTAAGTATCTCCATAAGTATATTAACAATGATTTATATACATATAAACAAGACTACTAACTTAAGGATTTCGAAACGAGACATATATGTAATGATTATCGTTGTAACGACATTTAAATGTATATATATCATATTAAGATATATTAATATATAATAATATCATGATAATATAATAATTTAACATCTCATTAGATATAATAAACAATGGGTTAACAACATTAATTGAGATCGTTAACTTAAAGGTTTCAAAACAACACTTACATGTAACGACTAACGATGACTTAACGACTCAGTTAAAATGTATATACATGTAGTGTATTTAGATGTATTAAAATACTTTTGGAAGACTTCAAGACATATATCAAAACACTCATACTTAACGAAAATGGTTACAGTTACTTTCCCATTCTTTTCTTTCATCAAGAATTCTAGTCGTATTCTTACCCGTATTATACACAGCTTCAAAACGTACTTACTATGGGTATATACCAATAGGAACTAGCATGGGATTCCACTCTTGATTATGTCATGTATGACTAATCAATTTTAACTTCTACCATGAGCTAGTCAACTAACTAGAACTCCTTTTAACCCCACTCACCACTCACCAATTACCACTCATCATTCACTCCATTTCACTTCCAATTCTCTTTCTAATTCTCTTTCAACATACACACACTATTATGAACGTATTTTTCCAGTAGTTAATCATCATCTTCATCAAAAATCACTTCAAGAATCAAGCTATAATCATCATAGGAAGAACACTTCAAGAACACTTCAAAAATCCCTTCAAGTTTACTAATTTACTTCCAAGCTTTCTAATCCATTCCAAGTAATCATCTAAGATCAAGAAACCTTTGTTATATACAGTAGGTTATCTTTCTTATTCAAGGTAATATTCATATTCAAACTTTGATTCAATTTCTATAACTATAAACTATCTTAATTCGAGTAAAAATCTTACTTGAACTTGTTTTTGTGTCATGATCCTACTTCAAGAACTTTCAAGCCATCCAAGATCCTTTAAAGCTAGATCATTTCTTGTCACTTCCAGTAGGTTTTCCTACTAAACTTGAGGTAGTAATGATGTTCATAACATCATTCGATTCATATATATAAAACTATCTTATTCGAAGGTTTAAACTCGTAATTACTAGAACATAGTTTAGTTAATTCTAAACTTGTTCGCAAACAAACGTTAATCCTTCTAACTTGACTTTTAAAATTAACTAAACACATTTTCTATATCTATATGATATGCTAACTTAATGATTTAAAACCTGGAAACACGAAAAAACGCCGTAAAACCGGATTTACGCCGTCGTAGTAACACCGCGGGCTGTTTTGGGTTAGTTAATTAAAAACTATGATAAACTTTGATTTAAAAGTTGTTATTCTGAGAAAATTATTTTTATTATGAACATGAAACTATATCCAAAAATTATGGTTAAACTCAAAGTGGAAGTATGTTTTCTAAAATGGTCATTTAGACGTCGTTCTTTCGACTGAAATGACTACCTTTACAAAAACGACTTGTAACTTATTTTTCCGACTATAAACCTATACTTTTTCTGTTTAGATTCATAAAATAGAATTCAATATGAAACCATAGCAATTTGATTCACTCAAAACGGATTTAAAATGAAGAAGTTATGGGTAAAACAAGATTGGATAATTTTTCTCATTTTAGCTACGTGAAAATTGGTAACAAATCTATTCCAACCATAACTTAATCAACTTGTATTGTATATTATGTAATCTTGAGATACCATAGACACGTATACAATGTTTCGACCTATCATGTCGACACATCTATATATATTTCGAAACAACCATAGACACTCTATATATGAATGTTGGAGTTAGCTATACAGGGTTGAGGTTGATTCCAAAATATATATAGTTTGAGTTGTGATCAATACTGAGATACGTATACACTGGGTCGTGGATTGATTCAAGATAATATTTATCGATTTATTTCTGTACATTTAACTGTGGACAACTAGTTGTAGGTTACTAACGAGGACAGCTGACTTAATAAACTTAAAACATCAAAATGTATTAAAAGTGTTGTAAATATATTTTGAATATACTTTGATATATATGTACATATTTATTATAGGTTCGTGAAACGACCAGTGGCCAAGTCTTACTTCCCGACGAAGTAAAAATCTGTGAAAGTGAGTTATAGTCCCACTTTTAAAATCTAATATTTTTGGGATGAGAATACATGCAGGTTTTATAAATGATTTACAAAATAGACACAAGTACGTGAAACTACATTCTATGGTTGAATTATCGAAATCGAATATGCCCCTTTTTATTAAGTCTGGTAATCTAAGAATTAGGGAACAGACACCCTAATTGACACGAATCCTAAAGATAGATCTATTGGGCCTAACAAACCCCATCCAAAGTACCAGATGCTTTAGTACTTCGAAATTTATATCATATTCGAAGGGTGTCCCGGAATGATGGGGATATTCTTATATATGCATCTTGTTAATGTCGGTTACCAGGTGTTCACCATATGAATGATTTTTATCTCTATGTATGGGATGTGTATTGAAATATGAAATCTTGTGGTCTATTCTTACGATTTGATATATATATAGGTTAAACCTATAACTCACCAACATTTTTGTTGACGTTTAAAGCATGTTTATTCTCAGGTGAATATTAAGAGCTTCCGCTGTTGCATACTAAAATAAGGACAAGATTTGGAGTCCATGTTTGTATGATATTGTGTAAAAACTGCATTCAAGAAACTGATTTCGATGTAACATATTTGTATTGTAAACCATTATGTAATGGTCGTGTGTAAACAGGATATTTTAGATTATCATTATTTGATAATCTACGTAAAGCTTTTTAAACCTTTATTTATGAAATAAAGGTTATGATTTGTTTTAAAAATGAATGCAGTGTTTGAAAAACGTCTCATATAGAGGTCAAAACCTCGCAACGAAATCAATTAATATGGAACGTTTTTAATCAATAAGAACGGGACATTTCATTATGCTTACGGGTTAGTGATGTTCGCTTCTCACCAAGGCGAGAAAAAGAACATTGGATCCCACAAACTCGGTTCATGAGGTCCATGAACACAGCTGGTGCGTTAGTCAAACCAAACGGCATAACCATAAACTCGTAATGACCATATCGTATCCTGAAAGCAGTCTTCGGATGAAAGAATTTGGGTACCAAAGTTTGGAGATATGAGAGAAAAGGTACTTAAGGAAGCACATAAAACCAGATATTCAATACATCCCGGAGCAGGGAAGATGAACAAAGATCTCAAGAAACACTTTTCAATATTATTATTATTATTATTATTATTATTATTATTATTATTATTATTATTATTATTATTATTATTATTATTATTATTATTATTATTATTATTATTATTATTATTATTATTATTATTATTATTATTATTATTATTATTATTATTATTATTATTATTATTATTATGAACATAAATATTATTATTATTAAAAATTATTATCATTATTATTATTATCATTGTTTTTATTACTAGTATTATCATTAATATTATTTTTACAATAAATAAATATTATGCATATAAAATTTTACTTATAATAATATTATATATAATAAACATATTTTTTTTATATAAACATTCATATATAACAAATGTTGTATTTTTAATATAATATTAATCATATATAAATATTAATATAACTATATAAATATTAGTCATTTTTAAAGATATATACAAATTAAATATATATAAAATATAAATTAAGATATAATAAATTTGTTCGATTACAAATATATGTGTTAATATATATAAATGATATAGGTTCGTGAATCCGAGGCCAACCCTGCATTGTTCAATATAGTCATATGTATTTTTACTACAAAATACAGTACGGCGAGTTTCATTTGCTCCCTTTTTAAATGCTTATGCAATATATATTTTTGGGACTGATAATACATGCGCTGCTTTTATAAATGTTTTACGAGATAGACACAAGTACGTGAAACTACATTCTATGGTTGAATTATTAAATCGAATATGCCCCTTTTTAGTCTGGTAATCTAAGAATTAGGGAACAGACACCCTAATTGACGCGAATTCTAAAGATAGATCTATCGGGCCCAACAAGCCCCATCTAAAGTACCGGATGCTTTAGTACTTCGAAATTAATATCATGTCCGAAGGAGGATCCCGGAATGATGGGGATATTCTTATATGCATATTGTGAATGTCGGTTACCAGGTGTTCAATACATATGAATGATATTTTTGTCTCTATGCATGGGACGTATGTTTATGAGAAATGGAAATATGAAATCTTGTGGGCTATTAAAATTATGAAATGATTATTTATGTTAAACTAATGAACTCACCAACCTTTTGGTTGACACTTTAAAGCATGTTTATTCTCAGGTACGAAAGAAATCTTCCGCTGTACATTTGCTCATCTTAGAGATATTACTTGGAGTCATTCATGGCATATTTCAAAAGACATTGCATTCGAGTCGTTGAGTTCATCAAGATTATTATTAAGTCAATTATAGTAAGATATATTACGAAATGGTATGCATGTTGTCAACTTTCGATGTAATGAAAGATTGTCTTTTCAAAAACGAATGCAAAGTTTGTAAAATGTATCATATAGAGGTCAAGTACCTCGTGATGTAATCAACTGTTGTGAATCATTTATAATCGATATGGACTTCGTCCGGATGGATTAGGATGCGTCGTTACACCTCGGTTCCATCGAATTCCAGAGGTTTACAAGCAGTGAATTCTTTGTAGGAGCATCCTACACGATTTCTTGTGGAATTAGTTCCACTGCTAGAACCAGAGTTATTGTTGTTATTTTGAATTGCGGCCTGCACTACGGCTATGTTCGTAGCAAGGAAAACACGGAAGTCTTCCTCACTCATGTTCAAGTTCCGACGAGTTGTCGGTGCCATTTCCTTCAAAAATAGCCATAAGAATTGAGTTAATCATATAGAATTTAAGAGTAGTCAATAGTATTTCGTAGCATAATATGAACTTATTTATAAAAGCTTTTTCTTCATATTAGCGTTTTATAGTTTTAATTCGGGTAGTACCTGCCCGTTAAGTTCATACTTAGTAGATACTATACAATTCAACTACTACGATTCTATATGAAAAACTAAATACAATAATATTTCGAGTTCAAACTTTTATACAATTTTTACAAATTTTCAATATCGCTATTTTACATATAGCATGAAGTATAGCACAGAATAACTTTGATACAAGGCAGTTGCGAAGACAATTCTAGTTAATATGCTAGTCGTTTAGTAAAGGCAATAAAGACACATAATTCATAAGTACAGAAACAAGTAATGCATTTGGGTTTTACTAGTATTATTTCCCATCCTTGGTCTTGTGGAAAATAACCGTTGTGGTCGTTGGCAAGACAGCATGTTGTAACGTCGTCAAAAGGACGAGGGTTACATAATGCCCAACAGCCCTGTAACAATCTAAAAACCTTATTTCTCACCCCAACTATTGAATCCATCACTTGTGGGAATGTTTTATTTAACAGTTGCAATCCGATGTTCTTTTTCTCAATTTGGTGAGAAGCGAACATCACTAACCCGTAAACATAACATGCTTCTTTATGTTGCATGTTTGAAGCTCTTTCTAAAGAACGAAGTCCTATGTTGGGATATGTGGAGTCAAAATAGGTTCTCAACCCGTAGCGTAACATTGCATCTGGGTTTCCCGTATTTAATGCCTTAAAGAAAACACAGCGTAACTTAAAGTCTCCCCAATGTGATATACCCCATCTTTCAAAGGAAAGCCTTTTATAAACTAAGGCATGCTTGGAACGTCTTTCAAATGTCCGACAAACTAATTTTGCCGTAAATAATTGTGCCGATGAATTCTGATCGACTCTAGACAAGATTTCATCAATCATATCCCCTGGTAGGTCTTCTAAAATTTTTGATTGTCTATCCTTAACGTCCATTGTGTGTTTTATACTGTAAAATAGACAAGGATTAGATTTGTAAAAGATAATTAACAAACAATACAAGCAAGTTTTACATATATCATCGAAGTACAAGCACACTATAATACATATATTACACAACTTGATTACTACTTTTCATTCCGACTCACTTGTTTCTTCCTCTTCGGACTTAGTTCGTTTCGCTAATTTTCTAGGGATATATGGTGTTCCTCTAATACCGGCCGTTATTTTCACGATTGGTTTAGAAAAACTTGAGGGCTTAGATGTCCTCGGGTTATAGTTAAAACTTAAGAAATACAGGTGTTGACGGTATTTCCCATCGGGATATTTCATGTTAACATAAAGTTCATCGGGGTTGGAATTAGATTTTTCTATTTTGATGCCTTTTTCCATATTGTTTTCTTTTGCTTTTTCAAATTGGGTCGGGGTAATTTCTATAACATCATCGGAATCCTCATCGGGATCCGATTTATCAAAAATTGGTAATTTTCCCAATATTTTGCTTCCTTGACGGAAACACCATTGACCATTTTTAACTCTGGTCCATTGGTTGAGAATTTTCTTTTATTTATCTATTTTTCTGGGATTCCTGATATTTCCTCTTCCCGAACCTCTTCTTCTTCCGGTTCCTCTTCTTCTGGTTCCTCTTCTTCCGGTTCCTCTTCTTCCGATTCCTCTTCTTCCGGTTCCTCTTCGGGAATTTGTGAATCTTCCCAATATATATTCGACTCTTCATTATTATTCGGTGAGTCGATGGGATTTGTACTAGAGGTAGACATCTATCACACAATATCGAACACGTTAAGAGATTAATATATCACATAATATTTACATGTTAACAATTTGTAGTTTCCAACAAAAGTGTTAAGCAATCGTTTTTAAAGAAAACACGATCGAAGTCCAGACTCACTAATGCATCCTAACAAACTCGATAAGACACACTAATGCAATTTCTGGTTCTCTAAGACCAACGCTCGGATACCAGCTGAAATGTCTCGTTCATAATAATTATAAACTTTTCATATTAATTGATTTCGTTGCGAGGTTTTGACCTCTGTATGAGACATTTTTCAAAGACTGCATTCGATTTTTGAAACAAACCATAACCTTTATATTTGTGATAAAGGTTTAAAATATTACGAAGATTACCAAATAATGATAATAAAAAATGTAGCGTTTTCACACGACCATTACATAATAGTTTACAATAATATTACACAACAACTTAAGTTTTCGAATGCAGTTTTTAAACAATATTGTACAAGCATGCAGACTCCAATCCTGTCTTTATTTAGCATGCAACAGCCGGAGCTCTTAATAATCACCTGAGAATAAACATGCTTTAAACGTGAACAAAAATGTTGGTGAGTTATAGGTTTAACCTATATATCAAATTATATTAACAGAGCACAAGATTTCATTTTTCATAATTAACTGCAGGAACACTCATCTGTAAAAAAAATATAATACAGGAACACTCATCTGTATAAAAATCATTCATATGAAGAACACCTGGTAACCGACATTAACAAATGCATATAGAATATCGCCAAATATATAGGTACACTCATCTATATATAAAAATTGAAGTACTAAAGCATCCATAACCTGGATGGGGTTCGTTAGGCCCATAGATCTATCTTCAGGATTCGCGTCAATTAGTGGCGTTCACTAATTCTTAGGTTAGCAAGCAAAAGGGTGATATTCAATAAGATAATTCAATCATAGAATGTGATTTTCAAGTACTTGTGTCTATTTTGTAAATCATTTATAAAACTGCATGTATTCTCATCCCAAAAATATTCGATAGTAAAAATGGGACTATAACTCACTTTCACAGATTATCCTTTCGTCGGAAAATAACACTTGGACACTGGTCGATTCACGAACCTATAACAAATATATACATATATATCAAAGTATGATCGAAATATATTCATAATATGTTTTATTATGTTTTAACGATTTAAGTTTGTTAAATTAACAGTCCAACGTTCGTAGTCCATAATTAGTTGTCCACAGTTAGTAGTACAGAAATAAATCAATATATATTATCTCGAATCAATCCACGACCCAGTGTATACAAGTCTCAGACTCGATCACAACTCAAAGTATATATATTATTTTGAAATCAACCTCAACCCTGTATAGCTAACTCGGACATTACCGCATATAGAGTTTCTATGGTTGTTCCAAATAATATATATAGATGACGTCGATATGATATGTCAAAACATAGTATACGTGTCTATGGTCTATCAAGATTACATAATATATGTTAGAATACATGTATAATAAAATATAAGTTAGTTAGAATATGGTTAGTATAGATTTTTTTCAAATCATCCCGTAGTCAAATTAACCATTTTTAACCAATTTTGTTTTATCCATAATTTCTTCGTTTTAAATCCGTTTTGAGTGAATCAAATTTCTATGGTTTCATATTGAACTAAAAGTTATGAATCTAAACAAAAAAAGTATAAGTTTATAGTCAGAAATATAAGTTACAAGTTGTTTTTGTAAGAGGTAGTCATTTTAGTCGAAAGAACGATCTCTTGATGACCATTTTGAAAAACATACTTCCACTTTGAGTTTAACCATGATTTTTGGATATAGTTTCATGTTCATAAGAAAAATAATTTTCCGAGAAGAACAACTTGTAAATCAAAGTTTATCATAGTTTTTAATTATCTAACAAAAACAGCCCCCGGTTTCACTACGACGGCGTATGTCCGGTTTTAAGGTGTTCTTCGTGTTTCCAGGTTTTAAATCATTAAGTTAGCATATCATATAGATATAGAACACGTGTTTAGTTGATTTTAAAAGTTAAGTTCGAAGGATTAACTTTGTTTGCGAACAATTTTAGAATTAACTAAACTATGTTCTAGTGATTACCAGTTTAAATCTTCGAATAAGATAGTTATATATATATATATGAATCGAATGATGTTATGAACATCATTACTACCTCAAATTTAGTAAGTAAACCTACTAGAAGTGACCAGAAATGATCTAGCTTCAAAGAATCTTGGATGGCTTGAAAGTTCTCGAAGTAGAATCATGACACAAAAACAAGTTCAAGTAAGATTTTCTACTCAAATTAAGATAGTTATAGTTATAGAAATTGAATCAAAGTTTGAATATGACTATTACCTTGTATTAGAATGATAATCTACTGTAAGTAATAAGGGTTCCTTGAACTTAGATGATTACTTGGAATGGATTAGAAAGCTTGGAAGTAAACATGCAAGCTTGGAAGTGTTCTTGATTTTATGAAACTAGAACTTATAGAATTTATGAAGAACACTTAGAACTTGAAGATAGAACTTGAGAGAGATCAATTAGATGAAGAAAATTGAAGAATGAAAGTGTTTGTATATGTTTTTGGTCGTGACTCATGGATTAGATATAAAGGATGTGTAAGTTTGTTTTCCTGTAAATAATTCATGAATGATTTATAATATTTTTTGTAATTTTGTGAGATATTTCATGCTAGTTACCAAATGATGGTTCCCACATGTTTGATGAATCATTAAGGGCTTCTAAGAGCTAATCATTGAAGTGTATATACCAATAGTATGTACATTTAGGAGCTAGGTATTGTACGAGTACGAATACGGTTGCATACGAGTAGAATTGTCAATGAAAATGAATGAGAATGTAATTGTAAGCATTTTTGTTAAGTATAAGTGCTTTGATATGTGTCATTAAGTCTTTCAAAAGTGTACTAATACACCTTAATACACTATATGTATATGCATTTTAACTGAGTCGTTAAGTCATCGTTAGTTGTTACATGTAAGTGTTGTTTCGAAACCTTTAAGTTAACGATTTCGTTAAATGTAATTAATCCCATTGTTATTGTATTTAATGAGATGTTAAATTGTTACATTATCATGATAAAATTATGTACTAATATATCTTAATATGATATATAAATATTAAGACGTTATTACAACGATAATCGTTACGTATAGATATCGTTTTGAATTTCTTAAGTTAGTAGTCTTGTTTTATGTATAAGGTTCATTGTTAATATACATAATGAGATACTTTAATTATCATTTCATCATGTTAAACATATATATATGTTCATATATATAATATCATGTCACATACAAGTTATAACGTTCGTGAATCATCAGACAAGACAAACTAGGTGGTCAAACGTTAACACAAAAACCGTTTCAATTAATCAAGTCTTAACAAGTTTGATTGTTTAACATGTTGGAAACATTTATTAATATAAATATTAATCTCATATAATATATATAATCATAAAAAAGTTCGGGTCACTACATAAGCGAACCATGTAGCCAATTTGTACAGGTTTGACCAACAAATCGGACTTTCTGATTTAGACAGAATCCAGACCTATGGTTTCGCACACAGACGGCACATATCAATTAGAGTTTTCAGAGCTAGACATACAAATGATATATGCTACATAACATACATTTAACAAAATATCATAAGCTCAAACTCCAAAAAAATTTCTACTTCATGCTAGACCATTAGATGTACAAACGAGACAGATTCGACTCCATTCAGGTAGTTGTTTGCGGGGTCGATTATATGAGCATCTAGAGGAAATTAGCACATGAATTCTACATGAAAGATTAAGTACTAATCATGTACTTTTCAAAATACAAAATCTTATTTTCCAGAACATGTTAAGTGGTCGTTTGACTCAAAAGAAAATCGTTATTTAACAAGTTTTACCGTAAACGTTCGAGTAAGCATAAAATAGGTTTTACAAACTCAATAGACATGATATCCTAGTCCATTCAGTGTGTTTTTTAATCATCTATCCGATAAATATCAGTTCATGAATTAACTCCGAGCACATAAATTGCAGTTTTCAGAATAAAGCACAATTACACGTCAAAAATTCGATTAAGCATAACTAGAGCTATACATAACGAAATTGAAAGGACCCGTTCATACCGATTATAAACAATTCACGATAGTTGATTTCATTGTGAGGTAATGGACCTCGAAATGATACATTTTACAAACATTGCATTCGTTTTTAAAAGACAAACTTTCATCACATCGAAAGTTGACATCATACATACCATTTCATATTATTTCCAACTATAATGACTTAATAATATTCTTGATGAACTCAACGGCTCGAATGAAACGTCTTTTGAAATATATCATGAATGACTCCAAGTAATATCTCTAAAATGAGCAAATGAACAGCGGAAGATTTCTTTCATACCTGAGAATAAACATGCTTTCAAGTGTCAACCAAATGGTTGGTGAGTTCATAGGTTTATCATAAAACAATAAAATTCATTATTTTGATAGAACACGAGATTTAAATACAGTACACCTATCTCGTGTACAAAACCATTTTTCATAATGCTTGGCAGAGTAGGTTCGTATCCTTTTCTCCCCCGTAGGTTGCCTCGCGATTTATAAATAACCATACACATATCTCGTGCACAAAAATAATACACATAACCTGTGTATAAAAATCATTCTCTCGATACATAACATTCAATTTGATTTCATTGCTCAACATGGTAACCGACCTTAACATATAATGCGCATCAATAATATCCCCAAAACAGAACATCTCCTCTGTATAAATAAATAAACTTCGAAGTACTAAACACCACGCCCACTAGCTCTTCCGTCTAGTGAACATTCTAGGTGGGGGTGTTAAACCCGGTAGCTACCTTTAGGATTCGCGTGAATTAGGGCCATACCCGTTTCTAATTCTTAGGTTACCAAGAAATAATAATCAGGGGAAAATATTCACAATAATTAGTGGCAATTATAACGTCCAACTAATTCAATAATAATCCACAGAACTTCTGTCTGCATAATAATTCATTCGAGGAATGTTTTGCTTGTGTCATATCACGTCAAATATTTATAAAAGCATTTCATGTATTCTCAGTTCAAAATATATTTCAAAAGCATTTAATAAAGCAGTTGTGAAAACAGCGCATGTATTCTCAGTCCCAAAAATGTAAAGAGTAAAAGGGAGCAAATCAACTCACGATACGATATTTTGTAGTAAAAATATGCATACGACGGCACTCAACAAGTGCAGGGTTGGCCTTGGATTCACGAACATATATCATTTATATATATATATAAACACATATAATGGTAATCGAACAAATTTATATATTATTAGTCATTTAATTGTTATTTTAATAACTTGTACGTTTCATTAATAACTAAATTAACTATATTTATTTTTATATACATTAAATAAATAATTAATATTTATTACAAATATATTAATATAGTTATGTTTTATGTAAATAATATACTTTTATATAGAAAATCTTTATTTGATATATTAATAATACTAATAATAATAATGATAAAAATAATAATATTAGTATTAGAAATAATAAAAATGATAATAAAAATAATAATGATAAAAATAATGATAATTCTAATAAATATAATAATGATAGTAATAATAATAAAAATGATAATTTTAAAAAAAAAATAGTTTCAATAACATTACTACTTACATTAAAAATGATAATAATAATAATAATAATAATAATAATAATAATAATAATAATAATAATAATAATAATAATAATAATAATAATAATAATAATAATAATAATAATAATAATAATAATAATAATAAAAATGAGTAATAAGTAAACTACCTCAAAGAAGTAGTCCTAAAAAAATGCCCAAGTCCGGGTTTGAACCCACGAACTCCCGCTAAACCGATAACACCACAACCACTCCTCTATTTCGTATCTTCTGATAATAACCATACTTAAATTTGTTTAACTTGTAAAGTGTTTCTTCTTCTTCTTTTTCATAAAAAAAATTGCTACAACTCAGGATCGAACACGAGACCTCTCATTCATCAACACAACACACCCAACCAGTCCCTCTGCCTTGCTTTTCTGAATTAATTCTCAGTCTAATTAACATAACTCGTCTGGCTCAGCTTCTTTTGATCAAACAGCAGGTTCCCAAGCCCAATACCATTTTTGTTTTCATGAAGCCCAAGTTACAAACCATTTAAGGTGTAAGTGGTCCAATAACTTGTGCAGTTACTTGATGCTAAAAACAAATAAAGCGTGGCCACCTAGATTCGAACTCAGGACCACCCGTTTATCAAACAAAACACACAACCACCAGACTGTCAATTACATTCTTATTTGATTAACACCTCAAATTATTTTAAACCAAACTGTTTGATGCCTTCTTCAAAACCCATTTAACATCTTCATTGTTATATCATCAAGCACCATTTATCATCATAATTCTAATCTTCATCTAATTATATTATAATCCTCATCATCCTTCTTATTATCATCACCATCATTTTCTTATCCTAACCATTCATCATCATGAATCTTCATGATGATAACCATAACCCTTAATCTATCTTAATATCTTAACATAAAACACGTTTCACACCCGTCATCATCATTAATTCGATTATCATTTTCTATATCTATCTTGATAAAGTTCTTGAACTCTAGTTAACGGGGTCTTTATCACTATATACAATAATAAAGCGAATAGCGTTGCAATACTTACAAGTCCAATAACTAGTCCAAGTTACTTAGCCCAAAGAAAATCACTAGACTTAGTAGAAGCCTGATCCAACAGTTTAGCCCAAGTTGTGTTATTAAACAATCTATATGGGTTTAAGTGAGACCCAAGTGAAAAACATTTAGCCCAAGATAAACAAAAATAAAAGGCCTACGTCTTGGTTTCAATGAAATGCGTCCAGGAAATAAATTTCTAATTGTTTACCTAACATAGACATGGTTTAGCATGTGAACTTGAAGGAACCATCCATGGTCCACCATAGTCGCTGTCTAACAAGTGGGACTAGAAAAGATATATTCAATCAGTGATGATTGAATCTGACCGACCCAAATTAAAGGAATAAAAGCTAGAGTATCTCATATTCAAAAAATAATAAAGAATATATTGATGTTTTGTTCTTGTCTGGTCGAAATAGTTAACAAAAATTAACAGAAGAGTAACTGTAATCGATGGAAACCATAGATAATAGTAGCAGTAACAGTATATGGTGATAATTTGTTAGGATATTTGAACGGAACAGTGAGCAGAAGCAAAAATATTTAGGTGGGTTTAGGTGATTTACTATAGCAACAAAGGTGAAGTTTGTTTGGACGGTTTATAAATAAACAAGAGTATGTAGCAGTTATTGTTGATGATTCGGTTGTGCTATAAAAACAGAAGTGTGCATGACAGAAATGTGAGGGTGGTTGTTTAGTGACGAAGGTGATGGTTGTAACCCGTTAAATGGTGGTGATCGTGAGGATTTGTTTAAGAAGCATGTGAGGGTTTCATTATGATGGTGATGGTTTAATGGATGTGCAGGGATGTATGTATATGCATATAGTCAGAGAGATATAGAGAAAGAGATGGTCGTGTTTGTAATTGAAACTAAAGTAATGAACTCGAGATGGCGTTTGAGATGAAGTGGGTTCTTGAATAAATCATGCAGGTAGTAAAAGTAGTAGTAATAAGGTGGGTGTTCAATGTATATGGTTATGATATGTATATGAAAAAAATTATTAAAAAAAATTAACTCACTGTCCATGCCCGATCCTGGGTAAAATATAAAAAGTGTTGAAATTTAACAACTAAATCCTAAATACATTTTTAGTAAGCCTAAAGTTTATAGAACTCATTTTCGGATCACCGTTTATTTTGAAATCCCATAAGTTCGTTTTTAACTTGATTAATAACTATTAAGATGACAAACGAGTGCTACGAGCGTTTATTAAATAAATTCTAAATCATATATATATATATATATATATATATATATATATATATATATATATATATATATATATATATATTCAATATAATTTTCATATATTTATATATAGATTTATAGTAATATTATATATTATTTTTATTTACACAAATGAATTAATATATATATATATACATATATATATATATATATATATATATATATATATATATATATATATATATTCAATATAATTTTCATATATTTATATATAGATTTATAGTAATATTATATATTATTTTTGGTTACACAAATGAATTAAATCACATAAGTTTCTCTTTCATATTATATATTTATATTTAAATATATATGTATTTATTTACAGATAGTGATTCGTGAATCGTCGGGAATAGTCGAAGGTCAAATGAATATATGAAACACAGTTCAAAGTTTTTGAGATTTCAACATTACAGCCTTTGTTTATCGTTTCGGAAACATTAAATCATTTGAAGATTAAGTTTAAATTTGGTCAAAAATTTCCGGGTCGTCACAGTACCTACCCGTTAAAGAAATTTCGTCCTCGAAATTTGATAGAGATCGTCATGGCTGACAATAAGAATGTTTTCATGACGAATATGAGTTGATAAATAGATTTTTGTTACCATAGAGTAATATGAATAAAACAATTAGATTACTCAAAGAGTACGAGTGAAGCTATCACAAAAGAGTGAAATAAGAAAAATCAAGTTTATCTTAACTTTTGACGCAGTCACGGTTGATTTCCAGGATTCAAAAGATTTAAAGATAATTTTCGAAATCGATATAAGATTTGATTCTTCGGTAAAAGAGGAATTTAGGATCCTTTTTAATTAAATGCGGTTATCTGTCTTAATTGTTTTGTCTGATATTTCACTATAAACGTACTTCTTTCGTTCCATTATTTTCACAACTCTCATCTTTTATACTTCATTTCATATTTTCAAAACATTTTCCAAATTATCAGAACTCAATGGAAAAGATAGAATTATCAAGAAAATATATTCTTGATTTTGTTTAGAGATTTAGTAGAATGTAAGAATCGTGTAACATGGCACATGATGACGGTAGGGTCTGTGAATCATCACGTTCCATTAGAAACTCAGCATGACTTACTGTAATATAATCACGTTGATCAAGTGTCATTATATTATACTAACTCACGCTTCAGTTCCCAACACTACTTCAAAAACATTCATATTTTAACTTCAAATTTTTCAAAATTTAGAAACGAAAACAGTTTCCTTTCTGTTGTTACACTGATATCGCGAAGAGATAAATGATTTCAGATAAGAATAGTTATGAAAATTTCTTCAGAAATATCGAGGATATTTATAATGAAAGATACGATGATATCTTAGAATTTCTAATATCGATGGATGATGATGAAGGTTTGTCCGTAAAGGTGTAGAGTCAGGAGCAAGGTATTCGTTAATGACTTAAGCAGATACTGAATCATTTGGATTCTTTGAAGGCAGGTTTAGTCCTTGTGATTTGTCCGAGAGATTTAGGCCAAGGAGCAACGAGGTTGCTGGTACGTCTGCTGGTAATATGGTGGAATATAAAAGGTTCCCCGGTAACGATGACAAAAGGCAAACTTATATCTCAAGGTTATATTAAGGCTAATCTGAAAGAAAAGTCGAAGTTAACTTGCTGGAGCTGTGACAAAATTGTATAATTTGAAAAAGAATTGCAGTGTTATTTTCGGTAATAACAATGCCAAAGGAGCTAGCACATATACGTGTTAAATGTTTACTCAAGTTCTGAGTGTTTTCAGGTTCATAACTATATGCATCAATCCTTTCTTCTATAGATGAAGTGTGGTTGGTTCATCCTCTCGATTGAGGTGTTTTCAAGAATCATGAAAGGTTTGAACGCAGATTGTAATCGTTAGGATACAAATGAGGTTTAAGATGAAATCAAGTGGCAAACTTAAAGAAATGTTTAGTTTCATATGTTATAATCAATATTTTAATTCATTTTAATTGTCCAATGTTAGTAGTCCACAGTTATTAGTCCATAGTTACTAGTTCAATAATTCATATATAGTTTAATATATAATATTCGAATTAATTAATACGTATCGTGACCCATTGTATACATGTCTCGGACTCGATCATAACTCAAAGTATATATATTATTTTAGAATCAACCTCAACCCTGTATAGCTAACTCAAACATTACCGCATATAGAGTGTCTATGGTTATTCCAAATAATATATATAGATGCGTCGATATGATATGTCAAAACCTTGTATACGTGTCCCGATAGTTAAAATGCGTAAATAACAGTATTTAAATGATGATAAATAAAGTGCGTAAAATAAATAACAGAAATTAAATGACGATAAATAAAATTGCGAGAATTAAAATTGCGATAAATAAATTGCAATAAGTAAATGTAATAAGGAATTAACAGTTAGCTAGGAACAGTAGCTAGGATTTTGTTAGCGTGGATTCTTAACAAAATTTCTCATAGTTAATTTGTTTGTTTCTAACAAATTTTATTTTGTCCAATGTTTTCTTCATTATGCCACTTGTTGGATTTTGATAAGTCAAAATTCAAATATGAAATTGAATGAAAATTGTGGTGAACGAATTCGTATATCTGTGGATGTAAGTAGGATAGTAAATGACTGTTGAATCAGATTCAAATAATGTACAGTGTACTTATTAATGTGAAATCTAAATATTCCTCGGGTATTACCTACCCGTTAAAATATTTTTACCATTAACAGTTTGTACAAAAGAATTTTTAATTACAATCTTTATGAAAACATATATACATATATATTTTCTTCAGATGTAATCATGGATTTAATGAGTTAATATAATATTAATCTCATTTGCTTTTCGGTTTGAGCTAGAATAAATAATCTCTAAGACTTTAGAGATTACATAATCGTCGCAGAATGTTTCTCCAATGACGTTATGAATCATTACTTCATCGGTTATGATTGTTGGTACTCCTTGTTATCTATGGTACGTATGACGTTGATGCTCGAGGTACAGATTGTGATGTTCAGGTGTGGGATGCGGATGTTGTTATTGGTGGTAGTGATGGTACTGTTGGTGTTACTAATGGTGGTACTGTTGCAGCCTGTGCTGCTGCTAGTGCTTGTAACCTTTGCACCATATTCTCCAAAGCTACTACCCGAGCTCGAAGCTCATTGACTTCTTCTATTACACCGGGATGATTTTCAGTTTAGACGAGTGGATGAATAAGATCTAGATTTTGAGTAAAAATATAATCATGACGAGATACTCTGAAAATGAGAGAGAAAATGGTGTTTCGAACAGGTTCGCCGGTAAGTGCTTCAGGTTCTTCGCCAAGTGGGGAATGTGGTGGATGGAAGGGATCACCTTCTTCCTGTCTCCATTGATTTAATAGGTTACGAACTCATCCCCAATTCATCCAGAATAGATGATGGCTAATCGGTTGCTCCATTCCGGTCACACTGCTTTCGGAGCTCGAGTGAAAATCCATATCGGAATCCGAGGGACTTGAACTAGTGGCGAATTCCATTTCGTACGATTGAATAAAGGATTTTTTGATATGAAATGATTTTCAACTATCGGATGGTATTCTAATTATATAGAATATCTATATATATAGAACAAAAAATTTCGTAGATTACGGAGGAATTTATGAAATATGTCAGGAAAAGTCTACAGTAACAAATACGCTAAGATATGAATTTTGTCTATACACTATTAATGAAATCAATGCAGTAAGATGTGTCTAGACTAAGAATGATAAGCAGGTAATTTCCTAAGGATGATAAGCAGGTAATTTTCGACACGAAATGATAAGCAAAACTTTTAACATGCAAGACCTGGTTCGCTAAGACCACCGCTCTGATACCAACTGAAAGGACCCGTTCATACCGATTACAATCGATTCACGATAGATGATTTCATTGCGAGGTAATTGACCTCTAAATGATACATTTTACAAGCATTGCATTCGTTTTTAAAAGACAAACTTTCATCACATCGAAAGTTGACAGCATACATACCATTTCATATTATTTCCAACTATAATGACTTAATAATATTCTTGATGAACTCAACGACTCGAATGCAAAGACTTTTGAAATATGTCATGAATGACTCCAAGTAATATCTCTAATAAGAGCAAATGCACAACGGAAGATTTCTTTCATACCTAAGAATAAACATGCTTTCAAGTGTCAACCAAAAGGTTGGTGAGTTCATAGGTTTATCATAAAACAATAAAATTCATTATTTTGATAGACCACAAGATTTAAATACAGTACACCTATTTCGTGTACAAAACCATTTTTCATAATGCTTGGTAGAGTAGGTTCGTATCCTTTTCACCCCCGTAGGTTGCCTAGCGATTTTTAAATAACCGTACACATATCTCGTGCACAAAAATAATACACATAACCTGTGTATAAAAATCATTCTCTCGATACATAACATTCAATTTGATTTCATTGCTCAACATGGTAACCGACCTTAACATATAATGCACATCAATAATATCCCCAAAACAGAACATCTCGTCTGTATAAATAAATAAACTTCGAAGTACTAAACACCACGCCCACTAGCTCTTCCGTCTAGTGAACATTCTAAGTGGGGGTGTTAAACCCGATAGCTACCTTTAGGATTCGCGTGAATTAGGGCCATACCCATTTCTAATTCTTAGGTTACCAAGCAATAATAATCAGGGGAAAATATTCACAACAATTAGTGACAATTATAACGTCCAACTAATTCAATAATAATCCACAGAACTTCTGTCTGCATAATAATTCATTCGAGGAATATTTTGCTTGTATCATATCGCGTCAAATATTTATAAAAGCATTTCATGTATTCTCAGTTCAAAATATATTTCAAAAGCATTTAATAAAGCAGTTGTGAAAACAGCGCATGTATTCTCAGTCCCAAAAATGTAAAGAGTAAAAGGGAGCAAATGAACTCACGATACGATATTTTGTAGTAAAAATATACATACGACGGCACTGAACAAGTGCAGGGTTGGCCTTGGATTCACGAACCTATATCATTTATATATATATTAACACATATAATGGTAATTGTAGTGACCCGAACTTTTCCATGATTATATATTAAATGAAAACTATATTTGCATGATTAAATGTTTCCAGCATGTTAAGCAATCAAAATTGTTAAGACTTGATTATTTGAAATGAGTTTCATGTAGACAATTGACCACCCAAGTTGACCGGCGATTCACGAACATTAAAACATTTAAAAACTATAGAATGATATATATATGGATATATATATAGTTAACATGATATTATGATAAGTAAGAATCTCATTAGGTATATTAACAATGAGTTATATACATAAAATGAGAATATTGAATCAAGAAACTCGAAACGATAAATATAACAATTATGATTATAACAACGTCTTACTAAATACATATGTATCATACTAAGATATTGTTACAATATATTTAACATGATAAAATGATAATTATATATATATATATATATATATATATATATATATATATATATATATATATATATATATATATATATATATATATATATATATATATATCATTAAGTATGTTAACAATGAACTACATATGTAAAACAAGACTACTAAATTAAGAATTTCGAAACGAGACATATATATAACGATTATCGATGTAACGACATTTTAATGTATATATATCACATTAAGATATATTCATACATCATAATATCATGAAAATGTAATAATTTAACATCTCATTAGATATAATAAACAATGGGTTAACAACATTAAATGAGATCGTTAACTTAAAGGTTTCAAAACAACCCTTACATGTAACGAGTAACGATGACTTAACGACTCAATTAAGATGTGTATTAAGATGTATTTGTACACTTTTGAAAGACTTCAAGACACATATCAAAATACTTCTATTTAACAAAAATGCTTACAATTACATCCTCATTCTTTTTCATCAACAATTCTACTCGTATGCACCCGTATTAGTACTCGTACAATACACAGCTTTTAGATGTATTTACTATTGGTATATACACTTCAATGATCAGCTCTTAGCAGCCCTTGTGAGTCACCAACACATGTGGGAACCATCATTTAGCAACTAGCATGAATTATTACACTAAAAATCAAACTAATGGAGCCTATATGACAAGGCAAAGTTCACGTGAATTTGCAACTCCACAAACACATTCATTTTCCTATTTTTATGCATCAAACAACTCTCTCTCTCTTAAGTGTTCTTCCATTGTTCTAAGTGTTCTTCATCATTTTCTTCATAATCTAGTTCAATCTAGCTCAATCTAGTTAACTTAGAACAACATACAAAACAACTACTCAAGAACACTTTCAAGTTTACTAGCTTACTTCCAATCTTGCAAATTCATTTCAAGTGATCATCCAATCTCAAGAATCTTTCTTATTTACAGTAAGATATCTTTCTAATTCAAGGTAATACTCATATTCAAACTTTGATTCAATTTCTATAACTATAACAATCTTATTTCGAGTGGAAATCTTACTTAAACTTTTTTTCGTGCCATGATTCTACTTCAAGAACTTTCAAGCCATCCAAGATCCTTTGAAGCTAGATCAATTTTTGTCACTTCCAGTAGGTTTAACTACTAAACTTGAGGTAGTAATGATGTTCATAATATCATTCGATTCATATATATAAAACTATCTTATTCGAAGATTATAACATGTAATCACTAGAACATAGTTTAGTTAATTCTAAACTTGTTCGCAAACAAAGTTAATCCTTCTAACTTGACTTTTTAAAATCAACTAAACACATGTTCTATATTTATATGATATGCTAACTTAATGATTTAAAACCTGGAAACACGATGAACACCGTAAAATCGGACATACGCCGTCGTAGTAAAACCGGGGGCTGTTTTGGATTAGATAATTAAAAACTATGATAAACTTTGATTTAAAAGTTATTCTTCTGGAAAAATGATTTTTCTTATGAACATGAAACTATATCCAAAAATCACGGTTAAACTCAAAGTGAAAGTATGTTTTTCAAAATGGTCATCAAGACGTCATTCTTTCGACTAAAATGACTACCTCTTACAATATTGACTTGTAACCTGTATTTACAACTATAAACTTATACTTTTTCTATTTAGTTTCATAAGTTTCAGTTCAATATGAAACCATAGCAATTTGATTCACTCAAAACGGATTTAAAACGAAGAAGTTATGGGTAAAACAAAATTGGTTAAAAATGGTTAATTTGACTACGGGATGAATTTACAAAAATCTATTCTAACCATATCCTAACTAACTTATATTATATTATACATGTATTCTAACATCTATTATGTAATCTTAGGATACCATAGACATGTATACAATGTTTTGACATATCATATCGACGCCATCTATATATATTATTTGAAACAACCATAGACACTCTATATGCAGTAATGCTCGAGTTAGCTATACAGGGTTGAGGTTGATTCCAAAATAATATATATACTTTGAGTTGTGATCTAGCCTGAGACTTGTATACACTGGGTCGTGGATTGATTCGAGATAATATATATTGATTTATTTCTATACATCTAACTGTGGACAACTAGTTGTAGATTTCTAACGTTGGACTGTTAACTTAACAAACTTAAATCATTAAAACGTAATAAAAATGTTGTGAATATATTTCGATCATACTTTGATATATATGTATATATTTGTTATAGGTTCGTGAATCGACCAGTGGCCAATTCTTATTTCCGGCAAAGTAAAAATCTGTGAAAGTGAGTTATAGTCCCACTTTTAAAATCTATTATTTTTGGGATGAGAATACATGCAGTTTTATAAATGTTTTACAAAATAGACACAAGTGATCAAAATTACATTGTATGTTGAATTATCGAACCGAATATGCCCCTTTTTTAGCTTGGTAGCCTAAGAATTGGTGTTTATGATAATTGTCACCAATTGACACGAATCCTAAAGATAGATCTATTTGGCCCAACAAGCCTCATTCGAGTTACGGATGCTTTAGTACTTCGATTTATCATGTCCGATGTGAGTCCCGAAATGATGGGCATATTCTATATGCATCCTATTAAGGTCGGTTACCGGGTGTTCATCATATGAATGATTTTTATGCAGATTGCATGTTATTGAGAAATGGAAATGAAAAATCTTGTGGTCAATTATTACGATTTGATAAATATATAGGTTAAACCTATAACTCACCAACATTTTTGTTGACGTTTAAAGCATGTTTATTCTCAGGTGATTATTAAGAGCTTCCGCTGTTGCATGCTAATTTATTTACAAGAGTTGGAGTCAGCATGCTTGTATAATATTGTTTAAAAACTGCATTCGAAGACATATATTGTTGTGTAATATTATTGTAAACTATTATGTAATGGTCGTGTGAAAACGCTATATTTTAGATTATCATTACTTGATAATCATCGTAATATTTTAAAGGTTATGGTTTGTTTTGAAAATCGAATACAGTCTTTGAAAAAACGTCTCATATAGAGGTCAAAACCTCGCAACGAAATCAATTAATATGGAACGTTTATAATCAATATGAACGGGACATTTCAGTTGGTATCAGAGCGTTGGTCTTAGAGAACTAGAAATTGCATTAGTGTGTGTCTAACCGAGTTTATTAGGAGGCATTAGTGAGTCTGGACTTCGACCGTGTTTTCTTTAAAAACGATTGCTTAACACTTTTTGTTGGAAACTATATATTATTAACATGTAAATATTATGTGATATATTAATCTCTTAACGTGTTTGATATTGTGTGATAGATGTCTACCTCTAGTACAAATTCCATCGACTTACCTAATAATAATGAAGAGTCGAATATATTTTGGGAAGATTCACAAATTCCCGAGGAAGATCCGGAAGAGGAGGAACCGGAACAGGAGGAACCGGAAGAGAAGGAACCGTAAGTGGAAGAACCGGAAGAAGAGGAACCGGAAGAAGAAGAGGTTCCGGAGGAAGAAATATTAATAACTACAGAAAAACGGTTAAATAAAAGAAAATCCTTAACCAATTGACCAAAGTTAAAATTGGTCAATGGTGTTTCCGCCAAGGAATCAAAATATTGGGAAAATTATCAATTTTCTGATGGATCGGATCCCAACGAGGATTCCAATGATGTTATAGAAATTACCCCTACCCAATTTGAAAAAGCAAAAGAAAATAATAAAGGAAAAGGCATCAAAATAGAGAAACCTGATTCCGACCCCGATGAACTTTATGTGTATCGTAAACGCTCGTATTTCTTAAATTTTAACAATAATCTGGGAACATCTAAGCCACCAGATTTTTCTAAACCATTTGTGAAAATGACGGCTCGTATTCGAGGAGTACCTTGTATCCCTAAGAAATTAGCCAAACGAACCAAGTCCGATGAAGAAGAAATGAGTGAGTCGGAATAAAGAGTTGTAATCATGCTGTGTAATATATGTATTGTAGTGTGCTTGTACTTATAAGATATATGTAAAAATTTCTTGTATTGTTTGTTAATTATCTTTTACGAATCTAATCCTTGTTTATTTTACAGTATAAAAACAAAAATGGACGTTAAGGATCGACAACCAAAAATTTTAGAAGACCTACCAGGGGATATGATTGATGAAATCTTGTCTAGAGTCGGGCAGAATTCATCAGCACAATTATTTACGTCAAAATTAGTTTTTTGAACGTTTGAAAGACATTCCAGGCATGCCTTAGTTTATAAAAGGCTTTCCTTTGAAAGATGGGGTATATCACATTGGGGAGACTTTACGCCGAGTTTTCTTTAAGGCATTAGGTGCGGGGAACCCAAATGCAATTTTACGCTACGGGTTGAGAGCCTATTTTGACTCCACCTATCCCAACATAGGACTTCATTCATTATAAAGAGCTGCCAACATGCAATTTAAAGAAGCATGTTATGTTTACGGGTTAGTGATGTTCGCTTCTCACCAAATTGAGAAAAAGAACTTCAGATTAAAACTGTTAAATAAAACATTCCTACAAGTGACGGATTCAGTAGTTGGGGTGAGAAACAAGGTTTTTAGATTGTTACAGGGCTGTTGGGCATTACGT
Organism: Rutidosis leptorrhynchoides; assembly: GCF_046630445.1. Classification (NCBI taxonomy): domain Eukaryota; kingdom Viridiplantae; phylum Streptophyta; class Magnoliopsida; order Asterales; family Asteraceae; genus Rutidosis; species Rutidosis leptorrhynchoides. The sequence continues at coordinate 196,600,855 of NC_092338.1, forward strand.
AACCTTCGACCTTTTGACGACGTTACAACATGCTGCCTAGCCAACGGCCACAACGGTTATTTTCCACAAGACCAAGAATGGTAAATAATATTAGTAAAACCAGAATGCATGACTTATTTCTGGACCTATGAATTACGTATTTTTATTGCCTTTGCTGAACGACTTGCGTATTAACTAGAATTGCCTTCGCAACTACTTTGTCTCAAAGTTATTGTGTGCTATATTTCATGCTATATGTAAAATTGCGGTATTATACGTTTGTAAAATATTGTAAAAAATTTTGAACGCGAATTTTATTGTAATCATTTTTTCATATAGAATTGTAGTGGTGGAATTGTATATTAGCTACTAAGTATGAACTTAACGGGTAGGTACTACCCGATTTAAAATTTATAAAGCACTGAGATGAAGAAAATGCTTTTATAAATGAGTTCATATTATGCTACGAAATACTGTTGACTACTATTAATATTCTATATGATTAACTTAATTCTTTTAGCTATTTTTGAAGGAAATGGCACCGACTACTCGAAATACTCTGAATATGACCGAGGAAGACTTCCGTGTTTCCCTTGCTGTAAACGTTTCCGCAGTGTAGACTGCAATGCGAAATAACAATAATAACTCTGAAAATAGCAATGGGTCTAATTCCACAAGAAAACGTGTGGGGTGCTCCTACAAAGAATTCACTACTTGTAAACCTCTGAAATTCGATGAAACTGAGGGTCCAATCGGATTAAAACGGTGGACCGAGAAGGTCGAATCGGTGTTTGCCATAAGTAAGTGCACTGAAGAAGACAAAGTAAAGTACGCTACGCATACCTTCACAGGTACTGCGTTAACAATGTGGAACACCTATCTTGAGCAGGTAGGACAAGATGCTGCTTACGCACTACCGTGGTCAGCATTCAAGCACTTGATGAACGAGCAGTATCGTCCTAGAAACGAGGTGAATAAGCTCAAGGTAGAGCTTAGAGGATTATGAACGCAAGGTTTCGATATCACAATGTACGAACGACGATTCACAGAGTTGTGCCTATTGTGTCCAAGAGCGTTCAAAGATGAAGAAGGGAAGATCGACGCATTTGTAAAAGGGTTACCAGAAAGGATTCAAGAAGATGTGAGTTCACACGAGCCCGCCTCCATACAAAAAGCGAGTCGAATGGCTCACAAACTCATAAATAAAATTGAGGGAAGGATTACAGAACAGGCGGCCGAAGAAGCCAACACAAAACAAGTCAAGAGAAAGTAGGAAGAAACCAGTGACAAGAGTCGCCAATACAACAACAACAATCACAACCACAATTGCAATAACTATCCCAACAACCGCAACATCAATCGCAACAACAACAATCCAAATCCAATAACAACTATAACAAACGTCCCAACAACAACTACAATAACCATCCCAACAACAATAACAACAATAATAATCCCAACAACAATCTCAATAACAACAATGGCAACAACAATCAGAAAACTCCATGCTATAGGTGTGATGGATATCATCCGGATAAATACTGTAAGGTTGTATGTCTGATAAGGCTAAAAAGGAACATATATTTCATAGCAATATCTCTCCTAAATAATAGGTTTTCATATGTAATTGTATTATATTTCCATTGTAATTGTTTAAATAAATAAGTGCGAAGACAAAAGGCGAAAACGAAGATTTGAAGACACAAACGTCCAAAAAGTTCAAATGTACAAGATACAATTCAAAAGGTTCAATTTATTGATGAGAAACGTCTAAAAATGACAAGAGTACAAGTTACAAAACGCAAAATACAAGATATTAAATTGTACGCAAGGACGTTCGAAAATCCGGAATCGGGACATGAGTCAACTATCAACGCCTGACGCAACAGACCAAAAATTACAAGTCAACTATGCACAAGAATATAATATAATATTTAAATAATTATATAAATTATTTATATATTATATATATTTAAAAATTATGTCGACAAGCTATGAGACAAATGATCCTGAGCTGGATTTTCAAACTCCACGACTCGCGGAGTTTGAAGGCCAAAAACTCCACGACTCGCGGAGCTGTCAGAAATCAAAACTCCTATAAAAGGCCATGCATTCTGCCGAGTAAAAAAAATAATAAATAATAATAATACTCTGTAATAAATAAATAAATATAATATATATATATATATATATATATATATATATATATATATATATATATATATATATATATATATATATATATATATATATATATATATAGTATAGGGTAGTTTTATATTAGATTAGTTCGGGTTATGTAAAGGTTATTTTACGGGTTTTTGAAGTCGAAATTCTGTCCGTGTAACACTACGCGATAAATACTCAATGTAAGTTATGTTCTCCTTTTTAAATTAATGTCTCGTACTTAAGTTATTATTATGCTTATTTGAGCCAAAGTAATCATGATGTTGGACTAAATATTAAAGACGGGGTAATTGGGCTTTGTACCATAATTGGGGTTTGGACAAAAGAACGACACTTGTGGAAATTAGACTATGGGCTATTAATGGGCTTTATATTTGTTTAACTAAATGATAGTTTGTTAATTTTAATATAAAGATTTACAATTGGACGTCCCTATAAATAACCGTATACACTCGATCGGACACGATGGGCGGGGTATTTATATGTACGAATAATAGTTCATTTAACCGGACACGGAAATGGATTAATAGTCACTAGAATTATTAAAACAGGGGTGAAATTATTTACAAGGACACTTGGCATAATTGATAACAAAGTATTAAAACCTTGGGTTACACGCAGTCGATAACCTGGTGTAATTATTAAACAAAGTATTAAAATCTTGTTACAGTTTAAGTCCCCAATTAGTTGGAATATTTGACTTCGGACATAAGGATAATTTGACGAGGACACTCGCACTTTATATTTATGACTGATGGACCGTTATGGACAAAAACCAGATGGACTTATCAAATAATCCAGGACAAAGGACAATTAACCCAGGGTAATAAATAATCAAAACGTCAAACATCATGGTTACGGAAGCTTAAATAAGCATAATATATTTTATTTTATTTTTCCTCGTACTTTTATTTATTGTCATTTTAATTATTGTTAGTTATTTTATATTGTTATTTAAATATCGTCATTTACTATACGCTTCGTTTAAAATATAAATCGACAAACCGGTCATTAAACGGTAAACCCCCTTTTATATATTATTATATATAATTATATATATTTTGTACAAATATAGTTGTTTAAAAATATAGTGTGCAATAAGCCCGCTCCCTGTGGAACGAATCGGACTTACTAAAAACTATACTACTCTACGAATAGGTACACTGCCTATAGTGTTGTAGCAAGGTTTAGGTATATCTCATTTGTAAATAAATAATTAAAACTTGTGTAATCTGTATCGCTTTTCGTATCAAAAATATAATACTATTTCGTACCCCTTCGCTTTAACATCAATGTCCCAAATGTAATAGACCAGGTCATGGTGCGACGAAGTGTTAAAATTTCGAACAAGCAATTAGAGGAACAAATAATGCCCACATTGTTTGTTTCGGATGCGGGAAGAAGGGCCACTTCAGAACTACGTGCCCAAACCAGGGAAATAATAATGGGCAAAGCCGTGGGAGAGTTTTTAACATTAATGCAGAAGAAGCGCAGGAAGACCCGGAGCTTGTAACGAGTACGTTTCTTATAGATGAAAAACCTGCTTATGTTATATTTGATTCGGGTGCGGATACAAGCTATATGAGTAGAGATTTTTATGCTAAACTAAGTGGTCCATTGACACCTATGAATAATAAATTTTTACTCGAATTAGCAAACGGTAAATTAATTTCAGTAGATAAAATATGTCGAAATCGAGAAATTAAACTGGTTAGCAAAACATTTAAGATTTACTTGATACCAGTAGAGTTAGGGAGTTTTGGTGTGATAATTGGCATGGACTGGTTGAAAAAGGAGAGAGCAGAGATCGTATGTTACAAAAATGCAATTCGCATTGTATGAGAAGAAGGAAAACCCTTAATGGTGTACGGAGAAAAGAGCAACGCGAAGCTAAATCTTATTAGTAATTTGAAGGCGCAAAAGCTAATAAGAAAAGGTTGCTATACTGTGCTAGCCCATGTCGAGAAAGTACAAACCAAAGAAAATAACATCAATGATGTTCCCGTCACAAAAGAATTTCCCGATGTATTTCCGAAAGAATTACCGGGACTACCTCCACACCGATTCGTTGAATTTCAAATATACCTCGTACCAGGAGCTGCAACAATAGCTCGTGCTCAACCCAGTGAAATGAAGGAACTTCAGAGCCAATTACAGGAACTTTTAGAGCGTGGTTTCATTCGACCAAGCACATCACCGTGGGGAGCTCCTGTTCTGTTTGTCAAAAAGAAAGAAGGTACATTCAGGTTATGTATCGACTACAGAGAGTTGAATAAACTTACCATGAAGAACCGTTATCCACTACCGAGAATCGACAACTTATTTGATCAACTACAAGGCTCGTCAGTTTATTTGAAGATTGATTTACGTTCTGGGTATCATCAAATGCGGGTAAAGGAGGATGATATTCTGAAGACTGCTTTTAGAACGCGTTACGGTCATTATGAGTTTATAGTCATGCCGTTTGGTTTAACTAATGCACCAGCCGTGTTCATGGATCTCATAAATCAAGTGTGTGGATCATATCTTGACAAGTTTGTCATTGTTTTCATCGATGACATACTTATTTACTTGAAGAATGATCGAGAGCAAGGTGAACATTTGAGAAAGGTGTTAGAATTATTGAGGAAGGATTGTACGCTAAGTTTTCAAAGTGTGAATTTTGGTTAGAAGAAGTTCAATTCCTCGGTCACATAGTGAACAAAGAAGGTATTCAGCTGGATCCGGCGAAGATTGAAACTGTTGAAAGGTGGGAAACCCCGAAAACTCCGAAACATATACGCCAATTTTTAGGACTGGCTGGTTACTACAGAAGGTTCATCCAAGATTTTTCAAAAATAGAAAAACCCTTGACTGCATTAACGCATAAAGGGAAGAAATTTGAATGGAAGGATGTGCAGGAGAAAGCGTTTCAATTGTTAAAGAAAAAGTTAACTACGGCACCTATATTGTCATTGCCTGAAGGGAATGATGATTTTGTGATATATTGTGACGCCTCAAAGTAAGGCCTCAGTTGTGTATTAATGCAACGAACGAAGGTAATTGCTTATGCATCTAGACAATTGAAGATTCACGAGCAGAATTATACGACGCACGATTTGGAATTAGGCGCGGTTGTTTTTGCATTAAATACTTGGAGGCACTACTTATATGGGGTCAAAAGTATCATATATACCGACCACAAAAGTCTCCAATACATATTTGATCAGAAACAACTGAACATGAGGCAACGTAGGTGGATTGAATTGTTGAATGATTATGACTTTAAGATTCGTTACCACCCGGGGAAGGTGAATGTGGTAGCTGACGCTTTGAGTAGAAAGGACAGAGAACCTATACGGGTAAAAGCTATGAATATAATTATTCGTACTAACCTTACTACTCAAATAAAGGAGGCACAACAGGGAGTTTTAAAAGAAGGAAAATTGAAGAATGAAATACCCAAAGGATCGAAGAAACATCTAATAATTCGGGGAGACGGAACTTGGTATAGGGCTGAAAGAATTTGGGTACCAACGTTTGGAGACGTGAGAGAAATGGTACTTAAGGAAGCACATAAAACCAGATATTTAATACATCCCGGAGCGGGAAAGATGTACAAAGATCTCAAGAAACACTTTTGGTGGCCGGGTATGAAAGCCGACATTGCTACATACGTAGGAGAATGTTTGACGTGTTCTAAGGTCAAAGCTGAGCATCAGAAACCATCAGGTATACTTCAATAACCTGAAATCCCGGAATAGAAATGGGAAAACATTACCATGGATTTCATTACTAAATTGCCAAGGACTGCAAGTGGTTATGATACTATCTGGGTAATAGTCGATCGTCTCACCAAGTCAGCACACTTTCTTCCAATGAAAGAAGATGATAAATGTGATGCCCCGTACAAAACCATCGTATACGAATCATCAACAATAGGATCATTACAAGGTCAAATACTATATGCTGTTTCAAAACAAGTTTGCATTCATGATAAAGGTGACGTTTTAACCAACGACAAATGTTAAACAACGAAAGTATGCTTCAATGAACAGAAGCAATTAGTAATAGTACGTGACCCATAGGTCGTTACAAATACATCGTCTCAAAAGTAACAAAGTTTGAATGCAAGATAAAATGTTTCATGCGAAGACATCTCTAGTAAGCACAGCGGGAGTCTACAAGGCATGACTAGTACAGCGGAAGCAAGCAAACCTTAAGCACCTGAGAAAAACATGCTTAAAAACATCAACACAAAGGTTGGTGAGCTATAGTTTAAGTATAACAGTAATGTAATATAGGCCACGAGATTTCAGTGCTGCAAACAGCGTTTCAAAACAGTATGATAAAGTATATGTTTAACCGTGGGCACTTGGTAACTAACTTAACGTTTATCACCCCCTAGAAGTACACTTGGCGAGTGTGTATGTTTACGAAGTATTAAACACCCGTTAAATGCTAGCGCTACTAGCCCGGGTGGGAATGTCAAACCCTATGGATCCATATCTAAGATTCCCGTTCACCGGTTCAAAGACCAATGACTAAATGTTAACGAGCTAAGGGGAAAGTTTATGCCGTTGTATAACCCACACATATATAAAGTTTAAATAATCGTGCCTAGTATGTAAAACATAAAATGCGCATGTATTCTCAGTTCCCAAAATAGTTAAAGTAAAAAGGGATGCTATAACTCACAGTGGAAAGTAGTAAAAGTCGATACGCGGGAAGGTAAGCAAAGTGGTTGGTCTAAAATTCCTCAACCTAAGTCAAAAGTTAATAACTTAGTAAATCGTTCCCAAAGGTTTAAATGTATGTAAATTAGGACTTAAGTACCGTCATCATTCATCATTAAACAAAAAGTGTAAAGTAAGTTTTAAGTCAAGACTAGGGTTTGAAATAAAGGCTGATTCGTTCAGTCTCCACGACCTCTATACAAACTGAAATGAGTTGAGACCAGTGGCCATAGCTCCGTATATGAGTCCCCTAGAGGCTGACCAATTTCTAGAACCAAACTCGTCTTTGTTTGACCGTGGTGACGGTTTAAGTGCGAGTAGGTCAGAAATTTTAGCACAACGTTAATAGGGTATAGTGACTTTCGGGAGGCCATAGATCCTAAACCGTAACTCGGATTAAGACAAGGTCTAAATGGAAAATCATCTAATCAAACCGAACTAACTGAAAATCAACTTTATAGTAGCCCAGGTGGTCTGATCAGTTCCAGAAAGAGTAGCTAAAGGTGTTCCAGTGGGTTCTTGGTGCTTGATGCTCATCACGGTTCTCATCCTTGATGAGTATAGCTTCAAGTGTACAACTCGTTGATGGGTTTGCATCATATTAACCAAGGTTTGACCATCATAACCCTAGTGTAAGTCTAAGATAAGTTGCACAACTCACTTAAGAGTTGTATGTAGTTTGATGAACCAAAGTTACATCAAGTTCTTAGATCCGACACATACATGAATTACAAAAGTAATATTAAGCTATAAACTTGAAAGTAAACTAAATAATCAAGGTCTTAAGTTGTAGAACATAGTTCTTAGTTAGATCATGAAGATCCTAGACTCAAAAGTCTAGATCTAAAGTCCTTAAGTTAAACCCTAAGTTACAAAACTTGGATCTTAACTTTAATGAAACTATAAGTCATTAAACTTAGATTTTCATCTTGCAAAGTGTATATAAGCTTATAAGCTCTTGTTTATAACAAAATAAGAAGACCATAAGCTATAGAAACTTAGATCTAACATAAGTGTATGAAGTTGTAACTAGAAAGTTAAACTTCCATGTTCTTGAACTTACAAAGTTAACTTTTAGTTTCAAGAAATATGAGATCAAGATTAACTAGTAATACTTGACCAATAACAACAAGAATCACGAATTGCTTTAAGTACAAAAGAAAGAAATAAAATAGATCTACAAGTATAATATTCATGTTTGTTTCATACTTAGGAAGATTCAAATCAAAGTTTGAATCTTAGGGTTTAAGTCTACAAACATGAAAATAAAGAAGATCATCAAGTTTATGAACTCTAGATCTTGAAAACACTTAAGTATAGAACCACAAACTAACAAGTTTTATGTTCTTGTTCTTGGTTCTTCATCAAACAAGAGATGGAAGTAACCAAGATCCATGAAGATTCAAACTAGGAATTTTGATCTTGAATGACAACCAATAAACAAACAAGTAATTAAACAAGAAATAATGATGATGATGGATATATGTTACGATTTTTAGAATAAGAAAAGAGGAAGAAAAAGTGTTGTTACTTACTAAGTTTTGAGAGAGAAATGAGCAAAAATGAAATGGTGTTTGAATGTGTGTGTAAAAGTGAGATGAGATACAAGTAATAAGTAACAAAGTGAAATGAAAATGATCTCCCCATCCCTTAAACAAGCCGACGGTTTTACAAGCATAAATGGGAAGTCAAAACTTGCTTTCTAGTGTGGGAAAGGTGGTGAAAGCTTAAATGGGTAATAAGGTTAAATGTATGGATAAATGGTCATGCATGCTTGTAGTACTTTGTCTCTTCATTAAACTAATTAATCCATGCTTTTCCTTAATGTAATACTAGCATATAACATGGGCTTACAAGTCAATTAAATGTGTTGGGTGGGCTTACTAGTCCATGAAATAAAAGTCCAAGCCCAAGTAATCAACAATTAAATAAAAGGCCCAAGTAATTAACTACTAACCTTAGTTAATTAAAAAGGACTAATATTAATTAATCATGAATGTAAATAATATTTGAAAATAGTATTCGTGAAAAGTACGTGTGTCACAAAGACAAGTCGGGCATGTAAAGTTAATTACGATAACAAGTAAATGTATAAAAATATATTTATTAAAACACAAGTATTAATAATAAATATTATAAATTAAACGTTGGAAAATTCAGGGTCGTTACATTACCCACCTGTTAAAGAAAATTTTGTCCCGAAATTTTAAGCTGAGGTAGATGGAGGAGTTTGGAAAAGGTGAGGATACTTCTGCATCATTTGATCCTCTCGTTCCCAGGTAAACTCAAGTCCTCGTTTGGCATTCCATCGTACTCGGACGATCGGAATCTTGTTGTGTTTCAAAGTTTTGACCTCACGGTCCATAATTTCAACAGGCTCTTCCAAGAAGTGGAGTTTGTCGTCAATTGTAAGTTCCTCCAAAGGTATACCATGTTCCGGTTCAGCAAGACACTTCTTCAAATTCGATACATGAAAGGTAGGATAAACGGAGCTCAATTGAGTCGAAAGATCCAGACAGTAAGTAACGGGTCCAACACGCTCCAAGATTTCACAAGGACCAATGTATAGCGTGTAACACCCTAGGCAAATCCCACATCGCCCACGAACATGATTGATCATGGGATTATAAGGTAATACTCACGCTTAAATGACACAATTCATTTTGGGATCACAGGCTGAGTAGAAGTGCGAGTACATTGTGGTTAAGCGTGCTTGGGTGAGAGCACTACCAGGATGGGTGACCTCCTGGGAAAGTGCTTCTCGTGTGTGGTCGCCAAGAAAAAGTCGTGCGCTTGCGGGCAAAGCGGACAATATTGTGGTCACGTTAAGCTGGGGTGTTACAGAATGGTATTAGAGCCACTCATGTGCCGTTGGGGGTGGTGGGGAAAACCTCATCGAGGACGATGAGTCCCTAAGGGGGGTGAATGTAACACCCTAGGCAAATCCCACATCGCCCACGAACATGAGTGATCATGGGATTATAAGGTAATACTCACGCTTAAATGACACAACGCGTTTTGGGATCACAGGCTGAGTAGAAGTGCGAGTACATTGTGGTTAAGCATGCTCGGGCGAGAGCACTACCAGGATGGGTGACCTCCTGGGAAAGTACTTCTCGTGTGTGGTCGCCAAGAAAAAGCTGTGCGCTTACGGGCAAAGCGGACAATATTGTGGTCATGTTAAGCTGGGGTGTTACATCGCGGGTTTAACTTCCCACGTTTTCCAAAACGGATGACACCTTTCCAAGGTGCGACATTCAACATTACATGGTCACCCAAGTTGAATTCAAAGTCTTTGCGTTTAAGGTCGGCATAACTCTTTTGACGATCACGGGCCGTCTTAAGTCTAGCTTGAATTTGAGCAATCTTATCCGTTGTTTCATGGACTACCTCAGGTCCAGTAATTTGCTTTTCGCCCACTTCGGCCCAACAAATAGGAGATCGGCACTTGCGACAATACAACGCTTCAAAAGGTACGGCATTAATACTTGAATGATAACTGTTTTTGTAAGAGAATTCGGCTAATGGCAAATGCCTTTCCCAGGCCTTTCCGAAATCAATAACACATGCACGCAACATGTCCTCCAAAGTCTGAATCATGTGATCACTTTGCCTGTCAGTCTGTGGGTGATACACAGTGCTCATGTCGAGGCGGGTTCCCTTGGCTTCTTATAAAGAACGCCAAAATCTAGAAGCAAAACGGGGATCGCGATCTGAGATGATCGATAAGGGCACACCATGACGAGATACAACCTCTTTGATGTATAGTTGAGCGAGTCTCTCGATCGTATCCATTTCCTTCATAGCTAGGAAGTGTGCAGATTTGGTAAGACGGTCAACAATAACCCAAATGGTATCGTATCCGCCCACCGTCTTTGGTAGCTTGGTAATGAAATCCATTGTGATTCTTTCCCACTTCCATTGCGGGATTTCCGGTTGTTGAAGTAATCCAGAGGGCCTCTGGTGTTCGGCCTTAACTTTTGAGCAAGTCAAACACTTACCAACATAAGTTGCAACGTCCTTCTTAAGATTCGGGCACCAATACTGCTCTTTAAGATCGTGGTACATTTTACCGGCTCCGGGATGAATCGAATATCTTGACTTGTGGGCTTTGTCTAGTATAAGGTTCCGTAGATCTCCATAACGAGGTACCCAAATTCTTCCGGCGAAGTATCGGAGTCCAGTCTCCTTAACCTTGAATCGAGAGACGAGAATGTTCAAGTGCTCATGAGATATATTCTCCTCCTTGAGAGCCTCATCTTGGGCTGCTCGGATCTGGCTATTGAGGTTCGAATGAATGATGATGTGCAAGGCTCGGACACGAAGAGGTGCCATCCTCTCCTTTTGGTTCAAAGCGTCAGCTACAACATTGGCTTTGCCAGGGTGATAACGAAGTTCACAATCATAGTCATTCAGCATCTCGATCCATCGACGCTATCTCATATTCAGTTGCTTCTGATCAAAGATGTGTTGGAGGCTTTTATGATCGGTGAAAATAGTGCTCTTAGTTCCATAAAGATAGTGTCTCCACAGCTTTAATGCAAAGACAACGGCTCCAAGCTCAAGATCATGCGTAGTGTAATTTCGCTCGTGAATCTTCAGTTTTCGGGAGGTGTAAGCGATAACCTTTGTGTGTTGCATCAGTACATAACCAAAACCACTTTTTGAAGCATCGCAATAAATGACGAAATCGTCACTGCCTTCAGGAAGTGATAAGATAGGTGCGGTGGTTAACTTCTTTTTCGAAGTTTGAAATGATGATTCCTGTTCGGGTTCCCAAATGAACTTCTTCCCTTTGTGAGTCAGCGCGGTCAAAGGACGCGCAATCAGAGAGAAACCTTCAATAAATCTTCGGTAGTAACCAGCGAGGCCTAGAAATTGGCGGATGTGAGTCAGAGTAGTGGGGGTTTCCCACTTGCTGATAGTGTCAATCTTTACGGGATCAACTTTGATACCTTGATCACTCACAACGTGACCAAGAAATTGGACTTCCTTTAACCAAAACTCACACTTGGAGAATTTGGCGTAAAGTTGCTCTTGTCTCAAGAATTCCAACACTAGACAAAGATGTTGCTCATGTTCTTCTTCGCTTTTGGAGTAGATGAGGATATCATCTATGAAGACGATAACGAACTTATCCAGGTATGGCTTGCAGACACGATTCATGAGATCCATAAACACGGCAGGTGCATTGGTTAAACCGAATGGCATCACGAGAAACTCATAATGACCATAACGGGTTCTGAATGCAGTCTTCATCACATCGCTCTCTTTCACCCTCAACTGGTGATAACCGGACCGCAAATCGATCTTAGAGTAAATGATCGGTCCTTGTAGTTGATCAAAAAGATCGTCAATTTGGAGAAGGGGATACCGATTCTTGATTGTCAATTTGTTAAGTTCGCGGTAGTCGATACACATGCGGAATGATCCATCCTTCTTTTTCACAAATAAAACAGGTGCGCCCCAAGGCGAGAAATTGGTTGGATAAATCCACGGTCAAGCAGTTCTTGTAGTTGGCTCTGTAATTCTTGCATTTCGGAAGGTGCGAGTCGATATGGTGCGCGAGCTACAGGTGCAGCTCCTGGCACTAAATCGATTTGAAACTCTACTACTCTCGGTGGAGGTAATCCAGGAAATTCTTCAGGAAAGACATCAGAAAACTCGTTCATAATGCGTACATCGTTCACACTCTTCACCTCGGTTTCCAATGTTTTCACATGTGCTAGCACAGCAAGACGTCCTTTCTTCATGATCTTTTGCGCTTTCACGCAACTAATGAGGTTCAGCTTCGAGGTACATCTCTCTCCGTAAATGATCAGTGGCTCACCATCTCCTTGTGGTATACGAAGAGCTTTATCTCCACAGATAATATCGGCCCTTACTTTTGTCAACCAATCCATACCGACGATCACGTCAAAACTTCCCAATTTAATAGGTATCAAGTTAATTTTGAAATCTACACCAGCTATATTGATAATAGCTCCTCGGCTAACTTGGTCAACTTTCTCAAGTTTTCCATTTCCTACCTCTACAAGCATACTTTCTTTTAAAGGAACTAACGACCAATTTATCTTATCGCAAAAGTGTCTACATTCATAACTCCTATCGGCACCAGTATCAAACAGAACAGAAGCTAATAGATTGTTGATAGTGAATATACCTGTCACCAAGTCGGGGTTCTCACGAGCATCCCTTGCATTTACATTGAAAGCTCATCCACGCGGTGGTCCACTGTCCTTTCACTTGTTGGGACACTCATTTCTTAAGTGGACCGTCTGTCCGCATTCATAACACTTTCTTGGTCCATTGGGGTTCGGCTTCCCAGTCATGGTGGTGATCTTGCAGTCTCTGCCAATATGCCCGGTCTTTTTGCATTTTTCACAAACAACGTTACAATACCCGGTATGGTGCTTGTAGCACCTCTTGCACTGCGGCAGACTACCCTTGTTGTTGGAGTTCGAGCTAGTGTTCAGATTGGGATTCCCACCGTTGTTGTGCCTCTTAGCGGGGGTTTGATCATAGGCTCTCCCCTTGTTGTTATCCCACTTACGCTTATCGCTACTACCCGCTTCGGACTTAGCCTTCTCCGGTTCATCGATGATAATTTGGTTCATTAAGGTATGCGACATGCGCATTGCTTCTGGGACATTAGGTGGCTTATACGAGGTGACATTAACCTTAATGGACTTAGGAAGTCCCCACAAGTACCTTTCCATATGCTTAAACTCTGGGGTAACCATGGTAGGACACATCAGGGCTAATTCTAGATACCTACGGTTATAACCATCAAGATCGTTTCCCACAACCTTCAACTGCATAAACTCAATCTCCATTTTCTGGATCTCGGTCCTAGGGCAATATTCCTCAATCATGGCCCCTTTGAATACCTCCCATGGCGTAGCATACGCCTCATCAATACCCTTTGCTTGAGCCAATGCGTTCCACCAAGTTAGTGCGCCGTCTGACAGCGTACATGAAGCATACTTGGTTTTGTTCGCCTCTGAGCAGTTACTAACTCGAAACACAGATTCTAATTTCTCAAACCACCTAGTGAGACCAACCGGCCCCTCAGTTTCACTAAAGTTGTGGGGCTAGCAGCTTTGAAACTCTTTGTATGTGCACCCATTACGAATGGACTGGATAACCGGTGGCAGTGGAGCTTGGGGGTTCATTTCCGCTAAAGCTGCGACGACTCGTTCATTGATCATTTCCTCGATTTGGGCTGCGATGGGTGTTGATCTTCCGTTGGCCATTGATGTTCTAAACAAAAATTTTAACTCAAGTCAAAATCCAGTATTCAAATAATAGTAATACAGTATATGGTAACCAACATGGAATCAACACATCACATGCTAATTAAGTAACGCAAATAGATTCAGATACCACAAAGTCATCATACAGTAACATAAATAGAACACCGTGCACAAATTAAACAACACAAAGTTCCATTCATTAATAATAAGTTGCATACATCCGCATAGGTTCCTACAATACATAAGTGAAACATAAAACTATAAATGAGATTACATAATGAAATCTACTACAAATTTCATCTGGTGATGGTGGGTGCAAGATGTCCATTACGTGGGACATCTGGTCCTCGAGCTCAGCTACTCGAGCACGGAGGATCTCCACTTCCCTTGTCAGTTCCTTGACATAGGGAGATGGTGGGGCAGGCGGTGCAGTAGGTACGGGTGGTTCTGGTGGTGCAGATGGTCCGGCACCAGAAGTAGATGTTGCGTAACGGTAAGGCTTACTGATGAAGGGATCAGCAGGATACGGCACAAGCCGCTTGCGGGCGGTAACTCTAGTCCTCAATCCATGTGCGTTAACGGACGATCTCCCTCCGTTAACCTCAGGAATAACATTACCGTCGAAATGATACCGCTTCTTCGGTGGGGTAGAGGGTGACTGCACGGGTGCCTCATCAGGGTCCTCATCGGAATCCTCGTCACTGGAGTTATCGGAGGATGAGTCGTCGGATGATGAGTCAGCGGATGATGGGTCGTCTAGATTGGCTGGGGGTGGCTGCACGGGTGGCTCTCCTCAGGCGGCCATCATCAGTTGGTATATAAAGGGTGGAATAGGCACGAGACGTCCATCAGGAAGGTGTCGGCACCAATGGTTATGCTCATTACGGACCTGACCTTCCCCAAGTTCCGCGGGAATCACAGCACCACCGGGATCGTGTTGTGGCTCCGAGGGTCCTGGGACAAGTGGAGCTGGAATCTCCTGTAGGTCCTCGGCTCCGTATGAGGTGATCACTGGGCCGGGTGCATGGCTACTAGCTCCGGAGGACGAAGCGCCTGAGTCACTGGAGGGTGTCGACGATGGGATATGAGAATCGGCAACAATGGCAGGCGAGGTGGCGGACGAGACTGAACTGCTCTCCAAAATGATGACAGGTGGAATATCTGACATCTAAACAAGGAAAAATAACTTTTTCCATGTTAGAAAGTCATAAAGCAAGAACGTATTAGGCAAAGTAACTACGACAGTCTAGATCATGTATAGCGGTAAGTAGTATGGAAATAACGACAAGTATCATGCAATCGAAAGCAGGTAATAGCATGCAGAAGTGAAAGCAAGTAACAGTATACGGCATATAGCAGTAAAAGTAAGCAGCAGCATGCAGCAAGTTCCGCAGATACAAGTAAACTATCAAGTTGTAGATTAGTCCTATTAGTGAATCCTACTCGGGTCGGTCCAGACTCACTAATGCAACCTAATTCCCTACAACCAATGCTCTGATACCAAATGTGATGCCCCGTACAAAACCATCGTGTATGAATCATCAACAACAGGATCATTACAAGGTCAAATACTATATGCTGTTTCAAAACAAGTTTGCATTCATGATAAAGGTGACATTTTAACCAACGACAAATGTTAAACAACAAAAGTATGCTTCAATGAACAGAAGCAATTAGTAATAGTACGTGACCCATAGGTCGTTACAAATACATCATCTCAAAAGTAACAAAGTTTGAATGCAAGATAAAATGTTTCATGCGAAGACATCTCTAGTAAGCACAGCGGGAGTCTACAAGGCATGACTAGTACAGCGGAAGCAAGCAAACCTTAAGCACCTGAGAAAAACATGCTTAAAAACGTCAACACAAAGTTCGGTGAGCTATAGTTTAAGTATAACAGTAATGTAATATAGGCCACGAGATTTTAGTGCTGCAAACAGCGTTTCAAAACAGTATGATAAAGTATATGTTTAACCTTGGGCAGTTGGTAACTAACTTAACGTTTATCACTCCCTAGAAGTACACTTGGCGAGTGTGTATATTTATGAAGTATTAAACACCCGTTAAATGCTAGCGCTACTAGCCCGGGTGGGGATGTCAAACCCTATGGATCAATATCTAAGATTCGCGTTCACCGGTTCAAAGACCAATGACTAAACGTTACCGAGCTAAGGGGAAAGTTTATGCCGTTGTATAACCCACACATATATAAAGTTTAAGTACTCGTGCCTAGTATGTAAAACATAAAATGCACATGTATTCTCAGTTCCCAAATTAGTTAAAGTAAAAAGGGATGCTATAACTCACAGTGGAAAGTAGTAAAAGTCGATACGCGGGAAGGTAAGCAAAGTGGTTGGTCCGAAAAGTCCTCAACCTAAGTCAAAGGTTACTAAGTCAGTAAATCGTTACCAAAGGTTTAAATGTATGTAAATTAGGTCTTAAGTACCATCATCATTCATCATTAAACAAAAAGTGTAAAGTAAGTTTTAAGTCAAAACTAGGGTTTGAAATAAAGGCTGACTTCGTTCAGTCGCCACGACCTCTATAAAAACTGAAATGAGGTCAGACCAGTGGCCATGGCTCCGTATATGAGTCCCCTAGAGGCTGACCAATTTCCAGAACGAAACACATCTTCATTTGACTGTGGTGATGGTTTAAGTGCGAGTAGGTCAGAAATTTCAGCAAAACGTTAATAGGGTGTAGTGACTTTCGGGAGGCCATAGATCCTAAACTATAACTCCGATTAAGACAAGGTCTAAACGGAAAATCATCTAATCAAACCGAAATAGCTAAAATCAACTTTATAGTACCCCAGGTAGTCTGATCAGTTCCAGAAATAGTAGCTAAAGGTGTTCGGGTGGGTTCTTGGTGCTTGATGCTCATCACGGTTCTCATCCTTGATGCGTATAGCTTCAAGTGTACAACTCGTTGATGGGTTTGCATCATCTTAACCAAGGTTTGACCATCATGACCCTAGTGTAAGTCTAAGATAAGTTGCACAACTCACTTAAGAGTTGTATGTAGTTTGATGAACCAAAGTTACATCAAGTTCTTAGATCCGACACATACATGAGTTACAAAAGTAATATTAAGCTATAAACTTGAAAGTAAACTAAATAATCAAGGTCTTAAGTTATAGAACATAGTTCTTAGTTAGATCTTGAAGATCCTAGACTCAAAAGTCTAGATCTAAAGTCCTTAAGTTAAACCCTAAGTTACAAAACTTGGATCATAACTTTAATGAAACCATAAGTAATGAAACTTAGATTTTCATCTTGCAAAGTGTATATAAGCTTATAAGCTCTTGTTTACAACAAAATAAGAAGACCATAAGCTATAGAAACTTAGATCTAACATAAGTGTATGAAGTTGTAACTAGAAAGTTAAACTTCCATGTTCTTGAACTTACAAAGTTAACTTTTAGTTTCAAGAAATATGAGATTAAGATTAACTAGTAATACTTGACCAATAACAACAAGAATCACAAATTACTTTAAGTACAAAAGAAAGAAATAAAATAGATCTACAAGTATAATATTCATGTTTGTTTCATACTTAGGAAGATTCAAATCAAAGTTTGAATCTTAGAGTTTAAGTCTACAAACATGAAAACAAAGAAGATCATCAAGTTTATGAACGCTAGATCTTGAAAACACTTAAGTATAGAACAATAAACTAACAAGTTTTAGGTTCTTGTTCTTGGTTCTTCATCAAACAAGAGATAGAAGTAACCAAGATCCATGAAGATTCAAACTAGGAAGTTTGATCTTGAATGACAACCAACAAACAAACAAGTAATTAAACAAGAAATAATGATGATGATGGATATATGTTAAGGTTTTTAGAACAAGAAAAGAGGAATAAAAAGTGTTGTTACTTACTATGTTTTGAGAGAGAAATGAGAGAAAATGAAATGGTGTTTGAATGTGTGTGTAAAAGTGAGATGAGATACAAGTAATAAGTAACAAAGTGAAATGAAAATGATCTCCCCATCCCTTAAACAAGCCGATGGTTTACAAGCATAAATGGGAAGTCAAAACTTGCTTTCTAGTGTGGGAAAGGTGGTGAAAGCTTGAATGAGTAATAAGGTTAAATGTATGGATAAATGGTCATGCATGCTTGTAGTACTTTGTCTGTTCATTAAGCTAATTAATCCATGCTTTTCCTTAATGTAATACTAGCATATAACATGGGCTTACAAGTCCATTAAATGTGTAGGGTGGGCTTACTAGTCCATGAAATAAAAGTCCAAGCCCAAGTAATCAACAATTAAATAAAAGGCCCAAGTAATTAACTACTAACCTTAGTTAATTAAAAATGACTAATATTAATTAATCATGAATGTAAATAATATTTGAAAATATTATTCGTAAAAAGTACGTGTGTCACAAAGACAAGTCGGGCATGTAAAGTTAATTACGATAACAAGTAAATGTATAAAAATACATTTATTAAAACACAAGTATTAATAATAAATATTATAAATTAAACGTTGGAAAATCCAGGGTCGTTACAATAAAATGGAGAAGTTGGCGCGATTATACTTGAAGGAAGTTGTCTCCAGACATGGAATACCAATCTCTATTATCTCTGATAGGGATGGCAGATTTGTTTCAAGATTCTGGCAGACGTTGCAACAAGCATTTGGGACTCGTCTAGACATGAGTACTGCCTATCACCCACAAATTGATGGGCAAAGCGAAAGGACGATACAAACGCTTGAAGACATGCTACAAGCATGTGTTATTGATTTTGGAAACAGTTGGGATCGACATCTACCATTAGCAGAATTTTCCTACAACAACAGTTACCACTCTAGTATTGAGATGGCACCGTTTGAGGCACTTTATGGTAGAAAGTGCAGGTCTCCGATTTGTTGGAGTGAAGTGGGGGATAGACAATTTACGGGTCCAGAGATAATCCAAGAAACTACCTAGAAAATCATTCAAATTCAACAACGGTTGAAAACCGCCCAAAGTCGACAAAAGAGCTACGCGGACATTAAAAGAAAAGATATAGAATTTGAAATTGGAGAGATGGTCAAGCTTAAAGTTTCACCTTGGAAAGGCGTTATTCGATTTGGTAAACTGGGGAAACTAAATCCAAGGTACATTAGACCATTCAAGATTATTGATCGTGTCGGACCAGTAGCTTACCGACTTGAGTTACCACAACAACTCGCGGCAGTACATAACACCTTCAACGTCTCGAAATTTGAAGAAATGCTTTGCTAAAAAAGATCTCACCATTCCTTTAGACGAAATCCAAATCAATGAAAAACTACAATTCATTGAAGAACCCGTCGAAATAATGAATCGTGAGGATAAAAGACTCATGCAAAATAAGATACAAATTGTTAAGGTTCGATGGAATGCTCGTAGAGGACCCGAGTTCACCTTAGAGCATGAAGATCAGATGAAGAAGAAATACGCGCACCTATTTCCAGAAGATTCGTCAACACCTTCAACGGTTTAAAATTTCGGGACGAAATTTATTTAACGGGTAGGTACTGTAGTGACCCGAACTTTTCCATGATTATATATTAAATGAAAACTATATTTGCATGATTAAATGTTTCCAACATATTAAGCAATCAAAATTGTTAAGACTTGATTATTTGAAATGAGTTTCATGTAGACAATTGACCACCCAAGTTGATCGGCGATTCACGAACGTTAAAACATGTAAAAACTATAGAATGATATATATATATATATATATATATATATATATATATATATATATATATATATATATATATATATATATATATATATATATATATATATATATATATATAGTTAACATGATATTATGATAAGTAAGAATCTTACTAGATATATTAACAATGAGTTATATATATAAAATGATAATATTGAATTAAGAAACTCGAAGCGATATATATAACGATTATGATTATAAAAACGTCTTACTAAATACATATGTATCATATTAAGATATTGTTACACTATATTTAACATGATATAATGATAATTATATATATCATTAAGTATGTTAATAATGAACTACATATGTAAAACAAGACTACTAACTTAAGAATTTCGAAACGAGACATATATGTAACGATTATCTATGTAACGACATTTTAATGTATCACATTAAGATATATTCATACATCATAATATCATGAAAATGTAATAATTTAACATCTCATTAGATATAATAAATAATGGGTTAACAACATTAAATGAGATCGTTAACTTAAAGGTTTCAAAACAACACTTACATGTAACGACTAACGATAACTTAACGACTCAGTTAAGATGTGTATTAAGATGTATTTGTACACTTTTGAAAGACTTCAAGACACATATCAAAGTACTTCTACTTAACAAAAATGCTTACAATTACATCTTCATTCATTTTCATCAACAATTCTACTCGTATGCAACCGTATTCGTACTCGTACAATACACAGCTTTTAGATGTATTTACTATTGGTATTGATGTTATGCGAGGTGTATATAAAATAGCTTTATTTTTACAACGAAATAATATTAAATACGGTACAATTTTTACACAAGATATTTATTTATTTATAGAATGGATATACTTAAACCTTGCTACAACAATTATAGGCAGTGTACGTAATCGTACATTAGAGTAGTTTTTAGTAAGTCCGGTTCATTCCACAGGGAATCTTTTAATCAAAGCTTAACGCTATATTAGTTTTATTTTATAAAAATACAAATATATATATAAGTAATATT
The DNA here is from genome assembly GCF_046630445.1 of Rutidosis leptorrhynchoides. NCBI lineage: Eukaryota > Viridiplantae > Streptophyta > Magnoliopsida > Asterales > Asteraceae > Rutidosis > Rutidosis leptorrhynchoides. The sequence goes on from NC_092338.1 coordinate 196,621,723, forward strand.
ATTATTATAAATGGGGGTTTTTACCGTTTAATGACCTGTTTGTCGATTTTAAAACTTTAGTTGCAGTTAAAACCTAATGTAAAATATTAAAAATAAATACAAGACTTAATTTAAAGCGTAAAATAAATAATGATAATGAAATTGCGATAAATAAAAGTGTGATAAAATAAAATTGCGATAATTAAAAAGTACGATAATTAAAAGTGCAATTAAATACAATAACAATAAATAAATGTGCGATAATTAGAAGTGCAATTAAATATAAAATAAAGGAAATTAAATATGAAATAAAAGAATTATGCTTATTTAAACTTCCGTAATCATGATGTTTGACGTGTTGATTTTAGTTTTATACCCATGGGTTAATTGTCCTTTGTCCTGGATTATTTAATATGTCCGTCTGCTTTTTGTCCATAACAGTCCATCAGTCATAAATATAAAGTGCGTGTATCCTCGTCAAATTATCCTTATACCCGAAGTTAAATATTCCAACTAATTGGGGACTTAAACTGTAACAAGATTTTAATACTTTGTTTAATAATTACACCAGGTTATCGACTGCGTGTAACCCAAGGTTTTAATACTTTGTTATCAATTATGTCAAGTGTCCTTGTACATAATTTCACCCCTGTTTTAATAATTCTAGTGACTATTGATCCATTCCCGTGTCCGGTTAAATGAACGATTATTCGTACATATAAATATCCCGCCCATCGTGTCCGATCGAGTGTATATGATTATTTATAGGGACGTCCAATTGTAAATCTTTATATTAAAATTAACAAATTATCATTTAGTTAAACAAATATAAAGCCCATTAATAGCCCATAGTCTAATTTCCACAAGTGTCGTTCTTTTGTCCAAACCCCAATTATGGTACAAAGCCCAATTACCCAATTTTAGTAATTAGCCCAACATCATGATTACTTCGGTATTAAATAAGCATTATAATAACTTAGCTACGAGACATTAATGAAAATAATATAAACATAACTTACAATGATTAAAAATAGCGTAGCGTTACACGGACAGAATTTCGACTTACACCCTTACAACATTCGCTAACATACCCTTATTATTAGGATTTAAAATTAAAATTAAAATTAAAATATAAATAAATATATATATATATATATATATATATATATATATATATATATATATATATATATATATATTACGTATATATTGAGAGAGAGATAGATTAATGGATATTAAAAACGACGTTGGCTTTTATAGGGATTTTAGTCCAGGGAAGCTCCGCGACTCACGGCCCTTTCCTTCTTCAAACTCCGCGAGTCGCGGAGTTTGTTTTTACAGCTCACCAAGCCTTGGCTCCTAGCTTGTCGACGGATTATAGAAATAAATATAATATATAAATAATTTTAGTAATTATTTAAATATTATATTATATTTATGTGCATAGTTGACTTGTAATTTTTAGTCCGTTGCGTCGAGCGTTGAGAGTTGACTCTGGTCCCGGTTCCGGATTTTCGAACGTCCTTGCGTACAATTTAATATCTTGTACTTTGCGTTTTGAATCTTGTACTCTTGTAATTTCGAGACGTTTCTTATCAATAATTCGAACCTCTTTGATTGTATTTTGTACTTTTGATCTTTTTGGTCGTTTGCATCTTCAATTTGTTGAATCTGTCTTTTGTCTTCACCTTTTATTATTTTAACGAATATCACTTGTAAATAGGACAATTGCAACTAAAAGCTTGTCTTTCTTGAGGAATAATGCTATGAAATATATGTTCATTTTTAGCATTATCAAATATTCCCACACTTGAGCGTTGCTTGTCCTCAAGTAATATAGTCTTGAAATACTAGAATCACTTCTTTATTCTTCACACTTTGTACATTAGTGATTTCTTTACGGCGGTATAAACAATGGTAGTAACGATGTGGTTTACAGTCCCACATGATTATAAAATTTAGATCCTTTAAGGAAATTGGATCTTTATGAAAACATTTGATCTTTTTGAAAATTTAATCTAGCTTTTACCCTAGATAAGTTTTCCGGAATAACCCTTAACTGGTGTTTGCAAATTCTTTTTGTGGGTTTGGTGGGTTTCAGATTTGAAATTTTAGCTCAAAACTTGTGGTTTTATGTCACCCACTTGCTAACCTTGTATTGAGAAAGCAACACATCCAGTTTACTTGTTCCGTATATTACCTTTCGGTAAACTACCGTCCGATTGTAAAGGAAAGCGTTGAACAAGCACTATTTAAGGCAATGTCCCCTGACATGCTTTTAATTATGGTCTATAACATGTCGGACGCAATTACTATCCTTTGTAGGAGCAATACTAAAGCTCACCCTTATAATTTTTCGGTCTGGTACAAGGTCCTGTCTTTGACCATGCTTTGCAACCACCGTTCTTACAGTTGACACCCGATTTAGTTCAGGTGACCTAATGAATTCCAGGTGAATTCCTAGGATTTTACGTTCAAAGGTAATGAACGCATTGAAAATAGGGTTTTCAGAAAACAAATCGGTTTTAATTTGATCAAAATATTTTCTCGTTCAAGCTCGAGTTTAGATATCATCAAATTCCATGAGTTTTTAATTCTCAATCTTTAAGGTCAATCTCTAGGATTGAGTAATATCAGTCTTAAAAGCTGATTTTTGATCTTTAAGGAGATTATCCTTTCTGGGGATCTGATTCATTAGTCTTATCCAGCTAATTTGCACGGTGCCCCCCCCATTGTACTAGATAAATCCTTCTCATGGTTAGGATAAATCTGACCACTTGGCGACCCTGTTTTATCCTAAGGTCCGTGGATTTCCTGCTGATTTTAGAGATGACTTTTCTAGATTTTTCGTCAACCTACAGCTGGTCTGGACGACAACTTCATGACCTAAATCAGGAAGCGCGTTTCCTTTTCGGAAGACTTTACTTCCTTTAAATGATGGAATTGATTCATCGTGTAGATCCATCTCTTCTTTTCTTTCATCGGGTAAAACAGCTAATTATCGTTCAAAACAAAAGTATTTTTAATTACTTGTTTTAGAAATATGTGACATATATTTTGAATAACTTGGTGAATTTTCCCACACTTGGCTTTTATTTTCCTTTTTATTGTCCTCTATTCCATTTTAAATGAATTCTAACATTTTGGTTTGTTTCTCAATTTATGTCCTTTCCGAGGTAACAATAATTTCGGTGTTAACACCTAGTTTTATCGTTCATAAATATGTATAAACATGATTTTGAGTTCATTTAATTGAAAATTTTGAAAAATTTTACTAGAATTGGGTAGTCAGTATATAAGACTAGGGCTGTTCTTTATTATCAGAGAGCACTAGATTCTAATACAACTACTACTAGTATTTTTAATGGTAACCAAGTGTTTAAGATAAAAATTTTAAAATCCGAAAGAATTTAACCCCTTCCCACACTTAAGATCTTGCAATGCCCTCATTTGCAAGAAATCAGTAACAATTTAAATTATTGAGGGTGATTAGCGTAGAAATGATTAAATTTTACCAAAGTTTCCAAACATATTGTTGTTTGTGTTGAATGATAAATGGTGCATATCATTTGTTCATTCCGTCTTGTTGTTATTTCACATATATTTTGCATCTTGTCGTCAAAATTAGTTGTTTTTGCTGAACTTAATGCCAGTCTTTGAAAATGCGTTGTTTTACACTGTTGTGTACATAAGATAAACTGCAAACATATATACATATTTTTGAAGTTTGGTATATTACCCCACATTCAAAAATTATTAAAATCTAATAATAAAAGTTAGAAAAATATAAAAACTGTTACAATATTAACATAAGTATTAAATGTATCAACATTACAAATAATAAAATAAATAAAACTAAGTAGACTAGGGATGATACTGATACCAGTAGGGGTTCCATGCATAACCGTATGTGTTATAGAATGCTTCCGCTGGGTTATACGTAGGATACGGTGGTTGGCAATGAGCGATGATTTGGTTTTGATGAACTTGCCAATCTTCAAATGCTCTATGTCTAGCATTTTCATACTCTTGTGAAGCTATAAACCTTTGCATTTCTGTCATTTCATTTCCCCCTCCCACATTACCTGGCTGTTGGTTTCTCTCAACCTGTGGATGTCTACCATTATATCGTATTGCGGCGTTATTTCGCCTCTTGAAACTTTAGCACCATGGTATACATTTAAACCAATTGTATCGTGGGGCTCTGGTTCTTCGACTAATAATCCTCCCCGAATTATATCCACATTGAGATACTCAGTAATTAGTGTAATAAATATACCACCTCCTATTATACTGTACGGTCTCATCCCCCTAACCATAGCTGATAAATAATAACCCACACAATAAGGTATACTTACAGCGCTTTGTGGGTCTCGAATACACATGTGGTAAAACAAATCCTGTTCATTTACCTTTTCCTTATTCTTACCTCGTTGTGTAATCGAATTGGCTAAAAACCTATGAATTACTCTTAACTCTGCTCTATCTATATCCAAATAAGAGTAATTTCCCCCTTTAAATCGGTGATGGCTAGTCATTTGACTCCATACACCATGCGTATCAAAATTTTCATCAATTTTCCTACCGTTCAATATCAACCCTCTACAATCGGAAGATGCTAACTCCTCAGGCGTATATATACGTAAGGCCTGAGCCATGTCTAGTAAAGACATGTGGCGCATCGAACCTCCTAACAAAAATCTAATAAAAGATCGATCGGTTAAACTAGCTACCCGATCATTTATTTCTATACTACACAATAATTCTTCACACCATACTTTATATACAGGTCTACGCATGTTGAATAAACGTACCCAATCGTTAAAAGTAGAATTACCATACCTCTGTGCAAGTAATTCCCTAATTGGCTCGGCTAATTCTACAGCTTCTAACGGTGCCCATTCTATTACCCTAGGTACATCAACAGCTTTAGAATGAAGAGTATGCAAGCCCCTTTGGTATTTTGGATAATCTATCCAACGTCTGTCAAATCTCAAGTTCGGTTGCAAATCTTCCAAGTGCATATCTGAAAATGTCATAACTGGATGAGGTATATCTTGTTTATAATAGCTATCAACATCCTGTTGTTCCGCATTCTCAGGAGGAGCATTGCGAGCTTGGGATGAAGATTCACCCCTTTCAGTCTGCAAAACACATCAAACACAATTTTTGTGCATCCAAATATGCATTAGTGTCAGCAAAATCATCAATCAAAATAATTACAATGACATGTCCAATTTATATCAAACTTATGCTCATTTTCATATTTTTATCAAATCTACACTTTTTCAAATAAGCATATACGAAAATGTTCGCCAAGTTCATAAGCATTCAACTCAAATAACATGTCAAAATAATCATTACTAGCAATTAAACAAGTTTCAAATGGCATTATCTCTCAAAAATCAAGTTCATGAATTTTAGACTTGAAAAAGTCCACTTTAATTCTCAAAAATCATATTTAGGCTTAAAGTTTGGATCATTTAACTACCTAAACATGTTACACTACTCAATTTAGCAATAATTCATGACAAAAATTGGCCATAACCTGTTTATATCAAAAAGCCCCAAATTTGCTCAAGAACACAAACCCTAGATTACTCAAAATTTGAAGTTTAAGGCTTCTAATCATGTTAAATAGCATCAATCTAGGTTATACAAGCATAATACATAAACAATTTAAGCATAATTACACTAAAAAATATCAAAATCGAATTGGGTATAAAATTGCTCAAGAACACTAATTTTCGGATTAAATGGTGTTTAGGTGTAGAAATTTACCGTTTTTCTTGAGTAATTCCTTGATAGCATCCTTCTCAACATGATTTTAGTAAAAAATTTGATGAAAAACGGTGAAAAAATGCGAATTTGGTGTGTGTTTTTCGTGTTTTTTCGCAGTGTATTTTCGCAGTTTTGTGGGTGTGGAGTGTGCAACTGATCAGTTCTGGCGTTTTATTTTTTTCTGTATTTTTTAAGCTCCGCGAGCCGCGGTTATTTTTCACTTCAAACTCCGCGAGTCGCAGCGATTTTTTTTTTAATAAGCCTTAACTTATAAAACAAATATAAAATAAATTTAAAATTTTGTTTTCCTTTGTTTTAGGATGAGGTCGTTTCGGATCGATGTCCTAGTCCGTCCCTCGACAAAATTTTAAAATTTATCTTTTTCAAGCGATTGTTTTAAAAGCTTAGATTTTTGGGTTTTTTTAATGTTTTTGGCATACTTTAATTCAATAAGATTAAAAATAATGATAATAAAAGTTCTCGTCCCTCCCTCGGGTAAAGCAATTTCGGTTCAAAGACCTAGTCTTCAACTCACGACGGATTTTAAAAATCATATTTTTAACTTAACGAAATAAAGTAAATTTTTGTTTTTAAATTCACACCAAACTTAAATTTAAAATGCATAAAATTCAAAATTCAAATTTTTTTAAAAATTAAAAATTCACACCAAACTTATATTATATTTTTGTTTTTATACATACAAACTTAAAAATATCAATTGTTCAAATATTTATAATTTTAAATATATTAATTTAAAAAGTTTACAATATTAATTTAAGATTTATATATTAATTTTAAAAACATGGTAAAAATAAAATTAAAAATCTTTTTAGCTTTTATCCCACTTTAATCAATCAAATATTATCAAAAATATGCGCCCCTTTTTTCGGTAAAGTAATTTCGATTCCATGACCTAATTTAACTCATGACGAATTTTTGAAATATTTTGGTTTGATTGATTAAAGATATTTTTACCTTAAGAATAAACGTTAAATTTCGCAGTGATGTAATAAATTTTTGAATGATATCAATAATTTCGGTCGCCAAACCTAATTTTATTCAATACCAATTTAATACTTTATAGCGAACAAATTAGCGTTTATTATCAAAAGGTTAAAAATGAAAATAAAAAATAAAAACTGTACAGACTTACCTGTGAGATAGTATTCTTAGTGATACGATCTATCCCACTCATAAGATAGTCGGTTTAATTGGTTTTCCATGGCTACATAGGCGTAACCTCGAGCATTCAGTGTTTTTTCTTCTAAACATATGAACGGTCCGTCTCTGCATAAAGTAACAAATTCGGTGTTTGAATAGGTTTGATTATTTGAACATTTACCTCCATGTGACCATTTTCCACATTTGTGACATCTTTCTAGGTGTCGTGCTCTTCTTTTCGCTGCGGATTTTGATTTTCCTTTACCAAATTGTAACTTATTATCTTCGCATCTGGATTCTTTTCTTACTCCATCCAATCTTTTTCTGATTACTGATACTAGTTCACTCGGAAGTGTGTCATTATTACGTTTAGTGATCAAAGCATGTAGCATTAGACCATGGTTTAGTTCACAGGAAGTCTTCAATTCGTAAAAACCTAAAAAAATAAAAATTCGGAATGGGGGGAGAAGACTAGTTCTTTAGGGTCTGCTAGGGAAAGACCATTCGGGTTCCATTTTCGAGAACTACACGAAAACAGAAAATCTAACTCTAACAGAAATACATAAACCTTTAAAGACTTGATTCTCCCTACACATAGTTAGTTGTGGTATCGAAATTGTGATTAACTTCATTGTCGACTTCCATTGGACTATCTATGTAGTGTTTAACTCTGTGACCATTAACCTTAAATTCAATTCCATTTGAATTTATTAATTCTATCGTTCCGTATGGGAAAACTCTTTTGACTATGAATGGTCCAGACCATCTTGATTTCAATTTTCCAGGAAATAGCTTGAATCGTGAATTGAAAAGAAGAACTCTGTCTCCTTCTTTAAATTCTTTTGAACTTCTGATTCTTTTATCATGCCATTTCTTTGTTCTTTCCTTATAGATTAACGAATTTTCGTATGCTTCTTGTCTTAATTCTTCTAATTCGTTTAGTTGACTTAACCGTAGACGTCCAGCTTCATGTAAATCAAGATTACATGTCTTCAAAGCCCAAAATGCTTTGTGTTCAACTTCTACTGGAAGATGACATGCTTTTCCGTAAACGAGTTTAAAAGGTGTGGTTCCAATTGGAGTTTTGTAGGATGTTCTAAAATCCCAGAGTGCATCCTCCAATTTAATGGACCATTCCTTCGGATTTGATCCTACATTTTTTCTAGAATACGTTTTAAAGCTCGGTTGGTATTTTCAACTTGTCCACTTGTTTGTGGATGATATGCAGTGGAGATTTTATGAGTCACTCCATATCTTTTAAGAACTTTCTCAAGTTGATTATTACAGAAATGAGTTCCCCGATCACTTATTAAAGCTTTCGGTGTTCCAAACCTTGCAAAAAGACGTTCTAAAAAGTTGACTACAACTCGTGCATCGTTAGTTGGGAGAGCTTGTGCTTCCGCCCATTTAGATACATAATCAATGGCTACAAGAATATAGAGATTATTATGAGATTTTGGAAATGGACCAATAAAGTCAATACCCCAAATGTCAAATACTTCACATACTTGAATGACATTTTGTGGCATTTCATCACGTTGACTTATTTTTCCGGCCCTTTGACAAGCATCACAGGATTTGCAAAGAAGGTGTGCGTCTTTGTAAATTGTAGGTCAATAGAATCCAGCATCATAAACTTTTCTTGCTGTTAGTTGAGGCCCATAATGCCCTCCTGTTGGTCCTGTGTGACAATGGTTTAAGATTTTATTAGCTTCATCTCCGAATACACATCGGCGTATTATTCCATCTGGAAAACTTTTAAACAGATGTGGATCTTCCCAGAAATAGTGTTTTATATCACTAAAGAATTTCTTTCGTTTTTGGTAAGACAATCCTTTTTCAAGGAATCCACATACTAAGTAGTTTGCATAGTCTGCAAACCATGGAATTTCATTATAATCTATCTTCAATAGATATTCATCAGGAAAGTTGTCTTGTATGGCCGATTCATTTAGAACTTCTAATTCGGGATTTTCAAGACGAGAAAGATGATCGGCGGCGAGATTTCCTGCTCCTCTTTTATCTCGGATTTCAATATCGAACTCTTGTAAGAGTAAGATCCAACGGATTAATCTTGGTTTGGCATCTTGTTTCGAAAATAGGTATCTAAGAGTAGAATGGTCGGTATAGACCACCGTTTTTGCTAGAACGAGATATGAACGAAATTTGTCAAAAGCAAAGACAATAGCAAGGAGTTCTTTTTCAGTAGTTGTGTAATTCGTTTGTGCTCCTTGTAACGTCTTACTAGCATAATATATAGGTTGAAATCGTTTTTCAATCCTTTGTCCTAAAACGGCTCTCATTGCAAAATCACTTGCATCGCACATTAGTTTAAACGGTAGATTCCAATTCAGTGTTATCATGATCGGCGCATTAGTGAGTTTCTCTTTAAAAATATTAAAAGATTTGATGCATTCATCTGAAAAGATGAATGGAGCATCCTTTTCTAGGAGTTTATTCATAGGAGTGGCAATTTTAGAAAAATCTTTAATGAAACGTCGGTAAAAACCGGCATGCCCTAGAAAACTCCTAACTCCTCTAACATTGGTGGGATGTGGAAGTTTAGCAATTATATCTACTTTAGCTCTATCCACATCAATTCCTTCCTTTAAAATTTTATGACCAAGAACGATGCCTTCTTTAACCATGAAATGGCATTTCTCCCAATTAAGAACTAGATTTGATTGTTCGCATCTAATAAGCATTCGTTCAAGATTAACTAAACATGATTCAAATGTATCACCGAAGACTGAAAAGTCATCCATGAAAACTTCCATGCATTCTTCTATCATGTCGTGAAAAATCGCCATCATGCACCTTTGAAAGGTTGCAGGGGCGTTGCAAAGTCCAAATGGCATGCGTTTGTAAGCAAAAGTACCATAAGGGCACGTGAACGTGGTTTTCTCTTGGTCTTCGGGTGCTATTGGAATTTGAAAATATCCGGAAAAACCATCAAAAAAACAATAATAACTATTTCTGGCTAATCTTTCCAACATTTGATCAATGAAAGGTAAGGGAAAGTGATCTTTTCTGGTGGCGTCATTTAATTTCCTATAATCAATACATACACGCCATCCTGTTACAGTCCTAGTAGGAATAAGCTCATTTTTCTCATTTGTAATGACAGTCATGCCACCCTTCTTAGGCACGCATTGAACTGGGCTTACCCATGGACTATCAGAAATCGGATAAATTAAACCTGCATCTAGCAGTTTAATAATTTCTTTTTTAACAACATCTTGCATATTAGGATTTAGTCTTCGTTGGCGTTGCACATACGTTTTATGACCTTCTTCCATAAGGATTTTGTGTGTGCAATACGAAGGACCTAATCCTTTAATATCATGAATCTTCCATGCAATGGCTGGTTTATGAGCTTTCAACACAGAAATGAGTTGAGATTTCTCATTTTCAGTAAGAGAAGACGATATTATTACAGGTAATTCAGATTCACCATGTAAATAAGCGTATTCCAAATGGTTTGAAAGTGGCTTTAACTCTAATGTCGGAGGTTCTTCTATCGATGATTTATATCGATATCTGTCTTCTTCTTTTAGCATTTGAATTTCTTCTGTTGTTGGTTCATATCCATTAGCTATTAGTGTAGCTAACATTTCAGCTTCATCAATTGGTTCAGTACTTTCTCCTAAAGAACATTCTCCTTATCCTTGTAATTCTGGAAATTCTTCTAACAATTCTGCATGTGAATCTATAGTTTGAATATAATAACATGTATCATCTGCAGATTGCGGTTGTTGCATTGCTCTATCACCTGAAAAGGTAACACTCTCATCCTCTATACTTAGGGTCAATTTTTTACCAAACACGTCTATCATTGCTTTAGCCGTGTTTAAGAATGGTCTTCCTAATATGAGAGGAACTTGAGAATCTTCTTCCATGTCCAGAACAACAAAATCTACTGGAAATACTAAAGTACCAACTTTAACTAGCATGTTCTCCATTATCCCTCTAGGATATTTTATTGATCGATTGGCTAGTTGTATACTTATTCTTGTTGGTTTCAATTCTCCAAGGTCTAGTTTAGCGTATAGTGAATATGGCATTAAATTTATACTAGCACCTAAGTCTGCCAATGCTTCTATTGAACTAAGACTACCCAGAAAACATGGAATTGTGAAACTTCCTGGATCAGATAATTTTTCTGGTATCTTATTCAACAGCACTACTGAACAATTAGCATTCATAGTAACGGCCGAGAGTTCTTCCATTTTCTTTCTATTTTTGATCAGATCTTTCAAGAATTTAGCATATCTACGCATTCCTGAAATCACATCAATGAAAGGAAGATTTACATTTATTTGTTTAAACATATCCAAGAATTTGGATTGCTCGGCTTCAAGTTTCTCTTTTTCAATTTACTTGGGTAAGGAAGTGGTGGTTGGTATGGTTTAACATAAGGTTTAGCCTTAACTGTGTTATCTTCATTAACCTTTTCAACTACCGGTTCTTTTTCCTTATCTTGATCAGGTTGTGGTTCTTGTGGAGTAGGAATAGCTTCATCAGAAGTTACAGGTATTTCAGGTGGTTTAAGTATTGTACCACTTCTTGTGGTAATGGCTTTAGCTGTTTCATTCCGGGGGTTATCGTTTGTATCACTAGGTAAACTTCCCGGTTTTCTTTCACCTATTAACCTTGCTAGGTTACTTACTTCTTGTTCCAAATTTTGAATAGAAGCTTGTTGATTTCTAAATGCTTGAGCATTTTGTTCATTGGTATGTTTTTGAGATGTGAAAAACTGCGTTTAAGTTTCAACTAGCTTCGTCATCATATCTTCTAAATTCGGCTTTTTATCATCAGTTTGTGGTGGTTTGTTTTGAAAATTAGGTCTTTGCTGGTTGTAAGTATTATTGGATACTTGTTGATTGCTAGGACCTTGTTGGTTGTTGTATGGAATATTTCGATTATAATTCTGGTTTTGATTGTAAATTGGTCTTGGCGGTTGATAATTATTCTGATAATTATTTCCAGGCCTTTGGTTTATGTATGAAATATTCTCTCTTTGTTCCATTGTTAGTTCAATACTGAGACAATCTTTTGTTAAATGTGGTCCTCCACACTGCTCACAACTAATTCGTATTGAGTGGATATCTTTAGTCATCTTTTCCATTCGTCTCTCGACGGCATCTATCTTTGCAGAAATGGAATCTAAGTCATGGCTAGAATCGGCTCTAGCTGCTTTGGATGATCTAACGATATCTTTTTCTTGGTGCCACTCATGTGAGTGGGAAGCAGTGTTATCAATAATTTTATAAGCATCAGTTTTGGTTTTCTTCATAATAGAACCACCAGCTGCTATATCTATGTCTTTTCTTGTAGTGATGTCGCATTCTTGGTAGAATATTTGTACTATTTGACAGGTGTCTAAACCATGTTGCGGACATCCTCTCAATAACTTTCCAAATCTTCTCCATGCCTCATATAGAGCTTCATTTGGTTTCTGTGTAAACGTAACAATTTCTCCTTGAAGTCTTACGGCTTTAGATGCGGGAAAGAATTGTTTAAGAAATTTTTCAACTAAAACATCCCATGTATCAATCGCCCCTTCAGGTAACGATTCCAACCAATCTTTGGCTTCTCCCTTTAAAGTCCAGGGAAATAACATGAGATATATCTGTTCATCCTCCACTTCTCTTATTTTAAATAGTGTGCAGATCCTATTAAAGGTACGAAGATGTTCGTTTGGATCTTCCTTCGGTGCACCACTAAATTGGCATTGATTAGTCACCATGTGTAGAATTTGTCCTTTGATTTCATAATCTGGCGCATTAATGTCTGGATGAGTAATTGCGTGACCTTGGCCAGTGCGTTTAGCTCTCATTCAGTCTTCCATACTTAAAGGTTCCAGATTCTCCATAATTGAATTTGTTGAATCGGAATCACTTGAGGATTCTGATTTAATGGTTCGTTCCTCAACAATCTCTGTTTGAATAATTGGTGGTTCCGGAGGAAAGATTAATGGTTCAGGATCTACGAATCGTCCCTGAATATTCTCCGGATTCTCAATTGTGAGGTCGGGTTCAAAAAATGGATTATCGGAAATTTGAATTGGAGTACTTGGTCGACTGGATGACAATTCTAAAGAAAAATCAACGGCGGTAATATTTGCTAGATGTCTTGATCTAGTTACAGGTGGTGAACGTACAAAAGGTGGTGAACGTCTTGCTCGGTGCATTCACTGAATATCCTATTAGTTTTTAAAAGGAAAGAAAAATTATATAAGTTATCCAATTAATAGACTTTTCTGATTTTGCCCACGTTTCGAATAGCCAAAAGATGAAGCAGAGGGGCAGGATTCATTTGGTCTCAATATAATTGAGTACTGTTTGGCTCCAATAACCCGGTCCACGTACAAATCCAACTATTACTACTAACCAGAAAATTTTGATGTCTATCAATTTAACCACTTAAAATAAATTTTCGTAATTTTAAGAAATTTAGATAGAAGTAGAATAAAAATCTATGTCCTAAAAACTAGAATGGCGAGAAATAAGAAAGAAAAAAAGCGCGTCGAAAAAGGTCGAAAAAGAAAAGAATTAAAAAATAAAAGGCGTCGAAAAATAAGAAAGAAAAAGAAAATGACTTTAAAACTTTAAAACACTCGACTAACCCAACCTTATTACTATCACTAACTTAAAATTATAATCGCAAATTGAGATTACTAATTGGAGTGATAATTGATACATAGGTAAAAGGTGTTGAAAAATAAAAATAAGAAAGTAGCGCGTTGAAACTTAAAAAGGAACTAAAAACTAAAAACTAAAAATTGCGTCTAAAAATATTAAAGCTTACAAGTAAAACTATATCCCAAATGGAAATAACTTAAAAAGGTACTAAAACTTAAAAAAAAAAACGTCGAAAAATTCTAAAGCACTTAAATCTTAGTCTAAAGAAAAAGCACTTAAGGGATTTTACGGCAAAGCCTAAAAATCTAGAAGTAAAAATAACTATGGCAAAAACTATATTTAAAACTAAATACGAGCGAAAAGTACAAAAGTTACGCTAAAATGAATAAAAAGGAACAAATTATAAAAATATACTAAAAGTTGTAAAAATTACAATTTTTATAAAAATATTATTTTTATATTATTTATTTTATAAAACTATTAATTTTATAATTTAATTAAACTAAATATACAATTAAATAAATAAACTAAACTTAATTAATTAAAAATTAAAACCTAATTAGGGTTTTTAATTATTAATAATAATAATAATTACGTAATGATGCTGTTAGGGTTTCTGTGTACCCGTGTCAGAGAGAACTCCGCGAGTCGCGGTTCTTGAAGTTGAAAAACTCCGCAAGTCGCGGGGTTCGAAATTTCAGATTAGGTGCAGGCCAAAAATCGTTCGTTTCATTTTTTTTTTATATTTTCTGTTTAAATATTTAAATAAAATATTTATAAAAACTAAATAAAACATATGTTTTAAAAACTAAAATAAAAATAGAAATACTTTATAATTTTATAAAAATAACAATCTAAAAAAATAGATTTATATATATTTATTTTTTCAGTTTTTTTTAAAAATTTTTATATTTTAAATAAACACAAAATATTTAAATAAAACTTATATTTTTTTTTAAATAAAAATAAAGAAACTTTATAAAACTTAAATATTTAACAAACTCTTAAAAATATTTATATTTTTATTTTTCTTTTTATATTTTTGAATATTTAAAACGTATTTTTACAAAAGCGTATTTTTATATATTAGCGTTGCGCTTCCGGCGTTTAAGCTAGATTTTAAGTTCCCCGGCAGCGGCGCCAAAAATACTTGATGTTATGCGAGGTGTATATAAAATAGCTTTATTTTTACAACGAAATAATATTAAATACGATACAATTTTTACACAAGATATTTATTTATTTATAGAATGGATATACTTAAACCTTGCTACAACAATTATAGGCAAGGTACCTAATCGTACAGTAGTGTAGTTTTTAGTAAGTCCGGTTCGTTCCACAGGGAATCTTTTAATCAAAGCTTAACGCTATATTAGTTTTATTTTATAAAAATACAAATATATATATAAGTAATATTATTATTATAAAGGGGGGTTTTTACCGTTTAATGACCGGTTTGTCGATTTTAAAACTTTAGTTGCAGTTAAAACCTAATGTAAAATATTAAAAATAAATGCAAGACTTAATTTAAAGCGTAAAATAAATAATGATAATGAAATTGCGATAAATAAAAGTGCGATAAAATAAAATTGCGATAATTAAAAAGTACGATAATTAAAAGTGCAATTAAATACAATAACAATAAATAAAAGTGCGATAATTAGAAGTGCAATTAAATATAAAATAAAGGAAATTAAATATGAAATAAAAGAATTATGCTTATTTAAACTTCCGTAATCATGATGTTTGACGTGTTGATTTTAGTTTTATGCCCATGGGTTAATTGTCCTTTGTCCTGGATTATTTAATATGTCCGTCTGGTTTTTGTCCATAACAGTCCATCAGTCATAAATATAAAGTGCGAGTATCCTCGTCAAATTATCCTTATACCTGAAGTTAAATATTCCAACTAATTGGGGACTTAAACTGTAACAAGATTTTAATACTTTGTTTAATAATTACACCAGGTTATCGACTGCGTGTAACCCAAGGTTTTAATACTTTGTTATCAATTATGCCAAGTGTCCTTGTACATAATTTCACCCCTGTTTTAATAATTCTAGTGACTATTGATCCATTCCCGTGTCCGGTTAAATGAACGATTATTCGTACATATAAATATCCCGCCCATCGTGTCCGATCGAGTGTATATGGTTATTTATAGGGACGTCTAATTGTAAATCTTTATATTAAAATTAACAAATTATCATTTAGTTAAACAAATATAAAGCCTATTAATATCCCATAGTCTAATTTCCACAAGTGTCGTTCTTTTGTCCAAACCCCAATTATGGTACAAAGCCCAATTACCTAATTTTAGTAATTAGCCCAACATCATGATTACTTCGGTATTAAATAAGCATAATAATAACTTAGCTATGAGACATTAAATTAAAAAGGTTGAACATAACTTACAATGATTAAAAATAGCGTAGCGTTACACGGACAGAATTTCGACTTACACCCTTACAACATTCGCTAACATACCCTTATTATTAGGATTAAAATTAAAATTAAAATTAAAATTAAAATATAAATATAAATATAAATATTTACGTATAGATATAGAGAGGATGGATATATTATATATAAAACGATCAAACTGTGTTGCCTTTTATAGGGATTGTCGTCCAGGGTGTCTCCGCAACTCGCGGCATTTTTTGCCCTCAAACTCCGCGAGTCGCGGAGTTTGTTTTTACAGCTCACCAAGCCTTGGCTCCTAGCTTGTCGACGGATTATATAAATAAATATAATATATAAATAATTTTAGTAATTATTTAAATATTATATTATATTTATGTGCATAGTTGACTTGTAATTTTTAGTTCATTGCGTCGAGCGTTGAGAGTTGACTCTGGTCCCGGTTCCGGATTTTTGAACGTCCTTGCGTACAATTTAATATCTTGTACTTTGCGTTTTGAATCTTGTACTCTTGTAATTTTGAGACGTTTCTTATCAATAATTGAAACCTCTTTGATTGTATTTTGTACTTTTGAGCTTTTTGGTCGTTTGCGTCTTCAATTCGTCGAATCTGTCTTTTGTCTTCACCTTTTATTATTTAAACGAATATCACTTGTAAATAGAACAATTGCAACTAAAAGCTTGTCTTTCTTGAGGAATAATGCTATGAAATATATGTTCGTTTTTAGCATTATCAAATATTCCCACACTTGAGCGTTGCTTGTCCTCAAGCAATATAGTCTTGAAATATTAGAATCACTTCTTTATTTTTCACACTTTGTACATCAGTGATTTTTTTACGGCGGTATAAACAATGGTAGTAACGATATGGTTTACAGTCCCACATGACTATAAAAATTTAGATCCATTAAGGAAATTGGATCTTTATGAAAACATTTGATCTTTTGAAAATTAAATCTAGCTTTTACCCTAGATAAGTTTTCCGGAATAACCCTTCACCGGTGTTTGCAAATTCTTTTTGTGGGTTTGGTGAGTTTCAGATTTGAATTTTTTAGCTCAAAACTTGCGGTTTTGTGTCACCCACTTGCTAACCTTGTATTGGGAAAGCAACACATCCAGTTTACTTGTTCCGTATATTACCTTTCGGTAAACTACCGTCCGGTTGTAAAGGAAAGCGTTGAACAAGCACTGTTTAAGGCAATGTCCCCTGACATGCGTTTAATTATGGTCTATAATGTGTCGGACGCAATTACTATCCTTTGTAGGAGCAATAGTAAAGCTCACCCTTATAATTTTTCGGTCTGGCACAAGGTCCTGTCTTTGACCATACTATGCAACCACCGTTCTTACGGTTGACACCCGGTTTGGTTCAGGTGACCTAATGAATTCCAGGTGAATTTCTAGGATTTTACGTTCAAAGGTAATGAACGCATTGAAAATAGGGTTTTCAGAAAACAAATCGATTTTAATTTGATCAAAATATTTTCTCGTTCAAGCTCGAGTTTAGATATCATCGAATTCCATGAGTTTGTAATTCTCAATCTTTAAGGTCAATCTCTAGGATTGAGTAATATCAGTCTTAAAAGATGATTTTTGATCTTTAAGGAGATTATCCTTTCTGGGGATCTAATTCATTAGTCTTATCCAGCTAATTTGCACGGTGCCCCCCATTGTACGAGATAAATCCTTCTCATGGTTAGGATAAATCTAACCACTTGGCGACCCTGTTTTATGCTGAGGTCCATGGATTTCCTGCTGATTATAGAGATGACTTTTCTAGATTTTTCGTCAACCTACAGCGGGTCTGGATGACAACTTCATGATCTAAATCAAGAAGCGCGTTTCTTTTTCGGAAGACTTTACTTCCTTTTAATGATGGAATTGATTCATCGTGTAGATCCATCTTTCTTACAGTAAATCGAGTAAAATAGTTAATTATCGTTCAAAACAAAAGTATTTTCAATTATTTGTTACAGAAATATGTGATATATATTTTAAAATAACTTGGTAAATGTTCCTACACTTGGCTTTTATTTTTCCTTTTTGTTCTCCTCTATTCCATTTTTAAATGAATTCTAACATTTTGGTTTGTTTCTCAATTTATGTCCTTTACGAGGTAACAATAATTTCAGTGTTAAAACCTAGTTTTATCGTTCATAAATATGTATAAACATGATTTTGAGTTCATTTAATTGAAAATTTTGAAATTTTTTTTTAGAATTGGGTAGTCAGTATATAAGACTAGGGCTGTTCTTTGTTATCAGAGAGCACTAGATTCTAATACAACTACTACTTTACTAGTATTTTTAATGGTAACCAAGTGTTTAAGATAAAAATTTTAAAAATCCGAAAGAATTTAACCCCTTCTCACACTTAAGATCTTGCTATGCCCTCATTTCCAAGAAATCAGTAACAATTTAAATTATTGAGGGTGATTAGCGTAGAAATGATTCAATTTTACCAAAGTTTCCAAACATATTGTTGTTTGTGTTGAATGATAAATGGTGCACATCATTTGTTCATTCCGTCTTGTTGTTATTTCACATATATTTTGCATCTTGTCGTCAAAATTAATTGCTTTTGCTGAACTTAATGCTAGTCTTTGAAAATGCGTTGTTTTACCCTGTTGTGTACATAAGATAAACTGCAAACATATATACATATTTTTGAAGTCTGGTATATTACCCACATTCAAAAATTATTAAAATCTAAAAATAAAAGTTAGAAAATTATAAAAACTATTACAATATTAACATAAGTATTAAATGTATCAACATTACAAATAATAAAATAAATAAAATAAATAAAACTAAGTAGACTAGGGATGATACTGATACCAGTAGGGGTTCCATGCATAACCGTGTGTGTTATAAAATGCTTCAGCTGGGTTATAAGTAGGATACGGTGGTTGCATCTCTATAGACCAGGGAGAAAATATGGGCGATGGAGTAGGAATATAGTTTCTACCTACATGTTGGCAATGAGCTATGATTTGGTTTTGATGAACTTGCCAATCTTCAAATGCTCGATGTCTAGCATTTTCATATTCTTGTGAAGCTATAAACCTTTGCATTTCTGTCATTTCATTTTCCCCTCCCACATTACCTTGCTGTTGATTTCTCTCAACCTGTGGATGTCTTCCATGGTATTGTACTGCGGCGTTATTTCGCCTCTTCAAAACTTTAGCACCATGGTATACATTTAAACCAATTGTATCGTGGGGTTCTGGTTCTTCGATTAATAATCCCCCCCGACTTATATCCACATTGAGATATTCAGCAATCAAAGTAATAAATATACAACCTCCTATTATACTGTGCGGTCTCATGCCCCTAACCATAGCTGATAAATAATAACCCACATAATAAGGTATACTTATAGCGCTTTGTAGGTATCGAATACACATGTGGTAAAACAAATCCTGTTCATTTACCTTTTCCTTATTCTTACCTCGTTGTGTAATCGAATTGGCTAAAAACCTATGAATTACTCTTAACTCAGCTCTATCTATATCCAAATAAGAGTAATTTCCCCCTTTAAATCGGTGATGGCTAGTCATTTGACTCCATACACCATGCGTATCAAAATTTTCATCAATTTTCCTACCGTTCAATATCAACCCTCTACAATCGGCAGATGCTAACTCCTCAGGCGTATATATACGTAAGGCCTGAGCCATGTCTAGTAAAGACATGTGGCGCATCGAACTTCCTAACAAAAATCTAATAAAAGATCGATCGGTTAAACTAGCTACCCGATCATTTATTTCTATACTACACAATAATTCTTCACACCATACTTTATATACAGGTTTACGCATACTGAATAATCGTACCCAATCATTAAAAGTAGAATTACCATACCTCTGTGTAAGTAATTCTCTAATTGGCCCGACCAATTCTACAGCTTCTAATGGTCCCCATTCTATTACCCTAGGTACTTCAACAGCTTTAGAATGAAGAGTATGCAAGCCCCTTTGGTATTTTGGATAATCTATCCAACGTCTGTCAAATCTCAAGTTCGGGTGCAAATCTTCCAAGTGCATATCTGAAAATGTCATAACTTGATGAGGTATATCTTGTTTATAATAGCTATCAACATCCTGTTGTTCCGCATTCTCAGGAGGAGCATTGCGAGCTTGGGATGAAGATTCACCCCTTTCATTCTGCAAAACACATCAAACACAATTTTTGTGCATTCAAATATGCATTAGTGTCAGCAAAATCATCAATCAAAATAATTACAATGATATGTTCAATTTATATCAAACTTATGCTTATTTTCATATTTTTATCAAATCTACACTTTTTCAAATAAGCATATACGAAAATGTTCGCCAAGTTCATAAGCATTCAACTCAAATAACATGTCAAAATAATCATTATTAGCAATTAAACAAGTTTCAAATGGCATTATCTCTCCAAAATCAAGTTCATGAATTTTAGACTTGAAAAAGTCCACTTTAATTCTCAAAAATCATGTTTAGGCTCAAAGTTTGGATCATTTAACTACCTAAACATGTTACACTACTCAATTTAGCAACAATTCATGACAAAAATCGGCCATAACCTGTTTATATCAAAAAGCCCCAAATTTGCTCAAGAACACAAACCCTAGATTACTCAAAATTTGAAGTTTAAGGCTTCTAATCATGTTAAATAGCATCAATCTAGGTTATAAAAGTATAATACATAAGCAATTTAAGCATAATTACACTAAAAAGCATCAAAATCGAATTGGGTATAAAATTTCTCAAGAACACTAATTTTCGGATTAAATGGTGTTTAGGTGTAGAAATTTACCGTTTTTCTTGAGTAATTCCTTGATAGCATCCTTCTCAACATGATTTTGTAAAAGATTTGATGAAAAATGTTGAAAAAATGCGAATTTGGTGTGTGTTTTTCGTGTTTTTTCGCAGTGTATTTTCGCAGTTTTGTGGTGTGGAGTGTGCAACTGATCAGTTCTGGCGTTTTACTTTTTTTCTGTATTTTCTGAACTCCGCGAGTCGCGGTGATTTTCCCCATCAAACTCCGCGAGTCGCGGTGCTTTTTTTTTATATTATAAATCTTTAACTTATAAAACAAATATAAAATTAATTTTAAAATTTTGTTTCCCTTGTTATTTAGGACGAGGTCGTTTCGAAACGATGTCCTAGTCCGTCCCTCGACAAAATTTTAAAATTTGTCAATTTAAAGCGCGGTTTTAAAAGCAAAGATTTTTGGGTTTTTTTAATGTTTTTGGCATACTTTAATTCAATAAGATTAAAAATAATGATAATAAAAGTTCTCGTCCCTCCTTCGGGTAAAGCAATTTCGGTTCAAAGACCTAGTCTTCAACTTACGACGAATTTTAAAAATCATATTTTTAACTTAGCGACATAAAGTAAATTTTTGTTTTTAAATTCACACCAAACTTAAATTTAAAATGCATAAAATTAAAAATTCACACCAAACTTAATTTTAAAATGCATAAAATTAAAAATTTATATTTTTTAAAAATTAAAAATTCACACCAAACTTATATTATATTTTTGTTTTTATACATACAAACTTAAAATATCAATTTTTCAAATATTTATAATTTTAAATATATTAATTTAAAAAGTTTACAATATTAATTTAAGATTTATATATTAATTTTAAAAACATGGTAAAAATAAAATTAAAAATCTTTTTGGTCTTTTATCCCACTTTAATCAATCAAATATTATCAAAAATATGCGCCCCTCTTTTAGGTAAAGTAATTTCGGTTCCATGACCTAATTTAACTCATGACGAATTTTTGAAATATTTTGAGTTGATTGATTAAAGATATTTATACCTTAAAAATAAACGTTAAATTTCGCAGTGATGTAATAAATTTTTGTATGATATCAACAATTTCGGTCACCAAACCTAATTTTATTCAATACCAATTTAATACTTTATAGCGAACAAATTAGCGTTTATTATCAAAAGGTTAAAAATAAAAATAAAAACTATACAGACTTACCTGTGAGATAGTATTCTTAGTGATACGATCTATCCCACTCATAAGATAGTCGGTTTAATTGGTTTTCCATGGCTACATAGGCGTAACCTCGAGCATTCAGTGTTTTTTCTTCTAAACATATGAACGCTCCATCTCTGCACAAAGTAACAAATTCGGTGTTTGAATAGGTTTGATTATTTGAACATTTACCTCCATGTGACCATTTTCCGCATTTGTGACATCTTTCTAGGTGTCGTGCTCTTCTTTTCGCTGCGGATTTTGATTTTCCTTTACCAAATTGTAACTTATTATCTTCGCATCTGGATTCTTTTCTTACTCCATCCAATCTTTCTCTGATTACTGATACTAGTTCACTCGGAAGTGTGTCATTATTACGTTTAGTGATCAAAGCGTGCAGCATTAGACCATGGTTTAGTTCACAGGAAGTCTTCAATTCGTAAAAACTTAAAAAAATAAAAATTCAGAATGGGGGGAGAAGACTAGTTCTTTAGGGTCTGCTAGGGAAGGACCATTCGGGTTCCATTTTCGAGAACTACACGAAAACAGAAAATCTAACTCTAACAGAAATACATAAACCTTTAAAGACTTGATTCTCCCCACACTTAGTTAGTTGTGGTATCGAAATTGTGATTAACTTCGTTGTCGACTTCCATTGGACTATCTATGTAGTGTTTAACTCTGTGACCATTAACCTTAAATTCAATTCCATTTGAATTTATTAATTCTATCATTCCGTATGGGAAAACTCTTTTGACTATGAATGGTCCAGACCATCTTGATTTCAATTTTCCAGGAAATAGCTTGAATCGTGAATTGAAAAGAAGAACTCTGTCTCCTTCTTTAAATTCTTTTGAACTTCTGATTCTTTTATCATGCCATTTCTTTGTTCTTTCCTTATAGATTAACGAATTTTCGTATGCTTCTTGTCTTAATTCTTCTAATTCGTTTAGTTGACTTAACCGTAGACGTCCAGCTTCATGTAAATCAAGATTACATGTCTTCAAAGCCCAAAATGCTTTGTGTTCAACTTCTACTGGAAGATGACATGCTTTTCCGTAAACGAGTTTAAAAGGTGTGGTTCCAATTGGAGTTTTGTAGGATGTTCTAAAATCCCAGAGTGCATCCTCCAATTTAATGGACCATTCCTTCGGATTTGATCCTACATTTTTTCTAGAATACGTTTTAAAGCTCGGTTGGTATTTTCAACTTGTCCACTTGTTTGTGGATGATATGCAGTGGAGATTTTATGAGTCACTCCATATCTTTTAAGAACTTTCTCAAGTTGATTATTACAGAAATGAGTTCCCCGATCACTTATTAAAGCTTTCGGTGTTCCAAACCTTGCAAAAAGACGTTCTAAAAAGTTGACTACAACTCGTGCATCGTTAGTTGGGAGAGCTTGTGCTTCCGCCCATTTAGATACATAATCAATGGCTACAAGAATATAGAGATTATTATGAGATTTTGGAAATGGACCAATAAAGTCAATACCCCAAATGTCAAATACTTCACATACTTGAATGACATTTTGTGGCATTTCATCACGTTGACTTATTTTTCCGGCCCTTTGACAAGCATCACAGGATTTGCAAAGAAGGTGTGCGTCTTTGTAAATTGTAGGTCAATAGAATCCAGCATCATAAACTTTTCTTGCTGTTAGTTGAGGCCCATAATGCCCTCCTGTTGGTCCTGTGTGACAATGGTTTAAGATTTTATTAGCTTCATCTCCGAATACACATCGGCGTATTATTCCATCTGGAAAACTTTTAAACAGATGTGGATCTTCCCAGAAATAGTGTTTTATATCACTAAAGAATTTCTTTCGTTTTTGGTACGACAATCCTTTTTCAAGGAATCCACATACTAAGTAGTTTGCATAGTCTGCAAACCATGGAATTTCATTATAATCTATCTTCAATAGATATTCATCAGGAAAGTTGTCTTGTATGGCCGATTCATTTAGAACTTCTAATTCGGGATTTTCAAGACGAGAAAGATGATCGGCGGCGAGATTTTCTGCTCCTCTTTTATCTCAGATTTCAATATCGAACTTTTGTAAGAGTAAGATCCAATGGATTAATCTTGGTTTGGCATCTTGTTTCGAAAATAGGTATCTAAGAGCAGAATGGTCGGTATAGACCATTGTTTTTGCTAGAACGAGATATGAACGAAATTTGTCAAAAGCAAAGACAATAGCAAGGTGTTATTTTTCAGTAGTTGTGTAATTCGTTTGTGCTCCTTGTAACGTCTTACTAGCATAATATATAGGTTGAAATCGTTTTTCAATCCTTTGTCCTAAAACGGCTCCCATTGCAAAATCACTTGCATCGCACATTAGTTCAAACGGTAGATTCCAATTCGGTGTTATCATGAGCGGCGCATTAGTGAGTTTCTCTTTAAAAATATTAAAAGATTTGATGCATTCATCTGAAAAGATGAATGGAGCATCCTTTTCTAGGAGTTTATTCATAGGAGTGGCAATTTTAGAAAAATCTTTAATGAAACGTCGATAAAAACCGGCATGCCCTAGAAAACTCCTAACTCCTCTAACATTGGTGGGATGTGGAAGTTTGGCAATTATATCTACTTTAGCTCTATCCACATCAATTCCTTCCTTTGAAATTTTATGACCAAGAACGATGCCTTCTTTAACCATGAAATGGCATTTCTCCCAATTAAGAACTAGATTTGATTGTTCGCATCTAATAAGCATTCGTTCAAGATTAACTAAACATGATTCAAATGTATCATCGAAGACTGAAAAGTCATCCATGAAAACTTCCATGCATTCTTCTATCATGTCGTGAAAAATCGCCATCATGCACCTTTGAAAGGTTGCAGGGGTGTTGCAAAGTCCAAATGGCATGCGTTTGTAAGCAAAATTACCATAAGGGCACGTGAACGTGGTTTTCTCTTGGTCTTCGGGTGCTATTGGAATTTGAAAATATCCGAAAAAACCATCAAGAAAACAATAGTAAATATTTCTGGCTAATCTTTCCAACATTTGATCAATGAAAGGTAAGGGAAAGTGATCTTTTCTGGTGGCGTCATTTAATTTCCTATAATCAATACATACACGCCATCCTGTTACAGTCCTAGTAGGAATAAGCTCATTTTTCTCCTTTGTAATGACAGTCATGCCACCCTTCTTAGGCACGCATTGAACTGGGCTTACCCATGGACTATCAGAAATCGGATAAATTAAACCTGCATCTAGCAGTTTAATAATTTCTTTTTTAACAACATCTTGTATATTAGGATTTAGTCTTCATTGGCATTGCACATACATTTTATGACCTTCTTCCATAAGGATTTTGTGTGTGCAATACGAAGGACCTATTCCTTTAATATCATGAATCTTCCATGCAATGGCTGGTTTATGAGCTTTCAACACAGAAATGAGTTGAGATTTCTCATTTTCAGTAAGAGAAGACGATATTATTACAAGTAATTCAGATTCACCATGTAAATAAGCGTATTCCAAATGGTTTGGAAGTGGCTTTAACTCTAATGTCGGAGGTTCTTCTATCGATGATTTATATCGATATCTGTCTTCTTCTTTTAGCATTTGAATTTCTTCTGTTGTTGGTTCATATCCATTAGCTATTAGTGTAGCTAACATTTCAGCTTCATCAATTGGTTCAGTACTTTCTCCTAAAGAACATTCTCCTGTTCCTTGTAATTCTGGAAATTCTTCTAACAATTCTGCATGTGAATCTATAGTTTGAATATAATAACATGTATCATCTGCAGATTGCGGTTGTTGCATTGCTCTATCAACTGAAAAGGTAACACTCTCTTCCTCTATACTTAGGGTCAATTTTTTACCAAACACGTCTATCATTGCTTTAGCCGTGTTTAAGAATGGTCTTCCTAATATGAGAGGAACTTGAGAATCTTCTTCCATGTCCAGAACAACAAAATCTACTAGAAATACTAAAGTACCAACTTTAACTAGCATGTTCTCCATTATCCCTCTAGGATATTTTATTGAGGCTAGTTGTATACTTATTCTTGTTGGTTTCAATTCTCTAAGGTCTAGTTTAGCGTATAGTGAATACGGCATTAAATTTATACTAGCATCTAAATCTTCCAATGCGTCTATTGAAATAAGACTACCCAGAAAACATGGAATTGTGAAACTTCCTGGATCAGATAGTTTTTCTGGTATCTTATTCAACAGCACTGCTGAACAATTAGCGTTCATAGTAACAGCCGAGAGTTCTTCCATTTTCTTCCTATTTGAGATTAGATCTTTCAGAAATTTAGCATATCTAGGCATTCCTGAAATTACATCAATGAAAGGAAGATTTACATTTATCTGTTTAAACATATCCAAGAATTTGGATTGCTCGGCTTCAAGTTTCTCTTTTTTCATTTTACTCGGGTAAGGAAGTGGTGGTTGGTGTGGTTTAACATAAGGTTTAGCCTTAACTGTGTTATCTTCATTAACCTTTTCAACTACCGGTTCTTTTTCCTTATCTTGATCAGGTTGTGGTTCTTGTGGAGTAGGAATAGCTTCATCAGAAGTTACAGGTATTTCAGGTGGTTTAAGTGTTGTACCAATTCTTGTGGTAATTGCTTTAGCTGTTTCATTTCGGGGGTTTGCATTTGTATCACTAGGTAAACTTCCCGGTTTTCTTTCACCTATTAACCTTGCTAGGTTACTTACTTCTTGTTCCAAATTTTGAATAGAAGCTTGTTGATTTCTAAATGCTTGAGCATTTTGTTCATTAGTTTGTTTCTGAGATGTAAAAAACTGCGTTTGAGTTTCAACTAGCTTCGTCATCATATCTTCTAAATTCGGCTTTTTATCATCGATTTGTTGTGGTTTGTTTTGAAAATTAGGTCTTTGCTGATTGTAAGTATTGTTGGATACTTGTTGATTACTAGGACCTTGTTGGTTATTGTATGGAATATTTCGATTATAATTCTGGTTTTGATTGTAGATCGGTCTTGGCGGTTGATAATTATTCTGATAATTATTTCCAGGCCTTTGGTTTATGTATGAAATATTCTCTCTTTGTTCCATTGTTACTTCAATACTAAGACAATCTTTTGTCAAATGTGGTCCTCCACACTGCTCACAACTAATTCGTATTGAGTGAATATCTTTAGTCATCTTTTCCATTCGTCGCTCGACAGCATCTATCTTTGCGGAAATGGAATCTAAGTCATGGCTAGAATCGGCTCTAGCTGCTTTAGATGATCTATAGATATCTTTTTCTTGGTGCCACTCATGTGAGTGGGAAGCAGTGTTATCAATAATTTTATAAGCATCAGTTTCGGTTTTCTTCATAACAGAACCACCAGCTGCAATATCTATGTCTTTCCTTATAGTGATGTCGCATCCTTGGTAGAATATTTGTACTATTTCACAGGTGTCTAAACCATGTTGCGGACATCCTCTTAATAACTTTCCAAATCTTGTCCATGCCTCATATAGAGTTTCATTCGGTTTCTGTGTGAACATAACAATTTCTCCTTGAAGTCTTACGGCTTTAGATGCCGGAAAGAATTGTTTAAGAAATTTTTCAACTAAAACATCCCATGTATCAATCGCCCCTTCAGGTAACGATTCCAACCAATCTTTGGCTTCTCCCTTTAAAGTCCAGGGAAATAACATGAGATATATCTGTTCATCCTCAACTTCTCTTATTTTAAATAGTGTGCAGATCCTATTAAAAGTACGAAGATGTTCATTTGGATCTTCCTTTGGCGCACCACTAAATTGGCATTGATTAGTCACCATGTGTAGAATTTGTCCTTTGATTTCATAATCTGGTGCATTAATGTCTGGATGAGTAATTCCTTGACCTTGGCCAGTGCGTTTAGCTCTCATTCGGTCTTCCATACTTAAAGGTTCCAGATTCTCCATAATTGAATTTGTTGAATCGGAATCACTAGAGGATTCTGATTTAATGGTTCGTTCCTCAACAATCTCTGTTTGAATAATTGGTGGTTCCGGAGGAAAGATTAATGGTTCAGGATCTATAAATCGTCCCTGAATATTCTCCGGATTCTCAATTGTGAGGTCGGGTACAAAAAATGGATTATCGAAAATTTGAATTGGAGTACTTGGTCGACTGGATGACGATTCTAAAGAAAAATCAACGGCGGTAATATTTGCTAGATGTCTTGATCTAGTTACCGGTGGTGAACGTACAAAAGGTGGTGAACGTCTTGCTCGGTGCATTCACTGAATATCCTATTAGTTTTTAAAAGGAAAGAAAAATTATATAAGTTATCCAATTAATAGACTTTTTTGATTTTGCCCACGTTTCGAATAGCTAAAAGATGCAGCAGAGGGGCAGGATTCGTTTGGTCTCAATATAATTGAGTACTGTTTGGCTCCAATAACCCGGTCCACGTACAAATCCAACTATTACTACGAACCAGAAAATTTTGATGTCTATCAATTTAACCACTTAAAATAAATTTTCGTAATTTTAAGAAATTTAGATAGAAGTAGAATAAAAATCTATGTCCTAAAAACTAGAATGGCGATAAATAAGAAATAAAAAGAGCGCGTCGAAAAAGGTCGAAAAAGAAAAGCATTAAAAAATAAAATGCGTCGAAAAATAAGAAAGAAAAAGAAAATGACTTTAAAACTTTAAAACACTCTACTAACCCAACCTTATTACTATCACTAACTTAAAATTATAATCGCAAATTGAGATTACTAATTGGAGTGATAATTGATACATAGGTAAAAGGTGTCGAAAAATAAAAATAAGAAAGTAGCGCGTTGAAACTTAAAAAGGAACTAAAAACTAAAAACTAAAAATTGCGTCTAAAAATATTAAAGCTTACAAGTAAAACTATATCCCAAATGGAAATAACTTAAAAAGGTACTAAAACTTAAAAAAAACGTCGAAAAATTCTAAAGCACTTAAATCTTAGTCTAAAGAAAAAGCACTTAAGGTATTTTACGGCAAAGCCTAAAAATCTAGAAGTAAAAATAACTATGGCAAAAACTATATTTAAAACTAAATACGAGAGAAAAGTACAAAAGTTACGCTAAAATGAATAAAAAGGAACAAATTATAAAAATATACTAAAAGTTGCAAAAATTACAATTTTTATAAAAATATTATTTTTATATTATTTATTTTATAAAACTATTAATTTTATAATTTAATTAAACTAAATATACAATTAAATAAATAAACTAAACTTAATTAATTAAAAATTAAAACCTAATTAGGGTTTTTAATTATTAATAACAATAATAATTACGTAATGATGCTGTTAGGGCTTCTGTCGGTGTCAGAGTGGCTCCGCGAGTCGCGGTTCCACCTGGCAAAAATCTCCGCGAGTCGCGGTGAAGGAAAATCCAGATTAGGTGCAGTATTAAATTCGATGTTTTACTTTTTTTTTTAATTTATGTTTTATATTTTCTGTTTTAATAAAAATATTTATGTAATAAAAACTTATATTAAAAAACTAAAATAAAAATAGAAATACTTTATAATTTTATAAATAAAAAATCTTAAAAATAGATTTATATATATATATATATATATATATATATATATATATATATATATATATATATATATATATATATATATATATATATATATTCGGTTTTTGATTTTATGTTTTAATAAAAACAAAATATTTAAATAAAACTTATATTTTTTTTTTAAAAAAATAAAGAAACATTATAAAACTTAATTATTTAACAAACTCTTAAAAATATTAAAATTTTTGTTTTCTTTTCTATGTTTTCGAATATTTAAAACGTATTTTTATAAAAGTAAACTAAAAATAAATTTTTTTTTATTTAGTGTTGCGCTTCCGGCTTTTAAGCAAGAAATTGGGTTCTCGGCAGCGGCGCCAAAAATACTTGATGTTATGCGAGGTGTATATAAAATAGCTTATATTTTTATAGGAAAAACTATTAAATACTATACAATTTTACACAAGATATTTATTTATTTATAGAATGGATATAGTTAAACCTTGCTACAACACTTATAGGCAGTGTACCTAATCGTACAGTAGTGTAGTTTTTAGTAAGTCCGGTTCGTCCACAGGGAATCTTTTAATCAAAGCTTAATGCTATATTAGTTTTATTTTATAAAAATATAAATATATATATAAGTAATATTATTATTATAAAGGGGGTTTTTACCGTTTAATGACCGGTTTGTCGATTTTAAAAACTTAAGTCGCAGTTAAAACCAAATGTAAAATATTAAAAATAAATACAAGACTTAATTTAAAGCGTAAAATAAATAACGATAATGAAATTACAATAAATAAAAGTGCGATAAAATAAAATTGCGATAATTAAAAAGTACGATAATTAAAAGTGCAATTAAATACAATAACAATAAATAAAAGTACGATAATTAGAAATGCAATTAAATATAAAATAAAGGAAATTAAATATGAAATAAAAGAATTATGCTTATTTAAACTTCCGTAATCATGATGTTTGACGTGTTGATTTTAGTTTTATGCCCATGGGTTAATTGTCCTTTGTCCTGGATTATTTAATATGTCCGTCTGGTTTTTGTCCATAACAGTCCATCAGTCATAAATATAAAGTGCGAGTGTCCTCGTCAAATTATCCTTATACCCGAAGTTAAATATTCCAACTAATTGGGGACTTAAACTGTTGCAAGATTTTAATACTTTGTTTAATAATTACACCAGGTTATCGACTGCGTGTAACCCAAGGTTTTAATACTTTGTTATCAATTATGCCAAGTGTCCTTGTACATAATTTCACCCCTGTTTTAATAATTCTAGTGACTATTAATCCATTCCCGTGTCCGGTTAAATGAATGATTATTCGTACATATAAATACCCCGCCCATCGTGTCCGATCGAGTGTATATGGTTATTTATAGGGACGTCCAATTGTAAATCTTTATATTAAAATTAACAAACTATCATTTAGTTAAACAAATATAAAGCCCATTAATAGCCCATAGTCTAATTTCCACAAGTGTCGTTCTTTTGTCCAAACCCCAATTATGGTACAAAGCCCAATTACCCAATTTTAGTAATTAGCCCAACATCATGATTACTTCGTTTTAAATAAGCATAATAATAACTTAGCTACGAGACATTAAATTAAAAAGGTTGAACATAACTTACAATGATTAAAAATAGCGTAGCGTTACACGGACAGAATTTCGACTTACACCCTTACAACATTCGCTAACATACCCTTATTATTAGGATTAAAATTAAAATTAAAATTAAAATTAAAATTAAAATTAAAATATAAATATAAATATTTACGTATAGATATAGAGAGGATGGATATATTATATATAAAACGATCAAACTGTGTTGCCTTTTATAGGGATTTTCGTCCAGGGTGTCTCCGCAACTCGCGGCATTTTTTGCCTTCAAACTCCGCGAGTCGCGGAGTTTGTTTTTACAGCACACCAAGCCTTGGCTCCTAGCTTGTCGACGGATTATATAAATAAATATAATATATAAATAATTTTAGTAATTATTTAAATATTATATTATATTTATGTGCATAGTTGACTTGTAATTTTTAGTCCGTTGCGTCGAGCGTTGAGAGTTGACTCTGGTCCCGATTCCGGATTTTTGAATGTCCTTGCGTACAATTTAATATCTTGTACTTTGCGTTTTGAATCTTGTACTCTTGTAATTTTGAGACGTTTCTTATCAATAATTGGAATCTCTTTGATTGTATTTTGTACTTTTGAGCTTTTTGGTTGTTTGCGTCTTCAATTCGTCGAATCTGTCTTTTGTCTTCACCTTTTATTATATAAACGAATATCACTTGTAAATAGGACAATTGCAATTAAAAGCTTGTCTTTTTGCAAGGTTTGGAACACCGAAAGCTTTAATAAGTGATCGGGGAACTCATTTCTGTAATAATCAACTTGAGAAAGTTCTTAAAAGATATGGAGTAACTCATAAAATCTCCACCGCTTATCATCCACAAACGAGTGGACAAGTTGAAAATACCAACCGAGCTTTAAAACGTATTCTAGAGAAAACCGTAGGATCAAATCCAAAGGAATGGTCCATTAAATTGGAGGATGCACTCTGGGCTTTTAGAACAGCCTACAAAACTCCAATTGGAACCACACCTTTTAGACTCGTTTATGGAAAAGCATGTCATCTTTCAGTAGAAATTGAACACAAAGCATTTTGGGCTTTGAAGACATGTAATCTTGATTTACATGAAGTTGGACGTCTACGGTTAAGTCAATTAAACGAATTAGAAGAATTAAGACAAGAAGCATACGAAAATTCGTTAATCTATAAAGAAAGAACAAAGAAATGGCATGATAAAAGAATCAGAAGTTCAAAAGAATTTAAAGAAGGAGATAGAGTTCTTCTTTTCAATTCACGATTCAAGCTATTTCCTGGAAAATTGAAATCAAGATGGTCTGGACCATTCATAGTCAAAAGAGCTTTCCCATACGGAACAGTAGAATTAATAAATTCAAATGGGATTGAATTTAAGGTTAATGGTCACAGAGTTAAACACTACATAGATAGTCCAATGGAAGTCAACAACGAAGTTAATCACAAATTCGATACCACAGCTAACTAAGTGTGGGGAGAATCAAGTCTTTTAACGATTTTATGTATTTCTGTTAGAGTTAGATTGTATGTTTTCGTGTAGTTCTCGAAAATGGAACCCGAATGGTCTTTCCCTAGCAGACCCTAAAGAACTAGTCTTCTCCCCCCATTCTGAATTTTTATTTTTTTTAGGTTTTTACGAAATGAAGACTTCCTGTGAACTAAACCATGGTCTAATGCTACACGCTTTGATCACTAAACGTAATCAAAAATACTTGATGTTATGCGAGGTATATATAAAATAGCTTTATTTTTACAACGAAATAATATTAAATACGATACAATTTTTACACAAGATATTTATTTATTTATAGAATGGATATACTTAAACCTTGCTACAACAATTATAGGCAGTGTACCTAATCGTACAGTAGTGTAGTTTTTAGTAAGTCCAGTTCGTCCACAGGGAATCTTTTAATCAAAGCTTAATGCTATATTAGTTTTATTTTATAAAAATACAAATATATATATATATATATATATATATATATATATATATATATATATATATATATATATATATATATATATATATATATATATATATATATATATAAGTAATATTATTATTATAAAGGGGGTTTTTACCGTTTAACGACCGGTTTGTCGATTTTAAAAACTTAAGTCGCAGTTAAAACCAAATGTAAAATATTAAAAATAAATACAAGACTTAATTTAAAGCGTAAAATAAATAACGATAATGAAATTGCAATAAATAAAAGTGCGATAAAATAAAATTGCGATAATTAAAAAGTACGATAATTAAAAGTGCAATTAAATACAATAACAATAAATAAAAGTACGATAATTAGAAATGCAATTAAATATAAAATAAAGGAAATTAAATATGAAATAAAAGAATTATACTTATTTAAACTTCCGTAATCATGATGTTTGACGTGTTGATTTTAGTTTTATGCCCATGGGTTAATTGTCCTTTGTCCTGGATTATTTAATATGTCCGTCTGGTTTTTGTCCATAACAGTCCATCAGTCATAAATATAAAGTGCGAGTGTCCTCGTCAAATTATCCTTATACACGAAGTTAAATATTCCAACTAATTGGGGACTTAAACTGTAGCAAGATTTTAATACTTTGTTTAATAATTACACCATGTTATCTACTGCGTGTAACCCAAGGTTTTAATACTTTGTTATCAATTATGCCAAGTGTCCTTGTACATAATTTCAACACTGTTTTAATAATTCTAGTGACTATTAATCCATTCCCGTGTCCGGTTAAATGAATGATTATTCGTACTTATAAATACCCCGCCCATCATGTCCGATCGAGTGTATATGGTTATTTATAGGGACGTCCAATTGTAAATCTTTATATTAAAATTAACAAACTATCATTTAGTTAAACAAATATAAAGCCCATTAATAGCCCATAGTCTAATTTCCACAAGTGTCGTTCTTTTGTCCAAACCCCAATTATGGTACAAAGCCCAATTACCCAATTTTAGTAATTAGCCCAACATCATGATTACTTCATTTTAAATAAGCATAATAATAACTTAGCTACGAGACATTAAATTAAAAAGGTTGAACATAACTTACAATGATTAAAAATAGTGTAGCGTTACACGGACAGAATTTCGACTTACACCCTTACAACATTCGTTAACATACCCTTATTATTAGGATTAAAATTAAAATTAAAATTAAAATATAAATATAAATATTTACGTATATATATATAGAGAGGATGGATATATTATATATAAAACGATCAAACTGCGTTGCCTTTTATAGGGATTTTCGTCCAGGGTGTCTCCGCAACTCGCGGCATTTTTTGCCTTCAAACTCCGTGAGTCGCGGAGTTTGTTTTTACAGCTCACCAAGCCTTGGCTCCTAGCTTGTTGACGAATTATATAAATAAATATAATATATAAATAATTTTAGTAATTATTTGAAAATTATATTATATTTATGTGCATAGTTGACTTGTAATTTTTAGTCCGTTGCGTCGAGCGTTGAGAGTTGACTCTGGTCCCGGTTCCGGATTTTTGAACGTCCTTGCGTATAATTTAATATCTTGTACTTTGCGTTTTGAATCTTGTACTCTTGTAATTTTGAGACGTTTCTTATCAATAATTGGAACCTCTTTGATTGTATTTTGTACTTTTGAGCTTTTTGGTCGTTTGCGTCTTCAATTCGTCGAATCTGTCTTTTTTCTTCACCTTTTATTATTTAAACGAATATCACTTGTAAATAGAACAATTGCAACTAAAAGCTTGTCTTTCTTGAGGAATAATGCTATGAAATATATGTTCGTTTTTAGCATTATCAAATATTCCCACACTTGAGCGTTGCTTGTCCTCAAGCAATATAGTCTTGAAATATTAGAATCACTTCTTTATTCTTCACACTTTGTACATCAGTGATTTTTTTACGGCGGTATAAACAATGGTAGTAACGATATGGTTTATAGTCCCACATGACTATAAAAATTTAGATCCATTAAGGAAATTGGATCTTTATGAAAACATTTGATCTTTTGAAAATTAAATCTAGCTTTTACCCTAGATAAGTTTTTCGGAATAACCCTTCACCGGTGTTTGTAAATTCTTTTTGTGGGTTTGGTGGGTTTCAGATTTGAAATTTTTAGCTCAAAACTTGCGGTTTTGTGTCACCCACTTGCTAACCTTGTATTGGGAAAGCAACATATCGAGTTTACTTGTTCCGTATATTACCTTTCGGTAAACTACCATCCGGTTATAAAGAAAAGCGTTGAACAAGCACTGTTTAAGGCAATGTCCCCTGACATGCTTTTAATTATGGTCTATAACGTGTCGGACGCAATTACTATCCTTTGTAGGAGCAATAGTAAAGCTCACCCTTATAATTTTTCGGTCTGGCACAAGGTCCTGTCTTTGACCATACTATGCAACCACCGTTCTTACGGTTGACACCCGATTTGGTTCAGGTGACCTAATGAATTCCAGGTGAATTCCTAGGATTTTACGTTCAAAGGTAATGAACACATTGAAAATAGGGTTTTCAGAAAACAAATCGATTTTAATTTGATCAAAATATTTTCTCGTTCAAGCTCGAGTTTAGATATCATCGAATTCCATGAGTTTGTAATTCTCAATCTTTAAGGTCAATCTCTAGGATTGAGTAATATCAGTCTTAAAAGCTGATTTTTAATCTTTAAGGAGATTATCCTTTCTAGGGATCTGATTCATTAGTCTTATCCAGCTAATTTGCACGGTGCCCCCCCATTGTACGAGATAAATCCTTCTCATGGTTAGGATAAATCTGACCACTTGGTGACCCTGTTTTATGTTGAGGTCCGTGGATTTCCTGCTGATTTTAGAGATGACTTTTCTAGATTTTTCGTCAACCTACAGCTGTTCTGGACGACAACTTCATGACCTAAATCAGGAAGCGCGTTTCTTTTTTGGAAGACTTTACTTCCTTTAAATGATGGAATTGATTCATCGTGTAGATCCATCTCTTCTTTTCTTTCATCGGGTAAAACAGTTAATTATCGTTCAAAACAAAAGTATTTTTAATTATTTGTTTTAGAAATATGTGACATATATTTTGAATAACTTGGTGAATTTTCCCACACTTGACTTTTATTTTCCTTTTTATTGTCCTCTATTCTATTTTAAATGAATTCTAACATTTTGGTTTGTTTCTCAATTTATGTCCTTTCCGAGGTAACAATAATTTCGGTATTAACACCTAGTTTTATCGTTCATAAATATGTATAAACATGATTTTGAGTTCATTTAATTGAAAAATTTTGAAAAATTTTACTAGAATTGGGTAGTCAGTATATAAGACTAGGGCTGTTCTTTATTATCAGAGAGCACTAGATTCTAATACAACTACTACTAGTATTTTTAATGGTAACCAAGTGTTTAAGATAAAAATTTTAAAATCCGAAAGAATTTAACCGCTTCCCACACTTAAGATCTTGCAATGCCCTCATTTGCAAGAAATCAGTAACAATTTAAATTATTGAGGGTGATTAGCGTAGAAATGATTAAATTTTACCAAAGTTTCCAAACATATTGTTGTTTGTGTTGAATGATAAATGGTGCATATCATTTGTTCATTCCGTCTTGTTGTTATTTCACATATATTTTGCATCTTGTCGTCAAAATTAGTTGCTTTTGCTGAACTTAATACCAGCCTTTGAAAATGCGTCGTTTTACCCTGTTGTGTACATAAGATAAACTGCAAACATATATACATATTTTTGAAGTTTGGTATATTACCCCACATTCAAAAATTATTAAAATCTAATAATAAAAGTTAGAAAAATATAAAAACTATTACAATATTAACATAAGTATTAAATGTATCAACATTACAAATAATAAAATAAATAAAACTAAGTAGACTAGGGATGATACTGATACCAGTAGGGGTTCCATGCATAACCGTATGTGTTATAGAATGCTTCGGCTGGGTTATACGTAGGATACGATGGTTGGATCTCTATAGACCAGGGAGGAAATACGGGCGATGGAGTAGGAATATAGTTTCTACCTACATGTTGGCAATGAGCTATGATTTGGTTTTGATGAACTTGCCAATCTTCAAATGCTCTATGTCTAGCATTTTCATACTCTTGTGAAGCTATAAACCTTTGCATTTCTGTCATTTCATTTCCCCCTCCCACATTACATGGCTATTGGTTTCTCTCAACCTGTGGATGTCTACCATTATATCGTACTGCGGCGTTATTTCGCCTCTTCAAAACTTTAGCACCATGGTATACATTTAAACCAATTGTATCGTGGGGTTCTGGTTCTTCGACTAATAATCCCCCCCGACTTATATCCACATTGAGATACTCAGCAATTAGTGTAATAAATATACCACCTCCTATTATACTGTGCGGTCTCATCCCCCTAACCATAGCTGATAAATAATAACCCACACAATAAGGTATACTTACAGCGCTTTGTGGGTCTCGAATACACATGTGGTAAAACAAATCCTGTTCATTTACCTTTTCTTTATTCTTACCTCGTTGTGTAATCGAATTAGCTAAAAACCTATTGATTACTCTTAACTCTGCTCTATCTATATCCAAATAAGAGTAATTTCCCCCTTTAAACCGGTGATGGCTGGTCATTTGACTCCATACACCATGCGTATCAAAATTTTCATCAATTTTCCTACCGTTCAATATCAACCCTCTACAATCGGCAGATGCTAACTCCTCAGGCGTAAATATACGTAAGGCCTGAGCCATGTCTAGTAAAGACATGTGGCGCATCGAACCTCCTAACAAAAATCTAATAAAAGATCGATCGGTTAAACTAGCTACCCGATCATTTATTTCTATACTACACAATAATTCTTCACACCATACTTTATATACAGGTCTACGCATGTTGAATAAACGTACCCAATCGTTAAAAGTAGAATTACCATAACTCTGTGCAAGTAATTCCCTAATTGGCTTGGCTAATTCTACAGCTTCTAACGGTGCCCATTCTATTACCCTAGGTACTTCAACAGCTTTAGAATGAAGAGTATGCAAGCCCCTTTGGTATTTTGGATAATCTATCCAACGTCTGTTAAATCTCAAGTTCGGGTGCAAATCTTCCAAGTGCATATCTGAAAATGTCATAACTGGATGAGGTATATCTTGTTTATAATAGTTATTAACATCCTGTTGTTCTGCATTCTCAGGAGGAGCATTGCGAGCTTGGGATGAAGATTCACCCCTTTCAGTCTGCAAAACACAGCAAACACAATTTTTGTGCATCCAAATATGCATTAGTGTCAGCAAAATCATCAATCAAAATAATTACAATGACATGTCCAATTTATATCAAACTTATGCTCATTTTCATATTTTTATCAAATCTACACTTTTTCAAATAAGCATATACGAAAATGTTCGCCAAGTTCATAAGCATTCAACTCAAATAACATGTCAAAATAATCATTACTAGCAATTAAACAAGTTTCAAATGGCATTATCTCTCAAAAATCAAGTTCATGAATTTTAGACTTGAAAAAGTCCACTTTAATTCTCAAAAATCATATTTAGGTTCAAAGTTTGGATCATTTAACTACCTAAACATGTTACACTACTCAATTTAGCAATAATTCATGACAAAAATCGGCCATAACCTGTTTATATCAAAAAGCCCCAAATTTGCTCAAGAACACAAACCCTAGATTACTCAAAATTTGAAGTTTAAGGCTTCTAATCATGTTAAATAGCATCAATCTAGGTTATACAAGCATAATACATAAACAATTTAAGTATAATTACACTAAAAAGCATCAAAATCGAATTGGGTATAAAATTGCTCAAGAACACTAATTTTCGGATTAAATGGTGTTTAGTTGTAGAAATTTACCGTTTTTCTTGAGTAATTCCTTGATAGCATCCTTCTCAACATGATTTTAGTAAAAAATTTGATGAAAAACGGTGAAAAAATGCGAATTTGGTGTGTGTTTTTCGTGTTTTTTCGCAGTGTATTTTCGCAATTTTGTGGGTATGGAGTGTGCAACTGATCAGTTCTGGCGTTTTATTTTTTTATGTATTTTTCAAGCTCAGCGAGTCGCGGTTATTTTTCAATTCAAACTCCGCGAGTCGCGGCGATTTTTTTTTTTTTTTTTTTTTTAATAAGCCTTAACTTATAAAACAAAACTATTTTATAATGCTATGAAATATATGTTCTTGAGGAATAATGCTTGTCTTTCTTGTCCTGGGTTAAATTAAAATTACACTTCAATGATCAGCTCTTAGCAGCCCTTGTGAGTCATCAACGCATGTGGGAACCATCATTTGGCAACTAGCATGAATGATTACACTAAAAATCAAACTAATGGAGCCTATATGACAAGGCAAAGTTCATGTGAATTTGCAACTCCACAAACACATTCATTTTCTAATTTTTATGCATCAAACAACTCTCTCTCTCTCTCTCTCTCAAGTGTTTTTCCATTGTTCTAAGTGTTCTTCATCATTTTCTTCATAATCTAGTTCAATCTAGCTCAATCTAGTTAACTTAGAACAACATACAAAACAACTACTCAAGAACACATCAAGAACACTTTCAAGTTTACTAGCTTACTTCCAATCTTGCTAATTCATTTCAAGTGATCATCCAATCTCAAGAAATCTTTCTTATTTACAGTAAGATATCTTTCTAATTCAAGGTAATACTCATATTCAAACTTTGATTCAATTTCTATAACTATAACAATCTTATTTCGAGTGAAAATCTTATTTAACTTTTTTTCGTGTCATGATTCTACTTCAAGAACTTTCAAGCCATCCAAGATCCTTTGAAGCTAGATCAATTTTTGTCACTTTCATTAGGTTTACCTACTAAAATTGAGGTAGTAATGATGTTCATAACAGCATTCGATTCATATATATAAAACTATCTTATTCGAAGATTATAACATGTAATCACTAGAACATAGTTTAGTTAATTCTAAACTTGTTCACAAACAAAGTTAATCCTTCTAACTTGATTTTTTAAAATCAACTAAACACATGTTCTATATCTATATGATATGTTAACTTAATGATTTAAAACCTGGAAACACGATGAACACGTAAAATCGGACATACGCCGTCGTAGTAAAACCGGGGGGGCTGTTTTGGATTAGATAATTAAAAACTATGATAAACTTTTATTTAAGAGTTGTTCTTCTGGGAAAATGATTTTTTTTATGAACATGAAACTATATCCAAAAATCATGGTTAAACTCAAAGTGGAAGTATGTTTTTCAAAATGGTCATCAAGACGTCGTTCTTTCGGCTGAAATGACTACCTCTTACAATATTGACTTGTAACCTATATTTCTGACTATAAACTTATACTTTTTCTGTTTAGTTTCATAAATTTCAGTTCAATATGAAACTATAACAATTTGATTCACTCAAAACGGATTTAAAACGAAGAAGTTATGGGTAAAACAAAATTGGTTAAAAATGCTTAATTTGACTACGGGATGAATTTACAAAAATCTATTCTAACCATATCCTAACTAACTTATTTTGTATTATACATGTATTCTAACATATATTATGTAATCTTGGGATACCATAGACACGTATACAATGTTTTGACATACCATATCGACGCCATCTATATATATATATTATTTGGAACAACCATAGACACTCTATATGCAGTAATGCTCGAGTTAGCTATACAGGGTTGAGGTTGATTCCAAAATAATATATATACTTTGAGTTGTGATCTAGCCTGAGACTTGTATACACTGGGTCGTGGATTGATTCAAGATAATATATATTGACTTATTTCTATACATCTAACTGTGGACAACTAGTTGTAGATTTCTAACGTTGGACTGTTAACTTAACAAACTTAAATCATTAAAACGTAATAAAAATGTTGTGAATATATTTTGATCATACTTTGATATATATGTATATATTTGTTATAGGTTCGTGAATCGACCAGTGGCCAAGTCTTATTTTCGGCAAAGTAAAAATCTGTGAAAGTGAGCTATAGTCCCACTTTTAAAATCTATTATTTTTGGGATGAGAATACATGCAGTTTTATAAATGTTTTACAAAATAGACACAAGTGATTAAAATTACATTGTATGTTGAATTATCGAATCGAATATGCCCCTTTTTTAGCTTGGTAGCCTAAGAATTGGTGTTTATGATAATTGCCACCAATTGACGTGAATCCTAAAGATAGATCTATTTGGCCCAACAAGCCTCATTCGAGTTACGGATGCTTTAGTACTTTGATTTATCATGTCCGATGTGAGTCCCGGAATGATGGGGATATTCTATATGCATCCTGTTAAGGTCGGTTACCAGGTGTTCATCATATGAATGATTTTTATGCAGATTGCATGTTATTGAGAAATGGAAATGAAAAATCTTGTGGTCTATTATTACGATTTGATAAATATATAGGTCAAACCTATAACTCACCAACATTTTTGTTGACGTTTAAAGCATGTTTATTCTCAGGTGATTATTAAGAGCTTCCGCTGTTGCATGCTAATTTATGGACAAGATTTAGAGTCAGCATGCTTGTATAATATTGTTTAAAAACTGCATTTGAAGACATATATTTTTGTGTAATATTATTGTAAACTATTATGTAATGGTCATGTGAAAACGCTATATTTTATATTATCATTACTTGATAATCGTCGTAATATTTTAAAGGTTATGGTTTGTTTTGAAAATCGAATGCGGTCTTTGAAAAAAACGTCTCATATAGAGGTCAAAACCTCGCAACGAAATCAATTAATATGGAAAGTTTATAATTAATATGAACGGGACATTTCAGTAATTGAACAAATTTATATATTATTAGTCATTTAATTGTTATTTTAATAACTTGTACGTTTCATTAATAACTAAATTAACTATATTTATTTTTATATACATTAAATAGATAATTAATATTTATTACAAACATATTAATATAGTTATGTTTTATGTAAATAATATACTTTTATATAGAAAATCTTTTTTTGATATATTAATAATACAAACAATAATAATGATAAAAATAATAATATTAGTGTTAGAAATAATAAAAATTATAATAAAAATAATAATGATAAAAACAATGATAATTCTAATAATAATAATAATGATAGTAATAATAATAAAAATGATAATTTTTAAAAAAAATTTAGTTTCAATAACAATACTACTTACATTAAAAATGATAATAATAATAATAATAATAATAATAATAATAATAATAATAATAATAATAATAATAATAATAACAATAACAATAATAATAATAATAATAATAAAAATAATAATAATAATAATAATAATAATAATAATAATAATAATAATAATAATAATAATAATAATAATAATAATAATAATAATAATAATAATAATAATAATAATAATAATAATAATAATAATAATAATAATAATGAGTAATAAGTAAACTACCTCAAAGAAGTAGTCCTAAAAAAATGCCCAAGTCCGGGTTTGAACCGGCGACCTCCCGCTAAACCGATAACACCACAACCACTCCTCTATTTCGTATCTTCTAATAATAACCATACTTAAATTTGTTTAACTTGTAAAGTGTTTCTTCTTCTTCTTTTTCATAAAAAAAAATTGCTACAACTCAGGATCGAACCCGAGACCTCTCGTTCATCAACACAACACACCTAACCAATCCCTCTGCCTTGCTTTTCTGAATTAATCCTCAGTCTAATTAACACAACTCATCTGGCTCAGCTTCTTTTGATCCAACAGTAGGTTCCCAAGCCCAATACCATTTTTGTTTTCATGAAGCCCAAGTTACAAACCATTTAAGGTGTAAGTGGTCCAATAACTTATGCAGTTACTTGATGCTAAAAAAAATAAAGCGTGGCCACCTAGATTCGAACTCAGTACCACCCGTTTATCAAACAAAACACACAACCACCGGACTGTCAATTACATTCTTATTTGATTAACACCTTAAATTGTTTTAAACCAAACTGTCTGATGCCTTCTTCAAAACCCATTTAACATCTTCATTGTTATATCATCAAGCACCATTCATCATCATAATTATAATCTTCATCTAATTATA
Organism: Rutidosis leptorrhynchoides; assembly: GCF_046630445.1. Taxonomy (NCBI): domain Eukaryota; kingdom Viridiplantae; phylum Streptophyta; class Magnoliopsida; order Asterales; family Asteraceae; genus Rutidosis; species Rutidosis leptorrhynchoides. The sequence goes on from NC_092338.1 coordinate 196,664,839, forward strand.
TTATAATCCTCATCATCCTTCTTATTATTATCACCATCATTTTCTTATCCTAACCATTCATCATCATGAATCTTCATGATCATAACCATAATCCTTTATCTATCTTAATATCTTAACATAAAACACGTTTCACAACCGTCATCATCATTAATTCGATTATCATTTTCTATATATATCTTGATAAAGTGCTTGAACTCTAGTTAACGGGGTCTTTATCACTATAGATAATAATATAGCGAATAACGTTGCAATACTTGCAAGTCCAATAACTAATCCAAGTTGCTTAGCCCAAAGATAATCACTAAACTTAATAGAAGCCCGATCCAACAGTTTAGCCCAAGTTATGTTATTCAACAATCTATATGGGTTTAAGTGAGACCCAAGTGAAAAACATTTGGCCCAAGATAAACAAAAATAAAAGGCCTACGGCTTGGTTTCAATGAAATGCGTCCAGGAAATAAATTTCTAATTGTTTACCTAACATTGACATGGTTTGGCACGTGAATTTGAAGGAACCATCCATGGTCCACCATAGTCGTTGTCTAACAAGTGGGACTAGAAAAGATATATTCAATCAGTGATGATTGAATCTGACCGACCCAAATTAAAGGAATAAAAGCTGCAGTATCTCCTATTCGAAAAATAATAAAGAATATATTGATGTTTTGTTCTTGTCTGGTCGAAATAGTTAATAGAAATTAACAGGAGAGTAACTGTAATCGATGGAAACAATAGATAATAGCAGCAGTAACAGTATATGGTGATAGTTTGTGAGGATATTCGAACGGAACAGTGAGCAGAAGCAAAAATATTTAGGTGGGTCTAGGTGATTTACTATAGCAACAAAGGTGAAGTTTGTTGGGACGGTTTAGAAATAAACAGGAGTATGTAGTAGTTATTGTTGATGATTCGGTTGTGCTATAAAAATAGAAGTGTGTATGATAGAAATGTGAGGGTGGTTGTTTAGTGAGGAAGGTGATGGTTGTAACCCGTTAAATGGTGGTGATCGTGAGGATTTGTTTAAGAAGCATGTGAGGGTTTCATTACGATGGTGATGGTTTAATGGATGTGTAGGGATGTATGTATATGCATATAGTCAGAGAGATATAGAGAAAGAGATGGTCATGTTTGTAATTGAAACTAAAGTAATAAACTCGAGATGGCGTTTGAGATGAAATGGGTTCTTGAATAAATCATGCAGGTAGTAAAAGTAGTAGTAATAAGGTGGGTGTTCAATGTATATGGTTATGATATGTATATGAAAGAAGAGAGTGAAAGAGAAGAGTTTATACATCAGTTTAATTGAAAAAGCCAACAACAAATATAGTAACACAATCACTCTAATTATCAATCTTAAACAGTAAAGTTCAATCAATAAACGGATTCAATGAATTGTGAATATAAATATATAATATAATAATATTAATAATAATAAACGTGCATCGTAATTAAATATCTTACCGACAGTTTATCACGGATGGCTATATCGGGCTCTGTTGTAAATCAGTGGCGGATAAGAGTCTTCAGAAAAATCCCATATTTTTAAATTAACTATATTTATTTATTTTGGTCATTCTAGTATAATATTCGATCATAAATTATTAAAAAAATTAACTCACTGTCCATGCCCGATCCTGGGTAAAATATAAAAAGTGTTGAAATTTAACAACTAAATCTTAAATACATTTTTAGTAAGCCTAAAATTTATAGAACTCATTTTCGGATCACCGTTTATTTTAAAATCACATAAGTTCGTTTTTAACTTGATTAATAACTATCAAGATGACAAACGAGTGCTACGAGCGTTTATTAAATAAATTCTAAATCATATATATATATATATATGTATATATATATATATATATATATATATATATATTCAATATACTTTTCATATATTTATAGATTTATAGTAATATTATATATTGTTTTATTTACACAAATGAATTAAATCACATAAGTTTCTCTTTCATATTTATATATTTATATTTAAATATATATGTATTTATTATCAGATAGTGGTTCGTGAATTGTTGGGAATAGTCGAAGGTCAAATGAATATATGAAACACAGTTCAAAGTTTTTGAGATTTCAACATTACAGTCTTTGCTTATCGTGTCGGAAACATTAAATCATTTGAAGATTAAGCTTAAATTTGGTCGAAAATTTTCGAGTCGTCACAGAAATCGCGCGATTCTTGAGAGCAAAGTTATTAATTTTCAATGGATTTCCATCTAAATACTTTATATTTACAGAAAACAAATCATCATATTAGTAGCATAGCAAACAAATTCGTGATTAAACCCTAGCATGCAATCCGATCATTATAACGACTAATAACGCATAAAATTGCAATCAATTGAGCAATAGAACATCTAGACTATTTAATTGATAATAAAAATCAACTTTAAATAATTAGGGTTTGCAAATATACCTCAAATTAGCAATCAATTGATATTACTAGATAGAGAACGACGCGTAGAATCACTTTGATGTTGAAGGTTTAGGCTAATTTCAACTTTTTGATGGTGTTTTGATGGTGGTGTTGGGAGACGGTTCAAGAGGGAGGGAGAAGAGCAAGATGTCGACCAAAATAGGGTTGTGAATGAGAGTCTGTGTTTTATTTGCTAGTTATATAATTAATTAGGGCCTAATCTCAACCAATTAAACAATCTAGTAAGCAAACAAAGTCCACTAAGGGGTGTTTAGGTGGGTCCGGCCGAATATGGTCTATGGGGGAGTCCATGGGCTCGTTTTTACTACTAGCGTGGGCTCGGGTGTAACGACCCTGGATTTTCCAACGTCATTTATTAATAATTATTATTATTAATACGTGTGATAAAACGAATGTATGTTATTACATTTACATGTTGCCATGATTGCCCGAACTTGACTTTAGTTGCCCGAAACGTCTTTGTGACACACGAAACTTACACGAATAATATTTTCAAGTATTATTTACATTCATGATTAGTTTTATTAATCATTTTAATTAACTAAGGTTTTTAGTTAATTACTTGGGCTTTAATTGGATTACTTGTTAATTACTTACAACTTGGGCTTTATTTTTGTACATGGACTTGATTAGCCCACCCTACTTCTTTCATGGACTTAGTTAAGCCCATTACTTCATGTAAATATCATCATTTGAACTCAACTAGTTAGTTTATACTTGAAGAATCTTGTTAGCTCATAATCCCCATGAAACCCCATCTATTAACCACCCTTTTGAACTTTAACATGCTAGTAACCATAAAACATTTCCCTCCCCCTTATTTTCTGCAGAAAAACCGTGGCCTTTAGGCCTTTTGATTGGAGTTTTGGTTTTCAAATTTCATTACTTACTTCATTCACATTTACTCTTTCATTTTACACACACATTACTTGCATACTTTTCTCTCTTTTCTCTCTCATTTTTCTCTAAAGATTGTAAGTATTATGAATAATTCTTTCATCTTTCTTGACTTCAAAACCGAAACCAAGAACACCTCATCATCATCATCTTTGGTTGTTGTTTGATTACTTGTTACTTACTTGTTGTTGTTACTTTGTTATATGTAATTGTTAGTTGTTCTTTACTAGTTACAAGATCAAACTTACTAGTTTGATTCTTCATTTATCTTGTATTTACAAGAACAAACAAGAACTAACTTACTAGTTATGTTCTACATATACTTTCTTAAAAGATTACAAGTTCATGTGTTGATTAAAATCATACTTGTAGTTCTTGAAGTAAACTTAAGGTTTACTTTTCTTAAAGATCAAACTTTGGTTGAATCTTTAAAAGTATGAACAACCATGAACCTTTTACTTGTTTATTTAATTTATCACTTTATTCTTGCACTTTAAATTCATGTTTGTTGATTATTATTGGTCAAGTGTTACTAGTTAACCTTGATCTCATTAATCTTGAACTTAAAGTTAACTTTAAAAGTTCAAGAACATGTAAATGAAACTTTTTAATTATAACTTTGTACACTTATGTTAGATCTAGACTTTTGAGTCTTGGATCTTCAAGATCAAACTAAGAACTATGTTCTACAACTTAAGATCTTGATTTCATAAGTTCACTTTCAAGTTTGTAACTTATTATTAGTTTTAAAGTTCATGTATGTGTTAGATCTAAGACTTTGATGTAACTTTGGTTCATCAAACTTCATACAACTCTTAAGTGAGTTGTGCTTCATGTCTTAGACTAACACTTGGGTTATGATGGTCAAACCATGGTAAATATGATGTATACACATCAATGAGTTGTACACTTGAAGCTATAGGCATCAAGGATGAGAACCATGATGAACATCAAGCACCAAACTCACCGGAACCCATTATTTTTCTGCTTTCTGTCTTCTACCTACTGTTTTCTGGTTTTTGTAACAGACCAGTAGACCTGGGCTGTTTTTATCAAGATTTTCAAATAGCTCTGTTCGAGTAGATAACTTTTCATATAGGACTCGTCTTAATCCGAGTTACGGTTTAGGATTTATGGCCCTCCGATCGTCACTATGTCCTTTTAACGTTGTGCAGAAATTTCTAACCTACTCGCATTTAGACCGTCGCCACGGTCAAATGAAGACGAGTTTGCTTCTGTAAATTTTATCACACTTAAAAAACTCATATATGGAGCCATGGCCACTGGTCTCGCCTTAATTCAGTAAGGGTAGAGGCCTTGGTGACTGATCGAAGTCAGCCTTTGTTTTAAACTACTTTCATAAACCAAACCTACTTTACACCTTATGTTTGATGATGATTGATGATGACCCTTAAGACCTTATTTACATACTTATAAACCTTTTGAGACGAATTACTGACTTAGTACTATTTGACTTAGGTTGAGGACTTTCGGACCGATTACTTGCACACTTTTCCCGAGTCGACTTTACAACTACATTATCATTGTGAGTTATAGCATTCCCTTTTTTACTTTAACTTATTTTGGGAACTGAGAATACATGCGGATTTTATGTTTTACATACTAGGTACGAGTACTTAAACTTATATATTTGTGGGTTATACAACGGCATAAACATTCCCTTTAGCTCGGTAACGTTTAATCATTGGTTTTTGAACCGTGAGCTCGAATCTTAGATATGGATCCATAGGGTTTGACATCCCCACTCGGGCTAGTCGCGCTAGCATTTAACGAGTGTTTAATACTTTGTAGACATACGCACTTGCCAAATGTACTTTCAGGGGGTATAAAAGTTAAGTTAGTTACCAAGTGCCCACGGTTAACATATACTTTATCATACTGTTTTGAAACGCTCTTTTTAGCACTGAAATCTAGTGGCCTACCTTACATTACTGTTATACTTAAACTATAGCTCACCAACCTTTGTGTTGACGTTTTAAAGCATGTTTTTCTCAGGTGCTTGAGGTTAGCTTCCGCTGTGTACTAGTCGTGCTGTAGACACCTCTGCTTAGAGTTGTTATCGCATGAACTACTTTATTTTGCATTCAAACATTAGTACTTTTGAACTATGACTTGTAACGACCGTTGTGGTCAGATACACTTATTATTTGCTTCTACTTAGTGAAGCATGCTTTTGGATTGTAAAACATTCGATGTTGGTTTAGACATCACTTTATTAATGAATGCAAACTCTTTTTGAAAACGCATATAGTACTTAACCTTGTAATGATCCTATTGTTGATGATTCGTGCACGATGGTTTTGTACGGGGCATCACATTTGGTATCAGAGCATTGGTTGTAGGGAATTAGGTTGCATTAGTGAGTCTAAGACCGCCCGATTAGGATTCACTAATAGGACTAATATACAACTTGCTAATTTACGTGTTTCTGCTGAACTTACTGCATGCTGCTGCTTGCTTTTACTGCTATATGACGTATGCTACTACATGATTTTACTACTGTATGATATCACTTGCTTTCGATTGCATACTACTTTTGTACGATTCGTTATTATTGCCATGTTACTTATTGTTATACATGATTTAAACTGTTGGCCTAATACGTGCTTGCTTTATGACTTACTGACATGGAAAATTTATTTTTCCTTGTTCAGATATCGAATGTTCCACCTGCTATCGTTTTGGGCAGTTTAGACTCTTCAGCTACCCTACCTACCACCGTTGCCGATCCACCGATCCCGATACGCACGAGTGACCCCGGCGCTTCATCTTCCGGGACTAGCAGCCAGCCGCCTGCACTAGTGGCTACTATTGATGGACACGTGGACCCTACGGAGATTCCAGCTCCGTCTGCTCCCCGATACTCGGAGCCACAGCCCCGCATTGGTGGTGTTGTGATTCCCGCAGAGTTCGGGGAAGGGCCATTTCGTAACCATATGCGCATGCCGTGTCGACGCGCTCCTAATGGACGTTTAGTGCCGATTCTGCCATTCAGATACAGACAGATGATGGCCGCTCATGGACGACCAGTTCAGCCACCCGTGTCACCACCACATGATTCTGATGATCCTTCATCCGATGACTCCTCTACAGATGACTCCAGTGACTCCGACGAAGAGAACCTTGATGACGTACCTATACAGGCACCCTCCACCCCGCCGAAGAAGCGGTACCGTCCTGATGGCACCGTCATTCCAGGGGTGAATGAAGGTCGTGCTTTCACTGAAGCTTTTGGTCAGCGTCGGAGGGTTACTGCCCGTAAACAACTTGTGCCGAACCCTGCCGACCCACAGATACGTAAGGTTCCCCGTTACGTACTGACAATTTCTAGAGCCTGGACGTCTGCACCCCGTTTTGTGTGGTCTGCACCATCCGCTCCACCGGCCCCACCTGCACCACCAGCACTGCCCACCCCATCAGCTCCCACTGTCGAGGAATTGACAAGGGAGGTGGGAATCCTCTGAGCTCGAGTTACTGAGCTCGAGGAGCAGTTGGCTCAGGTTTTAGACATCCTACACCCACCTTCACCGTAGGACCTTTTGTATTAGATTTCATGGTGTAATCTAGTTGTAGTTTCATATTTCACTTATGTATTGTACGAATCTATCATGATGTATGAAACTTATTATTAATGAATGGAAACTTTGTGATGTTACTTTTTGCACAAGTGTTCTATTTACGTTACTATATGGTGTTTTGCGGTACTTGTATCAACTTGCGTTACTTAATTAACATGTGTTGTGCTGTTTACATGTTTGTTGTATTATATACTATATCATTATATATTGAATGCTGGATTTTGACTTGAGTCAAAATGTTTGTATAGAACACCATGGCTAACGGTCAATCCACACCTACTGCTGCTCAAATTGAAGAGATGATCCAAGAACGTGTAGCCGTAACCCTAGCAGAAAGAAACCTCCAAGCTCCACCGCCACCACCACCGGTTATTCAACCCGTTCGAAATGGGTGTACTTACAAGGAATTCCAGAGCTGCAAACCACATAACTTCAGTGGAACCGAGGGACCGGTTGGTCTCACCAGATGGTTCGAGAAACTTGAATCAGTATTCCGAGTTAGCAACTGTTCGGAGGACAGCAAAACCAAATTTTCTTCTTGCACGCTATCTGATGGCGCACTAACGTGGTGGAACACGTTAGCTCAAGCGAAAGGTATCGATGAGGTGTATGCTACGCCATGGGGGGAATTCAAAGTGGCAATGATTGATGAGTATTGTTCGAGAACCGAAATACAAAAGATGGAGATGGAATTCATGCAGTTAAAAGCCGTTGGGAATGACCTTGATGGTTACAACAGGAGATTTTTGGAACTAGCCCTGATGTGTCCAATCATGGTCACCCCGAAATTCAAGCGTATGGAGAGATACTTCTAGGGACTCCCTAAGTCCATCAAAGGAAACGTCACATCGTCCAAACCACTGAATGTTCCCGAAGCAATGCGCATGGCGCATACTCTCATGAACCAAATCATTATTGATGAGCCGGAGAAGGCTAAGTTTGAAGCTGGTAGTAGCGAAAAGCGAAAGTGGGATAATAACAACAACAACAACAACAACAACCACCACAACAACAGGGGGAGAACCTCTGACCAGACCCCCGCCAAGAGGCACAACAATGGTGGAAACCCCAACCTCAACAACAACACCAACTCCAACCCGAACTACAAGGGAACCTTACCACAATGCAAGAGGTGTTACAAACACCACACTGGGTATTGCAATGTTGTTTGTGAGAAATGCCAACGGGCTGGGCATATCGGGAAAGACTGCAAGGTCACCACTTTGAATGGGAAGCCGAACACCAATAGACCGAAGAAGTGCTAAGAATGCGAGCAGACGGGCCATTTCAGAAATGCGTGTCCAAATAAGCGAAAAGATGGTGGACCACCCCATGGTAGAGCTTTTAATGTTAATGCAAGGGATGCACGCGATAACCCCGACTTGGTGACAGGTATATTCAAAATCAACAATCTTTTAGCCTCTGTCTTGTTTGATACTGGTGCGGATAGAAGTTATGTATGTAGACATTTTTGCGATAAGATTAATTGGTCATTTGTCCCGTTAAAAGAAAGTATGCTTGTCGAGGTCGCCAATGGAAAACTTGAAAAGGTTGACCATATTAGTCGTGGAGCTATTATCAATATAGCTGGTGCAGATTTTGAAATCGATTTGATACCCATCAAACTGAGAAGTTTTGACGTGATCGTCAGTATGGATTGGTTGAGCAAGATAAGGGCCGAAATTATCTGTGGAGATAAAGCACTTCGCATACCACAAGGAGATGGCGAACCACTGGTTATCTATGGAGAGAGATGTACCTTGAAGTTGAACCTCATTAGTTGCGTGAAAGCGCAAAAGATTATGAAGAAGGGACTTTTTGCTGTCCTAGCACATGTGAAAGCGGTAGAAACTGAGGTGAAGAGCGTGAATGACGTTCGAATTGTGAACGAATTTTCCGATGTCTTTCCAGAGGAATTGCCTGGATTGCCGCCGCAGAGAGCAGTAGAGTTTCAGATTGATTTAGTGCCAGGAGCTGCACCTGTAGCTCGCACACCTTATAGACTCGCACCTTCCGAGATGCAAGAATTACAGAGTCAACTACAAGAACTACTTGACCGTGGATTTATCCAACCAAGTTTCTCGCCTTGGGGTGCACCTATGTTGTTTGTGAAGAAGGAGGATGGATCCTTCCGTATGTGTATCGACTATCGTGAACTCAACAAATTGACTATCAAGAATCGGTATCCTCTTCCACGAATTGACGATCTTTTTGATCAACTACAAGGATCGAGCGTTTACTCAAAGATCGATTTGCGATCCGGTTATCACCAGTTGAGGGTGAAGGAAAGTGACGTGATGAAAACTGCATTCAGGACCCGTTATGGTCATTATGAGTTTCTCGTGATGCCATTCGGTTTGACAAATGCACCTGCCGTGTTCATGGACCTCATGAATCGTGTCTGCAAGCCGTACTTGGATAAGTTTGTTATCATCTTCATAGATGATATCCTCATCTACTCTAAGAGCGAAGAAGAACATGAGCAACACCTCTGACTTGTGCTTGAACTCTTGAGACAAGAGAAACTTTACGCCAAATTCTCCAAGTGTGAATTTTGGTTGAAGGAAGTTCAATTTCTGGGTCATGTTGTGAGCGACCAGGGTATCAAAGTAGATCCCACCAAGATTGAAGCTATCAGTAAGTGAGAAACCCCCACTACTCCAACGCATATTCGCCAATTCCTAGGTCTCGCCGGTTACTACCGAAGGTTCATTGAAGGATTTTCTCTGATTGCGCGTTCCTTGACCGCGCTGACTCACAAGGGCAAGAAGTTCATTTGGGAACTCGCACACGAATCAGCATTTCAAACTTTGAAGAAGAAGTTAACCACCGCACCTATCCTATCGCTTCCCGAAGGCAGTGACGACTTTGTTGTTTATTGTGATGCATCGAAGAGTGGTTTTGGTTGTATACTGATGCAACGATCAAAAGTTATTGCCTATGCCTCCCGCCAATTGAAGATTCACGAGCGGAACTACACTACTCACGATCTTGAACTTGGAGCCGTTGTCTTTGCGCTCAAATTGTGGAGACATTATTTGTATGGAACTAAGAGCACTATCTTCACCGACCACAAGAGCCTCCGGCACATCTTTGATCAGAAGCAACTGAATATGAGACAGCGTCGATGGATCGAGACGCTCAACGACTATGATTGTGAACTTCGCTATCATTCTGGCAAGGCCAATGTTGTAGCTGACGCTTTAAGCTGAAAGGAGAGGACGGCACCTCTTCGTGTTAGGGCTCTGAACATCACCATCCATTCGAACCTCAACAGCCAGATCAGAGTAGCCCAAGATGAGGCTCTCAAGGAGGAGAACATATCTCACGAACATTTGAACATACTTGTTTCTCGATTCGAGGTTAGGGAGTCTGGACTCCGATGTTATGCCGGAAGAATTTGGGTACCTCTTTATGGCGATCTACGGAACCTTATACTTGATGAAGCACACAAATCGAGATATTCGATTCATCCTGGAGCGGGCAAGATGTACCACGACCTTAAAGAACAGTATTGGTGGCCGAATCTTAAGAAGGACGTTGCGACCTATGTTGGTAAATGTTTAACCTGCTCGAAGGTTAAAGCCGAGCATCAGAGACCTTCTAGTTTGCTTCGACAGCTGAAAATCTCACAATGAAAGTGGGAAAGGATCACAATGGATTTCATTACCAAGCTACCAAAGACGGTGGGCGGATACGATACTATTTGGGTTATTGTTGACTGCCTTACCAAATCTGCACATTTCTTAGCGATGAAGGAAACTGATACAATGGAGAGACTTGCTCAACTATACATAAAAGAGGTTGTATCTCGTCACGGTGTACCTTTATCGATCATCTCCGATCGCGATCCCCGTTTTGCTTCTAGATTTTGGCGTTCTTTGCAAGAAGCCATGGGAAACCGTCTCGACATGAGTACTGCTTATCATCCACAAACCGACGGGCAAAGTGAACGAACGATTCAGACCTTGGAGGACATGTTGCGTGTATGTGTCATTGATTTCGAAAAGGCCTGGGAAAGGCATTTGCCACTCGCCGAATTTTCTTACAACAACAGTTATCACTCAAGCATTAATGCTGCACCTTTTGAAGCATTGTATGGCCGCAAGTACTGATCTCCTATTTGTTGGGCCGAAGTAAGCGAAAAGCAAATCACAGGACCCGAGGTAGTCCATGAGACAACGGAGAAGATTGCTCAGATTCAAGCTAGACTTAAGACTGCCCGTGATCCCCAAAAGAGTTATGCCGATCTTAAACGTAAAGACTTTGAATTCAACATTGGTGATCGTGTAATGTTGAAGGTTGCACCTAGGAAAGGTGTGATCCATTTTGGAAAACGTGGAAAGTTAAACCCACGATACATTGGTCCTTTTGAAATCTTGGAACGTATTGGACCCGAACTTGAAGAAGTGTCTTGCTGCACCCGAACTCATCATACCACTAGAGGAACTTACGATTGACGACAAACTCCACTTCGTGGAAGAACCTGTTGAAATTATGGATCGTGAGATCAAAACTTTGAAACGCAACAAGATTCCGATCATCCGAGTGCGATGGAATGCCAAACGAGGACCTGAGTTTACTTGGGAGCGAGAGGATCAAATGATGCGGAAGTATCCTCACATTTTCCCGACTCCTCCATCTACCTCAGCTTAAATTTCGAGACGAAATTTTCTTTAACAGGTGGGTAATGTAACGACCCTGGATTTTCTAACGTCATTTATTAATAATTATTATTATTAATACGTGTGATAAAATGAATGTATGTTATTACATTTACATGTTGCCATGATTGCCCGAACTTGACTTTAGTTGCCCGAAACATCTTTGTGCCACACGAAACTTACACGAATAATATTTTCAAGTATTATTTACATTCATGATTAGTTTTATTAATCATTTTAATTAACTAAGGTTTTTAGTTAATTACTTGGGCTTTAATTGGATTACTTGTTAATTACTTACAACTTGGGCTTTATTTTTGTACATGGACTTGATTAGCCCACCCTACTTCTTTCATAGACTTAGTTAAGCCCATTACTACATGTAAGTATCATCATTTGAACTCAACTAGTTAGTTTATACTTGAAGAATCTTGTTAGCTCATAATCCCCATGAAACCCCATCTATTAACCACCCTTTTGAACTTTAACATGCTAGTAACCATAAAACATTTCCCTCCCCCTTATTTTCTGCAGAAAAACCGTGGCCTTTAGGCCTTTTGATGGGAGTTTTGGTTTTCAAATTTCATTACTTACTTCATTCACATTTACTCTTTCATTTTACACACACATTACTTGCATACTTTTCTCTCTTTTCTCTCTCATTTTTCTCTAAAGATTGTAAGTATTATGAACAATTCTTTCATATTTCTTGACTTCAAAACCGAAACCAAGAACACCTCATCATCATCATCTTTGGTTGTTGTTTGATTGCTTTTTACTTACTTGTTGTTGTTACTTTGTTACATGTAATTGTTAGTTGTTCTTTACTAGTTACAAGATCAAACTTACTAGTTTGATTCTTCATTTATCTTGTATTTACAAGAACAAATAAGAACTAACTTACTAGTTATATTCTACATATACTTTCTTAAAAGATTGCAAGTTCATGTGTTGATTAAAATCATACTTGTAGTTCTTGAAGTAAACTTAAGGTTTACTTTTCTTAAAGATCAAACTTTAGTTGAATCTTTAAAAGTATGAACAACCATGAACCTTTTACTTGTTTATTTAATTTATCACTTTATTCTTGCACTTTAAATTCATGTTTGTTGGTTATTATTGGTCAAGTGTTACTAGTTAACCTTGATCTCATTAATCTTGAACTTAAAGTTAACTTTAAAAGTTCAAGAACATGTAAATGAAACTTTTTAATTATAACTTTGTACACTTATGTTAGATCTAGACTTTTGAGTCTTGGATCTTCAAGATCAAACTAAGAACTATGTTCTACAACTTAAGATCTTGATTTCATAAGTTCACTTTCAAGTTTGTAACTTATTATTAGTTTTAAAGTTCATGTATGTGTTAGATCTAAGACTTTGATGTAACTTTGGTTCATCAAACTTCATACAACTCTTAAGTGAGTTGTGCTTCATGTCTTAGACTTACACTTAGGTTATGATGGTCAAACCATGGTAAAGATGATGTATACACATCAATGAGTTGTACACTTGAAGCTATAGACATCAAGGATGAGAACTATGATGAACAACAAGCACCAAACTCACCGGAACCCATTATGTTTCTGCTTTCTGTCTTCTACCTACTATTTTCTGGTTTCTGTAACAGACCATTAGACCTGGGCTGTTGTGATCATGATTTTCAAATAGCTCTGTTCGAGTAGATAACTTTTCATATAGGACTCATCTTAATCCGAGTTACGGTTTAGGATTTATGGCCCTCCGATCGTCACTATGTCCTTTTAACGTTGTGCAGAAATTTCTGACCTACTCGCACTTAGACCGTCGCCACGGTCAAATGAAGACGAGTTTGCTTCTGTAAATTTTACCACATTTAAAGGACTCATATACGGATCCATGGCCACTGGTCTCACCTTAATTCAGTAAGGGTAGAGCCGTGGTGACTGATCGAAGTCAGCCTTTGTTTTAAACTACTTTCATAAACGAAACCTACTTTACACCTTATGTTTGATGATGATTGATGATGACCCTTAAGATCTTATTTAAATACTTATAAACCTTTTGAGACGAATTACTGACTTAGTATAACAACCCTCACTTTTTGACTTCTGAAATTACTGAAATGACCCTAGGGTTTACTGTCTGACTATACGTATTAATTATTTAAGGGTTGTTATATACACAATCAATTTAACGTTGACCAAATAATAAACTTTTATTCGACACTCACTGCTAATTAAAATTTATGCATTTCAATAATATTATTTATAACTATTAATCTATAAGTAATAAATAAAAAGTGACATTTATATAAATAATAAAACAATTGGGAACTAAATAAAAATAAATACAAGTCATGAATTAGTAAAAAGAAAATAATACTTATCATGTAGTAAATGTAAAAATAATAATAAACATAATAATAATAATAATAATAGTAATAATAATGAGACTAAAGAATCTTAAATAATTACATCCTTATGTTGACTAATTATAAACTAGTACCACCTTTTGTTGACTAAAAATTATAAAACAAACTAAAATCATTAATTAGAACATCCTTATGTTGACTAACACTCTAATACTTGCACTATATAAACACTCCTAGACTCCTAGTTTCTCATTCACAAATCACACCAAAATTCTCTCTCAAAAACAATCTCTCCCTCTCCCTCTCTTGTGGTATTCGGATCTTCAAGCTTGTTCTTCGTGTTCTTCAAGAATCTTCAAGGAGTTCTTCAAGATTTTTAAGGCTTTGATCTTCCATCTTCATCGTGTTCATCTTTTCTTTGTTAATTATCTTGAATCTTCAAAGGTATAACATAAACCCTAAACTATTTACATAAACTTTAATCTTTGTTAATTCATATTCATATTATAAACTTGTTATTCATAAGTATATACATAAACACTCCTAGATTTATATATACATATATACATGTAAAAAAAAAATATTTTTATGTATATATACGAATTATATATACATATACATATTAAAACCTTAAACCCTAATACTACTTATACTAGTACTTAACATGTATACACTATTACTATTACTAGCACCTATAACCTACTACTTATATTGTAGCACAAAAACATTTTGGGATATGTATTAGAGATGTATAGATCTTCGAACTTTCTTGACTAATGGTTTCTACGAGATTCTAGGCAGAGGGTTTGGATTTCCGATTTAAAGGGTCCTATGGCTCAAGCCCCTAGATCTAAATTAGCCATTCGAAGGGAAAGGGGTGATTGGAAGCTTATCTAATACGGCAAGTATCCTAAAAAGAAAAACACTCATAAAAGTAGAAACTCTCTAGTCATAGAAACTTAGTAAAATAAGAAACTTTCTAAAAATGGAAACTTTATAAAAATATTAACTTACTAGGAATAGAAACTTAGTAAAACAAACTATACTTAAACACATACTTAAACTTAAACATGGGCAAAACACTTAACTACTCTTAAATGTCAATAGGTTGACTTTCCTGCTCACTCGTTCAACTCTTTATTCCGAGGAATAACTCTCTCTCTACTTACTAAGGTGACTTTCATAGCCCCACTCTTATTACTATAGCACTTTTTATACTTACTAGGGTGAGACACATGCTGCTTTTATACTATAAACAACTTAGACACAAGTACGAACCTAAACTGTACTATGACTAGCTTATGCTACTAAGACCCCACAGTGATATTTTTTAATTGCTTTCAGGATAAGGCATTCTTAATTATTGGGGGTAGGCCTATCGGGAGTAACGTCCCCAATACATTTGACCGTGATGTCTTTGTATTACTTAATAATGATTTAAACATGGTGATAAGGTACTGCCAACTTATCATCGGGGCAACAAAACAAACGTTTAGTCTAAAATATCACGAATCAGTACTACTTTTGGATCTGCGAGATCTACTTTTTGATCCTGCGGGAGATCAACTTTACAACTAAATCTTGTGGTCTAAAAACAACGATAACTACTTTTGTTAAACCTATGAACTTCACTCAACCTTTTTGGTTGACACTTTAGCATGTTTTGTCTCAGGTGCTGTTTGATTCAAGCTTTCTTATCTACTACTTATGTGATGCTACTTGGACTTAGGATCAAGAGATATCGCATTTATTACTTCTGCATATGAACAATTACTTTATCGTTATTTCCATTATTGTAACGACATTTCATTTTCCGCTGCGTACTCAATAAAGTTAAATTTTCTCATTTAGTATTGTTCTCGTATTATAATATGTTGGTTTATTTGATATTAGTAACGTTTCTTCCAGACCCTATTGGGAGGATGTTACACTTAGTACTATTTGACTTAGGTTGAGGACTTTCGGACCGATTACTTGCACACTTTTCCCGACTCGACTTTACGACTACATTATCATTGTGAGTTATAGCATTCCCTTTTTTACTTTAACTTATTTTGGGAACTGAGAATACATGCGGATTTTATGTTTTACATACTAGGCACGAGTACTTAAACTTATATATGTGTGGGTTATACAACGGCATAAACATTCCCTTTAGCTCGGTAACGTTTAATCATTGGTTTTTGAACCGTGAGCGCGAATCTTAGATATGGATCCATAGGGTTTGACATCCCCACTCGGGCTAGCCGCGCTAGCATTTAACGAGTGTTTAATACTTCGTAGACATACGCACTTGCCAAGTGTACTTTCAGGGGGTATAAACGTTAAGTTAGTTACCAAGTGCCCACGGTTAACATATACTTTATCATACTGTTTTGAAACGCTCTTTGTAGCACTGAAATCTCGTGGCCTACCTTACATTACTGTTATACTTAAACTATAGCTCAACAACTTTTGTGTTGACGTTTTAAAGCATGTTTTTCTCAGGTGCTTGAGGTTAGCTTCCGCTGTGTACTAGTCGTGCTGTAGACACCCCTGCTTAGAGTTGTTTTCGCATGAACTACTTTATTTTGCATTCAAACATTAGTACTTTTGAACTATGACTTGTAACGACCGTTGTGGTCACATACACTTATTATTTGCTTCTACTTAGTGAAGCATGCTTTTGGATTGTAAAACATTCGATGTTGGTTTAGACATCACTTTATTAATGAATGCAAACTCTTTTTGAAAACGCATATATTACTTAACCTTGTAATGATTCTGTTGTTGATGATTCGTACATGATGGTTTTGTACGGGGCATCACATCGGGTGATCCGTTTCGAGTGCATTTAACCGTACCGAGTTTCCGGAACGTTAACCGATCGTTAAAACGCAATCCACCGTGTTTAATTCATTAAATAAATAATAAATTAAATAAGTTTTTGTTAAAGTGAAAAATTATTAAAAATAATTATTTTATTAAAATTCGATCGTTTTGCAGTCTCGTGAGACTTCTGTTGCAGTTTTTAAAACCGTATTCAGTATTTCAAAACACGAAATTAGTTTTCCGGTTAATATAATCATATATTAATATAGTCGTTCATCATAAACTCAAGTATGCATTTAATATGATTAAATACACAGAAAGTACGTAAGTACCGTTAATAACTTAACGGACAGTTAACAAAGCTTAACGGAAATAGCAGGGTTATTACAATATGAGGTGCTGAATGTTGTTTTATTATTATTATTATTATTATTATTATTATTATTATTATTATTATTATTATGGTGTTCATGCGTGCAACTTTGCAATTGGATCCGGATGATGAATCAATGAAAGGAAATATTCAGGTTAGTTAGTACATCTTTCGGTTTGATTAATTTAATCAATTATTATATAGTTTTCTTTTTGTGTATGTGATTTATATTCGGGTTTTATTTAATATTTATATGCAGCTGTTTCATACTTACAGGCACCTGAGCAGAAAATCATGGAGGAGCATAATAGGGAGAGCTATCCTCAGTTTGATCTCAATGGTTCGGGAGATGATGATACGAGAAATGACGATATTAATGAAAATTGATACTTTAGAACTTTAGTATTTGTAGTTTGTGTAGTTTGTGTTAAAACTCCAAATTGATACTTTAGAACTTTAGTATTTGTAGTTTGTAAAATTGTTACAACATTCCGTTAACGTTTATTTATTTTTATGTTGTTAGTGTTTTTTGTTTTTAGTGTTATATATGTTGTTATAGATGCTATAAAATTGCATGAAACAACTTTAGAAAAAACGCCCAGAATATCGGGCAGGATGCTGCAAATACAGCAGAATCCTGCTTACATGTTCAGACATTTTTAGCGGCGACCCCTCACCGCAAAAAAGTCTGACATTTAAGTTGTCAGATTGTTTTCCCACGAAAGTTTGGCGCTAATGTGTCGCCGCAAAAAAGAATTTCCATTTTCTTTTTCCTTTTTCTCAATAAAGGTGGATCCCACTTTTGTTCGCCGCAAAACATCGTTGCAAAAGATTTAAGACGGCGAACTTACGGTGACGAGGTATAAAGCGGCGATACCTCGCCGCAAAAGATTTTCTGCGGCGATAAACCCTATTTATTGCGGCGATTTTTCGCGCCACAAAAAATCCAGTTTATTCCATAAACCCAAAACACCAAACCATAAACCCTAAACCCTAAACCCTTAGGGATAAACCCAAAACACCAAACCCTAAACCATAATCCCTAAACCGTTCGTGTTAAAACCTCAATCTAAATCCTAAATCAAAACCCTAAACCCTAAACCCTAAATTTCTAAACCCTAATATCTAAACCCTATAAACCCTAATATCTAAACCCCAACAGCTAAAACCTCAAAATACGCTCGAAAAACATAATAATTGTTATATATTACTTCTTCAAGCGTTTTTTCGCCAAAATAAAAACATTTATCACAAAGTGTCTCTACTAAATGTTCATATTTTCATCTCATCTATAATGTTCGTGAACATAGTTTTTTCAAAAAACGAAAAGAAAAAAAAAATTTGCTTCCCCGCTTCCCCCGATTGGTTACTTCCCTCTTGATCCTACCCCTATATATATATATATATATATATATATATATATATATATATATATATATATATATATATATATATATATATATATATATATATATATATATATATATATATACATTTATATATTTAATTAGTATTTATTTGCTCTATGTGTGATTCAATGTGTTTATATGTTATTAGTAAATAGTAATCCATACATAAATTGTCTTAGATCATTAAAATCCAACAATAGTTATTCTTTTAATAAGTTACACTTGCTTCGAGCGAACTGCATAAGTTACACTAACTTTAGATGTTGTCAAGGTTACAAAATTCACTATTTGAGGATTAATCAGTTGGGACTTTATAAGAATTAATCGGCAATTTACAGTTTAATTAGAGATTAATCGGATTTTACTATATACATTTAAATATTAAATTTCAAATTTATGTGTAAATATAGAAGAAAAATCATAAACATAAACATAAATTTAAAATTATTTTTCTAAAGTTGTTCATTTTTTTCAAAAACTTTAAAGGTTTAATTTGAATTCATTTACCATGTTACCAAATTTGACTTTGACCGACTTTAATTACCAAATTCGATTTTGACCTATCAATCGACGTTGACTGATCAATTAAACGGATTTTGAAAAATCGAAACGGACATTTTATATAACAATAGTACGCGATCACCCAGAGAGACTTAACTACCTACGCGTTAATCTTCCACAGTTACATAACCTGCCCCCAACTCCAGTCCAAGAGGAAATCTGGCCAAATCCGAAGGCATGGGCGGTAAAACCCCCTCCCCCACTGCCCCCGCAACGCGATGTGCGAAAGGCACCCTTGAGTGGAATTCAAGGGTAAAGGGACAACCTTGTATGCAATGCTCCACCCCACGAGAGTCGAACTCCTGACATATCTCTAAGAGATGCATGCCACTACCACATGAACTATAACACAATGTTAAAAAATGAGTAATCGGAACGGAATGCTCTTAAAAATGGGTAATTAGAGATTAATCGACGAGTAATCAGATTTTTAGAACAGTGGATAGTTTTGTGTATGTTGTTTTAATCGACCAAAATGTTCGGTAAATTTGATTTATTTATCACGTGATAAGTCCGTGGTGGTCTATTGTGAACCGGTAAGTGGAGTTTAGGATAATTACACTTGCATACTTATGTAGACTCCTCTTTTTAGTATTTCGTGTTAGTTGATTTGATCCAACTAGTTGTTGAGCCCTCGTTTTGCGCCGGGGGCTCTGTTTTGAATGCGAATTAAAAAAAAGAAAGTCTTGATCTATTTTGTTAAAAAGAATTTTTTTTCGACATCTAACATTGAAGGGTTGTTCCTTTTGCGAAAGTTGCTTCTTTTATCGTACATTTTTTTCTTTTTCTTTTGGGTTAAAGCCAAAAATAGGCTACAAACTTACACAAGTGTACCGATGTCGCCCACAAACTCATTTCCGTCCTACTGTCGCCTACAAACTTTCAAAAAATGTGCTAACTTCAACATTTTGGCGTTTTGACCTGTTACATACTAATTTTGACCTGATAATTTTTTTTTTTTTAGAATTAAGATCCAATCAACGAACGACACGTGTTAATTTTGATCAATTTAGCCGGTAGCAAGTCATTTTTGTTTACATTGGTACACTTTTTGAAAGTTTTTGTTTACATTGGTACACTTTTTGAAAGTTTGTAGGCGACAGTAGGACGGAAATGAGTTTGTGGGCGACATCGGTACATTTGTGTAAGTTTGTAGCCTATTTTTTTGGCTTTAACCCTTTTCTTTTTTAAGTTAGTTGATCTATTTTGTAAAAAAAGAGTGGTTTTCAACATCTTTTGATAGCATTGAAGGGTTGTTCCTTTTATGAAAGTTGCCTCTTTTATCGTTGTGGGGGAAGAAAAAAAAAGGTAGTTGAATTTTTGTAAAAAAGAATTTTTTTCGACATCTTTTGGTAACATTGAAGGGTTGATTCTTTAACGAAAGTTACTTCTTTTATCGTTGGAGACAAAAAAAAAAAGGTGAAATAACGGAAATACCCCTAGTTACTATTGATTAATAGTGAAATAGTGTTTTGTCTTTTAGATAGTACTAGTTGTGGAGCCCTCGCTTAGCGCCGGGGCTCCGTTTTGAATGCGAGTTAAAAAAAAAGTCTTGATCTATTTTGTAAAAAAGAATTTTTTTTTCTACATCTAACGTTGAAGGGTTGTTCATTTTGTGAAAGTTGCTTCTTTTATTGTTGTTTTTTTTTTTAAAGTTAGTTGATCTATTTTGTAAAAAAGAATGTTTTTCGACATCTTTTGGTAGCATTGAAGGGTTGTTCAGTTTATTAAAATTTTCCTCTTTTATCATTGATGAAGAAAAGAGAGAAGAAAAAAAAAGTTAGTTGATTTTTTTTTGTGAAAAAGGATTTTTTTCGACATCTTTTGTTAACATTGAAGGGTTGTTCAGTTTATGAAAGTTGCCTCTTTTATCGTTGAGGAAGAAAAGAGAGAAGAAAAAAAAGTTAGTTGCTTTTTTTGTGAAAAAGAATTTTTTTCGACATCTTTTGTTAACATTGAAGGGTTGGTTCTTTTACGAAAGTAGCTTATTTTATCGTTGGGGACCAAAAAAGGGTGAAATGACGAAAATACTCCTGATTACTATTGGTAAATAGTGAAATAGTATTTTGTCTATTTCTATTTTGTAAAAAAAATGTTTTTGATATCTTTTGGTAGCATTGAAGGGTTGTTCAGTTTATGAAAGTTGCCTCTTTTATCGTTGAGGAAAAAAAGAGAAGAAAAAAAAAGTTTGTTGATTTTGTTGTGAAAAAGAATTTTTTTTTTCGACATCTTTTGTTAACATTGAAGGGTTGTTCAGTTTATGAAAGTTGTCTCTTTTATCGTTGAGGAAGAAAAGAGAGAAGAAAAAAAAAAGTTAGTTGATTTTTTTGTGAAAAAGAATTTTTTCGACATCTTTTGTTAACATTGAATGGTTGGTTCTTTAACGAAAGTTGCTTATTTTATCGTTGTGGACCAAAAAAAGGGTGAAATGACAAAAATACCCCTGATTACTATTGGTGAATAGTGAAGTAGTGTTTTGTCTATTAGTATATATAAATAAATAAATAAATAAGTAGTGGATTCAGAAAATCAAATTATTAGTGGGAAAATAATATACAAAAACATGTCTTGAATAAAATGGTTCAAAAAATTTTCGAAACAGTGGCGGAAGCACATAGGGGCAGGGGGCCACCTGCCCCCAGTGAATTTTGAAATTTTAGCTCTTTTTTTTTTTTTTTTTGCTTTTGTCCCAAGCTCAAAACAGATGATCCAATAAATTAAATATTTGGGCTCATGATCCAAGTATCCAACATCCAATTAATTAGAATAATACTCCGTAATACCGTATTTGTGGTTTCAGCTTTCAAATTAGAAGCAGATATCGATCGTACTCCTCTTCTCTGGCGTCTGGCGATTTGGCGAAGTAATACTGAGTAGTCCGTTCCCGATCTTCCCATCTTCGGTAATTCCATGTCTTAGTGTTTATAATTTAGAATCTATAAACACAAATATTTTTTAGGGTTCATAGAATTTTGTGTCCGAAAAGATCCAAGATTTGCCAACTTGAATGGCATTGCCGACCTTGTTAGAGTGATGGTGGAAACAAGGAAATATCTATCTTATTCGTTGCTTTATCGGTTATTAAAGCTTGCATTGGTGTTACCCGTTGCGACTGCAACAGTAGAGAGATGTTTTTCGGCAATGAAAATTGTAATGTCGAACCTACGCAATCGTATTGGGGAGGAGTTTTTGAATGCTTGTGTAATTTGTGTGGTAGAAAGAGAAGCTCTGGCCAAAGTTAAAGATGAAGATGTACTTCAGCGTTTCCAAAATATGCGCTTACGTAGAGGAAAAGTGTAATTTGGTACTGTTTTTTTTGTTACATTTAGTTGGTTATATTTAGTACAATTTTTTGGTCACATTTTGTGAAGTTTTTTTTGGGTAGGTTTTGATAAAAAAAATTTGCCCCCGGTGACCCAAATTCCAGTTTTCGCCACTGTTTCGAAATCAACGTTCAAATGCTCTTTTATTGCAAAGAATAAATTCAATTATTGAACTGGATGAATTCTTGCCTCGAATAAATTCAGTTGACTCTAAAGAAAAAGTCAAACTGGATGAATTCTTGAAACGTTTATAGTTAAAGAGATTTAAAATTAGAACGTTTTCAATAATGAGGATTTCACTTAGTAAGGTTTAAGGTTAATGGGTTTAAGGTTGATCAAGGTTTTAGGGTTCATTATGACGGGAATGTTTTTTTTGAAAAGGAAGAGAGATTCCATTTATAAAACACGAACAGGGCCAAGCATTGAGAATGACCCATTTGAGAACAGAGACATGACAAGGCCAGCATGAAGATACTAGGGCAGCAACAAACAACAATATTAGTTGCAGCGGAAGCAACCAGAACAACACAAGACACAAAAAT
Organism: Rutidosis leptorrhynchoides; assembly: GCF_046630445.1. Classification (NCBI taxonomy): domain Eukaryota; kingdom Viridiplantae; phylum Streptophyta; class Magnoliopsida; order Asterales; family Asteraceae; genus Rutidosis; species Rutidosis leptorrhynchoides. The sequence continues at coordinate 196,687,825 of NC_092338.1, forward strand.
TTACAACATAGAGCCACGAACAAATACAATAATTAACACATCTAAGCACAGTAAACTTAAATCACGTAGGCAATAGGATTAGAGTCATTGAGTCCACTCAATTTTCATGTTCTTGACACATGAGGAGTGATGGAAAATCGTGTGTACTTATTAGGCAGATTAACGCAGCGGACGATTAAAATAATGAATATTTATTTTATACACAATTAAATAATCAATTATTTAATAAAACTTCTACACGATTAAACCGTTCTATTAGATCCAGTTACACCGCTAATAATTGTCAAGATAAAAATCACAAAGTGAGTAAAACGATATACCTTTGAGAATTGATGTCCACGAGAAGGTTGAAATAAATCGCCTTGTTGGAGAGAAACATATGACCAAAAATATGATTATCTCTTTGGATAGTCCACTACACTTTCAAGCAACGTCAATGGATGCTGGTTTAAACTCAAGTAACATATTATAGTAATAAAATTATTATAATAAGATAATAAATAAATAATACTCCGTCGATTACTTTTGAAAAGAACCAAAAGAATGATCCGTTGTTTTGGTGTTCCTCGATAACGACGAAAGGATATGGGATTTTATTTGCTTATGGTTTAATTTCTCGTGGCCTTCTCAAAACCAAAAAGAATTCGGGCTTTTATTTTCGTGTGTATATTCTAGGCCAAAAAGACAATGATTATTTATATTATATATAACCGACTCAATATATGCATGTTATTTGTTTTTTCAATTTAACGCGTATAAATAAGTCAGTGAAAATAAAATAAAAAAACATTTCCTTTTATTTCTTAATCTTGGTCAACAAGAAAGATGATATGTAAACACGGTTTAAGACTTGAACGTAACCAACAAGCACCTCATATCTTATTAAATTGAAAATCAAATTTTTCATTATTTGTAATCATGATAAAAACTAATTAATTACATGTTTAATTAATTAATTCAAAACAAGTATTTTAATTTATTTCGTTACTTGAATCATATATATATATATATATATATATATATATATATATATATATATATATATATATATATATATATATATATATATATATATATATTTTAATTGACGTCTAAAAGTATATATGTGTGACCTCAAAGACTCAAATGAACTTAGTCATATAGTTATATGTTGTACCTTGCACATTAATCCTATAGACTCCCACTTGTGCATTGTAAAACACCAAGTAACTATACAAACAATGGATACCGTCTAGCAACAGGCCATTGTCCCTAAATTCACGCGAGGGTATTTTCTCAGAGCTGTTTATCGTAAGTGTTAAATATCATTCGTCCCTTTGTTTCAGATACTTTAGTTAAACTTGAGATATGGATCATCAGTCATTCTCATTTGTTTAACAATTTTATTTCTCGACCTTAGAACTGAATTAGATCACCAAACTCTTAATTACATTTGGGTGCGGCCACACAAATATCTTATTCATTCATCGAGGAGCTCAAAAGTATCTAACTCCAGACATTTTGGAGGAACAAATCCTTTACTGCATACACGTGTTTGTAACGAGCTTTACATTATACCCAATGATGGCCTTTATTACAGCCTTATTCAGGACAACGTTTAACCATATCAAAGTACAATGTTCCACAAATTCGAAACCGGCGTGTATCGTAAGACTAATGACAAAATGATATAATCACTTAAAGATTCACTACTGACTACGATCCATGTAGTGACATCTCATGGTTGGGTCATTCCAATATTCATCATCAATGAATACATATGAATTTGGTCTCAATAAGTTAACTATTCATTATCAATGAAAATAACCAAAACTTTACATTAATCTTAATTCATGTTATTCCCATAACATGACCGATTATGGATATTTTGAATAATCAACAATTATTCATGGATTAAACATGCTAATATAGAACACAGTGATATAAATGAAAACGATCATACCAACAGTATATCAATTCATCAAGATAAAGCTGCTTAATGTTCCAAGAATATCCAAATATTAAATTACAAATGAAAAGATTAGTAGCATAACGAAGTCCAATACTAATAGCATAATCATCATGCTTGTTGTGTATCATGTGCTTCGTGAACGGGTCAGCCACAATACATTTGTATAAAACTTAAGAATACTAATCTCATTCTTCTTTACGACTTCATGAATGTAGTCAAACTTTTGAAGAATGTGTCGGATACATTTATGTACATGTGATTCTTTCGCATGTACAATAACACTCGAACTATCACAATACATTATCATAAAAGATTTAATGTTGGGAACTACTTCAAATTCATCAAAAACTTCCTAATCCAGACAGCTTTCTGAGCAGCTTCTCAGGCAGCAAGTATTCTTCTTTTTTTGTAGATTGTTCCACCGTTTCCGGCTTTAAAATCTTCCAATCAAATTCCTCGTCCATCATGATAAAGACACAACTTGACTGGGATCGAGCATCATCTCGATCAATTTGGAAACTAGCATTTGTATGACATCCAATACTCAACTATTCTTCTAAACCACCGCAAACCAAGAACATATCTTTAGTTCTCCATAAATACTTAAGAATGCTCTTAAGAGCAATACAACGTTCTTCACCTGGATTCTGTTGATAATGACTCGTCAAACTCAAAGCTAATGAGACACCAGGTCTAGTACATAACATGACATACATTATGGATCCTATAGTCAAAGCATACGAGATACCTTTCATTTGTCTTATCTCATCAGGTGTGATAGGACTTTGAGACTTGCTCAAGATTACACCCTTTTGCACGGGCAATGCTCATCACTTAGAGTTATGCATGCTAATTTACTCAAGATTCCGTCAATGTATCTACTATGACTCAAACCAATAAGCCGTTTAGTTCTATTTCTATAGAACGTGATTCCAAGAATATAAGTAGCTTCTCCAAGATCTTTCATGGAAAAATATTTTACAAGCCAAGACTTGACATCTTGCAAAGTTGGAATGTCATTTCCAATAAGTAGTATGTCATCAACATACAAGATCAAGAAGACTAATTTTCTCCTACTAGCTCTAATGTAAACACAGGGCTCATCTCGATTTTGAGAAAAATTAAACTCTTTGATTTTCTCATCAAACTTAAGATTCCAACTCCTCGATGCTTGCTTTAATTCATAAATGGATTTTAGAAGCTTGCATACTTTAAGATGCTTAGGATTCACAAACCCTTACGGCTGAACCATACGTCCTCGTTTAGATCGCCATTTAGGAAAGCAGTTTTGACATCTATTTTCCATATTTCATAATCATGAAAAGCAGCTATGGCAATGAGTATCATGAGTGATTTAATGCTCGCGACTAGTGAAAACGTTTTCTCATAATCAATTACTTGAGTCTGAGTATAACCTTTTGACACCAACCGAGCCTTAAAAGTGATTACATTACCGTCCATGTTAGCCTTCTTCTTGAAGACCCATTTACACCCCATTGTCTTACAATTGGGTGGAAGATCAATCAAGTCTCATACTTGATTATCTTTCATGGACTGCATCTCTTGCTTCATAGCATCTCACCATTTATCAGATTCTGGATCTGATATGACTTCACCGTAGCTAGAGGGTTCATCATAATCCCCTAGATGAGGTTTATCTAAATTAATTAGAAGATTTAATCTATCAGGTTGATGAGGAGTTCTACTAGATCTACGAAGTATAGGTGCATCACGTTCTAACTTACCAACAGTGTGCTCATCTTCAACGTGTGGATTGCTAGTGCTTACAGAAGGTATGTTACTTTGTGATTCTTGAATTTCTTCATGCTCTACTTTACTTCCAATGACTTCTTGTAAGAGAATATCCCTTTCTAAGAATTCAGTAAGTCAAGCAGTAAACACTTTATTTTCAGCTTGGTAGTAAAAGTAGTAACCCATTGTTTCCTTTGGGTATCCCACAAAGTCACATTTTATACTTCCGGGTTTTAATTTTTTTGAAGTGTCATGCTTCACATACGATTCACAACCCCAGACTTTCAAATAAGATAACTTGGGATTCTTCCCATGTCATAGCTCATAAGGTGTCTTTTCTACCTTCTTGGTTGGAACCATAATGAGTATGCCTACAGCAGACTCTAATGCATAACCCCAAAAAGACATTTGTAGAGTAGTTAGCCTCATCAAAGATCGAACATTATCAAGTATGTAGTGACCCGAACTTTCCATGTTTATATATATTAAATGAAATTGATTTTTACATGATTAAGTGTTTCCAACATGTTAAACAATCAAACTTGTTAAGACTTGATTATTTGAAATGAGTTTCATGTAGACAATTGATCACCCAAGTTGACCGGCGATTCACGAACGTTAAAACTTGTAAAAACGACATGACGATATACATATAGATATACATATAGTTAACATGCGATTATGATAAGTAAGTATCTCCATAAGTATATTAACAATGAGTTATATACATAAAAATGAGACTACTAAGTTAAGAAAGTCGAAACGATATATATAACGATTATCGTTATTACAACGTCTTACTAAATACATATGTATCATATTAAGATATTGTTACACTATATTTAACATGATAAAATGATAATTATATATATTAACAATGAACTACATATGTAAAAACAAGACTACTAACTTAAGGATTTCGAAACGAGACATATATGTAACGATTATCGTTGTAACGACATTTAAATGTGTGTATATATATATATATATATATATATATATATATATATATATATATATATATATCATATTAAGATATAATAATATATCATAATATCATGATAATATAATAATTTAACATCTCATTAGATATAATAAACAATGGGTTAACAACATTAAATGAGATCGTTAACTTAAAGGTTTCAAAACAACAATTACATGTAACGACTAACGATGACTTAACGACTAAGTTAAAATGTATATACATGTAGTGTATTTAGATGTATTAATATACTTTTGGAAGACTTCAAGATATATATCAAAATACTCATACTTAACGAAAATTGGTACAGTTACATTCCCATTCTTTTGTTTTTCATCAGGAATTCTAGTCGTATTCATACCCGTATTATACACAGCTTCTAGACGTACTTACTGTGGGTATATACCAATAGGAACTAGCATGTGATTCCACTCTTGATTATGTCATGTATGACTAATCAATTTTAACTTCTACCATGAACTAGTCAACTAACTAGAACTCCTTTTAACCCCACTCACCACTTACCACTCATCATTCACTCCATTTCACTTCCAATTCTCTTTCTAATTCTCTCTCAACAAACACACACACTTATGAATGAATTTTTCCAGTAGCTAATCATCATCTTCATCAAAAATTACTTCAAGAATCAAGCTATAATTATCTTAGGAAGAACACTTCAAGAACACTTCGAAAATCCTTTCAAGTTTACTAGTCTACATCCAAGCTTTCTAATCCATTCCAAGTTATCATCTAAGATCAAGAAACCTTTGTTATTTATAGTAGGTTATCTTTCTTATTCAAGGTAATAATCATATTCAAACTTTGATTTACTTTCTATAACTATAAACTATCTTAATTCGAGTAAAAATCTTACTTGAACTTGTTTTTGTGTCATGATCCTACTTCAAGAACTTTCAAGCCATCCAAGATCCTTTGAAGCTAGATCATTTCTTTTCACTTCCAGTAGGTTTACCTACTAAATTTTAGGTAGTAATTATGTTCATAACATCATTCGATTCATACATATAAAACTATCTTATTCGAAGATTTAAACTTGTAATCACTAGAACATAGTTTAGTTAATTCTAAACTTGTTCGCAAATAAAGTTAATCCTTCTAACTTGACTTTTAAAATCAACTAAACACATGTTCTATATCTATATGATATGCTAACTTAATGATTTAAAACCTGGAAACACGAAAAACACCGTAAAACCGGACATACGCCGTCGTAGTAACACCGCGGGTTGCTTTGGGTTTGATAATTAAAAACTATGATAAACTTTGATTTAAAAGTTGTTCTTCTGGGAAAATGATTTTTTTATGAACATGAAACTATATCCAAAAATCATGGTTAAACTCAAAGTGGAAGTATGTTTTTCAAAATGGTCATCAAGACGTCGTTCTTTCGACTGAAATGACTACCTCTTACAAAAATGACTTGTAACTTTTATTTCTGATTATAAACCTATACTTTTTCTGTTTATATTCATAAAATATAGTTCAATATGAAACCATAGCAATTTGATTCACTCAAAACGGATTTAAAACGAAGAAGTTATGGGTAAAACAAGATTAGATATTTTTTTTGATTGTTGTAGCTACGGGAAATATTGTAACAATTCTATACAAATCATAACTTAACAAACTTATATTGTATTATTCATGTATTCTAATATATATTATGTAATCTTGGGATACCATAGACACGTATACAATGTTTTGACATATCATATCGACCCATCTATATAATATATTTTGGAACAACCATAGACACTCTATATGCAGTAATGTTGGAGTTCGCTATACAGGGTTGAGGTTGATTCCAAAATAATATATATAGTTTGCGTTGTGATCTAGCCTGAGGCTTGTATACACTTGGTCATGGATTGATCCAAGATAATTTATATTGATTTATTTCTGTACATCTAATTGTAGACAACTAGTTGTAGGTTACTAACGAGGACAGCTGACTTAATAAACTTAAAACATTAAAATGTATTAAAAATGTTGTAAATATATTTTGAACATACTTGAATATATATGTACATATTTTTTATAGGTTCGTGAATCGACCAGTGGCCAAGTCTTACTTCCCGACGAAGTAAAAATATGTGAAAGTGAGTTATAGTCCCACTTTTAAAATCTAATATTTTGGGATGAGAATACATGCAGTTTTATAAATGTTTTACGAAATAGACACAAGTAATTGAAACTACATTATATGGGTGAATGATCGAAGCCGAATATGCCCCTTTTGCTTGGTAACCCAAGAATTAGTAAACCGATCTACTAATTGACGCGAATCCTAAAGATAGATCTATTGGGCTTAACGAACCCCATCCAAAGTACCGGATACTTTAATACTTCGATGTTATTTTTATCATGTCCGAAGGATTTCCCGGAATGATAAGGGATATTCTTATATGCATCTTGTTAATGTCGGTTACCAGGTGTTCACCATATGAATGATTTTTATCTCTATGTATGGGATGTATATTGAAATATGAAATCTTGTGGTCTATTATTATGATTTGATAATATATAGGTTAAACCTATAACTCACCAATATTTTTGTTGACGTTTTAAGCATGTTTATTCTCAGGTGATTATTAAGAGCTTCCGCTGTTGCATACTAAAATAAGGACAAGATTTGGAGTCCATGCTTGTATGATATTATGTAAAAACTGCATTCAAGAAACTTATTTTTGATGTAATATATTCTTATTGTAAATCATTATGTAATGGTCGTGTGTAAACGGTATATTTTAGATTATCATTATTTGATAATCTACGTAATGCTTTTTAAACCTTTATAGATAAAATAAAGGTTATGGTTGTTTTAAAAATGAATGCAGTCTTTGAAAAACGTCTCATATAGAGGTCAAAACCTCACGACGAAACCAATTAATATGGAACGTTTATAATCAATATGAACGGGACATTTCAGTTGGTATCCGAGCGTTGGTCTTAGAGAACCGGAAAATTGCATTAGTGTGTCTTACCGAGTTTGTTAGGATGCATTAGTGAGTCTGGACTTCGACCGTGTTTTTCTTCAAAAAAGATTGTTTAACATTTTTTTGTTGGAAACTATATATTATTAACATGTAAATATTATGTGATATATTAATCTCTTAACGTGTTTGATATTGTGTGATAGATGTCTACCTCTAGTACAAATTCCATTGATTCACCTAATAATAATGAAGAGTCGAATATATTTTGGAAAGATTCACAAATTCCCGAAGAGGAACCGGAAGAAGAGGAACCAGAAGAGGAGGAATCGGAAGAGGAGGAACCAGAAGAACAAGTGGTTCCGGAGGAAGAAATATTGATACCTATAGTAAATCGATTAGATAAAAGAAAATCCTTAACCAACGGACCAAAATTAATAATGGTCAATGGTGTTTCCACCGAAGAAGCAAAATATTGGGAAGATTAACAATTTTTCGATGAATCGGATCCCGATGAGGATTCTGATGATGTTATAGAAATTACCTCGACCCAATTTAATAAAGCGAAAGAAAATAATAAGGGAAAAGGTATAAAAATAGAGAAACCCGATTCCAACCCCGATGAAATTTATATGTATCGACAACATCCGTATTTTCTAAAATGTAACAATGACCCGGGAACCTCTAAACCACCAGGCTTTTCTAAACCATTATGGAAAACGACGGCTCGTATTAGAGGAACACCATATATTCCTAGAAAATTAGGAAAACGAACCAAGTCCGAAGAAGAAGAAACTAGTGATTCAGATTAGAGGGTTGTAATCATGTTGTGTATTATATGTATTGTAGTGTGCTTGTACTTTTATGTTCTATGTAAAAATTGCTTGTATTGTTTGTTAATTATCTTTTACGAACCTAATCCTTATCTATTTTACAGTATAAAAATAAAATGGACGTTAAGGGTAGACAACCGAATATTTTAGAAGACCTACCAGAGGATGTGATTGAGGAAATCTTGTCTAGAGTCAGTCAGAATTCATCAGCACATTTAGTTATGGCGAAATTAACTTGTCAAACATTTGAAAGACTTTCCAGAAATGCCTTAGTTTATAAAAGGCTTTCCTTTGATAGGTGGGGTATATCACATTGGGGAGACCGTAAGTTACGCCGTGTTTTCTTTAAAGCATTAAATGCGGGGAACCCGAAAGCAATTTTACGCTACGGGTTAAGAACCTATTTTGACTCAACATATCCCAACATAGGATTTCGCGAGTTAGAAAGAGCTTCTAACATGCAACATAAAGAAGCATGTTATACTTATGGGTTAGTGATGTTCGCTTCTTACCAAAGTGAGAAAAAGAATATCGGATTACAACTTTTAAATAAAACCTTTCCACAAGTGACGGATTCAGTAGTTGAGGTGAGAAACAAGGTTTTTAGATTATTACGGGGCTGTTGGACATTACGAAACCCTCGTCCTTTTGACGACATTACAATATGCTACCTAGCCAATGGTCATAACAGTTATTTTCCACAAGACCAAGGATGGGAAGTCGTCTTAGTAAAACCAGAATGCATGACTTGTTTCTGGACTTATGAATTATGTGTCTTTATTTTCTTTGCTGAACAACTTGCGTATTAACTAGATTTATCTTCAAAACTGTCCTGTATCATAGTGTACTATATTTCATGTTATATGTAATATAGCGAAGTTGTAAGTTTGAAGAATATTTGTATGTGATATATTATTATAATCCGTTTTTCATATGGAATTGTAGTAGTTGAATTGTATATTAGCTATTAAGTATGAACTTAACGGGTAGGTAGTACCCGAATTTAAACTTATAAAACGCTAATATGAAAAAAAAGCTTTTATAAATGAGTTCATATTATGCTACGAAATACTATTGACTACTCTTAATATTCTGTATGATTAACTCGATTCAGTTGGCTATTTTGAAGGAAATGGCACCGACTACTCGACACACCATGAATATGAGCGAAGAGGAATTTCGTACATTTCTTGCTGCAAACATAGCCGCAGTACAGGCTGCGCTACATACCAACAATAACTCTGAATCTAGCAATGCAGCTAACGGTGCAAGAAATCGTGTAGGATGCTCCTACAAAGAATTCACTGCCTGCAAACCTTTGGAATTTGATGGAACCGAAGGACCAATTGGATTGAAACGGTGGACCGAGAAAGTCGAATCGGTGTTTGCCATAAGTAAGTGTACTGAAGAGGACAAAGTTAATTACGCTACGCATACCTTCATAGGTACTGCGTTAACGTGGTAGAACACCTTTCTTGAACAGGTAGGACAAAATGCTGCTTACGCACTACCGTAGTCGGCATTCAAGCAATTGATGAACGAGCAGTACCGTCCTAGAAATGAAGTCAATAAACTCAAGGCAGAACTTAGAGAGTTACGAACACAAGGGTTCAACGTTACCACATATGAACGACGATTCACAGAGTTGTGCCTATTGTGTCCTGGAGCATTCGAAGATGAAGAAGAGAAGATCGACGCATTTGTAAAAGGGTTTCCAGTAAGGATTCAAGAAGATGTGAGTTCACACGATCCCGCTTCTATACAGAAGGCAAGTCGAATGACTCATAAACTCATAAATCAGATTGAGGGAAGAATTAAAGAGCAGGCGATCGAAGAAGCCAATACGAAATAACTCAAGAGGAAGTGGGAGGAAAACGGTGACAAGAGTCACCAGTACAACAACAACAACAACAAAAATTACAACCACAATCGCAACAACTATCCCAACAACCGCAACAACAATCGCAAAAATAACCGCAATCCTAACAATAACTACAACAAACATCTCAACAACAACAACAACTACAACAACCGTTTCAATAACAATAACAATCCCAACAACAACCTCAATAACAACAACGGCAACACAAACCAAAAACAGCCATGTCATAGGTGTGAAGAAAATCATCAGGGGTTTTGCACGACATTTTGCAACAGGTGTAAAAGAAATGGTCATAGCGCGACAAAGTGTGAGGTCTACGGACCAAAGTTTAACAGAACTGAAGGAACAAATAATGTCGGAACAAGTAATGCCGAAACGAATAGTGTCAGAGCAAGTAATACCAATGCTGTTTGTTATAAATGTGGAAAATCGGGCCACATTATTAGAAATTTCCCGAATCAGGGGAATACTAATGGGCAGGGCCGTGGAAAAGTTTTCAATATTAATGCGGTAGAAGCACAGGAAGACCCGGAGCTTGTTACGGGTACGTTTCTTATTGACGATAAATCTGCTTATGTTTTATTTGATTCGGGTGCGGATAAAAGCTATATGAGTAGAGAATTTTGTGTTAAATTAAGTTGCCCATTGACGCCTTTGGATAGTAAATTTTTACTCGAATTAGCAAACGGTAAATTAATTTCAGCAGATAATATATGTCGGGAGAGAGAAATTAAACTGGGGGATGAAACGTTTAAAATTGATTTAATACCAGTCGAGTTAGGGAGTTTTGATGTAATAATTGGCAGGGACTGGTTGAAAAAGGTGAGAGCAGAGATCGTATGTTACAAAAATGCTATTCGCATTATGCGTGACAAAGGAAAACCTTTAATGGTGTACGGAGAAAAGAACAACGCGAAATTAAATCTTATTAGTAGTTTGAAGGCGCAAAAACTAATAAGAAAAGGTTTTTATGTCATTCTAGCACACATCGAGGAAGTTAAACCTGAAGAAAAGAACATCAGTGATGTTCCCGTCGCAAAAGAATTTCCCGATGTATTTCCGAAAGAATTACCGGGATTACCCCCACATCGATCCGTTGAATTTCAAATAGACCTTGTACCAGGAGCTGCACCAATAGCACGTGCTCTATACTGACTCACACCCAGCGAAATGAAAGAATTACAAAGTCAGTTACAGGAACTTTTAGAGCGTGGTTTCATTCGACCAAGCACATCACCGTGGGGAGCTCCTGTTTTGTTTGTCAAGAAGAAGGATGATAATTTTAGGTTGTGTATCGACTACCGAGAGTTGAACAAACTTACCATCAAGAACCGCTACCCACTACCGAGAATCGATGACTTATTTGATCAACTACAAGGCTCGTCGGTTTATTCGAAGATCGATTTACGTTCTGGATATCATCAAATGCGGGTGAAGGAGGATGATATTCCAAAGACTGCTTTTAGGACGCGTTACGGTCATTACGAGTTTATGGTTATGCCGTTTGGATTGACTAACGCACCAGCTATGTTCATGGACCTCATGAACCGAGTGTGTGGGCCATATCTTGACAAGTTTGTCATTGTTTTCATCGATGACATACTTATTTACTCGAAGAATGATCAAGAGCACGAAGAACATTTGAGAAAAGTGCTAGAGTTGCTGAGAAAAGAAAAACTGTACGCTAAGTTTTCAAAGTGTGCATTTTGGTTGGAAGAAGTTCAATTCCTCAGTCACGTAGTGAACAAAGAATGTATTCAGGTTGATCCAGCAAAGATTGAAACCGTTGAAAAGTGGGAAACCCTAAAAACTCCGAAACACATACGCCAGTTTTTAGGACTAGCTGGTTACTACAGAAGGTTCATCCAAGACTTTTCCAGAATAGAAAAACCCTTGACTGCATTAACGCATAAAGGGAAGAAATTTGAATGGAAAGATGAACAAGAGAAAGCGTTTCAATTGTTAAAGAAAAAGTTAACTACGGCACCTATATTGTCATTACCTGAAGGGAATGATGATTTTGTGATATATTGTGACGCCTCAAAGCAAGGTCTCGGTTGTGTATTAATATAACGAATGAAAGTAATTGCTTATGCGTCTAGACAATTGAAGATTCACGAGCAGAATTATACAACGCATGATTTGGAATTAGGCGCGGTTGTTTTTGCATTAAAGACTTGGAGGCACTACTTATATGATGTCAAAAGTATTATATATACCGACCACAAAAGTCTTCAACACATATTTAATCAGAAACAACTGAACATGAGGCAGCGCAGATGGATTGAATTGTTGAATGATTACGAATTTGAGATTCGTTACCACCCGGGGAAGGCAAATGTGGTAGCCGACGCCTTGAGCAGAAAGGACAAAGAACCCATTCGAGTAAAAGCTATGAATATAATGATTCACACTAACCTTACTACTCAAATAAAGGAGGCACAACAAGGAGTTTTAAAAGAGAGAAATTTAAAGGATGAAATACCCAAAGGATCGGAGAAGTATCTTAATATTCGGGAAGACGGAACCCGGTATAGGGCTGAAAGAATTTGGGTACCAAAATTTGGAGATATGAGAGAAATGGTACTTAGAGAAGCTCATAAACCAGATACTCAATACATCCTGGAACGGGAAAGATGTACAAGGATCTCAAGAAACATTTTTGGTGGCCAGGTATGAAAGCTGATGTTGCTAAATATGTAGGGGAATGTTTGACGTGTTCTAAGGTCAAAGCGGAACATCAGAAACCATCAGGTCTACTTCAACAACCCGAAATCTCGGAATGGAAATGGGAAAACATTACCATGGATTTCATCACTAAATTGCCAAGGACTGCAAGTGGTTTTGATACTATTTGGGTAATAGTTGATCGTCTTACCAAATCCGCACACTTCCTGCCAATAAGAGAAGATGACAAGATGGAGAAGTTAGCACGACTGTATTTGAAGGAAGTCGTCTCCAGACATGGAATACCAATCTCTATTATCTCTGATAGGGATGGAAGATTTATTTCACGATTCTGGCAGACATTACAGCAAGCATTAGGAACTCGTCTAGACACGAGTACTGCCTATCATCCACAAACTGATGGGCAGAGCGAAAGGATGATACAAACGCTTGAAGACATGCTACGAGCATGTGTTATTGATTTCGGAAACAGTTGGGATCGACATCTACCGTTAGCAGAATTTTCCTACAACAACAGCTACCATTCAAGCATTGAGATGGCACTGTTTGAAGCACTTTATGGTAGAAAGTGCAGGTCTCCGATTTATTGGAGTGAAGTGGGGGATAGACAGATTACGGGTCCGGAGATAATACAAGAAACTACCGAGAAGATCATCCAAATTCAACAACGGTTGAAAACCGCCCAAAGTCGACAAAAGAGCTACGTCGACATTAAAAGAAAAGATATAGAATTTGAAATTGGAGAGATGATCATGCTTAAGGTTGCACCTTGGAAAGGCGTTGTTCGATTTGGTAAATGAGGGAAATTAAATCCAAGGTATATTGGACCATTCAAGATTATTGAGCGTGTCGGACCAGTAGCTTACCGAGTTGAGTTACCAAAACAACTTGCGGCTGTACATAACACTTTCCACGTCTCGAATTTGAAGAAATATTTTGCTAAAGAAGATCTCACTATTCCGTTAGACGAAATCCAAATTAACAAAAAACTTCAATTCATCGAAGAACCCGTCGAAATAATGGATCGTGAGGTTAAAAGACTTAAGCAAAACAAAATACCAATTGTTAAAGTTCGATGGAATGCTCATAGAGGACCCGAGTTCACCTGGGAATGAGAAGATCAGATGAAGAAGAAATACCCGCACTTATTTCCAGAAGATACGACAACACCTCCAACTGCTTAAAATTTAGGGACGAAATTTATTTAACGGGTAGGTACTGTAGTGACCCGAACTTTTACATGTTTATATATATTAAATGAAATTGATTTTTACATGATTAAGTGTTTCTAACATGTTAAGCAATCAAAATTGTTAAGACTTGATTATTTGAAATGAGTTTCATGTAGACAATTGACCACCCAAGTTGACCGGCGATTCACGAACGTTAAAACTTGTAAAAATGACATGACGATATATATATATATATATATATATATATATATATATATATATATATATATAGATATACATATAGTTAACATGAGATTATGATAAGTAAGTATCTCCATAAGTATATTAATAGTGAGTTATATACATAAAAATGAGACTACTAAGTTAAGAAAGTCGAAACGATATATATAACGATTATCGTTATTACAACATCTTACTAAATAAATATGTATCATATTAAGATATTGTTACACTATATTTAACATGATGAAATGATAATTATATACATTAAAAATGAACTACATATGTAAAAACAAGACTACTAACTTAAGGATTTCGAAACGAGACATATATGTAACGATTATCGTTGTAACGACATTTAAATGTATATATATCATATTAAGATATAATAATATATCATAATATCATGATAATATAATAATTTATCATCTCATTAGATATAATAAACAATGGGTTAACAACATTAAATGAGATCGTTAACTTAAAGGTTTCAAAACAACACTTACTTGTAACGACTAACGATGACTTAACGACTCAGTTAAAATGTATATACATGTAGTGTATTTAGATGTATTAATATACTTTTGGAAGACTTCAAGACATATATCAAAACAGTCATACTTAACGAAAATGGGTACAGTTACATTCCCATTCTTTTTTTTCATCAAGAATTCTAGTCGTATTCATACCCGTATTATACACAGCTTCTAGATGTACTTACTGTGGTTATATACCAATAGGAACTAGCATGAGATTCCACTATTGATTATGTCATGTATGACTAATCAATTTTAACTTCTACCATGAACTAGTCAACTAACTAGAACTCCTTTTAACCCCACTCACCACTCACCACTTACCACTCATCATTCACTCCATTTCACTTCCAATTCTCTTTCTAATTCTCTCTTAACACACACACACACACACACTTATGAATGAATTTTTTCAGTAGGTAATCATCATCTTCATCAAAAATTACTTCAAGAATCAAGCTATAATCATCTTAGGAAGAACACTTCAAGAACACTTCGAAAATCCTTTCAAGCTTACTAGTTTACATCCAAGCTTTCTAATCCATTCCAAGTAATCATCTAAGATCAAGAAACCTTTGTTATTTACAGTAGGTTATCTTTCTTATTCAAGGTAATAATCATATTCAAACTTTGATTCAATTTCTATAACTATAAACTATCTTAATTCGAGTAAAAATCTTACTTGAACTTGTTTTTGTGTCATGATCCTACTTCAAGAACTTTCAAGCCATCCGAGATCCTTTGAAGCTATATCATTTCTTGTCACTTCCAGTAGGTTTACCTACTAAATTTGAGGTAGTAATGATGTTCATAACATCATTCGATTCATACATATAAAACTATCTTATTCGAAGATTTAAACTTGTAATCACTAGAACATAGTTTAGTTAATTCTAAACTTGTTCGCAAATAAAGTTAATCTTTCTAACTTGACTTTTAAAATCAACTAAACACATGTTCTATATCTATATGATATGCTAACTTAATGATTTAAAATCTGGTAACACGAAAAATACCGTAAAACTGGACATACGCCGTCATAGTAACACCACGGGCTGCTTTGGGTTTGATAATAAAAAACTATGATAAACTTTGATTTAAAAGTTTTTATTCTGAGAAAACGATTTTTATTATGAACATGAAACTATATCCAAAAATCATGGTTAAACTCAAAGTGGAAGTATGTTTTTCAAAATGGTCATCAAGACGTCGTTCTTTCGACTGAAATGACCACCTCTTACAAAAATGACTTGTAACTTTTATTTCTAACTATAAACCTATACTTTTTCTGTTTAGATTCATAAAATAGAGTTTAATATGAAACCATAGCAATTTAATTCACTCAAAACGGATTTAAAACGAAGAAGTTATGGGTAAAACAAGATTGGATATTTTTTTGATTGTTGTAGCTACGGAAAATATTGTAACAATTCTATACAAATCATAACTTAACAAATTTATATTGTATTATTCATGTATTCTAATATATATTATGTAATCTTGGGATACCATAGACACGTATACAATATTTTGACATATCATATCGACCCATCTATATAATATATTTATTAACAACCACAGACACTCTATATGCAGTAATGTTGGAGTTAGCTATACAGGGTTGAGGTTGATTCCAAAATAATATATATAGTTTGAGTTGTGATCTAGCCTGAGGCTTGTATACACTAGGTCGTGGATTGATCCAAGATAATTTATATTGATTTATTTCTGTACATTTAATTGTGGACAACTAGTTGTAGGTTACTAACGAGGACAGCTAACTTAATAAACTTAAAACATTAAAACGTATTAAAAATGTTGTAAATATATTTTGAACATACTTTGATATATATATGTACATATTTGTTATAGGTTCGTGAATCGACCAGTGACCAAGTCTTACTTCCCGACGAAGTAAAAATCTGTAAAAGTGAGTTATAGTCCCACTTTTCAAATCTAATATTTTGGGATGAGAATACATGCAGTTTTATAAATGTTTTACGAAATAGACACAAGTAATTGAAACGACATTATATGGGTGAATGATCGAAGTCGAATATGCCCCTTTTGCTTGGTAACCTAAGAACTAGTAAACCGATCTACTAATTGACGCGAATCCTAAAGATAGATCTATTGGGCTTAACGAACCCCATCCAAAGTACCAGATGCTTTAGTACTTCGATGTTGTTTTTATCATGTCCGAAGGATTTCCCGGAATGATAGGGGATATTCTTATATGCATCTTGTTAATGTCGGTTACCAGGTGTTCACCATATGAATGATTTTTATCTCTATGTATGGGATGTATATTGAAATATGAAATCTTGTGGTCTATTATTATGATTTGATAATATATAGGTTAAACCTATAACTCACCAACATTTTTGTTGACGTTTTAAGCATGTTTATTCTTAGGTGATTATTAAGAGCTTCCGCTGTTGCATACTAAAATAAGGACAAGATTTGGAGTCCATGCTTGTATGATATTATGTAAAAACTGCATTCAAGAAACTTATTTTTGATGTAATATATTCTTATTGTAAACCATTATGTAATGGTCGTGTGTAAACGGTATATTTTAGATTATCATTATTTGATAATCTACGTAATGCTTTTTAAACCTTTATAGATAAAATAAAGGTTATGGTTGTTTTAAAAATGAATGCAGTCTTTGAAAAACGTCTCATATAGAGGTCAAAACCTCGCGACGAAATCAATTAATATGGAACGTTTATAATCAATATGAACGGGACATTTCAAAGTAAAGTTCAATTCCTCCCCTCACATACACTATTGTGTTGTGGTGTTTAAGGTGGAGTGGATTATGAGACAATCCCACAATTCATGTGGTTCAAAAACTCTTGACTCATATGCGTACTTCTTCTATCAGAGCAAAGTGATTTAATGGTCTTTCCAAGCTGATTATCTACTTCATTTTGGAGGACTTTTGAACATTTCAAAAACTTCATGTTTATGTTTCAGCAAGTAAACATAACCATGTGTGCTATAACCATCAGTCAATGTAATGAAGTAAGATTCACCATTCTAGACATTGTTCTAAAAGGGCCACATACATCAGTATGTATTACTCCTAAAAGATCTTTAGCTCTTTCACCTAAATCAGAGAAAGGAACCTTTGTCATCTTTTCATATAAATATGACTCACATAGATCAAATGACTCATAGCCAGTTAATTCCAAAAGTCCATTTGATTGGAGTTTTGAAGTACGTCGTTTGTTTATATGACCAAGACAACAATGTCATTGATAGGTCTTATTCAAGTCTTGCTTGAATTGTTTGGCGTTGTTTCAACAAAACAATGAGGTCACTTGGAAGAGTAAGCCTATAGGAATCAATATCTTCAGCAGAAGCTCAATCCCCATTGCCAACTCACAAATCCATTGTGTCTTTTTTTCAGTTTAATACTTCTTCTCATTCCCTTCATATTTTTATAGATGTGAAGGCCACAACCGGTAACAAAAGTTCAGGAATCACTAGAAGAAAATATATAACTGTATATGAATATACTTGATTGCTAGTCTCACCAGCCATGCTATTTCTCAGCTTAGATTGGAAGATAGGATAATTCCTTCTCCAATGGCCAACTTTTCCACAATGGAGACATTCAGTGTCTTTTGATAGGTTTTCCTTCTTGGAAGGTGGAATATTCTTCCTAGCAAATATTTGCCATTTTCCTTCCACAAAGTATTTGGCTTATTCTTTTTCACCCTACCAACCTTCTTCCTCAGCTCATCGAACAACATCTGGATAAGCACTTTGCTGAATAGCATCAATTTTCTCAGCAAGAGGTTTGAGTAAGGGTTCTTTAACTTTGTTCAACTTCTCTTCATATTTGAGAACAGTTCTATGGTTGCGGTGTCACTCCAGGAAGTTCGAATACTTGAGTTTATCCTTCTCCAACAAATAAGGAAGTGTGTTTTGGTTTACGTTTTGATTCTTTGACATCTACAACATAAATAAGATTCAATTTAATATTTTCGATATTGAGCTTTAATAAATTAACTACCCAAATTTTTATTAATTTTTTAAAAATAATTAATTTAGGAAAGCCTAAGATCCACATAGAGGTTCCATAGCCACATCTGTTGATCAGCTAGCAGTTATGGAGTCTATTGGTAGGTAGCGGGTACCAATTGCATTGCAAGTGCAACTCTTAGATCTTTATGAGACCTAGAGATATATGTAGTCCAATAAACTACTATTATCTACTGGCATGTTTGTCGCATCCTTGCCTCAAACTTCGGTCTCACCGTGAATACGATTAAGTCGTCCAATTTGGAAATAGTGGAAATTCACGCTAGTCTCACTAGATCGAAAAATCCATTTCGTAGCTATAATTCAGCCTAGTCTCACTAGATCAGAAAAATAACGAGGAGTGTTTACAAGCTCATTGGATGGCTTGACTTAAATTTGACGGGTATTTTAAAATAAGTTTGTGTCAACGAATAATGCATGCATACTCAATTCGTTACACTATTTGTTAAAAATCATTTTAACTAATTATATATGTCGAACATGTTTATGTGTCTAGTTTGTTATTTTATTTTATATATAAAAAAAACAAATACACAAACGTGTATCGTTTTAAAATAATTTTAAAAGATTTCGATCATATATAATTTGAGTTTCAAAATCATTTAACTTTAAACTCGTTAGAGTTTATCTTATTTTCTAAAATCATCAATTTTAATCTTTGAAACTCATTTCGAGTTTTATTTAATGTTTCCATCAAAAACATTTAGCATATATTATAATCAAAAATTATATATAAATGCAAAAATTAAAATATAACCATGCATCACACACATACATAGCCTAGTCCAAAAATCCTATACTTGATCCCATGAGCCGACATGGGATCAAGAGGTCAAACTAAGGACAATCCATAGCTCCCACTTGATTTAAGAACTAAGTGAAAACTTGCCGAATGTCATCGTTGTTAACTTGATCCAATCGTCGTCTTCTAAGCCAAACTTCACGTTGCATCTTTATCTTCAATCCCCATCTTGTTATATTTATTTAAATTTAAAAAATACAACTAATCTACTACTTTTTCAAATTGAAATAAACCTAAATAAAATACTATGAAATTGAAAATAAATAAAATACAACTTTGGCTTCAATGGCCTCCATATAAATCAAAAAACAACATGGCATAAAATTGCCGTAATCAACAATCATGACAATCATACACTGGTTGGGGCATTATGGGCTATGTATGCAATCACAATTTAATAACAACATTCTTAAACCTATATATGACTTGTCCATGGTTACAATGCATGTGTATAACAATGGAACAAAATAAAGATTAAATAACCAACAATTATTCAAGCAATAACTACTAAATTCAAAATTTAAAAAGTGAATTTCTTCAGATCTTATTTGTGCGTCATGAGGATAATCAACAAAGTTGACTTTCAAAACCATAAAGGTTTTGACTTTTACCAATACACCACAAAGGTAGATCTAAGAAAATCACGCAATAATTAAGACGGTGTAAAAGCGGCTCTGATACCACTGATGGAAAATCTTGTGTACTTATTAGGCAGATTAACGCAGCGGATGATTAAAATATTGAACATTTATTTTATACACAATTAAATAATCAATTATTTAATAAAACTTCCACACGATTAAACCGTCCTATTAGATCCAGTTACACCGCTAATAATTGTCAAAATAAAAATCACAAAGTGAGTAAAACGATATACCTTTACGAATTGATGTCCACGAGAAGGTTGAAATGAATCGCCTTGTTGGAGAGAAACATATGACCAAAAATATTATCATCTTTTTGGATAGTCCACTACACTTTCAAGCAACGTCAATGGATGCTAGTTCAAACTCAAGTAACATATTATAGTAATCAAATTATTATAATAAGATAATAAATAAATAATACTTCGTCTATTACTTTTGAAAAGAACCAAAAGAATGATCCGTTGTTTTGGTGTTCCTCGATAACGACGAAAGGATATGGGATTTTATTTGCTTATGGTTTAATTTTTCGTGGCCTTCTCAAAACCAAAAAGAATTCGGGCTTTTATTTTTCGTGTGTATATTCTAGGCCAAAAAGACAATGATTATTTATATTATATATAACCGACTCAATATATGCATGTTATTTGTTTTTTCAATTTAACGCGTATAAAATAAGTCAGTGAAAATAAAATAAAAAATCATTTCCTTTTATTACTTAATCTTGGTCAACAAGAAAGATGATATGTAAACACGGTTTGAGACTTGAACGTAACCAACAAGCATCCCATATCATATTAAATTGAAAATCAAATTTTCCATTATTTGTAATCATGATAAAAAATAATTAATTACACGTTTAATTAATTAATTCAAAACAAGTATTTTAATTTATTTCGTTACTTGAATAATATATATATATATATATATATATATATATATATATATATATATATATATATATATATATATATATATATATTTCAATTGACGTCTAAGTGTATATATGTGTGACCCCAACGACTCAAATGAACTTAGCCATATAGTTATATGTTGTACCATGCACATTAATCCTACAGACTCCCACTTGTGCATTGAAAAACACCAACTAACTATACAAACAATGGATGCCGTCTAGCAACAGGCCATTGTCCCTAAATTCACGCGAGGGTAGTTTCTCAGAACTGTTTATCGTAAGTGTTAAATATCATTCGTCCCTTTGTTTCAGATACTTTAGTTAAACTTGAGATATGGATCATCAGTCATTCTCATTTGTTTAACAATTTTATTTCTCGACCTTAGAACTGAATTAGATCACCAAACTCTTAATTACATTTGGGCGCTGCCACACAAATATATTATTCATTCATCGAGGAGCTCAAAAGTATCTAACTCTAAACATTTTGGAGGAACAAATCCTTTACTGCATACACGTGTTTGTAACGAGCTTTACATTATACCCAATGATGGCCTTTATTACAGTCTTATTCAGGACAACATTTAACCATATCAAAGTACAATGTTCCACACATTTGAAACCGGCGTGTATCTTAAGTCTATGGACAAAATGATATAATCACTTAAAGATTCACTACTGACTACGATCCATGCAGTGACATCTCATGGTTGGGTCATTCCAATATTCATCATCAATGAATACATATGAATTTGGTCTCAATAAGTTAACTATTCATTATCAATGAAAATAACCAAAACTTCACATTATTCTTAATTCATGTTATTCCCATAACATGACCGATTATGGATATTTTGAATAATCAACAATTATTCATGGATTAAACATGCTAATATAGAACACAGTGATATAAATGAAAACGATCATACCAACAGTATATCAATTCATCAAGATAAAACTGCTTAATGTTCCAAAAATATCCTAATATTAAATTACAAATGAAAAGATTAGTAGCATAACGAAGTCCAATACTAATAGCATAATCATCATGTTTGTTATGTATCATGGGCTTCGTGAACGGGTCAGCCACAATACATTTGTATAAACCTTAAGAATACTAATCTCATTCTTCTTTACGACTTCCTGAATGTAGTCAAACTTTTGAAGAATGTGTCGGATACATTTATGTACATGTGATTCTTTCATATGTACAATAACACTCGAACTATCATAATACATGTAACATCCCGCCTTTTTCCGTTAAATTTATTTTTAACACCGTCTTTTTCTTTTAAATAATACATTTCGTTATTTAAATTCGTAGTTTCCGTTGACTAACGTTCATAATAATTCCGTCATTTAATTATAACATCTCTCGTTAACTTGCGTTTTAAAAATACTCGATCGGTTAAATCCCGCACCCGCTTTGAAACTCGAGGGACCGGAGTTGCCAAATGGGCAAACTAGTTGACTAGGTCAACTAGTCAACCCATTTTTCCACCATTCAATCCCTCCATCTCTCTCTCTTTCTTTCTTTTTTTTTTCTCTCAAGAACACAAACATAATTCATCATCTAAATTCGGATCGGGAAGCAAACTTCAAAACAAATTACATATTCGTGATCCTCTCATCATCCTCTTCGATTTGGTACCAATTTCATCCATTTTGGGTAACATTTCTAAAACACTAAATTTCTCTAAATTCGTTTTATATACTTGAAATTGTGTTAGTTAGTGTCTATGGCTCGTGTGTAAAATGAATATATGTTTTGTTTGCTCGATTTGTGGTTTGGAGTAACTAGTTTGAGTTTTTGAAATGGGTTTGCTTAATCCTTGATTTTGGATGAGTTAATGTTGTTAGATTGTTTAAGTGCATGTTTTAATTGTGTTACTAGTATCATTAGCCACATTTGGATGTGTAGGTTGATTAAGAAAACTTCAAAAACCCGATTAATGATTTTGTGATGTTTGACTAGGGTTTGATAGTTCTTGACATGAACTTTTGGATGCTTAAATGCCATGGAGTGTTAATTGTTAGTGTTTAGTAGTAATGTATGCTTCATTACCTTCAAAACGGCATATCGTATGTGTAAATTGGATTCCCGAATCATAAAATACGTTTTACGAACTTGAAACTTTGAAAATAAACCTTTCTTGATCAATTGACGAGTTTTCGGTTATTGTAAATGATGTTTTTGATTAATGATATGTGGTTAGTTGTATTCCTTGTCGAAATAGCTTTCCGATGATATAAAATACATGTTCTAATTGTTTGCGGATCATAAAATGTGAATGTTTGTGTTTTGGTTCGTGCATACTTTGAAAACTGACCAGAATTCTCTGGCCAGGTAGTGGCGCGGCGCGCCACATCCCCGCGCGGCGCGCAGAATCGCCTGGCCAGATTCTGCTCACTTTGGCGCATTTCACGCGAAATGTTTGACTAGCTATCGACCTCCGATTCACATGAAACTTGTTCTAATATGCTTATATATGAATAAAAACCTCAGAAAAATAGTTCGGGACCGAACCCGAACGTGTTGACTTTTTCGTTGACTTTGACCAAGTTTGACTTTTAGTCAAACTTAACCAAACTTTTATACGATCATTCTAACATGCTTTTATACTTGTTTCTGGTATGAAACTTGACAACGTGATTCACATGCTATACTTAATCGAGTCGTAACGAGCCATAGGACTAATTGAACACATTTCACCCGACCTTGTGTCGTAACCGGTTAATTGATATAACTTACTTGTTTAGGTCAAGGCTAAGCAACTTTCATGCACACGTTTACTTGTTGAAGTACTTTTATACTCGTGCACTCGAGGTGAGATCATAGTCCCATCTTTCAACAACTTTTATACTTTTAAATTATGGGATGAGAAACATATACAGTTTTATAATACATACTTTTATACTTTGAACACAAGTACAAGGAAACAAACATTCCACAGCGAGTTAGAACAAAAATCCTCAATTCGATTATCATTAGTTACACTTGCAGGGTGTAAGCGAGAACTTATATTGTGTGGCCATACGGGTTTGACAAACCCTCATTCGGACGGTTCGCTACCGTCTACGGATGAAATATATTTTCGAGAATCAGTGTTTGTTCTAGCACTAAGTGATGGGGTATACAATGGGAGGAAACGTTAAGTCTTGATAATTGGGTGCTCGCGAACCAACTTTTGGAATGCAACTTTTGGATGATCAATTTATGGAAATACTAAATCTTGTGGTTCAAAATATAACATTTACTAATACACCTATGATTTCACCAACGTTTTTCGTTGACAGTTTTCTATATGTTTCTCAGGTTCATACATGGCTATTTGATACATGCTTCCGCGTACATTCATACTTGCTTGGAGTCAAGCATACATACATACATACGCTAGGGATAGCACTTTTGGATTCAAACTTTTGTTTACATACTTACGCTATTTATAGCAACGGTGTTTTTCAACTTATATTATGTCGCAAGTTATTTCATTTATACTTTATGACTTTGGTAAACTTAGACTTGTTGTCGAACGGTTTTGTAAACTAAACTTGCAAGTCTTGTACCTTTCAAATGAATGCGACATAATTTTGGTCAAACGAGTCTCATATAGGGACTACGACCACGCAACGGGACCTAAGTTAACGACGCCGTCAAGAACGGTTTTGGTCGGGTCGTTACAGATGGTATCAGAGCGTTGGTTGTAGGGAACTAGGACGTGCATTAGTGTGTCTAACAGAGTCGTTAGGACGCATTAGTGAGTCTAGACTACAACCGGATAGTTAGCATTTGCATTCTGACATACATTTGCTATAGATAGCACTTACTTGACTACTTGTGCATTATACTTGAATCATTCTTAGGCAAACTTTTTAATGATGCCCAACCTTCATCATACGAACTCGTATACCGCCACTTTTTGGTAACACACGCAAATTCATGATTCATACACGTATGGATGACGACGACTTCATTAGTCACACTTGTTCGGGAACTCTGTCTCCCGGATTGTTATTTGCCACCGTTTCAACTTACTATCGGTTTCCCACTGGTGTTTCTTACTATCTACTTTTTGGTGTTACTACCATCACTACTCTAGGTGAGTATCGTCATCAACGTTTATCACTACGGTTGCGTACTTTTTGTTATCATGATTCGTTACTCCTTTCGTGCCTAAGGGCATTATCGCTTGACTTGAACCACAATGACGTGAACAATCATTTATACACTTCCCTCGGGGAACGCTTCCTTAGATTTGCAGAAATTCTTTCGATTTAATATGAGTCACGTTTGAGACGTCGTTACATTTTGTTCATTTTAGATTTTCGCGATGACACGAACTTGAATCTATAGAGTGATGTGGGAATGGAGGTATGAGTTAGCGTAATATAACGACACTCGATCAACGTGGTTATATTACGGTAAGACATACCAAAGTTCTAGTGACGCGTGATGGTGGTTAGACTCGATCAACCTAAACACCACCATGTGCCATGTACATGACTTCATCTTTTCAGGTTTGGACATCCGAAACTCCGAGAATATTTATAACAACCATACCGGGGACACACCTTCAATTATTGTCAAATTATATTTATGCTTCCGAATGAATTACCGATTCCATTCGACTTCAACCGTATGTCACATGGGTATACTAGCTCGTCCTCGCGCAGTCTTGTTGACTAACTACAACCTACTCGTTATGCTCGCATCGAGGCGGAAACTTCTCTCGCCTTACACTCGTACTTCCGGTTCAGGAAATCTTTATTCTAAACTCCCAATGGAGGGAGGGACTCTCCACGTTATACTAGTATTCGCCTCGAGGGTGAATAGTCTCGACGAACGTATTTGAAAACCGATAAATCTTCCGCGACGCGAAATTTTTTTTGAGGCACTTGTCCTAGCTAACGTTTTCAATTCCTAGCAAACTTGTTCAATATGCCTTAGGGAAATGTACCCCGTTTCGGATCGAGATCCTCGTTTCACTTCTAGATTTTGGAGTACCTTACAAAAAGCCTCGGGACCGCATTTAGACATGAGTACCGCGTACCATCCACAACCCGACGGACCGAACAAACATGCGATTTAAACCTTGGAAACCATAATACAAGTTTGTATTACCAACTTCAAATTTACTTGAGAAAAGTATTTTCCTTTAACCGAATCCTCGTACTACAATGATTTTCATTCGAGTTTTAACGTCACTCCTTTTGGAACCACATGTGACCGGAAACGTCATTCTCTTTTGTCGAACCAAGTAAACGATGATCAATTCACCGGGACCGGGATTATGCATGAACGACCGAGAAAACTTATCCATATCCAAGAAAGACCCAACACGACTCGTTGTCGCCAAATGAGCTACGCCGATTTAGACGTAAACATTTCAAATTCCACGTGGGAAACCGCGTCACGTTAAGAGTCGCACCTTGGAAAGGTGCAATCCGTTTCGGGAAAACGTAGGAAGCTAAATCCGCGGTATTTTGATCCTTTAAATTCTTGGGGTGTTTTGGACCCGTCGCTAGCCGTTTAGACTTTTCCGACTCATTTTGGGTCTCCGTTTATCCTACATTCGATGTATCAACTCAAAGACGTGTTTTGCGAATCGAGAACTTGTTATCTCCTTTGATGAACTCACTATCGACGATAACCCTCACTTCCTAGGAGGACCGGTTGAAACCATGAATCATGGAAGCCAAACCTTAAAACAACATATGATCCCGACCGTCAAAATTCGTGGAAATACTCAAGGACGTACCTTCACTTATTCGTAGAATTTACAACGCAAGGTCTCGAGTAAGATTCAACAACTACTACTTCCAACTAAATTTCGGGACGAAATTTCTTTTGAGTTGTGGATAATGTAACATCCCGCCTTTTTCCGTTAAATTTATTTTTAACACCGTCTTTTTCTTTTAAATAATACATTTCGTTATTTAAATTCGTAGTTTCCGTTGACTAACGTTCATAATAATTCCGTCATTTAATTATAACATCTCTCGTTAACTTGCGTTTTAAAAATACTCGATCGGTTAAATCCCGCACCCGCTTTGAAACTCGAGGGACCGGAGTTGCCAAATGGGCAAACTAGTTGACTAGGTCAACTAGTCAACCCATTTTTCCACCATTCAATCCCTCCATCTCTCTCTCTTTCTTTCTTTTTTTTTTCTCTCAAGAACACAAACATAATTCATCATCTAAATTCGGATCGGGAAGCAAACTTCAAAACAAATTACATATTCGTGATCCTCTCATCATCCTCTTCGATTTGGTACCAATTTCATCCATTTTGGGTAACATTTCTAAAACACTAAATTTCTCTAAATTCGTTTTATATACTTGAAATTGTGTTAGTTAATGTCTATGGCTCGTGTGTAAAATGAATATATGTTTTGTTTGCTCGATTTGTGGTTTGGAGTAAGTAGTTTGAGTTTTTGAAATGGGTTTGCTTAATCCTTGATTTTGGATGAGTTAATGTTGTTAGATTGTTTAAGTGCATGTTTTAATTGTGTTACTAGTATCATTAGCCACATTTGGATGTGTAGGTTGATTAAGAAAACTTCAAAAACCCGATTAATGATTTTGTGATGTTTGACTAGGGTTTGATAGTTCTTGACATGAACTTTTGGATGCTTAAATGCCATGGAGTGTTAATTGTTAGTGTTTAGTAGTAATGTATGCTTCATTACCTTCAAAACGGCATATCGTATGTGTAAATTGGATTCCCGAATCATAAAATACGTTTTACGAACTTGAAACTTTGAAAATAAACCTTTCTTGATCAATTGACGAGTTTTCGGTTATTGTAAATGATGTTTTTGATTAATGATATGTGGTTAGTTGTATTCCTTGTCGAAATAGCTTTCCGATGATATAAAATACATGTTCTAATTGTTTGCGGATCATAAAATGTGAATGTTTGTGTTTTGGTTCGTGCATACTTTGAAAACTGACCAGAATTCTCTGGCCAGGTAGTGGCGCGGCGCGCCACATCCCCGCGCGGCGCGCAGAATCGCCTGGCCAGATTCTGCTCACTTTGGCGCATTTCACGCGAAATGTTTGACTAGCTATCGACCTCCGATTCACATGAAACTTGTTCTAATATGCTTATATATGAATAAAAACCTCAGAAAAATAGTTCGGGACCGAACCCGAACGTGTTGACTTTTTCGTTGACTTTGACCAAGTTTGACTTTTAGTCAAACTTAACCAAACTTTTATACGATCATTCTAACATGCTTTTATACTTGTTTCTGGTATGAAACTTGACAACGTGATTCACATGCTATACTTAATCGAGTCGTAACGAGCCATAGGACTAATTGAACACATTTCACCCGACCTTGTGTCGTAACCGGTTAATTGATATAACTTACTTGTTTAGGTCAAGGCTAAGCAAATTTCATGCACACGTTTACTTGTTGAAGTACTTTTATACTCGTGCACTCGAGGTGAGATCATAGTCCCATCTTTCAACAACTTTTATACTTTTAAATTATGGGATGAGAAACATATACAGTTTTATAATACATACTTTTATACTTTGAACACAAGTACAAGGAAACAAACATTCCACAGCGAGTTAGAACAAAAATCCTCAATTCGATTATCATTAGTTACACTTGCAGGGTGTAAGCGAGAACTTATATTGTGTGGCCATACGGGTTTGACAAACCCTCATTCGGACGGTTCGCTACCGTCTACGGATGAAATATATTTTCGAGAATCAGTGTTTGTTCTAGCACTAAGTGATGGGGTATACAATGGGAGGAAACGTTAAGTCTTGATAATTGGGTGCTCGCGAACCAACTTTTGGAATGCAACTTTTGGATGATCAATTTATGGAAATACTAAATCTTGTGGTTCAAAATATAACATTTACTAATACACCTATGATTTCACCAACGTTTTTCGTTGACAGTTTTCTATATGTTTCTCAGGTTCATACATGGCTATTTGATACATGCTTCCGCGTACATTCATACTTGCTTGGAGTCAAGCATACATACATACATACGCTAGGGATAGCACTTTTGGATTCAAACTTTTGTTTACATACTTACGCTATTTATAGCAACGGTGTTTTTCAACTTATATTATGTCGCAAGTTATTTCATTTATACTTTATGACTTTGGTAAACTTAGACTTGTTGTCGAACGGTTTTGTAAACTAAACTTGCAAGTCTTGTACCTTTCAAATGAATGCGACATAATTTTGGTCAAACGAGTCTCATATAGGGACTACGACCACGCAACGGGACCTAAGTTAACGACGCCGTCAAGAACGGTTTTGGTCGGGTCGTTACAATACATTATCATAAAAGATTTAATGTTGGGAACTACTTCAAGTTCATCAACAAACTTCCTAATCCAGACAGTTTTCTGAGCAGCTTCTCAGACAGCAAGTATTCTACTTTTGTTGTAGATTGTTCAACCGTTTCTGGCTTTGAACTCTTCCAATCAAATGCCTCGTCCATCATGATAAAGAAACAACTTGACTGGGATCGAGCATCATCTCGATCAATTTGGAAACTAGCATTTGTATGACATCCAATACTCAACTATTCTTCCAAACCACCGTAAACCAGGAACATATCTTTAGTTCTCCACAAATACTTAAGAATGCTCTTAACAGCAATCCAACGTTCTTCACCTGGATTCTGTTGATAATGACTCGTCAAACTCAAAGCTAACAAGACACCAGGTATAGTATGAAATGTCCCGTTCTTATTGATTAAAAACGTTCCATATTAATTGATTTCGTTGCGAGGTTTTGACCTCTATATGAGACGCTTTTCAAAGACTGCATTCATTTTAAAACAAACCATAACCTTTATTTCATCAATAAAGGTTTAAAGAGCTTTACATAGATTATCAAATAATGATAATCTAAAATATCCTGTTTACACACGACCATTACATAATGATTTACAATACAAATATGTTACAACAAAATAAGTTTCTTGAATGCAGTTTTTACACAATATCATACAAGCATGGACTCCAAATATCGTCCTTATTTAAGTATGCGATAGCGGAAGCTCTTAATAATCACCTGAGAATAAACATGCTTAAAACGTCAACAAAAATGTTGGTGAGTTATAGGTTTAACCTATATATATCAAATCGTAACAATAGACCACAAGATTTCATATTTCAATATACATCCCATACATAGAGATAAAAATTATTCATATGGTGAACACCTGGTAATCGACATTAACAAGATGCATATATAAGAATATCCACATCATTCCGGGACACCCTTCGGATATGATATAAATTTCGAAGTACTAAAGCATCCGGTACTTTGGATGGGGTTTGTTAGGCCCAATAGATCTATCTTTAGGATTCGCGTCAATTAGGGTGTCTGTTCCCTAATTCTTAGATTACCAGACTTAATAAAAAGGGACATATTCGATTTCGATAATTCAACCATAGACTGTAGTTTCACGTACTTGTGTCTATTTTGTAAATCATTTATAAAACCTGCATGTATTCTCATCCCAAAAATATTAGATTTTAAAAGTGGGACTATAACTCACTTTCACAGATTTTTACTTCGTCGAGAAGTAAGACTTGGCCACTGGTCGATTCACGAACCTATAACAAATATGTACATATATATCAAAGTATGTTCAAAATATATTTACAACACTTTTAATACATTTTGATGTTTTAAGTTTATTAAGTCAGCTGTCCTCTTTAGTAACCTACAACTAGTTGTCCACAGTTAGATGTACAGAAATAAATCGATACATATTATCTTGAATCAATCCACGACCCAGTGTATACGTATCTCAGTATTGATCACAACTCAAACTATATATATTTTGGAATCAACAGAGGACCCGAGTTCACCTGGGAATGAGAAGATCAGATGAAGAAGAAATACCCGTATTTATTTCCAGAAGATACGTCAACACCTCCAACTGTTAAAATTTCGGGACGAAATTTATTTAACGGGTAGTTACTGTAGTGACCCAAACTTTTCCATGTTTATATATATATTAAATGAAATTGTTATTTACATGATTAAGTGTTTCCAACATGTTAAGCAATCAAACTTGTTAAGACTTGATTAATTGAAATAGGTTTCATATAGACAATTGACCACCCAAGTTGACCGGTGATTCACGAACGTTAAAACTTGTAAAAACTATACGATGACATATATATGGTTATATATATAGTTAACATGATTTTATTATAAGTATGTATCTCATTAGGTAAACGGTTGACGATTTTAGTTGTTAAAAGTGATCCATTGGGAAGAATTGTCTAGGAAAGTTCGTATTGGGACTTGAGTGAGGATCGTTGAGTAGGTCCGGATTGGTTAAGTGGAGAAGATCACGAGGAAGTGATCGAGTTTAAGTGGGGGAGAGTTGTAAGACCCAAATATTTATTGTACATAATGTATTTATGGTGTACGATGCGTGTATGAAATGTACGTGTTGCTTGCTCGAACGTCGAAGGAAACTGGACGTTGTCCGAAGTGACAAGGTGTGTACGTATCTTTTCAACCCCAAATAAAGTGTTCTTTTTGTAATGATTAGCTATTTAGCTGTTATCTTTATACATATAGTAAAAAGTCAGTTTGAAATAGTCTTGGTCAAATGATGATTTATACTTTGATGTATATATTAATATTAATATTAAATATTAATTAACTCAAGTGAAGGTAAAATCAAATATTAGTCATGAAAATAATTAATTAAAAACTTGATCAATACGGCACAGGCAATAAGAAATTAAGAAAATGAAAGCCTTGTTGTTATTAATCAATATATCAATTAATAAAGCTTTGGTTTACAGTTCATATTAATTAGAAAAATCTATATATCAATCAATAAAGCTTTCGTTCCAACATTCACATATAGAGTGTCTATGGTTGTTCCGAAATATATATAGATGTGTCGACATGATAGGTCGAAATATTGTATATGTGTCTATGGTATCTCAAGATTACATAATATACAATACAAGTTGATTAAGTTATGGTTGGAATAGATTTGTTACCAATTTTCACGTAGCTAAAATGAGAAAAATTATCCAATCTTGTTTTACCCATAACTTCTTCATTTTAAATTCGTTTTGAGTGAATCAAATTGCTATGGTTTCATATTGAACTCTATTTTATGAATCTAAACAGAAAAAGTATAGGTTTATAGTCGGAAAAATAAGTTACAAGTTGTTTTTGTAAAGGTAGTCATTTCAGTCGAAAGAACGACGTCTAGATGACCATTTTAGAAAACATACTTCCACTTTGAGTTTAACCATAATTTTTGGATATAGTTTCATGTTCATAATAAAAATCATTTTCCCAGAATAACAACTTTTAAATCAAAGTTTATCATAGTTTTTAATTAACTAACCCAAAACAGCCCGCGGTGTTACTACGACGGCGTAAATCCGGTTTTACGGTGTTTTTCGCGTTTCCAGGTTTTAAATCATTAAGTTAGAATATCATATAGATATAGAACATGTGTTTAGTTGATTTTAAAAGTCAAGTTAGAAGGATTATCTTTTGTTTGCGAACAAGTTTAGAATTAACTAAACTATGTTCTAGTGATTACAAGTTTAAACCTTCGAATAAGATAGCTTTATATGTATGAATCGAATGATGTTATGAACATCATTACTACCTTAAGTTCCTTGGATAAACCTACTGGAAAAAAGAAAAATGGATCTAGCTTCAACGGATCCTTGGATGGCTCGAAGTTCTTGAAGCAGAATCATGACACGAAAACAAGTTCAAGTAAGATCATCACTTGAAATAAGATTGTTATAGTTATAGAAATTGAACCAAAGTTTGAATATGATTATTACCTTGTATTAGAATGATAACCTACTGTAATAAACAAAGATTTCTTGAGGTTGGATGATCACCTTACAAGATTGGAAGTGAGCTAGCAAACTTGAAAGTATTCTTGATTTTATCTAACTAGAACTTGTAGAATTTATGAAGAACACTTAGAACTTGAAGATAGAACTTGAGAGAGATCAATTAGATGAATAAAATTGAAGAATGAAAGTGTTTGTAGGTGTTTTTGGTCGTTGGTGTATGGATTAGATATAAAGGATATGTAATTTTGTTTTCATGTAAATAAGTCATGAATGATTACTCATATTTTTGTAATTTTATGAGATATTTCATGCTAGTTGCCAAATGATGGTTCCCACATGTGTTAGGTGACTCACATGGGCTGCTAAGAGCTGATCATTGGAGTGTATATACCAATAGTACATACGTCTAAAAGCTGTGTATTGTACGAGTATGATTACGGGTGCATACGAGTAGAATTGTTGATGAAACTGAACGAGGATGTAATTGTAAGCATTTTTGTTAAGTAGAAGTATTTTGATAAGTGTA
Organism: Rutidosis leptorrhynchoides; assembly: GCF_046630445.1. Taxonomy (NCBI): domain Eukaryota; kingdom Viridiplantae; phylum Streptophyta; class Magnoliopsida; order Asterales; family Asteraceae; genus Rutidosis; species Rutidosis leptorrhynchoides. The sequence goes on from NC_092338.1 coordinate 196,721,610, forward strand.
TTGAAGTCTTTCAAAAGTGTATAAATACATATTAAAACACTACATGTATATACATTTTAACTGAGTCGTTAAGTCATCGTTAGTCGTTACATGTAAGTGTTGTTTTGAAACCTTTAGGTTAACGATCTTGTTAAATGTTGTTAACCCAATGTTTATAATATCAAATGAGATTTTAAATTATTATATTATCATGATATTATCATGTATGAATATCTCTTAATATGATATATATATATATATACATTAAATGTCTTTACAACGATAATCGTTACATATATGTCTCGTTTAAAAATCATTAAGTTAGTAGTCTTATTTTTACATATGTAGTTCATTGTTAATATACTTAATGATATGTTTACTTATCATAATATCATGTTAACTATATATATATCCATATATATGTCATCATATAGTTTTTACAAGTTTTAACGTTCGTGAATCACCGGTCAACTTGGGTGGTCAATTGTCTATATGAAACATATTTCAATTAATCAAGTCTTAACAAGTTTGATTGCTTAACATGTTGGAAACATTTAATCATGTAAATATCAATCTCAATTAATATATATAAACATGGAAAAGTTCGGGTCACTACAGTACCTACCCGTTAAATAAATTTCGTCCCGAAATTTTAAGCTGTTGAAGGTGTTGACGAATCTTCTGGAAATAGATGCGGGTATTTCTTCTTCATCTGATCTTCATGCTCCCAGGTGAACTCGGGTCCTCTACGAGCATTCCATCGAACCTTAACAATTGGTATCTTGTTTTGCTTAAGTCTTTTAACCTCAAGATCCATTATTTCGATGGGTTCTTCGATGAATTGAAGTTTTTCGTTGATTTGGATTTCATCCAACGGAATAGTGAGATCTTCTTTAGCAAAACATTTCTTCAAATTCGAGACGTGGAAAGTGTTATGTACAGTCGCGAGTTGTTGAGGTAACTCAAGTCGGTAAGCTACTGGTCCGACACGATCAATAATCTTAAATGGTCTAATATACCTTGGATTTAATTTCCCTCGTTTACCAAATCGAACAACGCCTTTCTAAGGTGCAACTTTAAGCATGACCATCTCTCCAATTTCAAATTCTATATCTTTTCTTTTAATGTCAGCGTAGCTCTTTTGTCCACTTTGGGCGGTTTTCAACCATTGTTGAATTTGGATGATCTTCTCGGTAGTTTCTTGTATTATCTCCGGACCCGTAATCTGTCTATCCCCCACTTCACTCCAACAAATCGGAGACCTGCACTTTCTACCATAAAGTGCTTCAAACGGCGCCATCTCAATGCTTGAATGGTAGCTGTTGTTGTAGGAAAATACTGCTAACGGTAGATGTCGATCCCAACTGTTTCTGAAATCAATAACACATGCTCGTAGCATGTCTTCAAGAGTTTGTATCGTCCTTTCGCTCTGCCCATCAGTTTGTGGATGATAGGCAGTACTCATGTCTAGACGAGTTCCTAATGCTTGCTGTAATGTCTGCCAGAATCTTGAAATAAATCTGCCATCCCGATCAGAGATAATAGAGATTGGTATTCCATGTCTGGAGACGACTTCCTTCAAATACAGTCGTGCTAACTTCTCCATCTTGTCATCTTCTCTTATAGGCAGGAAGTGTGCTGATTTGGTGAGACGATCAACTATTACCCAAATAGTATCAAAACCACTTGCAGTCCTTGGCAATTTAGTGATGAAATCCATGGTAATGTTTTCCCATTTCCATTCCGGGATTTCGGGTTGTTGAAGTAGACCTGATGGTTTCTGATGCTCAGCTTTGACCTTAGAACACGTCAAACATTCTCCTACATATTTAGCAACATAGTCTTTCATACCCGGCCACCAAAAATGTTTCTTGAGATCCTTGTACATCTTCCCCGTTCCAGGATGTATTGAGTATCTGGTTTTATGAGTTTCTCTAAGTACCATTTCTCTCATATCTCCAAATTTTGGTACCCAAATCCTTTCAGCCCTATACTGGGTTCTGTCTTCCCGAATATTAAGATGCTTCTCCGATCCTTTGGGTATTTCATCCTTTAAATTTCTCTCTTTTAAAACTCCTTGTTGCGCCTCCTTTATTTGAGTAGTAAGGTTATTATGAATCATTATATTCATAGATTTTACTCGAATGGGTTCTCTGTCCTTCCTGCTCAAGGCATCGGCTACCACATTTGCCTTCCCCGGGTGGTAACGAATCTCAAAGTCATAATCATTCAACTATTCAATCCACCTACGCTGCCTCATATTCAGTTGTTTCTGATTAAATATGTGTTGAAGACTTTTGTGGTCGGTATATATAATACTTTTGACCCCATATAAGTAGTACCTCCAAGTCTTTAATGCAAAAACAACCGCGCCTAATTCCAAATCATGCGTCGTATAATTTTGTTCGTGAATCTTCAATTGTCTAGACGCATAAGCAATCACCTTCGTTCGTTGCATTAATACACAACCGAGACCTTGCTTTGATGCATCACAATAAATCACAAAATCATCATTCCCTTCAGGCAATGACAATATAGGTGCCGTCGTTAGCTTTTTCTTCAATAACTGAAACGCTTTCTCTTGTTCATCATTCCATTCAAATTTCTTCCCTTTATGCGTTAATGCAGTCAAGGGTTTTGCTATTCTGGAAAAGTCTTGGATGAACCTTCTGTAGTAACCAGCTAGTCCTAAAAACTGGCGTATGTGTTTCAGAGTTTTCAGGGTTTCCCACTTTTCAACAGTTTCTATCTTTGCCGGATCCACCTTAATACCTTCTTTGTTCACTATGTGACCGAGGAATTGAACTTCTTCCAACCAAAATGCACACTTTGAAAACTTAGCGTACAATTCTTCCTTCCTCAATACTTCTAACGCCTTTCTCAAATGTTCACCGTGTTCTTGGTCATTCTTTGAGTAAATAAGTATGTCATCAATGAAAACAATGACAAACTTGTCAAGGTATGGTCCACACACTCGGTTCATAAGGTCCATGAACACAGCTGGTGCATTAGTTAAACCAAACGGCATGACCATAAACTCGTAATGACCGTAACGTGTTCTGAAAGCAGTCTTTGGAATATCATCTTCTTTCACCCGCATTTGATGATACCCGGAACGTAAGTCAATCTTTGAATAAACAGACGAGCCTTGTAGTTGATCAAATAAGTCGTCAATTCTCGGTAGTGGGTAGCGGTTTTTGATGGTAAGTTTGTTCAACTCTCGGTAGTCGATACACAACCTGAATGTACCATCTTTCTTCTTGACAAACAAAACAGGAGCTCCCCACGGTGATGTGCTTGGTCGAATGAAACCACGCTCTAAAAGTTCATGTAATTGGCTTTGCAGTTCTTTCATCTCGCTGGGTGCGAGTCTGTAAGGAGCACGAGCTATTGGTGCAGCTCCTGGTACAAGATCTATTTGAAATTCAACGGATCGATGTGGGGGTAATCCCGGTAATTCTTTCGGAAATACATCGGGAAATTCTTTTGCAATGGGAACATCATTGATGCTCTTTTCTTCAGTTTGTACTTTCTCGACGTGTGCTAGAACAGCATAGCAACCTTTTCTTATTAGTTTTTGTGCCTTCAAATTACTAATAAGATGTAGCTTCGTGTTGCCCTTTTCTCCGTACACCATTAAGGGTTTTCCTTTTTCTCGTACAATGCGAATTGCATTTTTGTAACAAACGATCTCTGCTTTCACTTTTTTCAACCAGTCCATACTGATTATCACATCAAAACTCCCTAAATCTACTGGTATCAAATCAATCTTAAATGTTTCGCTAACCAGTTTAATTTATCGATTCCGACATATATTATCTGCTGAAATTAATTTACCATTTGCTAATTCGAGTAAAAATTTACTATCCAAAGGCGTCAATGGACAACTTAATTTAGCACAAAAATCTCTACCCATATAGCTTCTATCCGCACCCGAATCAAATAAAACGTAAGCAGATTTATTGTCAATAAGAAACGTACCCGTAACAAGCTTCGGGTCTTCCTGTGGCTCTGCCGCATTAATATTGAAAACTCTTCCGCGGCCTTGTCCATTCGTGTTCTCCTGGTTCGGGCAATTTCTAATAATGTGGCCCGGTTTTCCACATTTATAACAAACTACATTGGCATAACTTGCTCCGACACTACTTGCTCCGCCATTACTCGTTCCGACACCATTTGTTCCTTTCGTTCTATTAACCCCTGGTCCGTAGACCTCACACTTCGCCGCGCTATGACCATTTCTTTTACACTTGTTGCAAAATTTGGTGCAGAACCCCGAGTGATACTTTTCACACCTTTGGCATAGCTGCTTCTGATTGTTGTTGTTGTTGTTGCGGTTATTATTGTTGTTGGGATGATTGTTGTACTTGTTGTTGTTGTTGTTGTTGTTGTTGTTGTTGTTGTTGTTGTTGTTGTTGTTGTTATTGTTGTTGTTGTTGTTGTTGTTGTTGTTGTTGTTGTTGTTGTTGTTGTTGTTGTTGTTGTTGTGTTGTTGTTGTTGTTGTTGTTGTTGTTGTTGTTGTTGTTGTTGTTGTTGTTGTTGTTGTTGTTGTTGTTGTTGTTGTTGTTGTTGTTGTTGGGCCGTTTGTTGTAGTTGCGATTGATGTTGCGATTGTTGGGATAATTGTTGCGATTATTGTTGTAATTGCTGTTGTTGTTGTATTGGTGATTCTTATCACCGTTTTCCTCCCACTTTCTTTTGACTTGCTTCACATTGGCCTCTTCAGCAGTCTGTTCTTTAATTCTTTCTTCAATCTGGTTCACTAGTTTGTGAGCCATTCTACATACCTGTTGTATGGAGGCGGGCTCGTGTGAACTTATATCTTCTTGGATTCTTTTCGGTAATCCTTTCACAAACGCGTCGATCTTCTCTTCCTCATCTTCGAACGCTCCCGGACACAATAGGCACAATTCTGTGAATCGTTTTTTTGTACGTGGTAATATCAAATCCTTGGGTTCGTAACCCTCTAAGTTCTGTCTTGAGCTTATTGACCTCGGTTCTGGGACGGTACTTCTCGTTCATCAAGTGCTTGAATGTTGACCACGGTAGTGCGTACGCATCGTCTTGTCCCACTTGCTCTAGATAGGTATTCCACCATGTTAACGCAGAACCTGTGAAGGTATGCGTAGCGTACTTCACTTTATCCTCTTCAGTACACTTACTTATGGCAAACACCGATTCGACCTTTTCGGTCCACCTTTTCAATCCGATCGGTCCTTCGGTTCCATCAAATTCCAAAGGTTTGCAGGCAGTGAATTCTTTGTAGGTGCATCCTACACGATTTCCTGTACTGCTAGATCCAAGGTTATTGTTGGTATGTAGCGCAGCCTGTACTGCGGCTATGTTTGAAGCTAGAAAAGTACGGAATTCCTCTTCATTCATATTCACGGTGTGTCGAGTAGTCGGTGCCATTTCCTTCAAAATAGTCAAACGGAACAAGTTAATCATACAGAATATTAAGAGTAGTTAATAGTATTTCGTAGCATAATATGAACTCATTTATAAAAGATTTTTCTTCATATTAGCGTTTTATAAGTTTAAATTCGGGTAGTACCTACCCGTTAAGTTCATACTTAGTAGCTAATATACAATTCAACTACTACAATTCTATATGAAAAACTGATTATAATAATATTTCGCGTTCAAACTTTTACACAATATTTTACAAACTTACAATACCGCTTATTTTACATATAGCATGAAATATAGCACACAATAAATTTGATACAAGATGGTTGTGAAGATAATTCTAGCTAGTACACAAGTCGTTCAGCAAAGGCAATAAAGACACGTAATTCATACGTCCAGAAACAAGTCATGTATTCTAGTTTTACTAGGACTACTTCCCATCCTTGGTCTTGTGGAACATAACCGTTATGGCCGTTGATAAGACAGCGTGTTGTAATGTTGTCAAAGGGACGAGGGTTACGTAATGTCCAACAGTCTCGTAACAATCTAAAAACCTCATTTCTTACCCCAATTACCGACTCCGTCACTTGTGGGAATGTTTTGTTTAATAGTTGTAGCCCAATGTTCTTGTTCTCACTTTGGTGAGAAGCGAACATTACTAATCCGTTAGCATAACATGCTTCTTTATGTTGCATGTTAGCCGCTTTTTCTAAATCACGAAGTCCAATATTCGGATATATTGAGTCAAAATAATTTCTTAACCCATTGCGTAAAATAGCATTTGGGTTCCCCGCAATATATGCGTCAAAGTAAACACATCGTAACTTATGGATTTCCCAATGTGATATCCCCCATATTTCGAACGAAAGCCTTTTATAAACTAAGGCATTCTTGGAACGTTCTTCGAATGTCTTACAAACTGATCTCGCCTTAAATAATTGTGCCGAAGAATTCTGACCGACTCTAGACAAGATTTCATCAATCATGTCTCCGGGTAGGTCTCTTAAAATATTGGGTTGTCTATCCATTTTGTGTTTTTATACTGTAAAATAGACAAGAGTTAGATAAAAAAAATACTTATTAATACAAGCAATTTTTACATATATCATAAAGCATAAGCACACTATATTACATATATTACACCACACGAATACAACTATCTTATTCCGACTCGCTTGTTTCTTCTTCTTCGGTTTTGGTTCGTTTTGCCAAGTTTCTAGGGATATATGATGTTCCACTAATACGAGCCGTCGTTTTCCACATTGGTTTAGAAAAACCTGGTGGTTTAGAGGTTCCCGGGTCGTTGTTACAACTTAAGGACTTCGGGGGTTGACGATACATATAAAGTTCATCGGGGTTGGAATTAGATTTCTCTATTTTTATGCCCTTTCCCTTATTATTTTCTTTTGCCTTTTTAAATTCAGTTGGGGTAATTTCTATAACATCATCGGAATTCTCGTCGGAATCCGATTCATCGGAGAATTGGTAATCCTCCCAATATCTTGCTTCCTTGGCGGAAACACCATTGACCATAATTAACCTTGGTCGGTTGGTTGAGGATTTTCTTTTACTTAACCGTTTTATTATTTCCCCCACCGGTTCTATTTCTTCATCCGGTTCCGATTCTTCTTCCGGTTCCGATTCTTCTTCCGGTTCCGACTCTTCTTCCGGTTCCTCTTCGAGAACTTGTGAATCAGTCCATGAATCATTCCAATTTACATTTGACTCTTCATTATTATTAGGTGAGTCAATGAGACTTGTTCTAGAGGTAGACATCTATCACATAATATCAAACGCGTTAAGAGATTAATATATCACATAATATTCACATGTTAAAAATATATAGTTTCCAAAAAATTTGTTAAGTAAACACGGTCGAAGTCCAGACTCACTAATGCATCCTAAAAAACTCGATAAGATACACTAATGCAAAATTCTGGTTCTCTAAGACCAACGCTCGGATACTAACTGAAATGTCCCGTTCTTATTGATTAAAAACGTTCCATATTAATTGATTTCGTTGCGAGGTTTTGACCTCTATATGAGACGCTTTTCAAAGACTGCATTCATTTTAAAACAAACCATAACCTTTATTTCATCAATAAAGGTTTAAAAATCTTTACGTAGATTATCAAATAATGATAATCTAAAATATCCTGTTTACACACGACCATTACATAATGATTTACAATACAAATATGTTACAACAAAATAAGTTTCTTGAATGCAGTTTTTACACATTATCATACAAGCATGGACTCCAAATATCGTCCTTATTTAAGTATGCGACAGCGGAAGCTCTTAATAATCACCTGAGAATAAACATGCTTAAAACATCAACAAAAATGTTGGTGAGTTATAGGTTTAACCTATATATATCAAATCGTAACAATAGACCACAAGATTTCATATTTCAATATACATCACATACATAGAGATAAAAATTATTCATATGGTGAACACCTGGTAATCGACATTAACAAGATGCATATATAAGAATATCCCCATCATTCCGGGATACCCTTCGGATATGATATAAATTTCGAAGTACTAAAGCATCCGGTACTTTGGATGGGGTTTGTTAGGCCCAATAGATCTATCTTTAGGATTCGCATCAATTAGGGTGTCTGTTCCCTAATTCTTAGATTACCAGACTTAATAAAAAGGGGCATATTCGATTTCGATAATTCAACCATAGAATGTAGTTTCACGTACTTGTGTCTATTTTGTAAATTATTTATAAAACCTGCATGTATTCTCATCCCAAAAATATTAGATTTTAAAAGTGGGACTATAACTCACTTTCAAAGATTTTTACTTCGTCGGGAAGTAAGACTTGGCCACTGGTCGATTCACGAACCTATAACAAATATGTACATATATATCAAAGTATGTTCAAAATATATTTACAACACTTTTAATACATTTTGATGTTTTAAGTTTATTAAGTCAGCTGTCCTCGTTAGTAACCTACAACTAGTTGTCCACAGTTAGATGTACAGAAATAAATCGATAAATATTATCTAGAATCAATCCATGACCCAGTGTATACGTATCTCAGTATTGATCACAACTCAAACTATATATATTTTGGAATCAACCTCAACCCGGTATAGCTAACTCCAACATTCACATATAGAGTGTCTATGGTTGTTCCGAAATATATATAGATGTGTCGACATGATAGGTCGAAACATTGTATACGTGTCTATGGTATCTCAAGATTATATAATATACAATACAAGTTGATTAAGTTATGGTTGGAATAGATTTGTTACCAATTTTCACGTAGCTAAAATGAGAAAAATTATCCAATCTTGTTTTACCCATAACTTCTTCATTTTAAATCCGTTTTGAGTGAATCAAATTGCTATGGTTTCATATTGAACTCTATTTTATGAATCTAAACAGAAAAATTATAGGTTTATAGTCGGAAAAATAAGTTACAAGTCATTTTTGTAAAGGTAGTCATTTCAGTCGAAAGAACGACGTCTAGATGACCATTTTAGAAAACATACTTCCACTTTGAGTTTAACCATAATTTTTGGATATAGTTTCATGTTCATAATAAAAATCATTTTCCCAGAATAACAACTTTTAAATCAAATTTTATCATAGTTTTTAATTAACTAACCCAAAACAGCCCGCGGTGTTACTACGACGGCGTAAATCCGGTTTTACGGTTTTTTTTGCGTTTCCAGGTTTTAAATCATTAAGTTAGCATATCATATAGATATAGAACATGTGTTTAGTTGATTTTAAAAGTCAAGTTAGAAGGATTAACTTTTGTTTGTGAACAAGTTTAGAATTAACTAAACTATGTTCTAGTGATTACAAGTTTAAACCTTCGAATAAGATAGCTTTATATGTATGAATCGAATGATGTTATGAACATCATTACTACCTTAAGTTCCTTGGATAAACCTATTGGAAAAAATAAAAATGGATCTAGCTTCAACGGATCCTTGGATGGCTCGAAGTTCTTGAAGCAGAATCATGATACGAAAACAAGTTCAAGTAAGATCATAACTTGAAATAAGATTGTTATAGTTATAGAAATTGAACCAAAGTTTGAATATGATTATTACCTTGTATAAGAATGATAACCTACTATAAGAAACAAAGATTTCTTGAGGTTGGATGATCACCTTACAAGATTGGAAGTGAGCTAGCAAACTTGAAAGTATTCTTGATTTTATGTAACTAGAACTTGTAGAATTTAGGAAGAACACTTAGAACTTGAAGATAGAACTTGAGAGAGATCAATTATATGAAGAAAATTGAAGAATGAAAGTGTTTGTAGGTGTTTTTGGTCGTTGGTGTATGGATTAGATATAAAGGATATGTAATTTTGTTTTCATGTAAATAAGTCATGAATGATTACTCATATTTTTGTAATTTTATGAGATATTTCATGCTAGTTGCCAAATGATGGTTCCCACATGTGTTAGGTGACTCACATGAGCTGCTAAGAGCTGATCATTTGAGTGTATATACCAATAGTACATACGTCTAAAAGCTGTGTATTGTACGAGTACGAATACGGGTGCATACGAGTAGAATTGTTGATGAAACTGAACGAGGATGTAATTGTAAGCATTTTTGTTAAGTAAAAGTATTTTGATAAGTGTATTGAAGTCTTTCAAAAGTGTATAAATACATATTAAAACACTACATGTATATACATTTTAACTGAGTCGTTAAGTCATCGTTAGTCGTTACATGTAAGTGTTGTTTTGAAACCTTTAGTTTAACGATCTTGTTAAATGTTGTTAACCCAGTGTTTATAATATCAAATGAGATTTTAAATTATTATATTATCATGATATTATCATGTATGAATATATCTTAATATGATATATATATATATATATATATATATATATATATATATATATATATATATATATATATATATATATATATATATATATATATATATATATATACATTAAATGTCTTTACAACGATAATCGTTACATATATGTCTCGTTTAAAAATCATTAAGTTAGTAGTCTTGTTTTTACATATGTAGTTCATTGTTAATATACTTAATGATATGTTTACTTATCATAATATCATGTTAACTATATATATATCCATATATATGTCATCATATCATTTTTACAAGTTTTAACGTTCGTGAATCACCGGTCAACTTGGGTGGTCAATTGTCTATATGAAACATATTTCAATTAATCAAGTCTTAACAAGTTTGATTGCTTAACATGTTGGAAATATTTAATCATGTAAATATCAATCTCAATTAATATATATAAACATGGAAAAGTTCGGGTCACTACATAGTACATAACATGACATACATTATGGATCATATAGTCAAAGCATATGAGATACCTTTCATTTGTCTTATCTCATCAGGTGTGATAGGACTTTGAGACTTGCTCAAGATTACACCCTTTTACACGGGAAATGCTCCGCGCTTAGAGTTATGCATGCTAATTTACTCAAGATTCCGTCAATGTATCTACTTTGACTCAAACCAATATGCCGTTTAGTTCTATTTCTATAGAACGTGATTCCAAGAATATAAGTAGCTTCTCCAAGATCTTTCATGGAAAAATGTTTTACAAGCCAAGACTTAACATCTTGCAAAGTTGGAATGTCATTTCCAATAAGTAGTATGTCATCAACATACAAGATCAAGAAGACTACTTTTCTCCTACTAGCTCTAATGTAAACATAGGGCTCATCTCAATTTTGAGAAAAATTAAACTCTTTGATTTTCTCATCAAACTTAAGATTCCAACTCCTAGATGCTTGCTTTAATTCATAAATGGATTTTAGAAGCTTGCATACTTTAAGATGCTTAGGATTCACAAACCCTTACGGCTGAACCATACGTCCTAGCTTAGGTCGCCATTTAGGAAAGCGGTTTTGAGATATATTTTCCATATTTCATAATCATGAAAAGCAGCTATGGCAATGAGTATCATGAGTGATTTAACGCTCGCGACTAGTGAAAACGTATTCTCATAATCAATTACTTGAGTTTGAGTATAACCTTTTGACACCAAACGAACCTTATTAGTGTTTACATTACCGTCCATGTCAGCCTTCTTCTTGAAGACCCATTTACACCCCACTGTCTTACAATTGGGTGGAAGATCAATCAAGTCTTATACTTGATTATCTTTCATGGACTGTATCTCTTCCTTCATAGCATCTCACCATTTGTCAGATTCTGGATCTGATATGACTTCACCATAGCTAGAGGATTCATCATAATCCCCTAGATGAGGTTTATCTAAATTAATTAGAAGATTTAATCTCTCAGGTTGATGAGGAGTTCTATTAGATCTACGAAGTATAGGTGCAACACGTTCTAGCTCACCAACAGTGTGCTCATCTTCAATGTGTAGATTGCTAGTGCTTATAGAAGGTATGTTACTTTGTGATTCTTGAATTTCTTCATGCTCTACTTTACTCACACTGACTTCTTGTAAGAGAATATCTCTTTCTAAGAATTCAGCAAGTCAAGCAGTAAACACTTTGTTTTCAGCTTGGTAGTAAAAGTAGTAACCCATTGTTTCCTTTGGGTATCCCACAAAGTGACATTTTATACTTCTGGTTTTTAATTTTTTTGAAGTGTCATGCTTCAGATACGCTTCACAACCACAGACTTTCAAATAAGATAACTTGTGATTCTTTCCATGTCATAGCTCATATGGTGTCTTTTCTACCTTCTTGGTTGGAACCATAGTGAGTATGCCTATAGCAGACTCTAATGCATAACCCCAAAAAGACATTGGTAGAGTAGTTAGCCTCATCATATATCAAACATTATCAAGTAAAGTTTAATTCCTCCCCCCACATACACTATTGTGTTGTGGTGTTTAAGGTGGAGTGGATTATTAGACAATCCCACAATTCATATGGTTTAAAAACTCTTGACTCATATACTTACTTCTTCTATCAGAGCAAAGTGATTTAATGGTCTTTCCAAGCTGATTATCTACTTCATTTTGGAGGACTTTTGAACATTTCAAAAACTTCATGTTTATGTTTCAGCAAGTAAACATAACCATGTGTGCTATAACTATCAGTTAATGTAATGAAGTAAGATTCACCATTTTAGACATTGTTCTAAAAGGGCCACATACATCAGTATGTATTAGTCCTAAAAGATCTTTAGCTCTTTCACCTAAATCAGAGAAAGGAACCTTTGTCATCTTTTCATATAAATATGACTCACATAGATCAAATGACTCATAGCCAGTTAATTCCAAAAGTCCATTTGATTGGAGTTTTAAAGTGCGTCATTTGTTTATATGACCAAGACAACAATGTCATTGATAGGTCTTATTCAAGTCTTGCTTGAATTGTTTGGTGTTGTTTCAACAAAACAATGAGGTCACTTGGAAGAGTAAGCTTATAGGAATCAATATCTTCAGCAGAAGCTCAATCCCCATTGCCAACTCACAAATCCAGTGTGTCTTTTTTTCCAGTTTAATACTTCTTCTCATTCCCTTCATATTTTTATAGATGTGAAGGCCACAACCGGTAACAAAAGTCCAGGAATCACTAGAAGAAAATATATAACCGTATATGAATATACTTGATTGCTAGTCTCACCAGCCATGCTATTTCTCAGCTTAGATTGGAAGATAGGATAATTCCTTCTCAAATGGCTAACTTTTCCACAATGGAGACATTCAGTGTCTTTTGATAGGTTTTCCTTCTTGGAAGGTGGAATATTCTTCCTAGCAAATATTTTCCATTTAACTTCCACAAAGTATTTGGCTTATTCTTTTTCACCCTACCAACCTTCTTCCTCAGCTCATTGAACAACATCCGATAAGCACTTTGCTGAATAGCAACAATTTTCTCAGTAAGAGGATTGAGTAAGGGTTCTTTAATTTTGTTCAACTTCCCTTCATATTTGAGAACAGTTCTCTGGTTGCGGTGTCACTCCAGGAAGTTCCAACAATTGAGTTTATCCTTCTCCAACAAACAAGGAAGTGTGTTTTGGTTTACGTTTTGATTCTATGACATCTACAACATAAATAAGATTCAATTTAGTATTTTCGATATTGTGCTTTAATAAATTAACTACCCAAGTTTTTATTAATTTTTTAAAAATAATTAAATTACGAAAGCCTAAGATCCACATAGAGGTTCCATAGCCACATCTGTTGATCAGCTAGCAGTTATGGAGTCTATTGGTAGGTAGCGGGTACCAATTGCATTGCAAGTGCAACTCTTAGATCTTTATGAGACCTAGAGATATATGTAGTCCAACAAACCACTATTATCTACTGGCATGTTTGTACCATCCTTGCCTCGAACTCAGGTCTCATCGTGAATACGATTAAGTCGTCCAATTTGGAAGCAGTGAAAATTCACGCTAGTCTCACTAGATCAAAAAATCGACCTCGTAGCTATAATTCAGCCTATTCTCACTAGATCAGAAAAATAAAGAGAAGTGTTTACAATCTCATTGGATGACTTGACTTAAACTTGACGGGTATTTTAAAAAACGTTTGTGTCAACGAATAATGCATGCATACACAATTCGTTACATTATTTGTTAAAAATCATTTTAACTAATTATATATGTCAAACATGTTTATGCGTCTAGTTTGTTATTTTATTTTATATATAAAAAATAAAAAATACACAAACGTGTATCATTTTAAAATAATATTAAAAGATTTCGGTCATATATAATTTGAGTTTCAAAATCATTTAACTTAAAACTCGTTAGAGTTTAACTTATTTTCTAAAATCATCAATTTTAATCTTTGAAACTCATTTCGAGTTTTATTTAATGTTTCCATCAAAAATATTTAGCTTATATTATAATCAACAATTATATCCAAATGCAAAAAGTAAAACACAACCATGCATCACACACATACATAGCCTAGCCCAAAAATCCTATGCTTGATCCCATGAGCCGACATGGGATCAAGAGGTCAAACTAAGGACAATCCATAGCTCCCACTTGATTTAAGAACTAAGTGAAAACTTGCCGAATGTCATCGTTGTTAACTTGATCCAATCGTCGTCTTCTAAGCCAAACTTCACGTTGCATCTTTATCTTCAATCCCCATCTTGTTATATTTATTTAAATTTAAAAAATACAACTAATCTACTACTTTTACAAATTGAAATAAACCTAAATAAAATACTATGAAATTGAAAATAAATAAAATACAACTTTGGCTTCAATGGCCTCCAAATAAATCAAAAAAACAACATGGCATAAAATTGCCGTAATCAACAATCACGACAATCATACACTGGTTGGGGCATTATGGGCTATGTATGCAATCACAATTTAATAACAACATTATTAAACCTATATATGACTTGTCCATGGTTACAATGCATGTGTATAATAATGGAACAAAATAAAGATTAAATAACCAACAATTATTCAAGCAATAACTACTAAATTCAAAATTTAAAAAGTGAATTTCTTCAGATCTTATTTGTGCGTCATGAGGATAATCAACAAAGTTGACTTTCAAAACCATTAAGGTTTTGACTTTTACCAATACACCACAAAGCTAGATCTAAGAAAATCACGCGATAATTAAGACGGTGTAAAAGCGGCTCTGATACCACTGATGGAAAATCGTGTGTACTTATTAGGCAGATTAACGCAGCGGATGATTAAAATAATGAACATTTATTTTATACACAATTATTTAATCAATTATTTAATAAAACTTCCACACGATTAAACCGTCCTATTAGATCCAGTTACACCGCTAATAATTATCAAAATAAAAATCATAAAGTGAGTAAAACGATATACCTTTCCGAATTGATGTCCACGAGAAAGTTGAAATGAATCGCCTTGTTGGAGAGAAACATATGACCAAAAATATTATCATCTTTTTGGATAGTCCACTACACTTTCAAGCAACGTCAATGGATGCTAGTCCAAACTCAAGTAACATATTATAGTAATCAAATTATTATAATAAGATAATAAATAAATAATACTCCGTCGATTACTTTTGAAAAGAACCAAAAGAATGATCCGTTTTTTTGGTGTTCCTCGATAACGACGAAAGGATATGGGATTTTATTTGCTTATGGTTTAATTTCTCGTGGCCTTCTCAAAACCAAAAAGAATCCGGGCTTTTATTTTTTTGTGTATATTCTAGGCCAAAAAGACAATGATTATTTATATTATATATAACCGACTCAATATATGCATGTTATTTGTTTTTTCAATTTAACGCGTATAAAATAAGTCAGTGAAAATAAACATAAAAAACATTTCCTTTTATTACTTAATCTTGGTCAACAAGAAAGATGATATGTAAACACGATTTAAGACTTGAACGTAACCAACAAGCACCCCATATCTTATTAAATTGAAAATCCAATTTTCCATTATTTGTAATCATGATAAAAACTAATTAATTACACGTTTAATTAATTAATTCAAAACAAGTATTTTAATTTATTTCGTTGCTTGAATAATATATATACATCATATATATATTTCAATTGACGTCTAAGTGTATATATGTGTGACCCTAAAGACTCAAATGAACTTAGCCATATAGTTATATGTTGTATCTTGCACATTAATCCTACAAGGAGATCCACTCGAACGGATTTGAGTTGAATTTCCATTAATGTCGTAGGTCGACTACAACATATGTTTGAGAATACTTAAGGTTACGGTTTCTCCAAATAAGGTAAGCACACGTCCATTCCAAGGCTTGCCAAATACGGGTCCCAATCCATGACAATGTTTGATGAATTTTTCCTTGAAATGCTTAAGTTTAACACCGGACCTAATCCCCACCACTTATATACCCTTTCCCACAACTCGAAGAAGTTTTGGCAAAGGAATGATGAGTAGTCGATTGATTCCAAGGCGTCATCACACAAAGGGCATCTCACGGAGTCTAGATCTATCCCTCATTAATCAAAGACCTCTGCTACAAGGGCCTCCAGTGCAAAAGTTTTCAGCCAAGACATCTGCTACAAGGAAAAAACTAGAAGGACCATTGGTTAGGAATCAACTAATGGAAGATGATGGAAGTTAACGAAATCTAACTTCAGCGAACGAAAGTCGATATTTTTCAACTATGCATAATTTTGAGGATTCGAATTTTGTGTGTGGATTTCCTTTCGGCTTATTCCAGATGCGTTAAGTACTGACTTTTGTGGATTGTCATCTACATCAACCACATTTATAATAAATTTCATAACAGCATCATTGTGGGGGGAGACATGTATATGGTTGATCTACGTATGAGGTATTACTTGGTTTTAAAGGAAAGGAAAGTAAAGTCAACAAAGTGAAAAACCTTCTTCATTGGGTTTGAATAAAGGCTTGTGGTGAATGTTTCAAAAAACTTCTTAAAGTGTCTAAAACTACTTCACGTGACTTCGAGGAAAGTTTAAAGAATCATTATATTCCTAAGTCTTCCATTGAGACTAAGACTTCACCTCCTCTACCTTAGGAAGATGAGGCAATTTATCACACATATTAAGCATTTATTTCAGAGACTTACATCTTAGTTTCAATTCAATGTTATCTTTCTCTAGTTTATCAACTAGATGCTGCACATTAGTCTCATTAGGCTTTGTTTCGTGTTGGTCATGAGGTTCTACCTTATGTTCAACCTTAGGTTCTACCTTTTTGATTAGCCTTGTGATCTAGTGATTTTGACTTAGCAGGTTTTAACTTCTTTTCCATGTTGTCTAATCTAGTTAAAAACTTGCTGCTTAAGTCATTCAGTTCATGTGCTATATCTTCACCGATATGAACTTTTGGTACAGGACAAGCAGTTATGGTCGGTAGAATTGGTTTTGATTCAATGGCAGGTTGGTCAAACACTTCATCTATTGTAATACTAGAATTAAGTTTGCCAAACACTTCATTTTCAAGCATCATGATATACTTTTCTAGCATGAGAGTAGGAACGTAAACCAATTTACATTGAGGTACATAATCAGCATACTGCATACTCTGTTCTAGTTCAACTAGTTCATTTAAGAAACTAGGATTTTGTTTTCCTATTTTAGCATTAATCTTTTCATACATCACGCGAATTTGATCATATTTCATGGATTACCATTTAGCAATTATTTCATCAATTTCAGTATCAGAAGTATGAACAAAATGCTTTGTTAAACGAGCTTACAAACAAGGAGCGGATTTATTAGGTGTAACGACCCAACCCGTCGGTTTTCGGCCCATTAATTTTTTTTTCCTTTTTAATATACATTAAATAACACTTTAGGTCCCATTACACAATTTCCAAAATGTATTTGTTATCAAAGTAAGTTCGATGAACTTGAAAACATACAATAATAATTTAAACTCCTTAATACAATAATACGTTAGTTAAATCATATCCCGGTTATTACTCATGACCCGACTAGGTACTTTTACACAAAACCGAGCATGGTGATTGGGACTACGCTACCCAATCCTAAATCGAGTCCAAAAGCACGCCTTCTAAAGCAACTACGCAAGTCCACTAGTCCCCACGCTTACCCGAGCCACCATCACACGAACCTATAAAAATATCAACAATGAGATGGTAAGCTAACGCTTAGTGAGTGAAAGTATGCTACATACGTACATATGCATAAAATGGACATGCCACAAAATAAACAAATAGCACATACCGGAGCGTCCAAGCATAAAGGCAAGCTAATCTAAGCATACCGTACGATCGCTATACAACAAGCTAATAACATCAACAAATATAAGTACACCAACGACGATGCGTACAACGCCAATAAGCTACACCTGGAGGGTTAGCTACAACACAACAATACATCAATATACATATATATGACAAAGCGTAAACCACCCAAGGTTAACCCCTTAACCCAATACCAAAAGTCAATTACCAAAATGAAGATTGGCCGAACTACACGAGCCTTAGTAAATCCGCATCCACACGAGATAGTACTACTATCTTCAATAACACAACAACATCGAGGTTTGCCGAACTACACAAGCCTTAGCAAATCTGCAACCACACGAGATCACTCCCTTAATAAGATGACCGAACTACACTCGTCATCATGAATCCGCATCCACACATGATTCCCTTCCCAAATCACAACCCACTGTCCCGGGATTATAAAATCCACATCATCGGGGTTATCCAAAACACAACTCTATATCAACCCTTCACCATTGGGGTTATATAATCTACATCACAACCACATGTGATAACGTACACATAAAATGTGCACCTCGCCAAAGGTGGTCAACCAAAACGCACAACCTTGCCAGTTGGACCTATTACACAAGTCCATCAAATCCACCTATATGTGAAGTGAGCCCTATAATCGAGAACCACTTCACCCGACCCGCACCCATCCTACACTTGAATTGAAAACCCATTTTGACCCCTTTACATAGTCAAATTCTCACATTATCAAGTTTTGACTTCAAAATGCCACCAACACAAGTTTATACTTCAACTTAACTCATTTAAAGTTTATAAACTCAACTAAATCGACAATCGCGCATAAAAAACATAGAACCCTAATTTTGACTCTATTCAAAATTAGTCAACCAATCGAGCCCAAATGGTTTACAATACATCAATAATCACTAATACTAGTGATTATTCACTCTTTGCAAGTCTCACATGTTTAAACTTGCACACCAAGCCCGAAACCCGCCTACAACACCAATAAACCCGAATCCTAGTTATCATCTTCCATTAACAACTAGTGGGGTTCCATTTTTGAACATACAAACCAAAGCCCAAAATTTAGATGATGAACACGAAAACAAAAATCAGAGTTAGAGCTTACCGCTAGTATTAACTTGCAGCTAAGAACGAGGAGAGCAACATTTGTTCTTGCTCCAAAGATCGAATCACGAATCTTCCTTTCCAAAATCCCTTTGAATGATTTAGAGTATTTATGTTGTGAGGGAAAAGGTGGAATAAAAATGGAAAAGAAAATGGAATAAATGAATGAGTGGACCAGTATTGGGGCTTAAATCTGCCCCATACGTGAAATGACCAAAACGCCCTCGAAAACCCCTTTATTTTACGAAATCCGGAACCAGCTTCCTAGAAGTGCCGCGCCGCGGCCTTTCTCTCTCGCGCCGTGACCAACAGCTTGGTCTGGTGGTCTTCTTTACATGCTGACTGATCCTGATTCTAGTTCGATGCCGCGCCGCAGCTCCCTCGGTCGTGCCGCGACCTAATGTAGGTTTTTGTCCATTTTTCGCGTACTTGAACTCCAACACACGAACGTATCTCGAACCCTTCATACGCTAGACGTACATACTCGATACACCTATATATATTCTTTTCATATATATATATATATATATATATATATATATATATATATATATATATATATATATATATATATATATATATATATATTCATTACACGTCGTACGAATAAACGGGTCTTACATTAGGACCATCCAATGTCTTGGGATCTTCATAACCAACCCCTCACTTATCACCATAAATAGTTTTCAGTCTATTCAAAAAGATGGTTTGCTTTGAAATATGCATTTCAATTATAGCTTTTGATTGCTCAGTTTTGTAAAGTTTATCTTCATATTTTGCAAGTTGAACTTTCATTTGAAGTACATCTTTATTGAATAGTGTGATTTTCAATTTCTTTTTAAGTAAGGTGTTTTCTAAATTAATGATTTTCTTGTTAAACTTGGAAATCGTGGGTTCATATTGTTCCTTTAAGTTAGAAAGATATCTTTCAAGGAATTGAACTTTTTCCGCAAAAGATTCAGATTTTAATCGATAATCCGTTCTCTCAATCTTAATCAGAAGGATAGATTTTTTCAATTCTTCCAACTCAGTATCCAATGTACTGAATTGTGTTCACAAATGATTCAATTCTTATTGTGATGATGATGAATATTTAGTCTCATTTAGTTTGATTTTTTCCCTTAAAGCTTTGTTTCCATTTCAAACCTTTGACCTCTTTTGTGATTGAGACTAATTTCTTCATCAGTGTGTTTTGCATATTCACAAAATTAAGTAGAAATTTAGTGAATTGTACATCTTCATCATCAGATGTAGAGTCAAAGTTCTCTATTGCTTTCTTTGCTTTGATAAGCTTGGTCATCTTGCAGACATTGATATGTTCCTCTTCAGATTCTGAATCATCCGTCCAATTGAACCAAGTATCATTAACAGGCTTTAGCTCTCCCCCAGTCTCCATAACCTTATCCATCAACATCTTCTTTATGTAGTAAGCTGCATCCTTTTTCTTTGGCATTTTGCATTCATGAGAATAATGACTAGCTTTACCACATTTAAAACAGATGGAATCATCCTTCTTAGAATCATCAGTTGATTTTGGTTGAGGATTTGAGAATTCATTTTTCTTAAAAGATGAATTCTTGCGTTCATTACTCAATTTCCCTTTAAACTTGTACTTGTTAAAGGATTTGGTGAACATTGCATCCAACTTGACCAATTCAAGGTGAGAATCATCAACATCCAAAAGATTAAGTCCTTCAGAAGCAGTAGAATCTTCAACAATCATTTTCTTTGATAAGATTTTTGAAGTTGTGTAAGATTGACTTTTCTTCTTAGTAATGAGTATAAGTGGATCACTCGGAGTTGAATCTTTCCTTTCAGCTTGAGTTTTAGACACGTCTGCCTGATAGTGCATAAGGACACCAACAATCTCATTAATGTTCAGTTTATCAATCTCCTTGGTACATTGAATGATGGTTCTATATGGAGTCCAATTAGTGTTGAGCTTTTTTAGAAACTTCATGTTAACCTTAGAATTCATCAGGTTCTTGCTTAAAGTCTTCATAAAGACTAAGTGCCTTATTCATTTTGGAAATATCACTCTTATCATAGCCTTCCCGTTACCTTCTTATCTCATCTCATATTGCCTTAGTAGACGTGTTACTGTTAACATTCTCAAAGGGTTCATACAGGATAGCTTGCATGATGATGTTCTTTGCCTCAATCACCTTGAGCACGCTCACGTTTATCACATGTAAGCTGATGCACTGGTATCGGAAGACCCGTTTTTGGGTGTTCTTCAACAATTAGTCCTTCATTTTATGGGGCCCAAATGTACTGAAGCGACCCGTCCAAATTCATAAGGACGAATACAATAACATATGATTACATCGCGAGGTTCGTGACCTCTATATGATACATTTTACAAACATTGCATTCATTTTTAAAAGAAAACCTTTCATTACATCGAAAGTTGATGGCATGCATACCATTTCATAATATCCAACTTATAAATGACCTAATCTGTCATTTACTTAATAATAATCTCTATTGAACTCAACGACTCGAATGCAACGTCTTTTGAAATATGTCATGAATGACTCCAAGTAATATCTCTAAAATGAGCAAATGCACAGCGGAAGATTTCTTTCATACCTGAGAATAAACATGCTTTAAAGTGTCAACCAAAAGGTTGGTGAGTTCATTAGTTTATCATCAATATTCATTTCCATCATTTTTAATAGACCACAAGATTCTCATTTTTCATAAATAACATTACACTCGCAAGTGCAATAAAAATCATTCGTATGATGAACACCTGGTAACGGACATTAACATAATGCATATAGAATATCCCCCACATACTCGCAAGTATGCCATAAATATTGGCAATCGCAATCACCATTTAAATCGATGTACTAAAGCATTCCAAATTTCCAGAATGGGGTTTGTTAGGCCCATTGATCTATCTTTAGGATTCGCGTTAATTAGGGGCCATTTCCCTAATTCTTAGGTTACCAGACTTGAAGGGGAAATATTCGGTTTAATAATCCAACCATACAATGTAGTTTCAAGTACTTGTGTCTATTTCGTCAAACATTTATAAAAACTGTGCATGTATTCTCAGTCCCAAAAATATATATTGCAAAATCATTTAAAAAGGGAGCAAATGAAACTCACCATACTGTATTTTGTATTGAAATACATGTAATGACATTGAACAACTGAACAATGCAGGGTTGGCCTCAGATTCACGAACCTATATCATTTGTGTATATATATTAATATACATATTCGTAATCGAGCAGATTTATATATTACTAGTGATATAAATGTTATAGTAATAATTTATATGTTTATATATTAATATCATAGTATTTACATATTAAAAGTTTTGGTTATATAATATTTATTATATCATTACAGTAATAATTTTTTTAATAACTAATATTTATATTTGAATTATCCTAATACATTTATTAATGTAGTAAGTACATGTTACAATAGTTTTTTTAATACATAATTTATATCAATATGTTTAAATATTCAAAAAAATTTAATATGTTAAAATTTTAAGTAAATACAAGTTTTATAGTTATATGAAAACGTAATATATTATATTATTAATATATATTTATATACTTGTTAATATGTCATTTAAAAATATATGCTTATATATATACAGAGAATTATAATCATATATATTGTATTTATTATTAATATTTATATATAACAAGTTATATACTTATTTTTCATTAAAACCATGTTCATATAGTTTACTTATTCGTATATGCATCGTTTTAAATACCATTTTTACATCATTATATATCTATACTTCTACGTATATCGTATTAGTATTTATTATACATATCATGGTTATATCCTTAATATTATCTTAATATACCATAACTTTAATCATACCTAATACAATCACAATCATATTTTATCTTATACTTATTTTAGTAATCATGATAACTATAATATTAACAAATAATAATAATAATACTAATAATAATAATAATAATAATAATAATAATAATAATAATAATAATAATAATAATAATAATATTTAGTGATATTAATTACTAATAACTAAAATGATAATAATAATAATCATATCCTAATTTTTAACATAAAAATAATAATAATAATAATAATAATAATAATAATAACAATAATAATAATAACAATAATAATAATAATAATAATAATAATAATAATAATAATAATAATAATAATAATAATAATAATAATAATAATAATAATAATAATGATAATAATAAAAGTGGAAATGATAAGAAAAGGTATACCCTTAAAAAAAATGCACCAAACGAGACTCGAACCCAAGACCTCTCGAACACCCGACACCCTCCTAACCATTCTGATGTGCTTGTGTTTTTGTTTTATAACACTACCCGTATATATATATATATATATATATATATATATATATATATATATATATATATATATATATATATATATATATATATATATATATATATATATATATAGTATCTGTTTATTCATCTTCTTCTTTATACCTTAATCGACCAGAGATTAACCCAAGATGTAATCAAGTTTTAAAGTTTGACTTACATTATAATTTGAAACGGAAACATGTTGTGATACTTGATTATCTTAACAGAAAACGAAAAGAAGAAAAAAAATATCAAACCTGCTGTTCGTAAAAAAAAATAAAAACTCAATAATTAATCTTGATTTTTTGGAACGTTTTAGCCAAAAGTTATAACACCAAATATGTTTCAAATCATCTCTATAAACTATAAAAATTATCAATTTCACTCAAAATGAAACAGAACATGCGAATTTAACTGAAAAATAATTGTTGACTTTAAAATCCTAAACTTTGAATCGAAAATTTAAAGTCGATATAACGAATTGGGAATTTATACTTTGCAGAAAGTTTAGCTAAATGATTCCTAACAAAACTGTATTCATAGATTTTAAAATGGTTTTCGAAATTGAGTTTTGGCAATAAAGTTGTAAGAACAGAGATGTTCGAACTATTTCTTGAGTTTTTGGTTTTAAAATCTGAGTTGCAGAAGATAAGGCAGTATATATTGATGGTAATTCAATTAGTTGCAGTAGTACAAGTGATACGACTGAATCTTGTTTGTATTGACAATGGAAATCAATTTTTCAACTTAATCAGACAACCAGTACATAAAAAAATAAAAAGAATTAAATGTCGCTGTTGATCTCTAACAGAAATTGGATGATTCAATTAGAGGGAATCAATTAAGCAAATATATACAAAAAAAATAAAGGTCGATGTGGATGTGTAACAGAACCCAATTCTGTATCTAATTCTGTATTTTAAACTTAATTTTAGTATTAAATAAATATGTTAATAAATTATAATAATGTTAATAAATTTGTAATAATAATAATAGAATTAATAATAAAGATATTAATAATAATAATATTAATATAATACTAATATAATCATATTAATAACTAAAATCATAATTATAATAATGATAATTTAGTAATAAAAATATAAATAATAATAATATTAGAAATTTTAACACATTATTCGTATCAAGTTTCATATCTAGTAATATTATTAAGACTGATATCAATATTAGCATGAATATTATAACAATAATGAAGTAATGATAATAATATTAGTATAACAACTCTATTCTTCTTGAAACCATATTTAATATATTAATATTATAATTTATTACTATGTAATAATTAATAATTATATAATATATTATATGATAATATTCATTGAATATTTAATGTACATGTATTTTATATATTACAATATATTCATAATTATAAATAGAAATCATATGTAGATTTATATATATATATATATATATATATATACAATTATATATTTAATTATGTTTTAAATATTAAGTAGATTATTAGTTATATATATTAGACAATTAAACTCAAAGTATAACATTATACATGTAATACTTTGATAACGTTGACAAATTATGTTTGAAACCGTTTATATCTAATATAATCTATGTATTCAAAATAACAAATTTTAGTTTGTTAAAGTTATCTTTCACATTAACTAAATTACATAATAGTTCATTAATATATTTAATATAATTATTTACATATATAATTATTTATATTTACATTTCTATTTTTAATTATAGGTTCGTGAATCGTCGAAACTAGTCAAAAGGTCAATTGAATATATGAGCATAGTTTCAAAGTTTTCGAGACTCAACATTACAGACTTTACTTATCGTGTCGAAACCATATGAAGATTAAGTTTAAATTTGGTCGGAAATTTCCGGGTCGTCACAGTACCTACCCGTTAAAGAAATTTCGTCCCGAAATTTGATTGGGATGGTCATGGTTGACAATAAATATATTTTCATGACGCATGTGAGCTGATGAATAGAGTTTTATTACCATTGAGTAATAAGGAATAAATAATTCGATTATTCGAAGAGTATAAATGAAGCTGTCGTAAAAGATTGAAATATAGAAATAGAGATTCGTCTTAACTTTTGACGTTGTCTTGGATGAATTCTGGAATTCAAGGGATTTAAAGAAAATCTTTGAAATCTAAAAGATTTGATTCTTTGGCGAGTAAGGAAATTAAGATCTCTATAATTAAATACTTTGATCTGCCTTGATTACTCTGTCTAATATTTCCATTATAAATTAAACTCTTCTGTTCCATTATTCTCACCATTCCTATACTTTCTTTCTTAGTTCATACATCCAAAAGATTGTGAAAATGCTTAATCCTGTTCTAATCCTTGTTCTTATTCTAACTATCGTAATGATCGTTCTTCTTTTCCAACTTCCACTAGAAGAATCTGTTTATTTCTACTATGCTGTAAGGATTATTGTATTTATAATTCTCCCGTGTCTTTATATTGCTAAACGCACTAATATCCACGGTTTGTAATTTCGGTGTTGTTGTTGGGCTTTGTATTTTCCATTATATATCGGAGCTTCATGCTCTTGTTTTCTCTTTCCGACTTCAATTCAAGCGATTAATGGTCCATAACTGGTAGATGTAGAGCTTCGAATGATTATAACGTTCTACGCACGAAGGAACGTATTCACACGATTTGATTGGTTAAATTACCAGAATCACTGAGAATGGAACTATCAAGAATATAATTTCTTGATACGTTTAGAGATTAAGCAGGATGAAAGAGTTGTGTAATATGGCACATGATGACGTTATAGTCTGTGAATCATCACATTTCATTAGAAACTCATCATGACTTACTGTAATATAATCACGTTGATCAAGTGTCATTATATTATACAAACTCATGCATCAATTTCCAACACTACTTCAAAATCATTCATACTTCAAACTTTAAATTTTCAGAGGTTTAGAAACTAAACAGTTTCTTTTATGATGTAATACATATAACGCGAAAAGATAAATAATATCGAACAAGAATATTTATGAGGATATCTTCAGAAATATCAAAGATATTTATGATGATATTTTGGAATTTCCAAGTTCGAAGGTTGATGAAGAAAAATTTTCCGCAAGATTTTAACATGACCTCGGAGAAAGATATTCTCTAAAGATTTCAACGGATCCAGAATTACCTGGATTCTTTAAATATAGGGTATGGTCCTTGTATTTGTCATTGGTCTCCTTCGTGGTTAGCTCAATCCGTTTTCCAGTTCCAACTTTTCTGAGCTTTTCCAACATATTATTTGTTATCATCAAACTTTCGACAATTAAGGTCGTTTACGATTGTCTACAGTTTCTGCTGCTTCATTCAGCTTTTTCAAAGTTCAATATGTTGATTCGTAGGCTGGGTGCTTTACAAAATTTCATAATGGAAGGTTATAATTCTAAGAGATAAAGGTTATACATATAACTGTTGATGTAGATATGCTGTGAGTTTTCAAAGTACTGATTACTGATATTCGATAATTGGTATGGCAGTTCTTGTTACAAGATGCGGATGAGTATATGTTAGGGTTTTAATGAACAATTATAATGGTTTTTCGAAGAGGTTTAAATCAAAGAGCAATGAGGTTGATGTTGGGGTAAGTTTACTTCTAATGTGTTGGAACATAAATGGTTTTCCCGGTAATGATGCCGAAATGTAAACTTATATAACAAGGTTATAATAAGGCTTATTCGAATGAAAAATTGAAGTAGACTTGCTGGAGCTGTGACAAAATTTGCTACTTTGAAAAGGGATTGTAAAGTTATTTTGGGTAATAATAACACTAAAGTAGTTAGCACAGCTACGTATTGAACGTTTACTCAGGTTCTGAGAGTTTTTCAGGTGCATAACTATATGCATAAATCTTTCCTTCTGTAGTTGAAGTGCGGTTGGTTTATCCTCTCGATTGAGGTGTTTTCAAGAATCATGAAAGGTTTGAACGTAGATTGTATTCGTCAAGATACAAATGAAGTTTAAGATGAAATCAAGTGGTAAACTTGAAGAATTGTTTAGTTTCATATGTTATAATCAATATTTTAATTCATTTTAATTGTCCAATGTTGACAGTCCACAGTTAGCATTCCACAATTTGTAGTTCAACAATTCATATATAGTTTAATATATTATATTCGAATTAATTAATACGTGTCGTGACCCGTTATATACATGTCTTAGACTCGATCACAACTCAAAGTATATATATTATTGTAGAATCAACCTCAACCCGGTATAGCTAACTCGAATATTACTGCATATAGAGTGTCTATGGTTATTCCAAATAATATATATAGATGCGTCAATATGATATGTCAAAACCTTGTATATGTGTCCCGATATTTAAAGTGCGTAAAATAAATAACAGAAATTAAATGACAATAAATAAAATTGCGAGAACTAAAATTGCGATAATTAAATTGCAATAATTAAATGTAATAAGGAATTAACAGTTAGCTAGGAACAGTTAGCTAGGATTTTGTTAGCGTAGTTTCTTAACAAAATTTCTCATAGTTAATTTGTTTGTTTCTAACAAAAATTTTTTTGTCCAATGTTTTCTTCATTATGCCACTTGTTGAATTCTGGTAAGTAAAAATCCAAATATGAAATTGAATGAAAATGGTTATTTTGTGATGAACGGATTCGTATATCTTGTGGATGTAAGTAGGATAGTAAATGACTGTTGAATCAGATTCGAAGAATGTACAATGTAACTTATTAATGTGAAATCTAAATATTCCTCGGGTATTACCTATCCGTTAAAATATTTTCACCATTAATAGTTTGTACAAAAGAATTTTTAATTACAATATTTATGAAAATATACTTACATATATATTTTCTTCAGATGTAATCATAGATTTAATGAGTTAATATAATATTAATCTCATTTGATTTACCGTTAGAACTAGAATACATAATCTCTAAAACATTAGAGATTACATAATCACCATGAAGAACAAAGATAATTGATGTAGAACGATATGTAGAATGATGATTATACTCGAGGTACAGAATGAGATGTTGAGGCATGAATTGTTGATGGTACGGGTGCTGTTACTGATGGTACTGTTGGTGCCGGTGATGTTGCTGAAGCTGGTATGTTTTGTACCATATATTCCAAGGTTACAACTCGGGCGCGAAGCTCGTTGACTTCTTCCATTATTCCGGGATGATTTTCGGTTGGAACGAGTGGATGAATAAGGTTTAGAATCTGAGGTATGATACAGTCATTGCGAGATATCCCGTAAATGAGAGTGAAAATGGTGTTTCGGATTGGTTCGCCGGTACGAGCTTTAGGTTCTTCGCCAAGAGGGGAATTTGGTTGATGGAAAGGATCACCTTCTTTTTGTCTCCAATGATTAAGTAGGCTACGAACCCATCAGATGAATTGGGGATGGATGATTGGTTGATTCATTCTGGTGACACTGCTTTCGGAGCTTAGGTGAAACTCCATATCGGAATAGCTGTCGGAATCCGAGGAATTCGAACTGGTTGAGGGATTCATCTCGTACGATCAGATGAAGGATTTTTCGATAAGAAATAGATTATAGGATGTAGATTAGTACCCTACAATACATAATTTACATATGCATATATAATACTAAAATCCCATAAGTTACGGAGGAATCTACGGAAGCTGTTAGGCAAAGGTAACAATAACAGATACGCTAAGATATGAATTTATCTATAGACTGTCTATGCAATAGAGGCAGTAAGACGCGTCTAGACTTTAAGGATGATAAGCAAATAATTTTCGACACTAAATGATAAGCAAAACTTTTGACATGCAGACACGGTCGAAGTCCAGGCCCACTAATGCATCTAAATAACTATCAGTTAGACACATTAATACAAGACCTGCTTCGCTAAGACCACCGCTTTGATACCACATGAAGCTCATGTGGGGAAAACCACCATCCCACCCAGTGCCTTAACTAACCGGCGACCACTGAGTGTACCTCAGATACTGATTTTAGGGCCTGCCTCTCGGCTACTGTCAACCTTCGTAAGGGATCGCAAGGAGTAAGAGCCAATGCTTCGCCACAGGTCACACTGTTAGAACCTCCTTTACGACTATCCCGCCACACATGGACGCGGTTATACCAGCTCTGATACCACATGAAGCGACCGGTCCTAATCCATAAGGACGAATACAATAACATATGATTACATCGCGAGGTTCTTGACCTCTATATGATACATTTTACAAACATTGCATTCATTTTTAAAAGACAACCTTTCATTACATCGAAAGTTGACGGCATGCATACCATTTCATAATATCTAACTTATAAATGACCTAATCTATCATTTACTTAATAATAATCTCTATTGAACTCAACGACTCGTATAATGACCCTCATTTTTTCATTCTATATTTTTTTCCAATATTAAATGCCCAAACAATATAATTAAAACTTAATGATTAAACTTTAATCAATAATTGTTAAGTGTTAAGAGTTATAAAACATATTAATTAACTTTGTGCAATAATTGACAAGTTAATAAAAGATGAAAATAATAAACTATTAGTCGACACTCACTGCTAATTAAAATTTATGCATTAATGTAATATTATAACTAATAACCTATAAGTAATAAATAAAAAGTGACATTTATATAAATAATAAAACAATTGGGAACTAAATAAATAAATAAATATATATATATATATATATATATATATATATATATATATATATATATATATATATATACAAGTCATGAATTAGTAAAAAGAAAATAATACTTATCATGTAGTAAATGTAAAATAATAATAATAATAATAATAATAATAATAATAATAATAATAATAATAATAATAATAATAATAATAATAATAATAATAATAATAATAATAATAATAATAATAATAATGAGACTAAAGAATCTTAAACAATTACATCCTTATGTTGACTAAAAAAATAAAATAAAATATATATATAAACTAGTACCACCTATTGTTGACTAAAAATTATAAAATAAAATAAAATCATTAATTAGAACATCCTTATGTTGACTAACACTTTAATACTTGCACTATATAAACACCCCTAGACTCCTAGTTTCTCATTCACAAATCAAACCAAAATCCTCTCCCAAAAACAACTCTCCCTCTCCCTCTCTTGTGGTATTCGGATCTTCAAGCTTGTTCTTCGTGTTCATTAAGATTTTCAAGCGTGTTCTTCATTATTTGGATTATTTGATCTTCATCACCAAGTTTTCTTCTTGTTTCTTGTTAATTTTCATCATCATTAATAAGGTATGATCCAAAATCTTAAAACTTTTTAATCTTTCTTTCAATTCATGTTTATATTCATAATCATATCCGTGCATGATCTTAACATTCATATTATTTAGATCCTCAAAACCCTAAACCCTAATCATTAAAATACAACTTTAATTAACTAACCCTAATTAATGAAACCCTAATACTACTTATACTATTAATTAACAGGTATACACTATTACTATTACTAACACCTATAACCTATAACCTACTACTTATATTATAACACACAAAAACATTTTGGGATATGTATTAGAGATGTATAGATCTTCGAACCTTCTTGACGAATGGTTTCTACGAAACTCTAGGCGGAAGGGTTTAGATTTCCGATTTAAAGGATCCTATAGCTCAAGCCCCTAGACCTGAAATGGCCATTCAAAGGGAAAGGGGTGATTGGAAGCTTATATAATACGGCAAGTATCCTAAAATGGAAAACACTCTTAAAGTAGAAACTTTCTAGTTATGGAAACTTACTAAGATAAGAAATCTACTAAAAGTGGAAACTTTCTAAAAATAGAAACTTACTAGGAAAGGAAAAGTTAGTAAAACGAACTATACTTACAACACTATCATACTTAAACATCTACTTAAACTTGGGCAAAAACACTTACTACTCTTAAATATCAATAGGTTGACTTTTCTGCTAACTTATCCAACTTTCTATTCCAAGGAATAACTCTCTCTCTCTCTACTTACTAAGGTGAACTCATAGCCCCACTCTTTATTGCTAGCAAACTTACTTACTTTTATTGGGGTGAGATGAAATGTCCCGTTCTTATTGATTAAAAACGTTCCATATTAATTGATTTCGTTGCGAGGTTTTGACCTCTATATGAGACGTTTTTCAAAGACTGCATTCATTTTAAAACAAACCATAACCTTTATTTCATCAATAAAGGTTTAAAAAGCTTTACGTAGATTATCAAATAATGATAATCTAAAATATCCTGTTTACACACGACCATTACATAATGGTTTACAATACAAATATGTTACAACAAAATAAGTTTCTTGAATGCAGTTTTTACACAATATCATACAAGCATGGACTCCAAATCTCGTCCTTATTTAAGTATGCGACAGCGGAAGCTCTTAATAATCACCTGAGAATAAACATGCTTAAAACGTCAACAAAAATGTTGGTGAGTTATAGGTTTAACCTATATATATCAAATCATAATAATAGACCACAAGATTTCATATTTCAATACACATCCCATACATAGAGATAAAAATCATTCATATGGTGAACACCTGGTAACCGACATTAACAAGATGCATATATAAGAATATCCCCATCATTTCGGGACACCCTTCGGATATGATATAAATTACGAAGTACTAAAGCATCCGGTACTTTGGATAGGGTTTGTTAGGCCCAATATATCTATCTTTAGGATTCGCGTCAATTAGGGTGTCTGTTCTCTAATTCTTAGATTACCAGACTTAATAAAAAGGGGCATATTCGATTTCGATAATTCAACCATAGAATGTAGTTTCACGTACTTGTGTCTATTTTGTAAATCATTTATAAAACCTGCATGTATTCTCATCCCAAAAATATTAGATTTTAAAAGTGGGACTATAACTCACTTTCACAGATTTTTACTTCGTCGGGAAGTAAGACTTGGCCACTGGTTGATTCACGAACCTATAACAATATATACATATATATCAAAGTATGTTCACAATATATTTACAACACTTTTAATATATTTTGATGTTTTAAGTTTATTAAGTCAGCTGTCCTCGTTAGTAACCTACAACTAGTTGTCCACAGTTAGATGTACAGAAATAAATCGATAAATATTATCTTGAATCAATCCACGACCCAGTGTATACGTATCTCAGTATTGATCACAACTCAAACTATATATATTTTGGAATCAACCTCAACCCTGTATAGCTAACTCCAACATTCACATATAGAGTGTCTATGGTTGTTCCGAAATATATATAGATGTGTCGACACGATAGGTCGAAACATTGTATACGTGTCTATGGTATCTCAAGATTACATAATATACAATACAAGTTGATTGAGTTATGGTTGGAATAGATTTGTTATCAATTTTCACGTAGCTAAAATGAGAAAAATTATCCAATCTTGTTTTACCCATAACTTCTTCATTTTAAATCCGTTTTAAGTGAATCAAATTGCTATGGTTTAATATTGAACTCTATTTTATGAATCTAAACAGAAAAAGTATAGGTTTATAGTGAGAAAAATAAGTTACAAGTCGTTTTTTTAAAGGTAGTCATTTCAGTCGAAAGAACGACGTCAAGATGACCATTTTAGAAAACATACTTCCACTTTGAGTTTAACCATAATTTTTGGATATAGTTTCATGTTCATAATAAAAATCATTTTCTTAGAATAAAAACTTTTAAATCAAAGTTTGTCATTGTTTTTAATTAACTAACCCAAAACAGCCCGCGGTGTTACTACGACGGCGTAAATCCGGTTTTACGATGTTTTTTGTGTTTCCAGGTTTTAAATCATTAAGTTAGCATATCATATAGATATAGAACATGTGTTTAGTTGATTTTAAAAGTCAATTTAGAAGGATTAACTTTTGTTTGCGAACAAGTTTAGAATTAACTAAACTATGTTCTAGTGATTACAAGTTTAAACCTTCGAATAAGATAGCTTTATATATATGAATCGAATGATGTTATGAACATCATTAATACCTTAAGTTCCTTGGATAAACCTACTGGAAAAGAGAAAAATAGATCTAGCTTCAACGGATCCTTGGATGGCTCGAAGTTCTTGAAGCAGAATCATGACACGAAAACAAGTTCAAGTAAGATCATCACTTGAAATAAGATTGTTATAGTTATAGAAATTGAACCAAAGTTTGAATATGATTATTACCTTGTATTAGAATGATAACCTACTGTAAGAAACAAAGATTTCTTGAGGTTGGATGATCACCTTACAAGATTGGAAGTGAGCTAGCAAACTTGAAAGTTTTCTTGATTTTATGTAACTAGAACTTGTAGAATATATGAAGAACACTTAGAACTTGAAGATAGAACTTGAGAGAGATCAATTAGATGAAGAAAATTGAAGAATTAAAGTGTTTGTAGGTGTTTTTGGTCGTTGGTGTATGGATTAGATACAAAGGATATGTAATTTTGTTTTCATGTAAATAAGTCATGAATGATTACTCATATTTTTGTAATTTTATGAGATATTTCATGCTAGTTGCCAAATGATGGTTCCCACATGTGTTAGGTGACTCACATAGGCTGCTAAGAGCTGATCATTGGAGTGTATATACCAATAGTACATACATCTAAAAGCTGTGTATTGTACGAGTACGAATACGGGTGCATACGAGTAGAATTGTTGATGAAACTGAACGAGGATGTAATTGTAAGCATTTTTGTTAAGTAGAAGTATTTTGATAAGTGTATTGAAGTCTTTCAAAAGTGTATAAATACATATTAAAACACTACATGTATATACATTTTAACTGAGTCGTTAAGTCATCGTTAGTCGTTACATGTAAGTGTTGTTTTGAAACCTTTAGGTTAACGATCTTGTTAAATGTTGTTAACCTAATGTTTATAATATCAAATGAGATTTTAAATTATTATATTATCATGATATTATCATGTATGAATATCTCTTAATATGATATATATACATTAAATGTCTTTACAACGATAATCGTTACATATATGTTTCGTTTAAAAATCATTAAGTTAGTAGTCTTGTTTTTACATATGTAGTTCATTGTTAATATACTTAATGATATGTTTACTTATCATAGTATCATGTTGACTATATATATATATATCCATATATATGTCATCATATAGTTTTTACAAGTTTTAACGTTCGTGAATCACCGGTCAACTTGGGTGGTCAATTGTCTATATGAAACATATTTCAATTAATCAAGTCTTAACAAGTTTGATTGCTTAACATGTTGGAAACATTTAATTATGTAAATATCAATCTCAATTAATATATATAAACATGGAAAAGTTCGGGTCACTACAGTACCTACCCGTTAAATAAATTTCGTCCCGAAATTTTAAGCAGTTGAAGGTGTTGACGAATCTTCTGGAAATAGATGCGGGTATTTCTTTTTCATCTGATCTTCACGCTCCCAGGTGAACTCGGGTCCTCTACGAGCATTCCATCGAACCTTAACAATTGGTATCTTGTTTTGCTTAAGTCTTTTAACCTCACGATCCATTATTTTGACGGGTTCTTCGATGAATTGAAGTTTTTCGTTGATTTGGATTTCATCTAACGGAATAGTGAGATCTTCTTTAGCAAAACATTTCTTCAAATTCAAGACGTGGAAAGTGTTATGTACAGCCGCGAGTTGTTGAGGTAACTCAAGTCGGTAAGCTACTGGTCCGACACGATCAATAATCTTGAATGGTCCAATATACCTTGGATTTAATTTCCCTCGTTTACCAAATCGAACAACGCCTTTCCAAGGTGCAACTTTAAGCATGACCATCTCTCCAATTTCAAATTCTATATCTTTTCTTTTAATGTCAGCGTAGCTCTTTTGTCGACTTTGGGCGGTTTTCAACCGTTGTTGAATTTGGATGACCTTCTCGGTAGTTTCTTGTATAATCTCCGGACCCGTAATCTGTCTATCCCCCACTTCACTCCAACAAATCGGAGACCTGCACTTTCTACCATAAAGTGCTTCAAACGGCGCCATCTCAATGCTTGAATGGTAGTTGTTGTTGTAGGAAAATTCTGCTAACGATAGATGTCGATCCCAACTGTTTCCGAAATCAATAACACATGCTCGTAGCATGTCTTCAAGCGTTTGTATCGTCCTTTCACTCTGCCCATCAGTTTGTGGATGATAGGCAGTACTCATGTCTAGACGAGTTCCTAATGCTTGCTGTAATGTCTGCCAGAATCTTGAAATAAATCTGCCATCCCTATCAGAGATAATAGAGATTAGTATTCCATGTCTGGAGACGACTTCCTTCAAATACAGTCGTGCTAACTTCTCCATCTTGTCATCTTCTCTTATTGGCAGGAAGTGTGCGGATTTGGTGAGACGATCAACTATTACCCAAATAGTATCAAAACCACTTGCAGTCCTTGGCAATTTAGTGATGAAATCCATGGTAATGTTTTCCCATTTCAATTCCGAGATTTCGGGTTGTTGAAGTAGACCTGATGGTTTCTGATGCTCAGCTTTAACCTTAGAACACGTCAAACATTCTCCGATGTATTTAGCAACATTGGCTTTCATACCCGGCCAACAAAAATGTTTCTTGAGATCCTTGTACATCTTCCCCGTTCCAGGATGTATTGAATATCTGGTTTTATGAGCTTCTCTAAGTACCATTTCTCTCATATCTCCAAATTTTGGTACCCAAATCCTTTCAGCCCTATACCGGGTTCCGTCTTCCCGAATATTAAGATGCTTCTCCGATCCTTTGGGTATTTCATCCTTTAAATTTCCCTCTTTTAAAACTCCTTGTTGCACCTCCTTTATTTGAGTAGTAAGGTTATTATGAATCATTATATTCATAGATTTTACTCGAATGGGTTCTCTGTCCTTCCTGCTCAAGGCATCGGCTACCACATTTGCCTTCCCCGGGTGGTAATGAATCTCAAAGTCGTAATCATTCAATATTCAATCCACCTACGCTGCCTCATATTCAGTTGTTTCTGATTAAATATGTGTTGAAGACTTTTGTGGTCAGTATATATAATACTTTTGACCCCATATAAGTAGTGCCTCCAAGTCTTTAATGCAAAAACAACCGCGCCTAATTCCAAATCATGCGTCGTATAATTTTGTTCATGAATCTTCAATTGTCTAGACGCATAAGCAATCACCTTCGTTCGTTGCATTAATACACAACCGAGACCTTGCTTTGATACGTCACAATAAATCACAAAATCATCATTCCCTTCAGGCAATGACAATATAGGTGCCGTAGTTAGCTTTTTCTTCAATAACTGAAACGCTTTCTCTTGTTCATCATTCCATTCAAATTTCTTCCCTTTATGCGTTAATGCAGTCAAGGGTTTTGCTATTCTGGAAAAGTCTTGGATGAACCTTCTGTAGTAACCAGCTAGTCCTAAAAACTGGCGTATGTGTTTCGAAGTTTTCAGGGTTTCCCACTTTTCAACAGTTTCTATCTTTACCGGATCCACCTTAATACCTTCTTTGTTCACTATGTGACCGAGGAATTGAACTTCTTCCAACCAAAATGCACACTTTGAAAACTTAGCGTACAATTCTTCCTTCCTCAATACTTCTAACACCTTTCTCAAATGTTCACCGTGTTCTTGGTCATTCTTTGAGTAAATAAGTATGTCATCAATGAAAACAATGACAAACTTGTCAAGGTATGGTCCACACACTCGGTTCATAAGGTCCATGAACACAGCTGGTGCATTAGTTAAACCAAACGGCATGACCATAAACTCGTAATGACCGTAACGTGTTCTGAAAGCAGTTTTTAGAATATCATCTTCTTTCACCCGCATTTGATGATACCCGGAACGTAAGTCAATCTTTGAATAAACAGACAAGCCTTGTAGTTGATCAAATAAGTCATCGATTCTCGGTAGTGGGTAGCGGTTCTTGATGGTAAGTTTGTTCAACTCTCGGTAGTCGATACAAAACCTGAATGTACCATCTTTCTTCTTGACAAACAAAACAGGAGCTCCCCACGGTGATGTGCTTGGTCGAATGAAACCACGCTCTAAAAGTTCTTGTAATTGGCTTTGCAGTTCTTTCATCTCGCTGGGTGCGAGTCTGTAAGGAGTACGAGCTATTGGTGCAGCTCCTGGTACAAGATCTATTTGAAATTCAACGGATCGATGTGGGGGTAATCCCGATAATTCTTTCGGAAATACATCGGGAAATTCTTTTGCAATGGGAACATCATTGATGCTCTTTTCTTCAGTTTGTACTTTCTCGACGTGTGCTAGAACAGCATAGCAACCTTTTCTTATTAGTTTTTGTGCCTTCAAATTACTAATAAGATGTAGCTTCGTGTTGCCCTTTTTTCCGTACACCATTAAGGGTTTTTCTTTTTCTCGTATAATGCG